>NW_019154085.1:37572856-38232885 GCF_002288905.1 Enhydra lutris kenyoni | reverse complement strand
TCTCATCAATGCTTCTCAAGGAACAAATGCCCCATTATAGCATAAGGCTGGCACGTCCCCCACAATTATGCAGGGATCTCTGTCAGGAGAGCTGAGGAAAACTGTATGTCTACAGGAGACACTAAACACTTAGCACCACATGGTGATGCTTTTGCCTGGGATCTCTGCCTCACTTCCTCACACAGTAGGGTGACCGACATAAGGGATGCTGGTGGTTCAAGCTTAATGAATGACATTTAGTTGATTGTGGTGGAAGGAGTGTCCAATCCAGTGTGTGGATTGTAGTGATATCCATACTCATAATTTCACACGAATGTACTTTGTGCCAAAAAATACGTGAAAAAAATTAAATGATAACGTTAATATCAGGTTTTGTTCAAACCATCCTGTTGGCAGTCTCCTGATTGCTTCCTAGATTTATTCCTTTTCCTATATGCTTCTGTTCATTACTCCTCTTGGAAGCAATGCCCTCCCCATCCCCCCATTCCTGCCTTGGACGTGTTGGTGACTCTGTCCTTTAAGCAACAACCACAGGCTGAGCATGGGCCTGGACGAGGCGGCCTCAGTTCAGAAAAAAGTTCCGATGAATTCTGTATTAACTCCATCAATCTGCTTTCTCAAGTGTGAAGAAATGTCACCCTGGTGATTTTTCTCTTCCTCTCAGTTTCATAACAATAAAAGAACCCTTAATTACTTGACCTCACAAGGCTTTTCTTTATTCAAAAACGGTGGAGAGGATGGACTAGCAGTCCAGGCTGGGAATGACCCATAGGACGAGAGAATAGAAAAGACCGTTAACTTAGTTTTCCATAACCTCATTGCCCCACATTGCCATTGACTCAGGCTTTCTTAAGATTCACAACCATGTTAACGTTGGCTGGCATCTTTACATGTTTACTCTGTACCTGGCAGTCGGACACTTGCCTTGAATTCTCTAGCTAGAAAGGAACAGGGGCAAGACTTGAACCTAAGGCTGACAGTTTCTAAAACCTGGGCCACTTGTCCTGTTTAACACCCCTCTCTGTTCTTTTGTATCAGATTAACCCATCAAATGTAGAATGGATAAGCATTACGTCCCCCAGAATTGCTGTCATTTCTAAGAGGCCCATAAGGAAGACTACCTAATGATTAGACTGCTAGGAAGTAACTTGGTTCATTGTTACTGACTAATGCAAGATTATTATCAATAATTCCAATTTTGGGGGGTGCTGGGCTGGCTTGGTCAGTAGAGCATGCGACTCTTGATTTTGGAGTCCTGAGTATGCCCCACACTGGGCAGAGACATTACTTAAAAAAAAGAAAAAAATAAATAATTCTACCTTTTTTTTTTTTTTTTTAAAGATTTTATTTATTTATTTGCCAGAGAGAGTGAGCACAGGCAGACAGAGTGGCAGGCAGAGGCAGAGGGAGAAGCAGGCTCCCCGCTGAGCAAGCAGCCACTTAACCAACTGAGCCACTCAGGTGTCCCAATAATTCTACTTTTTAATTATACTTTCTTCAAAGATGCTAAAGGGGAGGGTGAGATTCTGTGGCATGCCACATTTGAAACCATGAGCAGTGTTGAGTCCCCATTCATCTCATTCATTCGATAAAGTCAGTGCAGGTGTTCTGTACACTCTTACTGTTGTAGCCATAGATCGTAACAGAGTGTCCACTGCCACATCCCGCCAATTGTGACCTTCATGCCTTTGAAGACCTGGGGTGGTTTTGCTGTCACCACACCCTTGAGGCTCTGATGGTGTTTAAGTGGGAATTAAGTGAGCACGGATTAAGCTTGTCCCTTGTGAGTGACATGACGTTGAAAGCCAGGTCATTAAAAGTCATAGGAACCTCCCAAGGTTGCATGGACAGATCCAGAAATGATTAATTTGCTCATTTATGAGCAACATTATTGCAAATCAAGATATAGGAAGCTTGGTTATCTTTTTTTTTTTTTTTTACCTAATTAAAATTATAGCTAATCTCAGAGTCACTTTGATATTTATTTTGATTAAAACTTTTGGGAAAAGGATTTAAATATATTTGGGTATATATGTATATGAAATACCAATTAGGTAGGAATCCTCTGAGTTTGACTCAGTTTTAATATTAGAATATTGCAACTATGGATTATATCATTATCACTAATGCCTTAATTTAAAAAAAGTCACAGTTGCGTGTTATACTGTGAAGCCAATTAAAGGTGCACTTCTTTCCCTCATTATAGTTAGAAACATCCTATGTTATGCCTGTCATTTCAGGGGGCAGAGACATTTCTTACATGGTTAATGGATGTTTAAAGATTTTTTTCCCTCCCCCCCGCAAGGTATTTTTAAAAAGCTTTGAGTTTATTTCCTTTTCTTGAAAATATGTTTTGTATCTTCATAAAGATGAAAACATTTGGGATTTTTAAAACAATGGGAAAAAAGAAGTTTGGGACTCAAACTAGAAAAAAGAGACCTGACAGTGTTGGCAAATGAGTATTTCTACAAAAGTAAAATTTCCAGATAAATGAAGCTTGCCTCCTTAACAGTCAAAACTCTGGGTGGTTCAGTTGGTTGATCGTCCAAATCTTGGTTTTAGCTCAGGTCATGATCTCAGGGTTGTGAGGTTGCTGCATTGAGCCCCAGGCTAGTTGGGGAGTCTGCTAGAGAGTCTCTCTCTCTCTCTGCCCCTCCCCTACTCTCTCGCAAATAAATGGATGGATCTTTTTTTTTTTTTTTAATTCTTTGTTTGCATCCATTTCTAAATTGTGTGCCACACTTCTTCACCATAGCATACTGGTAATGACTATGTTGGTGTTTGCACAGCTATAACCTCAGGTCCTGGAGCAAGACTTGTTGGGTTGAAATTTTGTTCAGCCCTTGTCACTGTGTTCCCTTGGCAAGTGGTCAAACCACTTGGCTTCAGTTTCCTTATCTATAACATGGGGACAGTGATAGGACCTCTTTTGTAGTTTGGGAGGATAACATGAATTAATATATGTTAGTACTTGGTTACACTAATAAGCACATAATAAATGTTAGTATAAAGGTAGTGTGTGTGTATAAAATGTATGTATAAATATTATTTATATATTATTTCCAAGCTGAGGCAATCAGATGTTTTACTAACAGATAAACGGGCTGTTAACATCCTCTTATGTACTTCAGGTAGTCCATAGATAGTATAAGGAAATAATGGATATAAAATAATCAGACTAGAAGTCACTATGGTAATTTTGTACCTACTATTATTAAATTAGTTAAGAACACAGTATCAGCTCATTTACCTGGTTTGTGGTAAGTTACTTAATTTTTATTTATTTATTTATTTATTATTAACGTAAAATGTATTATTTGCTTCAGGGGTATAGGTCTGTGAATCATCAGTCTTACACATTTCACAGCACTCACCATAGCACATACCCTCTCCAACGTCCATTACTCCGCCACCCCATCCCTTCCCCCAACCCTCAGCAACCCTTAGTTTGTTTCCTGAGATTGAGTCTGTTATGGTTTGTCTCCCTTTCTGGTGCCATCTTGTTTCATTTTCCCCTCCCTACCCCCAACGACCCCTGCCCTGCCTCTCAAATTCCTCATATCAGAGAGATCATATGATAATTGTCTTTCTCTGATTGACTTATTTCGCTTAGTGTAATACCCTCTAGTTCCATCCATGTTGTTGTGAATGGCAAGATTTTGTTTTTTTGATGGCTACATAGTATTCCATTCTGCGTGTGTATGGTATTGTGTGTGTGTGTGTGTGTGTGTGTGTGTGTGTGTGTGTGTGTGTATGCGTGGTCAGTTACTTTAAATGAGTTTCCAGATACTTGAGTTTTACTCTTTGTGTTCTGATATCTTTCTTTGCAGTCATTTTAAAAAAAAAGGTTTTACTTATTTATTTGACAGAGAGAGAGAGAGAGGGAACACAAGCAGGGAGAGTGGGAGAGGGAGAAGCAGGCTCCCTGATGTGAGCACGATGTGGGCTCGATGTGGGGCTCGATCCTAGGACTCTGGGATCATGACCTGAGCTGTAGGTGGACACTTAACCAACTGAGGCACCCAGGTGCCCCTCTTTGCAGTCATTATTAAGAAATGGTCGCCCAGTGCACTATATGTGTCAGTGGAGTATACAGACCTAACTTAGCCTTTTGTTGACTTAAGGGTATTATTTTGAGCATGAATTATGGATTTTCCAGTAACCACAATGATCTCCAAGTGATAGGAAGGCATAAGATGTTGCCCTTCCACACACTGACCTTGATGGTCTACTTGTGGATCTCGTGTTTCTTCCTTTTATATATTTTCCTGCTTCTTCCCACACCGTGTGTCACTCCATGCTCATGTGACTGACCCAGCCTTAGTAGGGACTTCTCTTTCCAATACATTCCTTCTAATGTCTTTTGGACCGTTCAACCAGATAACTGATTTTGTCAGTTAGATTTGTTTTCAAAATGAATGTAAAATAGTCTAATCAAAAGCTTTATCTGTGAGTACAATGCATGGTCGTTCAGTGAATTTTAACTTATATTAGGATTTTCAGCTACGTTCATGGCATGGGCTAGTAAGGTAACTATTATCTAAAGTTTCGGTTGGACCATGGGATCATTAAGCTGTGTTAAAGCAAAAACACAGAAGAATTTAAAGAGGGGAATGTCATTTCATTTCACTTACATGACATTTATGGGATTGGCATACTTCCAAATTACTAAATTAAAAAATTGGCTAATTTTGTTAACTATGGTTACTACTCACTACTCACAGAAAGAGTATAAAATATACAACATAAAATTTGAAAGGCAACTTGGTCATGGTGCCAGGGTCAAGAAACTGAACCTTGTTAAGTCAGAATTCAACTAAGTGGACTGTGTGTCTTGGTTGGGTCACTTAGCACCAGCTTTGTGTTGCTGATACATGGTGAGCTACATTTTTGCGCAATGTGAGTGTCTTTGGAAATAGATCTTCATGAAGATGAAAGGGTGCATTGAGAATTACAGAGCTGATGTTCTGGGATCATGTATGAAACATACATCAAAAGCTATTTAGTGTGGTTCCATTTTTCATTACTGTATTTTTCTCAGGGAAGAATTAGTAAGAACACTTTCCCTAGTTAATTGTTTTGGCCTTGTGGTTTCTCTTTTCTAGACCGAAGATGTTTTTTTCCCCTTGGGTATTTCACACCATGAAACTTTTTATATAACAACACAAAATATTTCCAACTACCTCCGGAAATTTTAGAGAATTTGGGATCTACTCTTTTCTGGCTCATAGTTTGTATGACTAAGAAAAAAAATTGTCATGACCTTTTTGCCTATTAGTATACAGGGCTGGTGGGCTCTGATGGCAGTCAGGTACAGCCTTGCCTCCTGCAGGAGAAGTAGCATATTCTCCGTGCAACAGATGCAGAAACTAAGTCTAGGAGTCAAGTGACTTATCTAAAATCAGGAGACTGGGAACTGAACTTGTGATCTGGGACCTTTTATTTTAGCTTAAAACATACTCTTTTTCTCAGGTGTCTTTATGAAGTACAGGAATTAATTAAATATTAGAGAAAATTCACATGATTTTTGTTAAAAAGTTGGAGTATAAAGGGATACAGCTAATATGTTTGATGGGTTTGTATTTAACAGCCCTTTTGAGAGGGCTGTAAGTTGTTGAGAACAGTTGTATCTAGGTAAAGTTGGGTGTGGTGCATAAACAATGAATCTTGGAACACTGAAAAAATAAAAAATAAAATAGATTTAAAAAGTAAAGTAAATCTTAAAAATTATAATTCATTTTTCATTGTCTAAATTATGAGGAACTTCCTTGGAATAATAGTCACAAGTGACGGGGACACCTGGGTGATTGAGTTGATTAAGTGTCTGACTCTTGATTTCAGCTCAGGTCATGATCTCGGAGTCGTGGGATTGAGCCCCGTGTCAGGCTCCACCCTCAACATGGAGTCTGCTTGTCCTTTTCCCTCTGCTCCTCACCCAGCTCTCTCTCTCTCTCTCTCAAATAAATAAATAAATAGATAATAAAATCTTTAAAATAGTCACAAGTGGCAATTTTAATTCAAATGGGAAGCAAATCAATATTTTAAATAGTTCAATGTAATTAAGTTGCAGCATTTGAGTAAATTGGATCTAATCTTGAAAACTATACTATGTCATAATCAATATTCTAGAATGCAGATGGATTGTTACAGAATCAAGAAATCTTTCTTTTCTTTTCTTTCTTCTTTCTTTGGTAAAGGATATTATTAGAATTACTGGGGGAATTCTTTTTTAATTTATTTATTCATGAGAGAGAGAGAGAGTGAGAGCAGAACAGGCTCTCTGCAGAGCAGGGAGCCCAATGCAGGACTCAATCCCAGGACCCTGGGTTCATGACCTGAGCTGAAGACAGACGCTTAACCAACTGAGCGACCCAGGTGCCCCTCTTTATTTCTTTTAAAATTTTACTATTCTCTCTGTCCTGATTTTTATTTGTCTTAAAGCTAATGAGCTTTGATAAATAAGATCAAGTTGGATAAAGGATTTCTTATTTATTGAATTTGATTTGAATATTTTGAACTTAGTGTGAGGTTAAATGCCTACTTTTTATGTTTTGACATTTCTATGGTGGATGTGCTGTGGTGTTGGCAAGTGTAAGTCATATTTAGGACCCTTTCATGGCAGATTGTCACCATGGCTACAGCAACCTGAACCAGATCTTTCCATCTTCATAGCAATACCAAAGTCCTCTGCCCAATGACCAGGATGGGCCATGTGTCTAGATAAACACTATGATACAAGGAACATCAGGAATGCTCACTTGGTCCTGGCATCACCCAGGGTATTAGAGATAAATAGCATTATAGATAGCAGACCTTCCAAGGGCCCTAGACATTATTTAGATTGTAGACAACTTTCTTGGTTTACCCATGACCCTCAGAGAGAAGGATGACTCCCACAAGTGGATGGAGATCACCGCTGCTTTCTTGATTCCCTGGCTAGTGTTCTCTATCTTACAGCAGCGTTTCTAGGCACAGAGAAGGGAAAAAGGGACACACGAGCTCTCCATGAGTGTATTTTCAGGAAGGTCTGTGAACTGACTGAAATGATGTGTAATATTTGTCTTCTTACTTTGATACCAACTCCCTCGATGGCCACTTCATATTTGAGCATCCCTCTAAGAATTAGGGCTTATTCATGTTTACCATAGTTGGCTAATTAGAAAAAAAAATCAATAATAGATGAATGATGCATTTGCTTCAAGTAAGGGTCAAACGACACTATGGCACCAAATGACAGAGGTTTTAAGATGGGTTGAATGAGAAGATGTAGGAAGATTCAGCAGGTGGTGATGGTGGCCCAGGGTCGTGGCATCAGTGGACAAGCTCAAGAGAACCTCCATGGGGCCCGATCACCTTGCGAAGAGCCAACTGGCTACAACACAACGATATTCTTGCCACATTAATTTAAATTTGTTTTGTCATTTTTAAATAATTTATTTTATTTTATATTTTTTGTATCAATTTGAGTAACAATTTTTTATTAAGGTCAAGGTTGAGTGTCTGTGCAACTGTTTGCCAGAGATAAGGTCCCTTTATCCTACAACTGTGATAACGTACTCCTCCAGGCTGACTTTATTCAGATCGCTACACAGGCCTGGGTTCAACAATAGCATTCAACCCTCAGAAACCCAGACCCCGAGTTAATTCCCACTGACCTTCTTTTCTGTAGCTGCTTGTATGGGAGTGATGTTGGAGAAAAATTCCTATTTGGCCACTAGGATAGTAAAGGAAAGACTACTAAAGAATCCCTGCGTTTCGTCTTCCAGAGGACAAGTCTGAACTCTTGCATCAGACGATTTGGAAAACACCAAAGCAGGGGGAAGAGCCACTCACTCTCCTGCCTTACTGAAAATTAGGGCTATCAACCCTGGGCTCCTCCTAACCCTAACCCTAACCCTAACCCTAACCCTAACCCTAACCCTAACCCTAACCACTTCTGTGGAATAGTGTGCAGAAGCCATCTTGGTTCCCAGCCCGCATCTACTGTGAGGTCAGAAATCAGCCCCCAGTGGCCCTTTGGAAAAGTGCCCCACTCAGAATGGGCTGCCATTTTCTTGAAAATGTTTTGAGCTCTGTGTTCTCCTAAAAAGCATCAGTTCTGCTGATGTTCATGGGGAATTAAAAAAAAGAATCAGGAAAGGTTGCAGAAAGAGGGTCATAAAGTTTGGAGAAGGAAAGATTAGGCGGCACGGTCTGAAATCTAGTGCCCGTTGAGGTGACTGGGACACAATTTTGGTGGTGATTTTGTGTGAACCCTATGTACAGCTCCAAGAGGAGAGTTTGTGATCAAGGTTACTGCGGGTCCTGACTGTAGTAAAGTCTTGAGCACCTGTACAGTCAGAACGTTTGACTTCGAGTGACGGTATCATGGGCGCTGTAAGTGCAGCTTCCCAATAATGGCTTCTGATCCCGTTGCGCTGCACAGCGGATTCTCCAACCAGCCATGAGGAAAGTAGGGAATGTTCTTTTGATTTTATATAAGAGGAAACTGCAATTAGGAATCTCTGTCCGCTAATCAGAGGAGGTGGGGTTGGAAGCCAGGAGGCCCCTGAAACTAGGCTCTTAGCTCTGATTTTTGCTTCTTTCTCTAGCTCAGAGATAACCATGGTCTGGGCCCAGAAAAATGGCCATAAAATCTTTTATGCCCACACATCTACCTCCCTGGTCCAGCAAACTGTGACTCTGCCAATGAAATACACCATAGGAGAGTCTAGACAAAGGTTAGGAGGGAAAGACTGAGTAAACGCCTGGAGCCTATGGCGAGGAGAGGCCCTCGTGTTGGGGGGGGGAGCGGGGGCGCTGGGCTTTGGTGAGATGGGGTGGGGGGTTGGGAAGCCACGAACGTTCCGTCTCGTCATGGATCATGTTGCTTGCAGCTGTATCTCGAATTGCCAGATACTCGTCTTCACACACAAATTTCAAATTCCTATTAGTGCCAAACATCATTATTACTTTTGCTTTCCTCCTCACTTGCTTTGTCTGTGCCATCATGTCCTTCATGAATAATTAGGAACTGAAGGCCGTTAGTTGGGAAGAACAGCTCAAACGAGGCTCACGATTGTCAGGCTTCCTGGTATGTTTCTGGCTGTATGGCCAGATGCACCTTGCTCAAACTGGTCCTGCCTCAAAGGGGAATGGTTAAAAGAGCAAAACACCCAGAAAACGTAGTGACTCTTCATTTCTTTATTTTTGGGGGGAAAGGCAAAAGGCAGTAAACACACCTAGGCTGGAGCCTTCACCGCACATATGTTACGGAATTGATAATACTTACCCAACGGGATGATTTTTAGGTTAGAAATATTGTGTGTAAGGCTTAGAGCATTGCTACGGAATGCTCTGTGGATGAGAACTTGTATCATCAACTGTTTTTTCTACACAATACCCCGGATGTTGTCGGGCTCATAAATGGAGTGTGATGTGACTGTAATTCAGATTATCTGCTTCTTTTGAAGTCAGAGACTTGCATGCTTGATTCCACTTTTTCCAGCAGCGAGTGCTGAGCACTAAACTACTAAAAATGCTATTGTAGCAATTGGTGGTGCTGTTTGGATTTTATTTTTTCCCTCCACCAGCGAAACTTCTGTTTTCAGAGGCGATGTTTATGGAATCAGCTGGCTATTAATCTGTATTGTATTCAGCAAAATGAGATTTTCTAATGGCTTTGTTTGCCAAAAATCTTCCCTGCAGATTTGGATACAATAGGGATAACAGGATCTCCTGTCAGACGTTTTGCAATGCAAATGTTCTAATGAGGGCATAAATGTGATTGAATTTTAAGCAGAGCTAAGCATTGTTCGATTTTAGCAAGTCATTAGTACTTTTGTTTTATTTTTTTATTTTTTTAAAGATTTTTTTATTCATTTATTTGTTTGTTTGTTTGTTTTTTAAAGATTTTATTTATTTATTTGACAGACAGAAATCACAAGTAGGCAGAGAGGCGGGCAGAGAGAGAGGAGGAAGCCAACTCCCCGCTGAGCAGAGAGCCCGATGTGGGGCTCGATCCCAGGACCCTGGGATCATGACCCGAGCTGAAGGCAGAGGCTTTAACCCACTGAGCCACCCAGGTGCCCCTTATTCATTTATTTGACAGAGAGAGATCACAAGCAGGCAGAGAGGCAGGCAGAGAGAGAGGAGGAAGCAGACTCCCTGCTGAGCAGAGAGCCCGATGCGGGGCTCGATCCCAGGACCCTGAGATCATGACCTGAGTCGAAGGCAGCGGCTTAACCCACTGAGCCACCCAGGCGCCCCAGTACTTTTGTTTTAAAATGCAAATGCATATTTTGGTATAAAATAATTGAGTATGTTGGGCTAGATTTTTGCTTTATAACAGGGAGTAATAGAGCTGGGGCCACTTTAAACTTTCTTCTTCTTTCACCTAGTTTTCCCTCCTTCTGTTCATGGGTGTGATGATGAGAATAAGCTACCAGAGTCCTTCACAGAATTATTCACAGGGTTAGAGATTAGCACAGAAGGGCAGAGAAAACTTGTTTGGAGCTCATTGTGCCTAATATTGGTCAAAATGGGACCTGGGCTGACCATTTAGGGGCCGGCAACCCCTGTTTCCAGATCATTCTTGCAAAGTGCAAAGGAGAGCTTGGAAGCTTAGAAGCTTCCAGTCAGCTCTAGGTTCCTAGAGAAGTTGCTGGACCTGCAGTGACATGATCCTCTGAGGGCACAGCTCTCTCAGGGGTCACTTGCCTTAGACAGCTGGTCATCTTACATCCAGAATACACCCAAGTTTTGTGCCTGGAACCCTGTTCTCCTTGACCTGAAGTGCCCTTTGCTGGTGGTAGTCAGGCCTGCCAGACACCTTTTCCTTTAGGATAAATCTCTCTCTGGAACATCTTGTTTTTACCTTTCAGAAGTCAGGCTTCTGTCAGGGTCTCTAGGTGCATGTAAAATGCCAGTAACATCTGAACTCCAGCGGTGGACATGGTTCAAATCTTCCTAACCCGAGCAAAGAGCTGTATCTGTATCTGTGTTTGTATCTGTATCTGTATTTATAGGCAACAGGACTCCCAGCAGCTGACTAGAGTTCTTATCTCAGACCCAGATTCTCCCTGAGAACCCTCAGAAGTAAGTTCCTCAAAGAAATTTCTGTCCCCATTTCAAGTACGGAAAATTGAGGAATTGAAAAGTTACTAAAACTCTCCAAAGCATAAGAGGTATCATGTGGATTTAAAAAAAAAAAAAAACACCCCAAAGATTTATTTATTTATTTAAGGGGGGCAGAGAAAGAGAACTGGTGAGCTCATGGGTGGGGCACAGGGAGACAAAGAGAGAATCCCAAGTGGGCTCCCTGCTGAGCACAGAGCCCAATATGGGGCTTGATCCCAGAACCCTGGGATCATGACCGGAGCCAAAACCAAGAGTTGGATGATTAACTGACCTAGCCACACAGGCGCCCCTGTGCTGGGATTTGATCCTAGTTGTGGGGACTCTGTAGTGTCGTTGATTTCGTTTTGCAGCTGATGCATGACTCATCTGCATCATCATTGCTCAGCTGCCCGAACATGGGACAACAGATGGGACAACATAAAATGCCAGGCTAATGATACGAAGGTTTTATACTCTCCCTACATATCGATGAGCTTTGAAGGGACCTGTCATTCTGTGGACTGTGTGATTTGCCACCTGTGTTATTTATGTTTCCTGTCAACACAGCTTAGAGAAGGGTTAGTGGGGACAGATCAGAGGATTGGGTTTGAGTTGCTTTCTGTGACCTAGGGACCCTGTACCTCTGCATAACCACATGGGACCTTGGTTTCTTTCTCCATAAAGAGGGAGTGGAAACTTCTAGCCTGCCTGTCTCTTGAGGTGGGTGGGGATCTCTCAGAGCTGGATCCGTTGCATACATTATTAACCTCTTTGATTTCAATCCTTGATCAATAAACATGTTCTCTCTGTCATCTATCTACTGTTCCCTTGAAATTTCAGCTGTTTGGCTTTAGATGAAGACCGATGGAGAGCTGACTTCCAGATTGTTGAGCTTTCTACAACTTTAAGTGGCAGAATTTTGGAAATTTGCTTCTTACAGAAGTCATTTATGAAGTGACACATGGGATGAGGAACTTTGTGTTACCCCATGACAACCCTTTTGATATAAACTGGAGGTTCCCAGACTTTCTTGTTTCATCATAATTTAAGCATCACAGCAATTTTTTTTATAGCACCCAGGCCAAAAGAAATAGCTAATAGCTGTATTTATGAAGTACTGTTTTTGTTTTTTTTTAAGATTTTATTTATTTATTTGAGAGAGAGAGAGAGAGAGAGAAAGCACAAGTAGGAGGGAGAGGGAGAGAGAATCTGAAGCGGTCTCCATGCTAAGCACAGAGCCTGATGTGGGGCTTGATTCCATGACCACAAGATCACAAGCTGAGCTGAAACCAAGAGTCAGATGCTTAACTGACTGAGCCACCCAGGAACCCCTATGAACTACTGTTAAAGAAAAACAGAGCCAGGCAGTAAAGGGTTAAAAACAGAATTTATTCAGGACAAGTACAGTAGGGCAGAGGGGATTTCGGTGCAGAGCTGGGCTGAGTTAGGACTACAACAGGAACTACCAGGGATTTGCAGCAAAGGGGAAGGTGGGGGGTGGTGGAAGGGAAATTACCAAGAGGAAACTTTGGGGCCCAAGGAGATTCTGGTGAGACTGATTTTGTGGGATTCCTGCTGAAAGCAGGCCAGGGTGATCAGACATCAGCTGGGGGCTGGTGGAAGCTGAGGACCCCCACTGGCTACCAGGGTGAGCAGATATGGAGGTGGGGGGGTGGGTTCTGGCTAAACTGACTTAGCAGGATTCTTGATAACATTGGATGATACAAGATGGACTCAGAAGTTCAAAAGTGGGGGCCTTGTTGAAAACTCCAGGAGAGCTTGAGTAGAGTCCAGTCAAGGGGAGAACCTTTGTCAGCTGCTAGACCCCAGCAATGTTCGTCCTAACAATTTTGTAGCTGTTTGGAAAAAAATCATGCCCATAAGTTGAAAGAAAAAAACGATACTTTTGTTTCATTCTTAAATAACCATGGTTTATACCAAAGGGGGGCACATGCCTGTTAAGTACTACACAGCCTCTCGAATGGATCACTGCCCCCTCATCTTCTGTCCATGCTGACTCCCATGGAGTACTTGCTTTTTATCACAGCCATTGCTGAAAACCCAGCATTGGCAAGACATGGTATCATCAAAAAGAGTTTAGTGAGGTCTAATGTTGAACCATGAACTACCTCTAGCTCATAGTTCGTGATGTTGGGCAGAAGAGCATATCCTGCATTTCCTTTGAAAAATTAAAAAAAAAAATCTATAATCCTTAGCGCTCCCATGCCTGCCTTGCAGCACCCATGATGTTTGGGCACGCAGTTTGGGAACTGTGGATGTATGCATTACTGTTGCCATTTGACAGGCATGGAAACCGGGCTCAGGGTTGCCCCAGGGACACTGGTATCATGAGAGGACTCCAGCCTGGCCCCCAGTCCTGGTGAGTGGTCTTCCATTACACTGTTGGTGGTCAAGAGGGAGATACTGTCTGTGCATGGCCAAGTGCAAATGGCCGTCCGTTTATGGTGCTCTCCAGGGCCCTGGACCATCCAGATGAGCTTCCTGTCCAGATGGTGTGAAAGACAGCACTGTCCTGAATGCGGGTCCCAGTTACGAACAGAGAATGAGCATCTTTCCGAATAACATTCTTCTACGTCAACTTATTGCTCTCTAGGAACCCACCATCTTCCTCAGTGTTCACTGACTTTGAAGCTATTTTGAATGTTTCCTATGATTTCTGTAGCATGACCTGGAGAAACAAAAATCCTGCCTTTTCTGTATTATTCACACTCTTCATTGATAAAGGGCACCCATCCTTCATGTATATTTTCAGAACTATCCTTGGCTGTATTGCGTGCGGCTCATTCTAAAATCTGAGAACTTTTCATCATCAGAGCAAATGACACCAGGTCACAGTTTTAATATTTTTACTCTGAATGGAACTGGAGGTGCAAACAACACTGGAAGAATCATCTATACAATTAATTATGCAGATATTTTAACTCCTATTACAGTTTTTGCAAAATGGATTGATTTTTCTTGTGAAATTTCTTGGGTGATGAAATAATTTCATGATCTGAACATTTCTAGTCAATGAGTTGAATCTGATATAACTCTGGGGAAGGAGAAGATAGTAAAAATATTTCCAGACATGATTCCTGCCTCATTGTGGGGGCTTCCTCTAGCTTTTTTTAGTGAAAGCTATAAGAGGTGGATTGTATAATATATGCAAGAAAATTGTCTTTGTCTTCTCTTGCTTTAGGCGATTCATATATGCAACAGTGGGTGACAATGCTATGTGTAAGGTGTTTGTGTTTCTGTTCCCCCATGAACACTGTGGGAACAGAGGCTCTGCCAATTCCCAGGACCCATTGCAGGCAGCAGCAAACTTTTCTGCAGACGGCAAGATAGCAAATATTTTTGGCTTTATGGGCCAAATGCTCTCTGTTTAGACTACTCAGAGCTGCTGATGTAAGGTGAAAACAGCCAAATAATGAGTAAATGAACAACTGTGGTTGTGTTCCAATAAAACTTTATTGATGGACACTGAAATGTGAATCTTAAACAATTTTCACATAACATGAAAGACCCATCTTCTTTGGATTTTTTCAACCTTTAAAAATTAAAAGTCATTCTTACCTTAGGCTGTATAGACACAAGTGGTGGGCTGAATTTGGCCTGTGGACCATAGTTTGCCAGGCTCTGCTAGAGCAATTTCTGGTACATAGAGGGTGCTCAATAAGTATTTGTTCAATGACAAAGATCACATTTAAAAAAAAATGATTTTATTTATTTATTTGAGAGAGAGCAAGAGCAAGCAGGAGCGGGGTAGGGAGGTGGGGAGGAGCAGAGGGAGAGGGAGAAGCAGACTCCCTGCTGAGCAGGGAGCCTGATGTGGGGCTCGATCCCAGGATCCTGGGATCATGACCTGAACCAAAGGCAGATGCTTAACTGACTGAGCCCCCCAGGCACCCCAAGACCACATTTTAAATTTAAGTTTTTATTATGAAATATTTCAAATACATAGAAAAGCATAGAGATAATATAATTAGATCTGCCACTGAGACTCAGAAACTGGCATATTTGCTTCAACTTTTTTTTTTTTTTTAATAAAACAGGCAGAGATACTGAAGCCCACTACTCCCATCCCACCCTGCTAATCCTCCCCAATGCCCTTCCCTCCTCTCTGTCCAGAAACATTGTTATTGTGGGTTGGTATTTAAGCCATCTCCATGTGCATATATAGTTTTAAAAATTTATTTATTTTGGGGGGATCGGGGCAGAGGGAATGGGAGAGGGAGAGAGAGAATCTTAAGCAGCCTCCTCGCTGAGTGCAGAGCCCAACACGGGGCTTGATCTCACGACCCTGAGATCATGACCTGAGCCAAAACCAAGAGTCAGATGCTCAACCGACTGAGCCACCCTGGCCCTTCTCCTGTGTGTGTTTATATTTTTTACAACACAGATATAAAATGTACGTAGAAGAGTCTTACTGAATCTATCCTTCTGTTGTTAGTCTTCTTCCCCCTCCACTCACCACTGTGTTTGTCTGTGGCTGTCAGATGTATCCCTAGTTTGTTCATTTAAATTTTCATGTAGTTTAATATGTTCCTCTTTTATGAGTCTTACTCAAGAGATTCTTTCTGACCTTGGGGTCATAAAAATATTCTTCTATATTTCCATCTAGAGTAGGAATCTGCACACTTTTTCTTCAGGGGAGTCAGAGAATCAATATTTTAGGCTTTACTGGCCCCTGTTTGTTGCAACCACTCAACTCTGTGAAAGCAGCTATGGATAATACCTATAGAAATGGGTGTGACTGTGTTCCAATAAAACTTTATTTCTTCAATCAAGCAGTGGGGCCAGATTTGGTCCATAAATGGTAATTTACAGACTGCTGACATAAATTTTCATGGTTATATTTTCAATATATATTTTTAAAGATTTTTATTTGACAGAGAGGCAGATAGCAAGAGAGGGAACACAAGCAGGGGAGGTGGGAGAGGGAGAAGCTGTCTCCCTGCTAAGCAGGGAGCCTGATATGGGGTTTGATCCCAGGACCCCGGGATCATGACCTGAGCCGAAGACAGATGCCTAATGACTGAGCCCCCAGGCACCCCTGGTTATATTTCTAAATTTTGATACAAAATTCATCTGAGATTCACTTTTGGTGAGTGTATGTGGCATGAGTTACATAGTTATTTTAGCCACAGGAATCATTACTTCTTCAGGTACCACTTATCCTTTCTGCACTAATTTTTTTTTTAATTTTTTAATGAACATAAAATATATTATTGGCCCCAGGGGTCCAGGTCTATGAATTGCCGGGTTTACACACTTCACAGCACTCACCATAGCACATACCCTCCCCAATGTCCATAACCCCACCACCCTCTCCCAACCCCCCTCTCCCCAGCAACCTTCAGTTTGTTTTGTGAGATTAAGAGTCTCTTATGGTTTGTCTCTGCACTAATTTTTAATGCCTTCTTTGTTACATACTGTTTCTTGGTTTCTACACTATATCTCTGTGTTCTCTTTTCTGATACATTATTCTACTTGTCTGTCCCTGTCCCAGTACTATACTGTCAAAATGATTGTAGCTTCATAATAAATTTTAATCCAGGACAAAACAATATGTCTTTATTTTTTTGTTAAGTTATCTTGGAAATCCTTTGTCCTCTCCTCTTCCATTTGAATTTTTTGGATCAATTCAACAAATCAGGAGAGAAAAAAAGAATATGAGATTTTGGTTGGAATTGTATCTTCCTGTCTGGATTAATATTCTCATTATGAACTAGCCAATGACCGTGGGCAAGTCACTCTAATTTTCTGAGCCTCAGAGATAATGTGCAGATAACAATACGTACTGCATAGGATTATAGCAAAGATGAAATGAGTTGATGCTTGGAAAACACTGGGAATTGTGCCATGCATAGTGTAAGCAATCAAAAATCGTGGCTTTTATTAGCAATGAGTATTCTTTGGCACAAGCCCTCTTATCAAAAATATCAACAGTTAATCAGGTCAGTTAATCAAAGAAGTAAATTTAAGTGGGGAATCATAAAGAAGTTTCAAAAATAGCTTACGCATCTTGTTTTATCTTAAAATATATCAGTATGTTTCTGTAACAGGGGAAGGAATTTGTTGACTTCTTATCCACAGTTGCACATGCTAACAATGGTTTGTTTTTCTGTGTGCTCTGTAATTTGTTATTGCAAGCTCATTTTGGTAAGTGTCTGTGTGTGCGTTCCTGCATGTGAGCCTCATGAGCTCTGCATTGTAAAAGAGGTAGTCCTTCGCTCTGCTGGTTTTGGGCTTAGGATTTCCATATCAAGAAGATGTTAATTGCATGGGACATTCATACGGGAGGTTTTGATTATTCATGGGTCGTCTTTTTTTTCATTCAAAGACCCTGAAGAGATGTCAGCTTTTCTGCTGTTTCTCTAAGCCTACTGGTAGAGTTATCTCCAGGACCCACAGCCACTTTTCTTTTAAGATTTTAATTTTAAGTGATCTCTATACCCAAGGTGGGGCTCAAACCCACAAACCTGAGATCATGAGTCACACACTTTACCAACTGAGCCAGCCAGGTGCTCCCGGACAGGGACAACCCCCCTTCAGAAAAAGCAAGGGTGGGACTCAGAGGCTTTATGTGTGGGTGTAGTTGTAGATCCCCTTCTGTTTCTGGGCTTAGGGCCATAGTTCCCATCTCCGTGTAATGTCTGGAACCCAAACCCCAGTCCTTAGGTCTTATTTCCAGGTTTATAACCATTGTGGTCAATGCAGTATTGTCTACTAATGGCTCTGGTTGTGAGTTCTCTTAATCATTCCTGAAACGTAAGGATCTGCCTTCTCTCCCACCTCCTTTCAAAGCTCACCTTTGAGTGAAAGCTTTTTCTATTGTATCTAATGTTGTTACATGGTTTTAGCTGGAGAAAGGCCTGCCCATCAGTTCAATCTTGATCATAAAAGTCCTGAATAATGAAATTTTCGATCAATAAAGCTCTTTATTTCCCAGGTGCCTATAGCATTTACATATGTAAGAAGAGTCGTAGTGTCTGTAATCTTTACACACGAGTTTAATTCACGTAGTCCAAATTGGCAAGCATTATTAAATGGGATTGGTTTCCTTAACATTCTAAAACAGTTCAGAGGAGGCTCTGTGCTAAAAAAAAAAAAAAAATTCAGTTTGCCGAAAACCCTTAATTCTTTCTACATGGTTATGCTTTCCTAACAGTTTTCTGGGGGATTTTGCTGCCCTTCTAATTTTATGCCTTCACTGGAAGTGCTAAATATTTGTGTTTCGAAGGCAATAATTTGGATCATTAGTATCGTAGAGTACCTCTAAGCCATTGGACCCTACTGTAACTGTATCTGTGGATATAATTACACAGGCAACAGCTCTCTGTTGGTCTAAAATGCAGCTTGTCATGGTGGAGGAAATCCCTCTGCGTCTTCAAAGGCAGTGCACTGAAGAAGAGCTAGAAGTTTCTCTCTTCTGCTTCCCTGTGTCCACAGGGCTGCAAAATGAAGGTGGGGTGGTTTTCTGTTCCTCCTCCCTCTGTTCCCTGCCCTCACTCCCTGATGGTGGAGGCTCCAGTCTCTGTTGCTGACCAGCCTTGTTTCTGTGCTTCACAACCCATGGCTGTTTTAGCTTCTATGGAGTGACCCCCTCATTCTCAAGGCTGCTTTTCTTTTCCCTTATAATTTTGCTTTTATTTCTTTTGCCTTGTATGACTTCAAAATTCCTCTCAGCTCCCTCTTGGAAAACACAAAACATAAAACACAAAACAAAAACCTGGCATTTTACTAGCCGTTGTTGGCCATTCGGAGAGTTTCTTTCTAACCACTCAATGAAATGACTAATCTGAGCTCACATGCACTTTGGGGGGCTTCAGCTTTTGTGGATTTAAAAACAATTGCTACTGGATATCTAGGGCCTGCTAGCCTTTTATTTCATTCTTTCCTTTTATCTTTCATCTTCGTGGTGCTGCCTCTGTGAAGCTTGCTGATTCTAGAAGGCTTATCCCCAGGTCAATGAGGTTCAACAACATGAAAACTTTAGATTAATCGACAGAGCCACTGATTCTTGTCCTCATCTCGGGGAGCAGATGGGCATTAAGATTAGAGCAGCTGTTTCCACTGAAGGTCAGAAAAACTGAAAAGAGAGCAAAGGGAGTTTTTGTGCCTGCAGAGAGAAAAACACACATCAAAGTGGTTAAGAGGCCAGCAGGTATGCGGGCATGTGAAGCACTGGACATCTTCAAGCAAAAGCCTTTCCCAAACAAGGTGACCCTGATTTGCACTCTTTGACCTGGTATCAGGGACATCCACAGGATTCTCTGCCAACTTTTCTTCAGGATCCTGGGCTACCGAGCCTGGCCAGTATAGAACCCTGCGTGCCTGGTGGGAAATGCTCTGAGTGAAGAATTCTCTAAAAGAAAGCAATGCCCTTTCTTGGATTCAGACAATACATACTGATTGAGGGCCTGCTATGTGCCTGGGTTAGCAGCTCCTTGCTCCCCTCCCCCATCTAGGTGTCATTTGTCACTTATGCCTGTTTTCAAGGATGGAGAGATGAGCACATTTTAATATTTAGAGATTACCTTTGGGGTCCCTAACAGGAATGGGAGGCTCTTTTAAAAGTGGGAGACTGACTGGAGTCCCCACTCTTGCTTACCTGGTTTCCCTGATTTCCCAAAGCTTCTAGGACAGACACCAAACCAGGGGAAGAACAGAGAGGCCGCTGCATCTTGATTCCTGCTTGACTTCCTTGGCCCCATGGCCTCAGGTGGCCGCTGTGCTGGGGGAGAGCCTCTCAGAATCCAGGAGGCCCTCTGCAGTGTCCACCACCTGGATGGAGCGTGAGGAAGGAGCCTTAGGCTCACTTTTGGGCAAAGGCAAGTTGGTTTCATCACCTTTGCCAGCAGCTCCGGGGGTCTTTCAGGTTGGGGAACTCTGGGTACAGGAAACTCCCAAGATAAGGGTGCAGTTGCCTTGAGAAGACAGGGCTCCTGCCAAGGACAGTTACCTTCTTCTGTCCCTCAGGTCGTCCCACTGGCCACAGAGTTGTAGACGGCAAAGACACAACCTCAGAAACTTGCTGGCATGTGGCCCGCTCTCCAGTCGAGCAGGAGTATTTGTAGTGGTCTCCATAAGCCACCTCTTTCATCCCTCAGGGCTTTTGAACCTGCTGGTACCCTGGCAGAATGCTCCCCTTTCCTTGGATAGCTCCTACTTGACCCTTGAGACTTACTTTACACCTGAAGATGTCCTGAATTGCCTTGGTGAACGCAGCGCCCCACTCCCTGTGTTGCATTGCACTCTGTATGTGCATCTCATGACTCTGACTTCATTGTGATAAAGTCATGGTTTACTCATCTGTTATACTCCACTGGTCGCTGACCTTAAGGCTTGTGTCATTCCTCCGTATATTTCTAGATACATGGCCAGACCCCTTCCATGATGGCCATACTGAGCCTATGAGATTGAGTCTTCCGTCATTTCATTGCTAGATACAGAAATTATCATTAGGGCGCCTGGGTGGCTCAGTGGGTTAAGCCTCTGCCTTCGGCTCAGGTCATGATCTCAGAGTCCTGGGAATGAGCCCTGCATCCGGCTCCCTGCTCAGTGGGGAGCCTGCTTCCCTCTCTCTCTACCTGCCTTTCTGCCTACTTGTGATCTCTCTCTGTCAAATAAATAAATAAATAAATCTTAAAAAAAAAGAAATTATGATTAATTTAAAAATTCACCTTTATTTGAAAAAATAAAATTCTAAACTTCCTAACAGAATTCCTAAGATCAGTATGCTAAAAAGTTAGAATCTTCACTGTGCAGGACCCTGTTTTTAGGGCATGTTGGATGATGATACAACTGACTGAATGAATGGGAAAAGGCATCATGAATTAAGGGAAGGAGGGCTCTAAAGGGTGGGTCCTGCCTTTAACTGCCCAGTGGGTTAAAATAAACCTGATATGTGTATATGGTGGGCATCAAATTTCGTTTTTCTTTTACTTTTAATTTTTTAAATATTTTATTTATTTATTGGACAGGGAGAGACACACAGAGGAACAAAGGCAGGGGGAGTGGGAGAGGGAGAAGCAGGCTTCCCACTGAGCAGGGAGACCGATGTGGGGCTCGATCCCAGGACCCTGGGATTATGACCTGAGCTGAAACCAGACACTTAATGACTGAGTCACCCAGGCACCCTCAAATTTTGTTTTAAATTGTGAAGTATAACACACATACAGAAAAGTGCACCAATCAACAGGTACAGCTCAACATATCATTTATAACTACCGACCAAGTCAAGAGTGAGAACGGTACCCTTCAGCCTCTTTCTGAATGCCGTCTCGCGCTTCTCCCCAGAGGTAACCATTGTCCCGACTTTCGTGCTTCATTTTGCTGCTTGTCATCATCCCACAAATGAGAACCATGTTGCATTAGGGAATTTATTCATATTGTTTTGCAAGACCATGTTTCTTTCTTTTCCATGGCTGGAGAACGTTCCTCGGTATGAGGATCCTACAATTTATTTATATATTTGATTCAATGGATATTTGAGTGGTTTCCACTTTTGGCAATTATGAATAGACATATGCGCGTTCTCTATATGTCTCTCAGTGCACGTTTGCCTGCTTCTCTGTTAGGCATATATCTAGGTGTGGATTTCCAGGTCAGAAGGTAAATACTTGTTCAGCCTTAAGAAATAACGCCCAACAGTTTCCAAAGCAGTTGTAACTACACGTAGTCCACCACTAATTTATTCTTTCTGTTGTATTATGTTCTCATCAACACTTGACCTTGTCAGTCTTTTGATTTTTGTCATTATTTTAAATGCATAGTAATCTCTTATTATGATTTTTAATTGCATTTCTGATTATTAATGATGTTGAACAACTTTTCTTATATATTTTGGCCATTTGTTTTTTTGTTTTGTTTTGTTTTTTGAGATGAGCCTGTTTAGGTCTCTTGCCCATTTTTCTCTGATGTTTTCTCTACCATGCCCCCTTAATTAATGTAAACAATTCTTTATCCTGGAGATGAGCCCTTTGCTGGTTACATGTATTGCAAATACCTCCCTCTATCCAGTGGCTTGCATTTTTACTCTTTTATTGGTGTGTGTGTGTGTGTGTGTGTGTTTAAAGATTTATTTGCTTATTTGAGACAGAGAAAAAGAGCAGGGTAGGGGCAGAGGAAGAGAGAGAGTCCCAAGCAGACTCTGTGCTGAGTGCAAAGCTTGATGTAAGACTTGATCCCATGACCCTGAGATCATGACCTGAGCTGAAACCAAGAGTCAGATGCTTAACCAGCTGAGCCAGCAGGTGCCCCTATTGGTGTGTTTTGATAAAAAGAAATTTCTAATTTCTGTAATGAATACAGTCCAACTCATTAACAATTTTTCCATTATACTCAATGCTTTTTGTGTCCTGTTTATTAAATATTTATTCACTCTAAAGTCATGAAGATATTCTCTTCTGTTAATATTTTGAAGCTTTATTTTTTTGCCTTTTATTTCAGATTTGCAATTCACTTGTGACTTAAATTTTGTGGATGATGCGAGGGAGGAGTTAAACTTAATTTTTTTACCCCTATGGATAGCTACTGAGAAGACTATATATATATGTATATATATTTTAAAGATTTTATTTATTTGACAGAGAGAGAGAGTAGTCAAGCAGAGAGAGAGAGAGAAAGAGAGAGAGGAGCAGGTTCCTTGCTGAGCAGAGAGCCTGATTCAGGACTTGATCCCAGGACCTTGAGATTATGACCTGAGCCGAAGGCAGAGGTTTAACCCACTGAGCCATGCAGGTGCCCTGAAAAGACTGTATTTATTGCACTACCCAATTCCATAAATGAAGTGTCTGTATGTGATCTTTCTAGTTCTTGACTATCCAGTGTTCCAATGACCTTAGCTTTAAGATTCCTGATCTCTTATAGGAGCAAGCCCTCAATACTATTTTTATTCAAGATTTTTTGGTCTATCTGGGGGTCATTTTGCACAAAGAACAGAAAAAAAATCTGGTTTCTGTTGCAATTCCATTGAATCTGTAGATCACGTTGGGAAAAATCAGAACCTTTGTAATATTGTCTTTAGTCTATGACTAGAATGACCTCCATTTACAAAAGTCCTCTTTATTTTTCTTAATACTATTTTGCTATATTATAGTTCTCTTCACTGAGGCCATACACTTCTTTCATTTGGTTTATTCTTAGGTTTGGGGGGATTTTATGTTGTAAACAACACCTTTGAAAATTAGTTTTATTTCTGATACATAGAGATGCAATTAAAAAAATTTTTTTTTACCTTATATCTAGCAAACTTGCTGACATTCCATATTCTAATAACTAGCATGCATAATCATAGTCTGTGAATCATGACAGGTTTTTTTCCTATTCAATCCTTACACTTTCTTTTTATCCTTGCTTCCCTGTACTGGTTAGAACCTTGTGCAATGTTCAGTGGAAGCAGCAATAAAAAACATCCCTGCTTCACTCTTGATCTCAGTGAGAAACTTTTCAGTACCAATAAGCATTACATTTGCTGAAGGTTTTGTTTTATGTTTTGTTATTTTTTTTTTAGATTGAAGAAATGCCTTCTATTTTCTAAAAGTCTTCACTCTAAGTGAATGTTAAATTTAATAAAATGCTTTTCCTGCATCTGTTGCAGTGATCATATGACCTTCGTAGGAAGTTTAATTCCCAGTCTGCTGCAGGCTTCTTTTCCTGGGTAGGCAGGGGGATAAAAGTTGACATATCTCCTGTATTCGCAGCATTGTTGTTTTGTGAAAAGAGTTAGCCAGGATGTGTAAGTCTTTCTGATGAGAAGCGAAACAAGAAATGTATGCACTGGAATTATTCCGTAAATTTCTGATTTAAGAAACTGGTCTTTGAATGACTAAGAGGAAAGGGAGCGACAACACCTCCTTTGAGGCTGGTGTGCCTGTGTCAATAAATGTGGTTGAGTGTGATCCCTTAGGACTCAGTTGACTATGGAAACTGAGGCACGAAGGGTTTTTGAAGAACAATTATTTAAATCTTGATGTATCTCTGACTGAGTGGGGCTTTGGGATTCATTAGCCTGACTCTGGACCCAGTGCGTCACAAGAGTAAAGCAAGAGTAGGACCATCTCAAGATCATTTCCAAAGAGAGCGTGTTTTAGAGAGATCCTATGAAAACGGGCAGGAGAATAATTAGACACGTAGTAATTTGTTTTTAATGGATTCATTTCACAGTCAGAAATTTGAGTTCTGCTTGCAATTTCCTTTTAGGCTACTTACAAATGTAACTCCATCTACATGTGAAAATCCGGACAGGCTGATTTCAAGAAAATCAACCCAGAATTGAGGCGAAAAGTGGACTGCCCAGATTAGTATTGGGATAAGTTTTCAAGTAGATCTAGAGTCGCTAATGCAGAGGTGAAGAAATACCAAAACACGAGAATGTAGGTTTTACTAAGACATGTAGTACTTGATTCAGTAAAGAGAATGAGCATTTTTATTATTTGGATTTGGAAAAAAAGATATCATGGGATGCCTTTCTTGGCAGAGTTTACTACTGGCATAAGCACTGTAGTGGATTTTTTTCCACATCTTTACTCCTAGTGGGTAAGCAGTTGGTGTTGGAATATAATTGAGATCTTTATTGAACCAAGTGGGAAAAATTCCTTTTTAAGGCAAAAATACTGTGACAGTTGGATTGCAACAGTGTTCATTTGTCTTTCAGCATGAAGACGACATTTCTAACCAGTGCAATTGCTATTTTGGACAGAGAAAGCTCATATTCAGACCTGAAAGTACATTACTCTAGTCCCATCCCTTCCTTTTACAGTTGGGGAAACTGAGTCCCAGGAAACTTCCTGCCTTGTCCACAGTCATCCACAAGTGGGCATAAAACCACAGGTTTTCTCTACTATATCACAGTGCAAGTGCTTATTAGCATTTTGCCAGAAACCCTAAATTCCAAATTCTGGAATCGTCTTTCTCGTGGTCCCCGTCTCCCTGTGGGCCGGCCGACAGAGACACTCTCCTGGTCTTTCAAGACCCCTGGTCTGTGTGGCTCTCCCACCCACCTTCCTCCAGTGCTCAGCCTGTTTCTGTGTCTGGCTTCTGCAGTGGGCTTCCCATTATTGATCTTCACGTAGTCCGGTGGATGGCTAGGAGGGAAGGGAGAGAAGTCCCACGCTCCTTCCAGTGAAGGGGAGGTGGGTGTGTGGCCCTGTCCTGTGGTCAGCTTGGTGCTGAGTTATCTAGACAAGTATTCCCTTCGTGGTGCCAAGATTCCTTCTGCCCAATCCTTGCACAGACTTATGGTTAAAAGAACATCTTGTCCCTTCTCTGCCTGAAGCTATATGGCCAAGAAGTTCTTCTGTAACCACTCACTCGGGGCAGACCAGCCCATTAAGACAGTCAGGTGGGGAAAAAAAATGGATGAATTGTTATTGTCCGTATAGTGCTCTGTTCAAGCTTTTCTCCTTTGAAGTCTTCCTAGAGGAACCCACCTATCTGTTTTTCCCTTTGGTGAACCCCAGAGTCAATATCATCTGGATGAGGGATTGATTGGCAAACTGAAGGGCCACATAATAGATATCATATTGGTTTTATGGGCCCAGAGTGTCCTTGGCAATCACCCCGCTGCTGATGGGTCACGTGAACAGATGGCTGTGGTCGTGTTCTGGCAAAACTTCATTTCCCAAGCCTGGACTGGGCCTGTGTTTGTTGTGTGGTAACCCCTGGGTTTTAGCCGCAAATTCTACATCCTGGGTTTTGGATCAGGCATGTTGGAATCATCTGGGGAATGCTGAGAGATGGAGGTTTCTAGGCCTCACCCTCAGAGTGTTTGATTAGCAGCTTTGGGGAGGGGGTCGTGGTTTAAAGAGCTCCTTGACCAAGTCTGCTGCCCAGATTACAAAAATGAGGTTTCATTCTGCTTTTAAAAATTTGCGTGCACCTAGACACGTACAAATAATCACATAGCATTATGCTTTGTGTTTAAAAATATTATAAAGGGCACCTGGGTGGCTCAGTTGGTTAAATGTCTGACTTCAGCTCGGGTCGTGATCTCAGGGTCCTGGGATCGAGCCCCATGTTGGGCTCCCTGTTAATTGGGAGCCTGCTTCTCCCTCTCCCTCTGCTCCTTCCTCTGCTCATGTTCTCTCTCTCTCTTTCTCAAATGAATAAATAAAATCTTATAAAAAAACGAAAATATTATAAAAATGGCACAATTTCACACATCTCTGTCTGAGTGTTGCTTAATTCCTTGCCCTTTTTATTGAGGTGTCTTTTATTGACATGTAGGAATTGATATAATGAGGGGATTTAGTCTTTCTGTCATACATTGTACGTATTTCCCCCCACCATGTTGTTACCTTTTGGCCTGATTTATAAAGTCATACAGGATTTTCACACATTTTGATGGAGTGAAATGCATCCATCTGTTCCTTGAGGGCCATGGTCCTGAACCGGGAGTGACTCTGTTCCGGGTGACTTCGGCAATGCCTGGAGATATTTTGGTTGTCACCACTGTCACTGTGGGCAGAAGGGGTTCTTTCATCTGCTAAGTAGAGATGGGAGTGTTGCAAAACATCCTACAATGTGTGGGGCATCCACCCCAACAAAGGGTGATCCAGCCTGAAGAGTCAAAAGAGTGCTGAGGTCGAGAAATACTGCTTTCAGGCTTTGGTTTTTGTTCCTTGCTTAGTAAGGCGCCTCTTCTTCCTATGATAGGAATATCATGGAATCTGTATTAAAAAGTTCCTTAATTGATTTTTCTGCTTAGAAAAATTACTAAAGCAATGGCCCATTCTACTTATTTATTTTTTTAAGAAATTTTTTAAATTTTAGAGAGAGAGTATGAGCGGGAGGGGTGGGGCAGAGGCAGGGAGAGGATCTCAAACAGGCTCTACACCCAGCATGGAGCCTGACATGGGGCTCGATCTCATGACCCTGAGATCATGACCTGAGCAGAAATCAAGAGTTGGACGCCCAACTGACTGAGCCACACAGGTGCCCCTATTCTATTTATTTCTTAACACCACACACAAACGCCCCTGAGGTATTTTTCTTCGGTACCTACATCTTCCTCCTCTCTCCTCTGTAAGAGCCATGAGTCCTCCACATCCCCTCAGTGTGCTGCATGGCCTGGGTCACATCATGAGCTCCGTCAATGCGTGCAGATCCTCCTTCCTGCCTTTGTTGGGTTCTGGTTCCTCAGACACCTTTCTCATTCTGGGGACGACTCTGCCCATGGAGCAATGGGTATAAATGAGGGAGGGAGGGGGCTTCAGGGTTTCTCTGTACTTGTCTGGACCCTCTGAAATCAGGGTCAATGAAAACCAAGTGGCTCTCAATAGAATCCGAAATCCCAGAGCTGGAGGAGGCCTTGAGATGTTCTGCCTGAGGCCCTCACTTGACGCATGAGGAATGTGTGTCCAGGGCAGCCGAGTGACTTGGCCAGGGCCTCTCAGCGCCCCGTGCAGACCAACGCCAGGACTGTTGCTCAGCTGATCTATTTTTCATCAGAAACTCCTTGCCACTGCCTTTGTTTTGTTGAGAGCTGCCACAGTCATCTCAGAGAGACTAGCTCTGAGATCGACTCCTGTCTGCTCCTTTCAGACCTGCTGTTATCAAACCCATGGTCTCTCTCAGCATTAGGGACTTCAGTTCATCCAACAAAGGATTGAAATAGTGTATGTGCATACAAGCAGGGCATTGATTTCAAATAGATGGCTTGGGGGGGGTTCCCAGTTAATGTGTCTGAACCTTCTGTTGGACCGCAAGCTCTTGGAGGTCAAGGACTGGGCTTTATTTATCTTCCCGAGTCCTCCTCCAGGTACTGTCTATCCCATAAATTCCATACCTTACCCGGTGCTCGAGAAAAGTCACATGAATTACTGATCAGCCTTATTGAGTAGGAATAAAGCTCATATACTCCAAACCAGTGTGAAAGGATCCCTTAGGCAAGGGGTTCTATGGGCACTATCTCAGACCAGTCTCCCGGGTGATGTGGGTGACAGGTTCATAGGCTCCATGTGGAGTTAATCCTGCTAATTTTGACTTACTTAATCTAATGACCCTAAAATGGCTGCTCCCCCCACCCTTTTTAAAGATTTTATTTATTTGTTTGAGAGAGAGCGCTCAAACTGGGGGCAGAGGCAGAGGGAGAAGCAGATTCCCTGCTGAGCAGGCAGCCCGACATGGGGCTTGATCCTGGGACCTTGAGATCCTGACCTGAGCCTAAGTCAGATGTTTAACTGACTGAGCCACCCAGGGGCCCCCAAATGGGCCTCTTTTATGTCTGTTTTAAATTTGACCTTCCATCCTTTAGTTTGTGTGCTGTGGGGGACATTAGAATTGCTGGAAACAGGGACAGTGGACAGTTTAAGGAAGGAAAACAGGTCATGGCTAACATGTCGCAGGAGAGGGCTTTCCAGTCCCAAGTAGCGGGGTTGGCAGGCCCCTTCACTCCGGTCTGGCCTCCCATATCGCCCTGTGCGCATCCCCGAGAATGTTCCTTCTTACAGTATAAATGATTTAAAGCAGGTGAAATGTCTCAAATAAAATATGAAAAGAATATTTTCAGATTAGCTCTATGATGTGAAAAAATTTGGCTTAAATGGGTGATTAATGATGGAAGAACAAGCGGCAGTTCATCGATGAGCTTTCTGGTGGGTTGTAAGCAGAACAGCATTAATCCAGGGGCCTTCTCTTTCTTCTCCCTGATAGCTGGTATTACAAAGACTTAATCATCCCCACCCCCATCACTGGAGACCAGAAATTACAGCCGAGAAAACATCACCGGTTAAATGTTGAGTATCCCCAAAGTCAAGTCTGTTCATTAGGATCTTTTGCTTCCTTATGCATTCTGGCGGTTTGGTTGTTTCCTGCTTGTCGTTCCAACTTAATGGGCTTCCAGGGTGGTAGTCAGTGACCTCCACAACAGGTTGGTGATTATTGCATTTATCTTAGATTTGTTGTTGTGCAATGGAATCAGACCGGTTTTCTCTTCTTCAATGAAACCAGCCTGAAGTGCTCGAGAGCACAATGGCAGGTAGTTGTCGTTGTTTGGGAAGCAGCTAATAGAGGACCCCAGCAAGTAGCATTAATATGAACTGGTTAATTTAAAGAAGGGATCCATGACCGTGTAGCACACTGGGCTCTGGTCTGTGTCCCAGGGCGCCAGCGCGCGTGTATTCTTCATCACATCAGTCATTCTTTGGAACCCCTGCAGAAATCCGAACAACTGACAGCTTCATTCTTAGCTTTTGTCGTCTTTACCAGAAGCATCTCTCCCGACAGCCCATGAATCAGTCTTACTTCATCCTGATGCTGCTTGTGCTTCCTGCTCATGGAAAAAGGAGAGCATTAATTCTCATATTTCCTCCCAGCTCTTTATTTCCTGCCTGGTGGAATGGATTCCGGAGTGTGGCAAAATGTGCATTGCCTTGGGGACCTGCCTTTTGCACCTGGTTTTATCCACTGGCACCCGGGGGGATGGGCTTCAGCAGCAGCTCACCTGATGGATGGTCTCTGAGGACTGATGCCATGGTGTTGGGGGTCATCTGTGACCCCCACTGAGCCTTTACTCTTTCTGCCCTCCCTCATCAAGGAAAAGGTAGGAGGTTGTACTGGCTCTGCCTTAGCTCTCAGGTCAACAGAGACTTTCCCCCCTTTTCAAGTTGACTTAAAGTTATTGAATTGCTCTAAAATACTTTAGGACAGGTATGTGAGGCATTCCTTAATTTGCATTCTCATGTCCTGGGGCGGGGTCCTGGAGAATCCCAGTTCCATTTCCTATAGCAGGACACCTCACGGGCTCTGACAGCTGCTTGCATATGACATCATTCATTCCCTGGGTCAGTCATTCTGTCACTGTTCATTCGGCAGCTCCCATGTACCTGGTACTGTCTTAGGGTGGGATGGGGGCCCTCAAGTAAACAAAACAGGGGAAACAAATCTGACCTCACAGAGTTTACAGTCTAGTGGGGGAAGATACAAAATCAATATAATAAATAGGTAACTTTTCCCCCCACATTATATTAGCACATAATAGATGTTTTGGAGAAAAATAAAGCCAGGAAAGAGGTATCAACAATGTCAAGGGATGGAGACTTTGCACAGTTCAATTTATATTGTTTAAATGTGTGGCCAGGGAAGTCTTCACCAGAAGATGACATTTGAGCAAAGAATCAAAGGAGCTTTGGGAGCAGCCATGAGAAATGAGTGTTCCAGGTAGCAGAAACAGCCAGTGCAAAGGCCCTGAGATAGGGGACTGCCGGGAAATTTAAAATGCTGAATGTAGTGGTAGGCACACAGGAAGCACCCAGTGAATGGCAGGTAGTACTAGTTTTGTAATTGTTGTTCTTGGTGCTCATACTAGGTTACTGGTTGTAAACTCTATAGGGGCAGACATTGTCTGTCTGTTTGTTTGTTTTCTTTTAGCATTTTATTCCCACATCTGCCAGAATTCATGTCAAATTATAAGACCTCAATTAGTATGTGTTGAGTATTATCCTTATACTTTTATTCCAAGTATGAAATTGGTGGTCTTAACTGACCCACATTTAATCCTTACTTATTTTCTGTTGCTTACAGAAATATAACCCTGACCATTGGCCTTCTGCACAGGGATTGTTTCTTTGGTATGATAATAACTTACTACCAAAGTTGGAGTGCTGTGTTGTGGCCAGAACTCTTGGCTGGAAGTCAGAAGATGTGACTCAGCTCTGGCATTATTCTTTTGTAGTGGCTGGGATGGGTCACTCCACTCCTCTGTCCTGTTTCTGAACAGTGATATGGGTTCAGAAAAGTTCTTCTCTAGTTCTAGGTTGTTGTGAGCACAAATGAGATGCTGTACGGCAGTGTTCTTTGAAAACTCTCCATGGACACCTTAGAGGGAGTAGTCATCATGCCTGGTAGCCTTTGTTGTGACAGTGGAGAGCTGTGCTTTGCCTTCTTTTCGTGGAGGACGTGCTGATGTGTGCTGGACCTTGGTGCCTCTCTGAGGGCTGCTTGTGGCCTGCAGTGGGCTGTGATGATGGGGCAAGAGCATCAGAGCCTCTCTGGCCCTCAGGTAGTTGGTCTCACCTTCACCATGAAGGTTTGGATTCCTGGAATTATTTTTTGTCATCAACTCTTCAATGTATTTACCTAATTTAAAAGTATTTCTCTGTTTTCAGGCCTGTGTTCAATATTTTTATTTGTGACATCTAGGTCAACCTCAGACGTTATTTTTAAAAAGTTGATTTCAGAAACCTGGCTATACGTCCCCTTTATCCTAGCTAATTAAATTTTCCTTCCTGTCAGATAATTCTTGAGGTGAGACCCACTCCATGAAGATGTCCTAAAAATAAATCAGAAATGAGATAACATGGTGGCTAAAAGGAAGCAGTTCACATCTGTCTCTCATCATGCATTGCCTTCCAAATATTTTGTGAACACTTAAAAAAAAAAGCCCCACCATGTTTTCCATGTTTCTTGACATGCTAGGAATAGTGCCATGAATGTAGTAGATAAAATCCTTGTACTCACAGAGCTCATTAATTTGTGGGAGGAAAAAAAGGATTATTCTAGATTTTGTAGTGAGGGAAGGCTTTTCTGAGAAGGTGATATTTGAGTAGAAAACTTTGTGAAATGAAGTAGAGAGCATGCAAACCTTGGAGAAAAGCCCATTCGGGCAGAGGTCCCAGCAGGTGCAAAGGCCCTGAGATGGGAATGATCTCAGCAGAGTCTAGGGACAGAGGGGGAAAGGGGGAGAGAGTGTAAGTGAGAAGTGAAGAGAGGACATCAGGGGTCGGAAGAGGCCAGATCAGGGAGAGCTTTATCTGACATGGAAGGAGTCTGGGTTTTACTTTAAGTTGATAATGATTGTAAATATTTAAAATAACTTACAGTTTAAATATTTTCCTCAGATACCTCTAACTCCTTTTAATTGAGATTCTGTGAAGGAATTGCCAAGTGATTGCAGAGAACATTGTGGTATTTTTGGAGCTTCGTTTTATTCAATCCCAAATCCCTCAATATTCCTAAAGGAGTTTGTTGGAAATTGTCTGACAAGGATAATTAACAGGATGAGAAGCCGTTTCACCATGCAGAATTCTCTCCATGTGTGTTTATGTGTGAATTCATTTCAGCAAGAGAAATTGAGGGTCTCATTTCTCTGTAGTCTCTTCTTTACCGAATTCTATTTTCTGATCAGCCCTGAGAAGCCTGGGATACATCAGATAGAGGTCTAATTTTCTGTTCATAGAAAGCAAATGATAATTGAATAAAGCACATGTCCGAACCCTTGAGCTGTCTCAAGAGAAACAGCTGATCATTTCCTTGTTTTCTAGCATGTTTCCAAGTCATAGCAAATTACAGGTCAGGGAAGGACTCAGGGGTAAACACTTTACTTAGAAACATTGTCACAATTTAAAGACCTGCAAGTGAATTTTTCTCTTCCATATCCAGCAGGGTCACATTTCCCTGTGATCACCATCCAAAATAATGAGGTAGGAACTTTGATGAAATTCTGCTAAACGTAAGTCTCCACCAAGCTCTACTCTGGCTAAACTTGTCACACAGGGCAATCATTTTGGAAGCTTTTAATTAAATAATATCACCTTAAAAGGGTGGAAATTGGGAGACATACATAAGTACATCTTTAGGGAGATAAGTTAGTTGGCAGTCATTTCTCATAAGGAAACCTTGCAAGGGTCCAGAAGGTGAAAAAGGAGATTCCAACTGAGATCCTTAAGTATCCTTTGTCATGACTGGCCACTTTAAAAAAAAAAAAAATCAAAATTGGTATCTTCCTAAGGAGCCTCAGTTTTAAATGCTTTTGCCCTGGAAAATTCCTCTCAAAATATGTTCCTGACATCAATGTTATTTAGGGGCTTGGGTTTGGAGAAGCTGTTTTCTAGGTGTGTGCTTGCTGGTCACCTGTTATCTGTGGAGGGATTAATGTTGGGATGACCTTGGGAGGTTCCCCCATGACAGCGTAAGTGGTTAAGGACCTGGATTCCACAGAAACAAGGCTTCCTGGAGCAGCAGCTCTGAGACCCGGAGCTAATTGGCCAGCGATAGCTCTGCTTTTCTTACGAGGGAATAATTGACCCATTTATGGTCTCGTTTCAGCTCGTGGCGGATCCTTGTGCCAGCACCCCTTGTCACCATGGCAACTGCAGCAGCAGCAGCAGCAGCAGCAGCAGCAGCAGGGGGGGCTACCTCTGTATTTGCAATGACGGCTATGAAGGTCCCAACTGTGACCAGGCGCTGCCCATCCTCCCTGCCTCCGGCTGGACCGAGTCCATGGCCCCCAGGCAGCTGCAGCCTGTCCCCGCCACCCAGGAGCCCGACATCATCCTGCCCCGCTCTCAGGCCACCGTGACCTTGCCCACCTGGCAGCCCAAAACGGGGCAGAAAGTGGTAGAAATGAAATGGGATCAAGTGGAGGTGAGAACGTTTGGTCGCAAATGTAAGGTACCACTGAGGTTAAAATAATTCCAATGGTTCTAATATTGGCAATAAAAATGGAAGACCGTCCAGTGACCACCCTGATGAAACCACATGTCTACCCTTCTTCCCGTCTGCACCCATGTGTAGGAGATTGCTTTCCCTTACAGGAAGGAGACTTCTCAGTAATGACTGTTTTGTGGGCATAAAAAGAGTAAGCAAGGAAAGGAAATGAAGGAAGTTATTTTCTGGAACGATATCCACATACATTTCTGTGAGAGAATCTTGGCTTGGGGGCAGACCCTCCACTGTTGACCAAATTTTCCTTAATATTACGCTTAACATCTTGTTTATTATTTTGTGCCTTGCTGCCAATATGATTTTAAAAAAGAGGTGCTATCGGTGATTTTTAAAATGGTTTAAGAATGCATTTAACAGTGCAGTTTCTGAATTTTATCAATTTTGGCAAGAACACATACTGTTTACTGAATCTCGTCCAGTCTGGGTCAAGCTCAGTCAAGCTCATCAAAAGTCTCATTTTGAGGAATTTTCAGCAGACCCTTGAAAGTTGCAATACGACATAAATTTGGCTAGCTAGGAGAGTCGGGGAACAAATCCATATCTCGACTTTGAAGTAACATCGATAGAGTGTAATTCCATTCCACATCTTGTATTTTATAAGACATCTTGTGATTATATATTACTGCTGGTTTTGTAGCTTAAATAACAAAACACATAGATCTTGTGTAGCGGTTTCAGAGTCAAGGAATACGTCTAGAAATTTCCCTTATTGTTATAGAAGAGACAAGGTGGCATTTCTTCTTTTATTTTCTTGGGTAATTCTAACCAGTTGACCCATTTTTTTTTTCTTTGCCACACATTTTATGAAGGCCATCTTCAGACTGCAGGGCAATGTTTTCAGCCTACCTAAAAAACTGTGAACGTGTTCTGATTTCAGACTTTTAATAAACGCTTTGAAGTTTTGATTTGAATCCCTCCTTGTGGAATGACTCACTTCTCAAATGTGAACTAGATTTGATTCTACATTTATCAAGGAAGTGTCCCTTAAAGACAGCTTCTCCCCAGCCAGCCATCGCAATCTATTTATTTAAAGACATGCTATCCTACTGTTGGTAAATGTAGAAAGAAATGCCTCATCTTCCCGTCATGCTGTAATTTCTTAGGCTGTTCAAAAAGGAGGTTAAAAAGTTGCCAGCGGAAGATGGGAATATATTTGGGTTTCCCCTTTTATGGAGTAATGATGCTTCAGAGACGTGAAGCTCTTTGAGGTCTTAAGGGACTCAAATTGATGTAACAGTTCTCAGTTAACACAAATTGAACAGGTCGATTTGCATCTCTGAATATCCACGATGGGCCTTCTCCACGACCCTTGACCATCAGGCCTTCTGGACCGGAAATTCTAAGTGTTGGGTGTGGATGGAAATGCCGAGAATTTCTGTATTGCTCTCAGCTAATTCATTGATGTGGGATACATTTAATACCCCCTTGTTTTGACTTTCCTGGGGGAAGACCGTGCTCACAGCACTGGGAATGAATGAACAAATTGGTCCCAACCACCTCACTTGGACACAGCATTCAGTGTTCACAGTGTGTTTTCTTTCTTCTTTTCTTTTCTTTTCTTTTTTTGAAGATTTTATTTTTTTATTTGACAGACAGAGATCACAGGTAGACAGAGAGGCAGGCAGAGAGAGAGGGAGAAGAAAGCAGGCTCCCCGCTGAGCAGGGAGCCCAATGCGGGCCTTGATCCCAGGACCCTGGGACCATGACCTGAGCCAGAGGCAGAGGCTTTAACCCACTGAGCCACCCAGGCGCCCTCACAGTGTGTTTTCTAAACAACAGTTATTTCCCCCAACCCTGCCCCTTGAGCCCCTTTTTTTATATGCATTGGCGTGTTACTTTTGGGAATGTGTCACTTAAAAAATGAAGGGCTAGTCCACAGAGCAAAAATAGGCCACTTCCCAGTTGCTTGGCCTTAGCATGGACTCTCCAAGACCCGCCTCTGCCCAGAGCAAGGTCACCCAGACCAGGTGCTTCTTGCCTGTTCATTGTTGGGAGGCTTGCTCTCCTAGTTTATGCCTGCTGTGTGTAAGCCAGTCCTCAGCCTGCCTTCTTGTTCTGGAAGCACTTAGTCCCCCTTGACCCCAGACTGAGCCTGGAGCAGAGGCTGGTGACTGCTTGGTAACTGGAGGAGAGGACCCTGTTCACCAGTATAGCAACCCAGGAGTTGGTAGACGGCTCTCAGAAAAGCTTTGGTGTTTCAGAAAATCCAATGGCAGATTTTTTCCTGCCATTTTCTCTTGAGTTTGTAAGGTTTCACTTGTCTCCTCTCTGTCTTCACCACAGTGTCATCCAAAGGCCACTCATGGGATTTTGCTGATAGTAGAATCTTGTGCTATGATCAACCTTGATAAGTGTTTCTTCCCCTTTTTTCCCCAGGTGGTCCCAGATATTGCCTGTGGGAATGCCAGTTCTAACAGCTCTGCGGGAGGCCGCCTGGTGTCCTTTGAAGTGCCACAGAACGCCTCAGTCAAGTAAGAAAACTCCCAGCTAGAAACCCTTAAGCTGGATACTCTGACCTTAAGCTGTTGTTAATTGGTCAGTCTGGTCAGTCTGGTGGGAATCCTGAATGGGGTTCCATGTGTAGACATGGCCTAAATTGCTCAAAACCCAGAAGGACCTCTATTTCAGGGGAGAAGACGGCAGTGGGGATCCAGCTGGGCTGGGGATGTGGAACTATGGAATTGGACGGGATGAGTAAGGTGTGAGATCAGAATCCCTGAAGCTTTGGATAAGATCCAGAGCCAGACCCTTCACTTCCCCAATGACTTTTGCTTCCAAATTTCTTTGGCCTCTTGTGAGTTTAATGGGCCATTGCTTAAGTTCATAGGCATAACTTAAAATCCAAACATTATAATTTTATTTTCAAAAACAAGCATCTGAGAAGACAGTGTTTTGTTTGGCTTTGTTTTAAACTTAAGCTCTTTCCAGCAACATACTGCCCACTCTCACGGGTGGGGATGCGGAAGAGGCCAGGGCTGAGCCCCAGCTGTGTCAGGGGGGAGTGAGGGGAAGGAGGTTTGGGGAGTAGGGTTGGAGCCAGCCCCAGAGTGACCCAGTCCTGTCTGACAGTTCCCACTGCTCATCCTTCTCTGTTGCAGTTACCTGCCAAACCCCCATCCCCACGCAACCGAATGGGAATTTGCTGTCCAGTCCTCAGGGACTTTAGAAGACTGAGGGACACGTGACCCTGATGAGCTAGTGCTCTGTATCTGCTTCCTTTGAACGGGGCAGTGGACCTCTTTCATTCATTCAGAAGCATTTTTGCCCACCTTGCCTTCTATACAATGGAGCTGAAATGCATCCCCTCCCCTGCAGCCTCGAACTCACTCTGCTGGGGCGGGGTGCGGGGGTGGGGGGGCGGTGGCGGGGAGAGTCAGGAGCGACAGTGAACTCCGCCCAGGGAAGAAGGGCCTGGGTGAGGGTAGGGGCTAGGTGTGGCCTCTGAGGCAGCTTCCAGTTCTACCAGCAGGGGGACCCCGGTCCTAGTGTTTCACCGCTCGGAATACTGATGAAACCGGCGCCGTCCGGAGCCGGCTTTAGGGAAATAGGGAAATAGGGACCCGTAGCTTCCTTTACGTTTATGAGACCATCTCCTAGCGCTTCTTGTCTGGCTCATATGATCTGGCTTTCATAAGCTTTCCAAAGAGTTCTGCTCTTCTATCCCACTCGCTGGCTTTCGGGTTTTTTCCCCCTCTCAACAAACGTGAAGTTCTTCAAGACCCTCCTGGGCTGCAGGACAGGGCAAACATAGCAGGCTGACCCAGGCAGAGTGAGATGGGAGTGCTGAGTAGCTCTGGGTGCCTTGAATTCACTTGTGAGGATTGCTAGCCCCTGAGACTTTCATTTATTCATGAATTCATTTATTCATGAATTAGCAAGCCCTGACTGGACACCCACTGCAAGCCAGGAGCTCTGCGCGCCGGGGCTGAAGCTGGGGGCTTGGAAGACCATCAGGGAAGAGGGTCTCAAAGAAGAGGTGACCTGTGGGCTAAGCCTTGCAGAATGGCCCACGAACCAGGCTCACAAGGGGGCAAAGGCTGGAAGCTGGGGACAGAGACCGCTTGGGGGTGGGGGGGTACCGTAGCTCCATGTGGCCAGAGCTCTGGCCTGCAGGGATGGTGTTGCAAGGGAAGGAGAACTGAGGTCAAGGCTGATTTGCTTTCTAGCATCTCATTCTTTGATTTTACCAGGGAAATAAGAAAAATCCAAGAGAAGCCCAAAGCATGGGTCGTGACACACTGTCGCTCATGTGGGCAGCCCTTTGGGGATGCCTGACACATTTAGAGTAAATTCAAGCAGGACTACATATGGTGTGGCTGTAGAAGGATTTGTCTCTAAAAGAACTCAAGATACCCTTTTAAAATTTTTTATTAACCTATAATGTATGATTTGTATCAGGGGTACAGATCTGTGAGTCATCAGTCTTACATAATTCACAGCACTCACCATAGCATATACTCTCCCCAATGTCCATCCCCCAGCCACCCCATCCCTCACCGTCCTCCCCTCCAGACCTTTTATTACTGATGACAGTTGTTAGGCAAAGGTGATCATCTCTTCCTGATCTTGTGGTCTTTTTTAAAGCAAGTGGGACACAGACCTTTGTCACAACTTCCTGAGACCTTGGTGGATGCCCATGTCATTTTATTTTTATTTTTAATGTCGGTGGACTGGTTCTAAGACGAATTTTTCTGAAAGGAACTTCTGGTTTACTCCATTCCTGTTTCCAGAATTCGGCAAGATGCCACTGCCTCGCTGATTTTGCTGTGGAAAGTCACGGCCACGGGATTCCAACAGTGCTCCCTCATCGATGGACGGAGTGTGACTCTCCTGCAGGCCCCCGGGGGCCTGGTCCTCTTGGAGGAGATGCTCGCCCTGGGACACAACCACTTCATCGGTGAGTTATGGCAGTCTGCCCAAGCACATCTGGTTTCACCCAGCCTGGGCATGGTGTTTAGAGACGGCAGGGAGGGCATATTGCTCGGATAATCTGCGTTCTAGATATCAACCCTGTTCCTTCCACTTTAGGTGAGGTTTTGCTTATGATCAAAATTGATTTCTAAGATAATATTTTCCATGTGGCTCAGTGTGAACAAAGCACGTGCTCTGAAATCCTGAGACTGAAATCCAGCTCTGGGCAAGGCGGCGTGGACCTTTGGCACCTAAACCTCGGGTCTGCTTTCTTCTTGACTCTAGTCTGCTTTCTCTAGGACCTGTGGGCAACTTGAGGCCCTGAATGGTGGTCTCTTAGAAAAACCCTGTTCTCACCTGAGTTAGGCCTGACCTAGAGCCCTAGGCATAGCACCTCGGAAGCCATTTGCTAGAGCTGAGCCTCCAGCTCACAAGTAACTTGGGGATTCCAGCTCCCTCTGCAGTTCCTCTTCCCCACCCCCTCTGTTCCCTCATGGGTCGCATTTGACTTTTCACTTTCCCAAATATACGTAAATCTACAGTTGATCCTTCCCTAAACTACCACGTGCTCAATGAGCTGTTTTCAGATTCCTCTGCCCTGGAGTAGAAATGGCCTTCATAAAGGGAGACTCCCACCCACTGCCCCCTGCTCCTCCCAAGGGCTGCTCCTGGGCAGTTTCCGGAGGACCTTCCCCTGGTTGGCATTCTGACTGCATCCTGTGTTGTCTTCATCCCTCCGTGGTTAGAACTTGTAACTCCGGCCCCCCAGCAGGCCCATATCATCAGCTGCTTTCTTAGAGCTTGTTTCTGGAGCAGCCTCAACTCAGAGACGCAAGGTCAAGTTCAGACTCCACCCATCCCAGTCCTGTGCCCCCAAGCAGCCCCCTGCATTCTGCTGTTAATACCTTCTCCTGTCTGGTCATATATTCCAACAGTCCTCCCCCGGAGTGGGGCAGAGACAACGTTTGTCTTTCAGGGGTGTTGTGAGGGTTCGGTGTGATGATGGATGTGTGAGTGTACATTACAAATACTTGGGAAGATTCTAGGCTGCTTAGGGTACTTCCTCTGTTTTTTCCTGAGATACCCTAAATATTTTGATAAATTAAATGGAAAGTATCCAGCAAGATATACTCTTTAAGATATGTATTTGATGCAAATATCATAATGAAGGTAAACTGATAAAAGGAAATACCCAGTTCTATATAATTTGTATTGTATTTCTACTTGACCAACGCTTCTCTGATGAGAAGGCCATTTCTCAGTTGTTGGAAATCCCACTGTGGTGTGGGTTTGGGGGAGCAGGGATTGGATGGAGAAATCAAGGCAGGGAAGGGACTTATGGGAAAAAGAGGGTAAGGTGTTTAACTTCAGACCAGTATGTGTCTGTTCTGATGGATATTGGATTACCAGCATGATGTAATATTGTCCAAGTCAAATCTAAATTTTACTCCCCCAAACTTTGCAAGTAACTATTATTTACTTCCCTTGTCTCTTATAATAATTTATCTACAAGGATATAGTTTGTATATCTTGGTAAATAGTTTCAATTTTATTATGTATTGATTTTTTAAGTTTTCTTTTTTTAGTGGATTAAAATCCTGGCACATGGAGCTAATAATTTGCAAGAATGTAGTGCTATCACCAGTGTTGCAAATGTCGTTAGTGTTACCAGAAGACATCCATTTAAAATGTTAGCTTACATTCGATATTATGTTTGGTTGTAACAGGACTATCACTTCAGACTTAGGTTGGGGGTAAGGACAGAGATCAATAAAGACGGATTTTCTAGCACTGATATAATTTTATGCTCTTGAGATACGAGGAATTTTATGAACTCCAATAAAATTTGCGCTCATTTTGCTAATAAAAAAATTTCATGGAAAAAATTTTATCTGGGGTTGAAATGTATTGCTCCTCAGAGGAAAAATCTTTAAAAATTTATTTTGGTATATTAATAGCTAAGGAATTTTTTTTCTCAAAAATTATATTCAGGTTATGACGAGGAGACAATGATATTGAGTAACATCCTTTCTTTCTCTAAACCATTATGTTCCATTTGAAAAAGATGTGATCTGATGTCTTTTTAAATTTCCTAAGTTGAAAATTTTAAGTGTGTTTTCTGTAGCTTTGTATTGGAGCTCACAATCTTTCAGTGTTATTTTTTCTCAAGGTAGGGGACAGTCTTGTCACAAGCTCCTTCTGAGGAAGAATGGCTAGCTTCCTCACAATTCAAGATTGGTTACACCCACACACTGACAAGGACTTCCTTGACAAAGTCTTTTTTATCTCAAAGAAACTAGATTTATCTTCTGTAGCCATCGTGGAAGTCTTATGCTTACTACATTGACGTGTTTAATGCTCCTTTTGTTAAATTTTTTTTTAAAAGGCAGCTTCTTAAAATGATTCCTTTTTACAATACTGGGCTCTCTAGACATGAATACAGTTTAGCTCAGTACCAAAAGACTATTCTGCAGAGTATAACAGCATTCAGTTGACAGATGAACAAAGGGAGGCCAGTGCGGGTGGGAGGAAACTTCCACACCAAAGGGACAGTAAAGTTCCAGAGTTACGGTGCTGTATTTTGGTCATTTGCGCTCCTTTCTAGAAAGAAAGGCACTTGGGGGAATTGACTGTCCCTCTCTGCCCTTCCCTCTTGATGGGTTCCATACAGAACTGAATGACCACAGGTATTTTAATACTTCTACCCAACAGAGCAGAGGAGTCCATTCTGTGTCTTTGGGAGATGAACTTGGTCACTGTCACCTGCTTTTAACAATTATTCTTTTTAAAAGTTTATTGCCAAGGGACGCCTCGGTGGCTCAGTTGGTTAAGCAGCTGCCTTCGGCTCAGGTCATGATCTCAGCATCCTGGGATCGAGTCCCACATCGGGCTCCTTGCTTGGCGGAGAGCCTGCTTCTCCCTCTGCCTCTGCCTGCCATTCTGTCTGCCTGTGCTCGCTCTCTCCCCCTCTCTCTCTCTGACAAATAAATAAAATCTTAAAAAAAAAAAAAGTTTATTGCCAAGAGCCTGTGAGTGTTCTGCGTATTCCAGATGATGATGATGTCCTTGTATTTGAGCTATTTCAGAGACACTCCACTGGATGTTTAAAAACAGTTTCCCTTCGTTACCATTGCCTTATGAATATTTATACTCTTTCATGGAAAGAAAGAAATGATAAAATATTTCATGAAGTGTGTAGCTCTTCCTTCTGTGCCTCAGCGCGTCAACCCCTTTCCCCCTGTGTTGTCATCCATTTGCCACACTCCTGCCTTCTCCTTCATCATCCCCTCGGCTTTTCCTAAATGTGCTTCTTTCAACTATGTTACCTACTTTATGCACTGTTTTGAGGTCAGTGACTAAACTGACCTTCGTGTAGTGTTGTCTGCTCTGTGGCCAGCAGCCAAGGAGCCTGGGAGCCCCCTGAGTGATTGATCTGCCCAATGGTTTGTGTCCCCAGATAGGAAGGATTTCTGTGACAAGCAGCTGCCTGTCTTATGTGAGGTATTTTTGTTTGTTTGTTTGTTTGTTTTTACTTGGAGTTGCTTGGACACATTGCTCTGACAAACACTCTCAAGGATGAGGGCCAAGGCAGCCGTCTGCTATGTGGCCTCTGTGTGAGAACATTTCCTCAGGGTGAAAGCCCCATTGAACTCCTTTTCTAGGCTTTTCTTTCTCTGGTCACCTGCCCCTAGGTGTACCTCCCAATACTTCTCCTTGGTGAACTCTGTCCACCCACTGCCTGTCCCCTCCCCACCTGGGCCGCCCCCTTCCCCACCTTCTCCAAGCCTCAGTGCCCCCCACATCGGTTCCTCTCCAAGACCTCATTTGAACTCTCCTGATTTGGAGGCTTTAGGAGAAAAGGGGCCAGCCCCAGATTCTGGTCTACCTGGATTCTTAAATCCTCTTAAACTCTCATAAATTCTTCCAGACACACAGACAACCCTGGAATATTCTCATGCTTCTTTTGATCAGAAAACCCAGGTGGGGCAAGTCTGCTTTACCCATACTCTTGTTCACCTGCCTGCTCAGAGAAACCCCGCTTTTTCCTTCACACTTCTCTCTTTTATAATCCATATCTCTTGTCACCTCAGTCTGGTTCTTTGTTTCTTTCCTCGTCTTTGAGACTATTTTTGTTTCAATGCAGCTCATTCTTTTCTCTGTTCTTCCCTGACGGTGGTCTAGCTGCTTATACTTGTCTTTCTGTCTTCCCTCCTCTTCTCCTGCCTCTAAATCACGATTTTCCCCTATCACCTTTGACTGCCTTTGTATCATCCTTTCTTACAATTTTTAGTACATTTTTAACATCTAATTTATCTCATAAAAATAAGTGCGTTTTTATGTTTAATCCGCACACAGTGGTATTTCATTTGTGACCTACTAAAAAGCTGCTCTTAGGGCTTGAAGATCTGCTTTGACTTCACAAAGGAGTGAGTGGTATGTAGCATTAGCTCATAGCAATGTCCTTGTAGGAGCTGGGCTGGCTTCGTCAGGAATGTAGATACTAAATTAGCTGCAGGACCCTAGAAATAATGACTTTAGGTCTTTTTAACAGATGTCTTAACTAGATTAGAAATTTTCCCATTCTGCCTATGACCCTTTCGTGCCTCCTGGGACCTGCAGAGCACTTTGAGTTGCCTTGATTCTATGTTTTCAGCTTAAAAAGATTCTTGTCTTGCAAAATGATTTCTCAAGCAGTGCATTCTCTTTTATTTTCTTCTCTTGACAAATAAGGAGGAATAACATGGTACATTGGCAGGTGCAATGAAGGCTGAGAACTTTCTTTTCCTTTGGTAAGGTGGCACTGGTGCGATGGCCCTTCCCAGCCTCAGGGTTTAGATCAGATTTCCCTGGTAGATTTATCCTCCCTGGCACCATGTTATTTCCTTGGAGATACAGTCTTTTGTAGTCCAACAGTTTATACTGACTTTAAAAAAAATTACAGAATTTTTAATACACAACCAACTGATGCTTTATTCCTAGGCAGAAGTTCCTTATCTGGCTTAGTTGGACCATGATTTTAGGGTGGCCATGGGGTTCAAAGGTCACTTTTTGAGAATCCCATGCATTTCCTGCACTGGAGAGTTTTATGTGTTTGTGCAGCCTTCTTCGGACAGAGCCCAGAATTCACTGGCTTCTCAAAGATATCCAAGTCCCCAAATTTTAGAACCTCCACTTCAAGCTATGCATGTGATCCCCTGACAATACATTTGCTTTTCAACATTCTCTGCTCATTGAGTGTGGTTTCTTTTGGCAAATGTACCGGCTTCCCTTGTCCCCGTATCAAGAAACTTAACCTACTTTTATTTACCTACAGTTGTAGGCAGCCGGGCTGTGGGAAGTACTCAGTTCTGCATCAGGTTAGAAACTACACATTGCTGCCTCGCATCTCCCAGGCACTGTGCCAGCCTGGAAATGTAAAGATGACTTAGGTGTGGTCTCTGAGTGAGTGAATGGGGCAACAAAGACAGACAGAAGTGCTGTAGACAAGGGAGGTGCCAAAGGGGCCCAGGATTCAAAGGAAGGAGCGCCTAACTGCCAGGAAGAGATAGAACAGGCAAAGCGGTCTCCTTGGATGAACAGAGTGTGGTGTGTGGCATTTTGACGGCACAGGAGTCTGTGTCATTAAGGTAATTTAGTGATAGTGCTAGAAATTGATTAATGGCCATCACACCTGGAGATGGGATTTAATTTCAGTATGTGTGTGATAGAGTCACCTACATACTCCATCCCTTCCTCCAGCTGCCTCTCATCGTGGATGCGAGCAAATTCCTATAAAGTGCTCCAGGTATGAATTTTATTTCCTGGGTTCTGTTTCTCTTCAACAAGCATCTCGTCTTTGCCATGAATTTCCAGGTGGTCCTTTGGAATCCTTCAATAAAGCTCTCTTTTCTTGATCCTGAATGCTCTCCCCCTCTCTCTGGATAAACTCTTCCTGTGAGCCTCGACCTTTAAAATGTAAGCTTTGGGAAAAAAAAAAAAGTAAGCTTTGGAAGCAAGTCCATAGGAGCTGGGATGTTTCATCCTGTAAGGTTGATGAAGAGAATGTTTTGGGGGAATGTGTCCCAACAAGACAGGAGACACCATGAGGACCACACCAATTAGGGTAAGGATGTTGGGCAGTATTCAAACAGGAAAAATTCCAAAGGAAAGGACGGATAGGAGATTTCTTAACATCATAGCTTGGCTGGAGAGCTTCCCGAAGTCATGCATTGTGATCAGAATTTGCCCTGCATTTTTTTTTTTGCATGGACTTGTTTTAGTCATTTAGACATCAGATCTCCTAGACAGACATCTTACTTAATCTCAGCCATTTCTTGATGGATTCTTTTGTTTCTTGGGTGTTGAAAATAGCCAGGCGATACATAGGTCAGGCACTGCCCCTCTCCCGCTGCTAGGCTTCTCCATGTTGTTAGTGGCTAGTTTCCAGCTCTCCGTGACTGGCCCCTGGCCACAAGGACTGCATCGCTCCAGCATCTGAAAGACACAGGGTGACAGGGAAGGGGTTTGAAGAGAAAAAGGCCAGGGCTAGACCAGGACTTGTCAGAGGGAAGGATTCCCAGGTGGAGTAAAAGATGCTTGGCATATATTTTCCTCTTACTTGTTGGAAAGGCCACTGGGAGATGCAGAACCAAATTGGTAATTTGCCTCTTACAACTGTGAAGATTTTACGGCCTGCTTATCTCTCTTCCACACTCTCTTTAGTTGTATTTTTCCAGGCTCTGATGTCCATTTTAATTAGTATCTCACTATTTAATGGCATGCATTCTCTGTGAGCTCCTCAGATCTTATAGAATAAATTAGGCTATAAAGAAAGAAGATATTCATTGGGGCATTTAAAATTTTAGTATATTCTTTTACTGTACCTTGATAACACCTTCGTGATGGTGATGTATTTTAAGACCATTAGAATAAGGATGGGTATTTGTGTCCTAGCTCTGACCCAGTAAAGTAGGATTGATTCTCAGAAATGCTATAATTCGTCATTCACATATGTAGGTTGCTATCAGACTAGTTTCTAAAATTACCACTTCTTGCAGAATCAGACCTTGCTTACATGCATGAAGCCCTCAGGCTTCCTTTCTTTAGACTCCAGAGAGTCTGGAGGTCATTATCAAACAAACAATTTTTTTTTAAAAGATTATATTTATTTATTTATTTGAAAGAGAAGCGCGAGCACACGAGCAGGGGAGGGGCAGAGGCAGAAGGAGAAGCAGCTTCCCCGCTGGGCAGGGAGCCTGATACAGGGCTCAGTCCCAGGGCCTTGGGATCATGAGCTGAGCTGAAGGCAGACGCTTAACTGACTGAGCCACCCAGGTGCCCCAACTAGCAATATTTTACTAGCTCCTGTTTGTGAAGGTGGACCCAATCCAATACACCCCTGGCCATCTAAATCTGGGCTTCCAAGGACTGTGGCCCTTTGTACAGTGAGCTGGAACCTTCCACTCTAAGCCCACAGGCACTGAGCCTACTCTAGCTTCTTGAGTGAAATCTGATTTCTTGCAAGCCTAAGGTCCCACTGTCCCGAGTAATCCCTTCGCCACTGTCACCCTGTCTGACTGCTGTTCCCTGATAGGTTTTGTCTCTGTGGTCTGGACCCTGTCTGTCTTTTTAAGATTCCCAGAAGTTCTTCCCAGTTCTTATGGACTGATGCCAGCCCTCAGTGGGGCTGTTTTTACCTCTGCCTCTGAATCCTGAGGTCTAAGTTGCTGGTTGGCCTTTTCAGATGTTCATCTCACCGAGCCCTGCACATTCCTGTTTGTTCTGGTCTCTATGTCATCTTGTCTCTGGTATCTTTCCCCCCTCAGCTCTGTCTCCTTCTGCTTCTTTTAACTCATGACATTTTTGCTTTATCAGCTAAGTCTCACTTTCCCATCTGATAATCCTATTGTCAGCCAACATCACACAATGTAGCATCTGAATGTTCTCTATCCTCTTTTTTTTTTTGTATGTTGATTTTATATCTTTAATTAGACTGTGAATTTCTAGAGAGAAGGGACCATACCATAGCTTCTTGGACCATGATGGCCATTTGGTACCCACCTGAGGGATTGCATTTGGTTCATAAGTAACAGTTATTCTGCTCAGTGAATGCCATGTGAAGAAAACTTCCAGCTGTGAATGTCAATCTTAAGAATTCTTTGTAGAGTTTTGCAACGCACCTTGATGACATTTAAACTTTCCCCCCTTTATTACATTAAAAGTATATGAAATTCAAATACAAAAAAGAAAAAGGAAGGAAAGATGGAAGAACTTTCCATCATTCTTTTGGGAATGCTACATTTTATATTTTGTCCTCTAGGATGTCTTGCTCTGGCGGCCTGGGGTAACAGAGTCAAAGAAAATTCGGAAGGGATACCAGCTATAAAATAATTAACATCTTCTTTTGCTGAGACCTTAAGATTTAACAAAGAAAATGCAAATGTCTCACATTTTCATGGTCACCTTAAAACCACAGTTGAATATGGTCTGTTGAACTCCCTGCAATACAGAGAAGAAACTTGGAAAAGTTTAAATCAAGAGCAATAGTTGGAACGAATATAAAATATAAGGATAGGTAAAAGACTGCCCTGCATCGCATAATTGGGATAAAGTTCTTATAGTTCCTATTTGTCTAGTTGGGAGAGTCCTATTAAATTAAATTTTACTTAAATTGAAACTACATTTCTATATTATTAGCAATCATGATTACTCTTTTTGCTCTTTTTATTACTGGTAATGAATATTAGAATTTTTTGTTAGCTGGCTTTGCACTTCAATGCCTTGCTCTTGTTTTCCTAAAATTGTCATGATACGCATCATTTGTGTATTGGTACCTATTGATTGTGGTGATAAATTAAGCATTGTTAACAAAAACACATTCCATTGTGGACATGCGTGATGGCTCGAGGTGACTATCTAAGGTTCCCTGAGCCAACACGGAGCTTCGGTTGCCTCGGCTGTGGTGGCATCGGGGCAGGTGAGTGAAGACCGAGATGTTTGTCTTACCCTGCAGGACAGGCTGGAATCAGGCAGCTTGTTGGTCTACCCACAGAGCTGGCTGTTCCACGTCGGAGTCTTTTGCAAGCTCCTCAGGTCATTCTTTCACACACCATAACTTTTGCAAATTCTGGAAACTAATCAGGAAGTAAAGGATAACCATCGGATAGAGTAGAACCAGTCAGCGTCCATGCCTCTTAGCATGACTGTAAGTCAGAAAGCTGGTTCTGTAGATTTCGAACACCAGTTTCAGAATTTAGGAGAACAAAGAGACTGCGGGGTAATTCTCTTGTGTGGGTCTGAGGCAACAGGTGGAGGGACTGGCTTGGTTTCGAGAAGCAAACTCAAGGTATGTCTTTGTAACCATAAATTCTCCCTTTCTCCCTCCTCGCTCTGCCCCATTATCTCTTTCTCTCCCTCAGCCTTTTGTTTAAAAAAATAGAAGTAGGTCATTTTACTTATAGATTACTTTGACAAAATTAAGTAATAAGGAAAATTATATTTATATTTTAAACAACTTATTAACTCTGAAAAGAAATACATTATTCCTTAACTGATATTAGTTTTAACCCGAATCTAATCCATAGACTTTGATTGAATTGCGTTTTTATCTTTTAACTTAGAGAGACACACCTTCTCAGAGCCTTACCAGTTCCCTGTGACATCTTTTCTTAACTTTATGTCAGTGCAAATTTCAACTAAGAAAATAATGTCATGAATTTCCGTGTTTATAGCCAAATTTCTGCCCCTCTATTAGGTACCTCTTTTTCTCCATTGCAATGGGGGGAGGGGGGAGGGGAGGGAAGGAGGGAAAGAGAAAGAAAGAGATTGAGTCTCAGGGCTCAACCTGGGACTACGGTTTTCTCTCACCCAAAGGTGAGTTTCCAATTTACTCTCTTTTGAAAATTAAAAAAGCTCTATGACAATAGATAGTATAAATATAAAAAATATTCATACTCTTTTGGAAAGAGGAACACATTGTATACTGTTTATTTTTTTGCCTTTTTCACTTAACACATCACTAACATTCTTCTGTGTTAAAAGCTTTAAATCTGTCGTATCCTTCTTAATGGCTCTATAGTGTTCTATAGAATCTGTGTACTGTAATTTATTTAACCAATATGCTATGGTTAAACAGTTAGCTCCTTCATTTCTTCTGCCTTTAAAGACAGAATTTCAAACACTATTATAACCTCATCTCTGTATTTTTTCCGATGATTTTTTTTGGGTTAAGTTTCCAGATCAAGAATTTGCTGGATCAAACGGTTTGTATATTTTAATAACAACTTTGATGCACATTATCAAATTGTCCTTCACTTTCTTCCAGTTTTCACTCAGGATAGCCAGGTCACCTTTGGAATAGTGTCTTGTTGCCCTTGCATCAGCTTGTGGCTAGTTGCTGTTAACTGGATCCAACTTTGTGTTTAGATACACCTTTTAGCAACTTCCTTAGTGATCTGGAATGCTTAGCCATCTCCGCAAAGGAGGAAAATGGTCATTAACAGTTTCCAGAGAAAGAACAGTACAAATCTCTCTCTCTCTCTCTCTTTTTCCCTTGGAAAATATTTTATTTATTTATTGACACAGAAAGGGAGAGAGAGCGCACAAAAAGGTGGAGCAGCACAGGGAGAGGGAGAAGTAGGCCCCCCACTGAGACGAGTCCAACATGGGGCTCAATCCTAGGGCCCTGAGATCATGACCTGAGCCCAAGGCGGATGCTTAACCGACTGAGCCACCCAGGCACCCACAGACGGTACAAATCTCTTTAAGCAGATGATATTTAAAGTACTTGCTCATCAGAGTCCTAGTAAATGGGAGAGTTTCATTGTATTATTGCATTTGTACATCTGAGTCCATGTAAAATGGCGGATGGGGTGATGGGGAATGATGAGCAGTTGCTGCTGTCACGATCTCTACCTCGTGGTCAGTTTCTAGTGACATTTCTCCTGCTGGATGTTTTACAAAGAACTTTTGTATTCCAGAAGGCTGCAAGCCCTGATTCCATTGCCATCTCCTCTCAGATTCTTTTGCTTTCCCATTTCCATTTGCTGAAGGGAGATATTTAAGTTCCATTTATCGTAGACTTTTTATGAAGTCAGAATTATTCTCTGAGAATGGGGCAAAGGATTTTCCAGAAAAGACAAATACTTTGAAAACCCATCAGGGATGCTTTAGAAGTAATCATTTGACTTTGACCCAAGATCATAATAGTTGAATTGTTTTTCACAGAGCTCTTGGGTCTAAAACCGAGAGTAGCAAGTAAATGGACCAAAATAGGTCACATCAGCAGGAGAAAATTGTCTAGTTTTTGGTGAAGAATATAAATAATTAGGATTGCATTTCAAAAAAGACTCTCTTGCTTTCTCATCTCTAATGCTCTCTCTGACATTTGGGTTTTGAATGCCATGGTATTTTCGGTATTCACATACATCCCCTAACAAGCAGGACACTCATGGTCGTCCTCTTTTAATGCCATAGTTGTGAGTTTGACCTACAAAAGTTATATTTGCTCGGTAGACAAATGGAAAATATCTTTAAATAAATACACTGACAAATACTGTTTGGCTACATCAGTAATAATAGATACCAGCCTCTGGAACATTATCGTGTTAAAAAACAGGATCGGGATCCTCGTCTCGTCCATCCATATCCCTGTTTACCATCAACCAATGTTTATTAATAAATTACCACTTTTTAAAAAAAGTTTTTATTTATTTATTTGACAGAAATCACAAGTAGGCAGAGAGGCAGGCAGAGAGAGAGGAGGAAGTAGGCTCCCTGCTGAGCAGAGAGCCCAATGCAGGACTCGATCCCAGGACCCTGAGATCATGACCTGAGCCAAAGGCAGAGGCTTAACCCACTGAGCCACACAGGCACCCAGATAAATTACCGCTTTTAAGGCACTGTGCTCATCACTGGGGCTACAAAGAAATCTAAGATCCCAGTTCCTGGATTTGAGAGATTTTAGCCGCTAGGCAGGCAGGACATACTCATTATGTAACCCAGATAACTCTCATTGTCCCATGGCTTAGCCTTGTGGATAAAGACACATCAGACAAACCCAGTCCAGTAGCCAATAATGGATTGAAACAACAGAATCTTTATTTATTTAAATAACGGAATCTTTACTCATCTTTTTGGGAGAACATGAATAGCAGTGGGGAGAATTCATTCCTATCATGCAGCAAAAATATTATTGATCTTCTCTCCTCACTGCACTCTTAATAGTCTCCATGTGTTTGGCACTTGCTTTGTGGAATTATCTTCCCCCACTCTCAATGTCTACTGGCCAAAATCTCAGCCTAACACCCACCTGGGCTTTGAGGCTTTTCCCATCTTTTTGTTCTTGCTTTCCTGGCCCTTTGTTCTATAGATCAGTATAGTCTCTTGGGTTTGTTTGCTTTTAGTTCTTCTGTCTTGGACATTCCTGGGGTTCTCCACTGCAAAGAGCTTGCCTGGGAACTGACCCAGCAAGCAAGAGTCCTTACCCCTTAGAAGCAGAAGTCAGAAGAGTGTAAATACTCGTATGGTAAGCAATTGCTACTCTTGTTAGCTAGTAATACTTTCGAGATGATAAAGAACACATAAAGAGGTAAATGAGAAGATAAAAAGAATGTATAGTAAATATCAGATGAATTGTGTCATTTAAGGGCTACGTGAACTCAGAAGGGAAGAATAATCACCAAGCAGAAAGCTCAGGCTTTAGATTTGCATGTTTTGAGTTTGGCCTTGAACTGAGGAGTAGGTGAAAGAGGGAAAGGTGTTCAGGGTAGGAGGACTGGTGTGAATGATGATGTGGGAGGGAGACCAGTTTGGCTGGAGCCATGGATTTCAAGAAGGGAGCCGTGGAAGATTTGGAAGAGGACAGGAGGTGGGAGCCAGACTATAAAGGAGGAGGAGCACAGGCAGGTAGGGGCAGGGGTGCTGGCATCATACGGTGAGTGCTGTGGAGTAGATTTTGGTGGGATCAGGAAGGGTCAAGGTCAGGCAGGGGTGGCAGCAGAAAGCAGGACCCTGGGTACCAGGGACATTGGGAAGGTCGATTCTCCAGACATGATTGTGTGTCAGGGAAACAAGGAGACAGATAGGCAAAGTCGGAAGTGCTAGATATTGGAGTTTCAAGCTGGGAGGTATTTCTGTTGGGAAGAAAGGCCTTTCTTTGAAAAGAGCAGCTGCAGTCAGTTTCACCGTGTCTGTGGCCTTGAGCAGGCCCTTGGAAACGGAGAACCCCAGCTCAGGAGGAAGGCTGTGCTATAGGTGGAGAGCTAGGGCTCCTCGGCTTGGAGCTTAGAAGTGAAGCTTCTGGGAATGAAGGAAGCTCCCCAGTGAGAAGGAGTAGGCGGGTGGGGAGTTTTGGGGGATGACGATGTTTACGCTGGGTTGGCATCTGGGAGAGAAGGCGAGGCAGCTGGCAGAGTGGGGAGACTAGGAAGATGGTGGTGGCAGGGCATGAGAAGGAAAAGGGAATCAGAGAGGTTAAGTTCAAGGTTGGAGATCTTAGAGGCAGGGCCAATCTGAGGGTGGCCTTCCCAGCTCTGGTCAGATGTTTCTTCCTGCCAGTCAGTCACACCCCAAACCTCAGCATCACTCTTGAACTTTTATCTTTCCTGCCCCACATCCATTGACCATGAAGTCCTTTCTCTCCAACTTCAGCGTATCTAGGATCTGACTGCATCTCTCCACGGCCCTGCTCTACACCTGGCCCCCAGCCTTTCTCCTGGGTTATTGCCAGAACCTCCTGACCAGCCGCCCTGCTCTTACGCCTGCCCCCATAGCTGGGCCGTAATGACACCCCAGGTCTGCTCCCAGTCCCCAGGGTCTCCTGTTTGACTCAGCCACGTCTTAGAAGCCAAGATGGAAAGTCCCACGAGGCCTCATAGGTCTGTCCCTTCATTCTTGGACCCCTCGCTCTCCTGCTCTTCTCTCTTGCTCCCACCACTTCCACCATTTCTCGATCTCCCCAGGAGTCCTCCCTGCTCTGGTCCCTGGCACCGGCCTCCGGCCCGTGCAGGCTCACTCCCTGACGTGCTCCGTGACCTTGCTTACTTGCACCTGTCCTGGCCACCCCCTCATTCAGCAGCAGCCCCCTTTCTTCCCTTTCTCCTCTGTGCCCCAGTACCCCACACCTCCTTGCTCTGCTCTCCTCTTCCCGCATAGAACGTATCCCTTTCCAATGCACAGTATGTATATTCCTGCTAGAATACAAGCACGGGGAGAGCAAGAGACTAAGTCTGGCCTGTTTCGTCTTGTATCACAACCACTTGACGTGGTGCCTGGGGGACGCAGGCATCCAGTAAACACAGATCGACTGAATACATTAAATACATTGTGAATTCCCGGTAAGTAACCGGAGGGGGGTTATTTCATAGGCATAGAAACCCAACTCAAACTTACACAAAACAACCAAAAAACCAGCCAGCTGAAGCAGGTCAGGGAGTCTCCTGCCGCTGAGCATCCGGTGTGAATCTGGATTCCCAGATCCAGGGACACAGGAAATTTGAGCGGACCCATTTCTCTCAAGACAACCACAGCTTTCTGAAATGTTTGGTTTAGTCTTGCTCTAGGTTTTGTGGATCTGATTCTATTTTATGGACTGTGTTGTGGAGACCCGTAGGTGCACGTGTCTCCACCTGCCCATCTGTCGTATGTAGATACACGCACCGGTACACATGTGTGTGTATGCGTGTGCACACACACGGATGGCCACTTGTGTACGTGCACAGGCCGAGATGCACATCCATTGTAGACTTGCTCCTACAGAGACAGACGTGGATACGCACACATATGATTTCAAGGACGTGACAGGTGGATGAGTATTAAAGGGTAGATAGCTTGGAGGGGGTGCGTGTGAGCAGGTAAGGAGGCATGAAACTGGACAATTAGTTTGGAAAGAAACAATCCTTAGAGTTGGAAATAATGCGAGTGTTTATGGGAAGGATATAATACATAGCTAGTATTCATGAATAAAAACAACTGGCAAAATCATGAACTAATTTTCTACTAATGGGATCATTGTCTTTTTCCCTTCTTAAAAAAATGTTTATTATTTCAGTCAACAGACAATGTGATCTTAGTTTCAGGTGCACATCCTGGTGATTCAACAATTCTGTATTTTATGCAGTGTTCACCATGATAAGTGTATTTTCTGTTGCCAAACAACGTTATTTCAGTATTACTGATTCTATTTCAGTGTTATTGATTCTCCTCCCCTATGTTGTACTTTTCATCTCTGTGACATATTCGTTTTACACCTGGGATGGTTGGATTGTAAGGAGCATTTCCTTTAGAATGTTAAGGTATGCTTGGCTCCTACTAACATGCCTGAGCCCAAAGCTTCATTATGCGGGAGGAAGCCAGCTCTCCTTCTGTGAGGGTAGGTGACCCTTTTATCAAGGTGGGGGTCTACTGTTGGCATTAGATATGGAAGTTAGAGGGGATGAGTGAAATAAGGGAAAGACATTAAGAGGTACATACGTGCAGTTATAAAATAAGCAACTCGGGTGCCTGGGTGGCTCAGTGGGTTAAAGCCTCTGCCTTCGGCTCAGGTCATGATCCCACAGTCCTGGGGTCGAGCCCTGCATCAGGCTCTCTGCTCCACAGGGAGCCTGCTTCCTCCCCTCTCTCTCTCTGCCTGCCTCTCTGCCTACTTGTGATCTCTCTCTCTCTGTCAAATAAATAAAATCTTAAAAAAAAATAAAATAAAATAAGCAACTCAGAGGGATGTAAAGCCCAGCACATATATAGTCAATGATATTGTAATAGCATTGTATGGTGACAGATGGGGACTACGCTTACTGAGAGCACTGAGTAATGTATAAAAGTATTGAATCACTTTGTTGCACACCCGAAGCTAACATATTGTATGTCAACTGTACTTCAACTAAGAAAACTATATTGTAGGGGCACCTGGGTGGCTCAGTAGGGTTAAGGCATCTGACCTTTGGTTTTTGCTCAGGTCCTGATCTCAGGGTCTTGAGATCGACCTTCAGGTCGGCTCCCAGCTCAGTGGGGAGTCTGCTTGAAGGGTCTTCCTCTGCCCTTCCCCCACTCTCTTGCTCTTTCTTTCTCTCAAATAAAGAAGTAAAATTGATTTCTTGAGAGAGACAAAGAGAGAGAGATTGTGTACGCACAGGCAGGGGGAGGGGCATGGGGAGAGAGAATCTCAAGCAGACTCCCCGCTGAGCAGGGAGCCCAACACGGGGCTCAATCCCAGGACCCTGAGATCCTGACCTGAGCCACCCAATGCCCCTAAATCAATATATCTTAAAGAAAAACATATTCTATATCTTGACCTGGGTGATAATTACAAGAGTTTTTACATTTGTGAAAACTCACTGTATCTTATTGCGTGTAAGTTACCCCTTGATAAAGTTAATTTAAAAAAATAAATGGAAGCTAGTAAAGGCCAGGACCCACTTGATGTGTCAGATCACTTATTCTTCGTTTCTTTGTTTTGGGGTCTTTGTCTCATACGTTGTGATTCCTGTTAGAGTTTCTAGTACTGAAGGGCATCTGTTCAATCAAAGTCAGATTAGGATTTGGGGGCAGTCAACTTTGTAAAGAAGATGGCTTGGATTTTTAATTTGCTACATTGAGTATCCCAGAAAGAATTGATGATCAGATAGCATTCCCAGGACTTTTGTAAAGACTGAAGCATAAGTAAAATCTGCTCCAGACAGATAAAGGAAGCCCTTTGCAGCCCATTAAGCTGCCAGGACACAGAATTAACTTGATTTTGAGAGAGAGCTGATTGGGAACAGGGACCGTGTGTAATTCATTCTTGCTTGGTAAGCCCCAGAGCAGGACTGGTGGTGATGTTTGTGGTCTGGAGCAGGGCAGAGTTTATAATGAGGCTTGCCACCTAAGTTGGTTTGGGCTCTGGGCTCAGGGAAGCTCCTGGCTGAGGTTGAAACCGCTTTGGTTCGTGGTCAGAGCTGGTAGTGATTACTCCGTCCACCAAAGCTGTTAGTTAAAGCTGGAGGTCAGAGGAATTTCTTGCTGTCACTACCAGCATTCTTTTCTGGGTTCCTTATTTCTCTTAGCTACTTTGTCCCTCTCATATCCTCATATTTTTTTTAAAAGATTTTATTTATTTATTTGACAGAGATCACAAGTAGGCAGAGAGGCAGGCAGAGAGACAGATATATCACAAGTAGGCAGAGAGGCAGGCAGAGAGAGAGGAGGAAGCAGGCTCCCCGCTGAGCAAAAAGCCTGATGCAGGGCTAGATCCCAGGACCCTGAGATCATGACCTGAGCTGAAGGCAGGGGCTTAACCCACTGAGCCACCCAGGTGCCACTTGTATCCTCATATTTGCTGGTGCCACATTCAAGCCCCTCACTTGTCTTCCCTCCTTCCTTTCCTCCCTCTCTTCTTTCCTCCCCAAAGTATTTATTGGGAACCTGCTGAGTTGGGCACCTGCTTGGCTCTGGCAATAGAGCTGCGAATAAAACAAATAAAAATCCCTGCCCTCACGAATTGGATGTTTTAGTGAAGCAACAGGTAATAAATGATTCCACAAATAAAAAGAAAATTACAAGTGTGATAAGCACACTGCAATAAGTCACTGTGCCGTGATTCTAGTTGATAATAAAAATCTGACATAACCCTGGGGGTCATGGGGATCACTATCTTGAAGAAAGATAGTTAGGTTAAAAGATTAACTAGGCAATGGGGAAACCCTTCCAGGCAAAAGGCTGTATGTGCAAAGGCCCTGTGGCTGGAGACAATGCATAATATCAGAGAAATGGCATCAGAGCCTCAAGGCTGGAGCTCAGAGAACAAGGGCGAGAGAGGTAGAGATGTGGTAGAGAGGTAGGCTGGATCACACTCACCAGGCTGTGGAGGCCCCATTAAGAGCCATGCAAAAAGGAACTATTATAGGGAAGGAATTGGTAAACACATTCACCCTGCAGATGGTTGCTATTGAAATACATGCAGTTTAACTTGGCAGAAAAAAAGTCATCCTTAAGACAACATACCAGGTAGCTGCACCCGTGGGTGTTTTTGACCACATCCCTAGATACTCTGATTTACTGGGTCGGGCTGTAGCCAATATAACCATTTGTTAAATAAACCCTATAGGTGATTCTGATTGTAGGTGTTTGTGAGCTGGACAGGAGAGGGGCTGAGTGGTAGAGAACTTTCTGGAGCTCCAGAAAGTGGAGCAGGTAGGCAAGGCTGCCTCTAAGAATCTTGGGGACTGAGGTCGAGGTGTGACTGTTCCTGTGGTGACAGGGCTAAGAGGAGCTAGAAATAGCCCAACCAGACAGGCTGAATCTGAGTCAACCTCTCCATCCCTCCCAGTTGTTTTTCTTTCAAATCATGGCATACCATTGGGGCTTCACTGGAATACATTGGCTAGTTTTATTTTTAGTACAATAATACATGCACTGGAAGATAAAGATGTCATGCATAATTCAAGAAGGAAGCGCATCTCAAATTGGAACTCTTGCCAAACACTTGTAAATTCAGGTAACTTCTTTCATATGACCTTGAAGGTACCAGACCGTCTTCTTGGTGGCCACTTAGATGTGGGATTTTGAATCAAAGCAGAGCAAAAGAATGCAATAGAACAAAGGTGGTTGAAAGATCGTGAGCACAACGCTTGCCACAGCCCGGAAGGCAAACATGTCAATCAACAGCTTTTTATGTTAGCTCATCTGAAGGCCTGGTTCCCTGACTCCCTAGCATTTATAAAGTCATCTGCAGCCCAATTAGCTGTGCATTTATAGTCTCCCAAACCCTCACATCAACACAGAGAAGTGATTAATTATTTTGGCATTCATAGTAATGCCATTAATCAGAATGCATTCATTGCGTATTAATGACTGGATGTGGTGGGTAATTGTATATGAGTTTCATAGTAATTTAGCAATTGATTTACCAGTATTTGATGAGTTGAAACTGTACTAATGGAAGATTAAGTGATACAATTCTAACTGATTATGAAAAGGCAATCGAATAGACATTGAAAAAGATTAAATAAGTGAAGAATTTCAATTGTGTATTCTGTGTGAGCCAACAAAATTTCAAAGGAAAGCGCAAATTAATTTTCATGTTCTACCAATGGGTGTTCAGGAACTGGCATTAAAAAATGTGTCCAATTAGGACATGGTTTTCATATGCAATGAGTTTTCTTTTTCCTCCTAAATGAAGATTACTTAATGCCAGAAATAGGCACATGGAGAGGTTTGACAGGCCCAGCTGTAAATTTTGCTTCAAAAAAGACTCTAATTTGACTATTTTTATGCCATTTTATACAATTAAATGTTTCTTATATTAATTGCTGGTTATACTTTAAAAAATATCTTTAATCCTATGAAGTGTAGCCATATGTCATTTATTCACATATTTTTCTTTTACAACTTTAAATGTAGCCTAGAGCCTAGCTTTTTAAAGCAGAACCTAGACATGTATTATTCAAAAGGGTAGATAATGAAAGTCACATTATTATGAATGTGTTGTACTTTTGTTTGGGCGTTGTTTTTAAATTCTAACAATAATTTTGAAAAGTAGGAAATAATTTTAAAAAATTCCATTTAAAAGGTTTGACATCACAGAAACTGAGTTAGGGGATTCTCTAAATGACCTACATGCTTGCATCCCAGCACTGCTGTTTTCTCAGGAACCATACTTTCCCAGAGTATTTCCTCAGAAATATTGTGTATTTACACAAGTGTACGTTCCCTTGAGGATCCCACTTTAAGTAGATGTTAGTTGTTGATGTTGCTGTGGATTATAGTGATGATGGTGGTGGTAGTGGTGGGGGTGGTGATGGGGGATGATGATGATGATGGTCGTAATGATGGGAGTGATGATGATGGGAGCGGTGGTGATAAGGATGATGAGGAGGTGATGATGAGGGAGTGGTGATGATGATGATGATGATGATGATGACGATGGGAGTGATGATGGAGGTGATGGTTGCTATGGACTGAATGTGTACCCTTCAAATTCATATATTGAAACCCTACTCCCCAGTGTAATGATTTTTGGATGTGGAGCCTTTGGCAGGTGTTTAGGGTTAGATTAGGTCATGAAAATGGAGCCCTCATAATGAGATTGTGCCTTTATAAGAAGAGGAAGGGACCAATTGAGGGTATGGAAAAAAGACAGCTGTCTCTAAACCAGCAAGAGAATCCTCACCAAGATCCTGACCATGCTGGCACTCTGATCTCAGACTTCCAGTTTCCAAAACTGTGAGAAATAAATATTTGTTGTTTAAACCAGCCAACCTATGGTATTCCGTTAGCAACCTACACTGAACTGACTGTGACAGTGGTGGTGATGATGACGGTGATGGTGATGATGATGATGATGGTGGTGGTGGTGATGATGATGATGGTGGTGGTGATGGTGATGATGGTGGTGATGTGATGGTAGTGATGATGATGGTGATGATGATGATGATAATAACGGTGATAACGGTGGTTATGGTGGTAGTGATGATGGTGATGATGGTGGTGATGATGGTGATGATGTTGGTGGTGATGATGATGGTGGTGGTGGTGATGGTGGTAATGATGGTTATATTGGTGGTGATGTTGATGATGGTGATGGTGATGATGGTGGTGATGTGATGGTGATGATGATGGTGATGGTAGTGATGATAATGATGGTGATGGTGACGGTGGTGGTGATGATGGTGATGATGATGATGGCAGTGATGATGGTGATGGTGATGAAGATGCCTTACAGAGTTCTTACTACATAGTTGCACTGCACTAAGAGCTTTGCCCATACTAAGACCTTTAATCATAACCACCAGTCCAGGAAATAGGTAGTGTTATTAGTTCTCTTTCAGAGAGAAAGAATCTGAGGCATGAATGGTGTAAATAACTCTCTCAAATTTAGAGCTGGGGAGAAGTTGAACATCTGGTGGTAGAACCTGTATAACCTCCCATTAACCTCATGTAGGCACTTGGGCCTGGTTACTCATGTTAGTATAAATAGTAAAGCCACTAATTAGGGAGCACTCATTTGGAGTTAATCAGTAGAAATTGTGGGTAGTTACTCACTTCTGTAATGTGAAACTTACACCACCTATAGAATAAATAAAATGTTACAATTAAATGATAGATTATACCTACCTGTTAATGTGCATGTTTAGTATAACCCTGTATGATAAAAGGAATGACATTAGGTGTTTTTCCTAAGCTTGTGCTCAGTTCTCTCCCACTCCTCCCCTGTCTCATAGAGGAGCCACTCTCATGGTCAACCCTGCTTTGTGAGTACTAAGGAAGACAAAGGAGAGGGGGAAGTGATGGAATTAGTATTTCGTGAGATTGCAACGTGAAGGAGTAGCTACATGGTGATTCCTTCTGAGTCAAGGGGCAGAGGCAGCACGGGGAAGGAGTTTGTATGATTCCTTTGCACATCTGCATGGATTACAACACAGTCTAATCTGTTGCAATAGAGAGACCTCAAATATATTGGCTTAAACAAGTTGCCAGTTCATCTCTCTCTTATGTTAGAGTTTAGAGGTAGTGAGTCCAGGCCCAAGAGGACAATTCTACACCCTCACCACACAGACTCCATCTCTGGATTCAGACTGACTTCCCCCACTGTCATAGGGCAATGGGATGCAGGGGCGGGGGGAATGGACAGGGCAGCCCTTGCTCAGTCTTTGTGGTTGTACGTCACAAAAACATCACACATCTTGTCCCTGAGTAACTGAGGAGAGGCATGTTCTTTAACCGGGTGGCCTAGTTCTCAGCACAAACTCCCAATGCTGTTATTCAAAGGATGTGGGGAGAAAATGAACCACTAGGCAACTAGCTGTTACTCCCAACTCAAGTATTCAAGTCTCAACTTTGGAGAAATGATTTAGTCTAATATTTATAGAGAATGGAGTGTGGTAGGACATGAACATCTTCTTGAAAAAAAAAAAAAAGTTAAACAGAAATACAGCACTCTGGGCTAGTAACCCTTTATTGTGGGAATAACTATTTCTTTTGGAAAAGTATAGAACGTCAACCTAAGGAGTCTCCATATAAAATTTTTGTTCATTTCATGAGCCTGTGTTTCAATATTGAATTTTCAGAGCCTCTCTACAGGATGAATAGACAGAAGGTGCCAATGAGATGCTGATAAAGCTGGGAGGCAGTGGGGAAGGGCTGCTGTGTCTGACAGTAAGATTTGCTGAGAATCAGTCATTCTATCTTCAGGTGATAGCAGGTGGATCGTATTTTTTTTTTTTTCTCTTTCCAACAACAGCTTCCCTTATCTTTGCAATTTCTTTTACTTTGGAGCAAATGATATTACTTAATATATACTTTTCATCATCATTCAGCCAGGGGTAATCCACCCAATGACTCAGATGAGTTGCAATGGTAGACATATTTGGTCCATTACTGTTATGCGCCAATGTGTCTCCTAATTCAGAAAGCATTTTGGGTCCTCCCTTACTCAGGAACCCACAGAAAATGAGACAATCCATATGAGTGAATTTTCCAAAAAGCAAGGTGCTTCTTTAAGTATCAAAACTTCAGAGTAAGCAGGCAAGTAAACAATGGCAGAACCCAGTCTTTGCATGGAAATCTAAAGAAAGCTTTGTTTAGAATAGACAGATGGTCCTTGAATGAGGTCCTGGGATGGTCAGGTGGCCGGGTTCTACATGGGTATCATGATAGCTTTTTTGGTCTGTAGTCACCTTTCCCCCTTAACTCCTTCCTGGTCTGCTGGCATTCAGCACACATGCAAAATAGCGAAGGGTATTAATAAGCCTTGCTTTAGTATCACATGGCCCTGGACTTGGTCTAGGTTCATATTTGCTCCCTGCCCCAATCTCTCTCGTTGCCTCTGGACTCACATTGTCAGAAGACGAGTTAGTTCTCAGGTTATGCTTCTCAGCCCACAAGTATGGAGTCACGAATCCCTGGGTATCCTGACCAGCTTCTTAAGCTTTGCGCTAATCTCCATCCTCCCTTCTTAAAAAAAGTTGGTGCACATACGCCATTTTATCCCTGCTTTTGTGGAACCAGGTGTGGGATTGGGGGTGTTTGACTTCCCAGTGATTATGTGAATGCAGAAACCCTGGGTCTCCAGTTGGAGCAGGAATCCACAATATTTCAAGCTTTTCATGCCTATCTTCTGCCAGCCATGGGACTTCCTGGACTGTGAACAGTTTTTATAGGTTATAGGTTTATGCCAAGTGACTCGCCAAGTCTTACTAGGAAAAGTCGGCAGTCTGTTTCCAACACCTACTGCTCAAGTATTCACGGCCAGAATTTTGTTTTGCATGTATGCTTTCCTTTAACAGGAAAGAAAATGGTCTTTAGTCAAACCACTGAAGTGAGAAATGCAAATCTCATTTGCTGTTAATCCCAATGAGGTATTAACTACAAAGTCCATTTAAAGACTATTTAGTGTTAATATTAAAGAATACACTTGGTAAAATAAACAGTTAATGGCCTGGAGCCAGCCATCTTGTATGCTCCGAATGACGCTTGACCACTCCACCCCGGAGATAATGACCAGACCCCCTTTCAGTTGCTCTCAACTTCTCATTGGCACCAGGGGAGGTGAGTTTGGGAAAGTCACTGGTTTGAAAGGGCTGTGATGATGGCAGAACATTTTATTACCTTGTTAATGAGCACAGTGTGGGGTTGTGGGCAGGGCAAAGCATTTGTATGTTCTTGTGTAGAGTTAGGGGAGAAGGAATGGGGAGATGGGGAAGGAAACCTACTTTTTATTTGTCACTGTAACTAGTTACTTGAGGGTGTTAACAGATCTCTGGATAATCTTTGGAGAAAGTTTTCCTTCATTATGGTTTTAGAATGCATTAGGGAAATCATCTGGTTGTATAGCAAGTAGAAGGGGGCTCTCCAAGGTAAGCGGTATCTTTTCCCTCCCTCCTACCCTTCCCTCCCTCCCTCTTCTCTTTCTTTCCCAACGTCTGAATATTGAGTTGAACTATGTGGCATCCTTGAAACTTTTTTTTTGGTCAGGTACTACAGTTCCCCCTCTCAATGCTGAAGTGGTCTTCACGTAGTTCTAGATGTCCTTCATGCTGCAGAAATCTTGTCTTTTCTTATCAACCCCACCATGGAAAAATCATGTAGCTATTTGTTTTAGTTAATTATCCTAGCACAGTTCTGTTGTGGTCTGATGTCAATACATAGCTAAGTTTATATCACGAACGTTGGCCTGTAAATCTTGATTCTGGGCCCTGTTCTCTCTCTCTCTGATCCCGAGGTGCCCTTCCCTGTCCCAGTAGTGCAACACTGTCTGTATTCAGATGAGGCCATTTAAATATTCACATCACCTGATCTGGCCCTTTCTGCCTCTCTGTTCTCATCAAGGTGCTGGCTATTGACACCCTGATGTCCTCATCTGTGTGACACACTGACTTCTTCCTCCAAGTGACACATGACCTTCTCCTCCATATGACATACTGATATCATCCATGTGACAAACTGACCTCCTCCTTCATGTGACATATCACCTCCTCATCCATGGGACACATGTCCCCCTCATCCATGTGACTTGGTGACCTCCTCCTCCATGTGACACTTGACCTCCTCCTTCATGTGACATATGACCTCCTCAGCTCTCTTGGCTGGCTCTTTCTCAGCCTTTGGAGCTCACCCTAAAAGCAGCCTCTTACTTAGAGCCAGATATGCATCTGCTGGATGTTGAACGGGTGAGCTCAGCTTCCCTCCATCCCCACGCTGCTGTCCATCCCACCCACCGCACCGTGCGAGTTTACTCACTGAAGCGCACGATCTGTCCACGTAAAGTGACTCAATATTTTTGCCTCATAGTCAGAATCATAGACTTGGACCGTACACAATGATGATTTAAATATATGTTTATTCATGAACATTTTCAAAGAACTCTAGTCTTATATTTGTTGTGGTTGAGATGAAGAATATATTTTCTCATGAGAAGGAGAAGGTGAGAAAACGTGACGTAAGTGGGAGAGCCCCTGAGACTTTGGGTGGAGAGCCTTTGCCTTCCTTCTCCATTTCTGCTTTCTTTGTATTCCTGTGTGAGGGTCTCCTTTCCTGGGATCTCACGCACTTCCTGTCTTATGCTTTGTTATTCCTCTTCATTCTTCCTCCCTCCTTCCCTGCTCCTTACTTTCTTTCTGAAATCTCATCTTTCTTTCTAAATCTCAGCTTGCTCTTTCCCTTGCTTATTGTTAATTTAAACCAGGCTTTCGCTCCAGTGCCACCATGGCCTGCTGTGTAGGAGCAGTTCTGTAGTGTTTTTTTGGAAGGACCATAGAAGATGCTGGTGTTGCCAAAAGCCCATTCTGAGAAAGCTCTAGAAAAAGAACCGGAGTGTCCTCCTCATTCAGACTTCATCGGTTTTGTCTCCAGTTGATTAGTCGGCCTATGGATCTTAGAATTCCAAATATGAGGACAAGCTTTTTTATCTCGGTCTGTATCATGAATTATGTTAAGGTATATTGGTTTCATGTTATTAAGGAAGAGAAAAAATAGTGACCATTTGCTCCGCATTTCTTTCAAGTGTGCTAGAAGTGCCCATCAGTTTGAGTGTTGTGTCAAAGAAACACACTGGCTTTTCAACAACTTTCAAATGATCACTTATAAAGCCCCCAAAGAACTTAAAAAATGAGTTCTATTTCATTTCAGATTCTTCCTGCTGCCTCCTTGTAAAGGGTGCAGTTCTTGCTCTTGGCATGTGGGATTTCCTGAGGGCTGCTTTGCTCTAACTCAGCTGCAGTTTGATGAAACTTAAATTGGACAGTATTACTTTTCATTATGAGCAGCTCCAAGCGTTTTCCCTGAGACGGGATCAAAGGGAGGTACCAACAACTTACTGAAATTACACTCTTACCTGGAAGGAGCTGCCAGACAACATTCTCATCTCATGAGCAGTATACTGCTGAAAATAGCATGCATATCCTTTTGACTTACTTTGGGGGATTCAGTGACATAATTAGGAATTACATAGTAGTATGCGACACACCGTTGCAAAGATTGATTTCTTTAATAGTTTACTGAAACATTTGAGGGCCAAAATACTCACAGTCTTACGGAGCAAACAAAGCTAATATAGAAACCTTTATCAGAATTGTCTCCAAGAATTTTGGAGACTTAGGATGAGCCAGAGAGTATAAAGATTGTCTAAATAACACAGAATCACCCAGACTTTCAAAAATAGATGTGTAAAATGTGCTTTCAGAGGCTCAAATGCGTGCCTCTAATTCCACGTGATATAATATTACTTATGTTCCTTAGATTAGTTTTTCTACCAGGCCAGTGGTTCTTAACTGGAAGTGATGTTTGAATTACTCAGGGAATCCTTTAAAAAACATGCCTGCCAGAGGACCATCCCAGATCATTGATTCTGAAGCACTTGTGTTGCAGCCTGGCAGTATGTACTTGGAAAAAGCCCCTGCGAAATTATGAAGCCTCTGGTTTCAAAACTGGTTAAGGATCACTGCTCTTGACTCAAAGTTTGGTGCAGTAGAAACGAAGACTGCGCCATCTTTGTAACCTGGAGATCTAAGTGAGTGCCTGGTTTGTGGACGTGAGCTCAGTAAATGTTCTTGAGGAAATGGAAGCAAACAATCTAGCAAGCCATACCATGTATATTTTTAACTACTCATTCATTTAGATTACTACTGGCTAAGTAAATTTAATAGTTGAATAGAATTTTTAAAATAACCTTCAGAGGGAGGCCTCTTCTACAGAATTATATAGCATTTTTTAAAAAAGATTTTATTTATTTATTTGACAGACAGAGATCACAAGTAGGCAGAGAGGCAGGCAAAGAGAGAGAAAGGAGGAAGCAGGCTCCCTGCTGAGCAGAGAGCCCGATGTGGGGCTCAATCCCAGGACCCTGGGATCATGACCTGAGCCGAAGGCAGAGGCTTTAACCCACTGAGCCACCCAGGTGCCCCTATATAGCAATTTTTTAAAAAAGATTTTGTTTATTTATTTGACAGAGAAAGAGAGAGAGAGAAAGCGAGTGAGGGAGCAATAGCAAGGGGAGGGGCAGAGGGAGAGAGAGAAGCAGACTCCCCACTTAGCAGAGAGCCTGACATGGGCCCCCATCCCAGGACCCTGGGGTCATGACCTGAGCCACAGGTAGACGCTTAACCGACTGAGCCACCCAAGTGCTCTTACATAGCATTTTGTGATTTAAATGTTTAGTAAGTAGGCACGTGATATAGTTTTTAATAATAATTTAATATGAAACCAGAGAACAAAGCAAAATCACAAAAGACACCTCTATAAATTCTGATATCTGATTTTTCCTCCATTATTTTATGTGTAAAAATGTCTTTTAGAATAAGACCTCTGGTAGCATCCCACCATTGTACCAGGCTCCATTTTCCTATAATGTTTACTCATAAGTTGATAAAAATATTATTTTTTAGTAAACTGGAATTTATGCATTTGAGTGATTGCTCTTTTTTTTTTAAAGTTGACATGTTGGATGGCAGGACATTTTGGAAAGTTTTCCCAGGTCATATATGTACCTGTCTCTTGCCTTCCTACCAACCACTTCTCTAAGACTTTGTCCCTTGCCATTAAGGAAGCTTCAGTAAAGGTGGGTAGATAAGAAAGCATCTGAGACAGAGAAAAACCAGGGACCTGTACACGGGAGCGTGTACTCGGGCACAGGTGGACACAGCAGAGCTTGGAGGAGGGTGGACTGTTGAGGAAAAGCTCAGGAATAAGGTGAGATCGGAGCTATAATGTTAGGAGAGGAAGGGGTATTCCAGGCAACTGTTTACAGAGCTGGGGTGAGCCAGACATGAGCAAAGGCAGCTGGGAGATGGCGTAAGCCGCCCACAGAGTGAGGAGCCATGACAGAGGAAGTACGGACCTCTGTAGAGGGAAGTGCCTTTGCCAGAACCATGCTTTCCTTCTGTCCCAAAGTCAGTGAATGATCAAGTTTTCAGTAGGACATCTTAGGAAGAAAGCCACTAGTTCTCTATGGGTGTGAAATACCATTGTTTGTGAGACCTGTGGAACCTGTCTTTACCGAGGCACCAAGAGACATTTGTCTCCTGGTTACAAACAGAAGTTGAGAGGTGTCTCTCCTCCACTGTGACTTGCTTTAACATCCATCATAACCTTAAAACTTGTGGGTTGAATTAAATCTTACATTGCTGTTTTGAATCTGTCATCTGCCTGTTAAAAACAACCCCGGCATTAATGGAGTACTTGACATGTCGCAAATTCCTGATCTCTGGGTGCTCCTCAGGCCAGAGGAGGAGGGTGACCATTTTGTCCCATTATTTGAGACAGTCTCATTTTATGCCTGTGTCCACTTGCAATCGTGAAAGCTCTCCCATTTTGATTGGAAAAGAGTCCTACTTTGGAGGATAAATTCTATGGTCACCCTATTTTGCGGTTATTTTCCTTCCCCAGCACAAGAGAAAATTGGGGCTCAGAGAGTCATGGATGTCTAGAATCACTGTCACCACCTTGTCTTAAGCACCTTATGTGGGCAAAACAGGAGTCTGTCTCCTGGATAATGGAAATGTTAATGGTAGGTTGTTCGTTTAGAAATGAAAACTTAGACATAAATAAATGAATATTCTTGTTAGAAAAAAAGAGACACTCTTCCTAGGGAAAGCATCATATTATTGATGCAAGATACTTGCAGTATTATTTCTTCATTCCATTTGGAGGCTATGTTTTTTTCTACATTTATTGTTACCTCCTACGTACAAGTAGCTGCACTAGTTGCAAGATCATTTGGGGATAAATATGACATATCAGGGATGGTTCAATCAATCTTCAACTGTGATTGGCCCTGTTTTATTAGATGGTTAAATCACATAACTTAATTGATACCGTGTAGTCAAGCTGATGATGAATGATGCTAGGTATCAATAAGCCCATCATTGAATGTGTTCCTGTCCTACTTATCCACCTGTCAGGACACTGAGAGCCACTCGGGCAGGCTGGCATGGGGGCTGGTCTTGAGAGATATTTAGTGCTTGTCACCATCCAAAGTAGCCAGGATGAGGAAGAGTCGGGAGGTGCGGGCAGGTGGCCTCTGGGAGAAGATGGGCTCAAAACTAGTAAATTCTAAGATGCTAATGAGGGGTTGGAATTAAGAGACAAAATGGCCCCCGGAAGAGATGGGCAGGAGCAGAACAGCAGCATCTAATGCCATGACCGAGGGCCTGGTCTCTCCTTGGGCCTTAGGTATTTCTCATGTTGCTTGATCTTTCTTGAAAGGCCAGAGGTCTGAATGACCACTAGTCACACGCTTTATTTCTTGGCCTAGCATTACATTTTGTTTTGTTCGTCTGACTTGAATGCTGCGGAAAATAAACTCATCGTCTTGTGGAAAGAATGTTGGTAAAGTTTTACTTTACATTTTCTTTTGTCCCCCCCACCCTTAGGTTTTGTGAATGATTCTGTTACTAAATCTATTGTGGCTTTGCGCTTAACTCTGGTGGTGAAGGCCAGCACCTGTGTATCAGGGGAGAGCCATGCAAATGGCCTGGAATGTTCCGGAAAAGGAAAATGTACCACGAAGCCATCCGAGGTAAGGGGACACCTGGTAGCTTTTAAAAGTTATATTTACGTAAATATGTGTCTGTACCTGTATATTGATACCTATCTATGTCTATCTATCAAGAATGAAAGGGGAGAGAACTAGTGAATTTGCTGAAAAATCCCTACAAATTTCTGGTTTCAGTTATACATTAGTGAGCAGCATATGGATATCCAGTCTCTGTGTAACTTTTTAAAGTCATTTTAACATGTTGGGGCAGTGCTAGATTTTGCTTTGGGTGAAGTAGAGATGTTTTGAGAAGAACAGTCCTGCTGTCTGGTGGAAGAATCCAGAACAATAGCAGAGGCATTTACTTTCCGGTTGTTACGTCACCCCCTCCTCAGACTTAGCATTTCTCTAGTGGAAGTTCTATAACAGAGTTACAGAAGCAAGAGAAAAGAATAAGAAGGAACAGAGAAGACACAGGGTCAGGAAGGCTCATGTTATTTTTGACCTATGCGGACTAGTGTCATCAATGCTATGGTGGGCCAGAGTCCTGTGCCCCTTCTTCTTTATGGCTCAGGTCACACGGGCCTGGGGCAGGGGCAGGGAAGGACAAGTTCCTCCTCCTTGTTCTCTGCTGAGTGTCAGGGGTCTGAGAGGCAGACCAGCATGGGACTGTGGTCACTGAGACCCACATCCCCGGTACAGGGCTCTGTTAAAACAGCTTCCGCTGGAGTACTTGGGTTCTGCCTGGCATCCCAGGAGAGGGAGACTCACCCCTTAGGAGGGAGCCTGTTCCATTAGGGCACATCTGTTCCTCTTGCCACTTGCCTCCATGAACCTCTCCCTGTTCCACACATTTGTCCACTGGAGTTCATGCAAAGTGAGGTGGGTCCCCCAAGTCCCAAAAGAGCGTGGTTTGTTTTAGACCGATATTTAAAAAAATATTTTTTTTAATTTGAGAGAGAGAGAGTGAACAGGAGCCAGAGGAGACACAGGGGGAGAGGCAGAGGGAGAGGGACAAGCAGACTCCCTGCTAAGCAGGGAGCCTGACATGGGGCTCGATCCCAGGACCCCGAGATCATGACCTGAGCCAAAGGCATATTCTCAACTGACTGAACCACCCAGGTGCCCCAGTTTCAGATCAATTTTATGGGTGGTGCAGGTAAACTTTCTTTGGAGAAACTTCCTTAGGGTAATGTCGACACATTTGGTAATAGTGGTATGAACTTGGTGCACTGAGGGGAGGGAGGTGACGGACAGAGAGGTGTTGGGAGACACTTTCAGGCATTGCTTAGGTCATTTTGGAAGACCCATGATCTTGATGTGTTAGGTGTATATTTGCGGAGGCGTAAATATACCATTTTCTGGTGAGATATTCTCTGCAGGAGGCAGAATGCCCTAAGAGAGTTAGAGAACAATAATTTCTGCTAAATCTTTGAAAAGGAACACAAATGTAAACCAAAGCCAGAATGAAACCCCCCGGGCAGGGGATGGTGCCTGGCATGGAGCCAGGAGACAGAGCCAGGGATTTCTTGTATAAAGCCAAGCCTGCCCTCTGAATCCTGTTTTCTTCCATCTTGCATAGCAACTTGGGCCATTTTCTCTCTTTCCTGAGGAGAAGCTTCATTTATCAGTTCATGGGTGGAAAAAAAGAAGTAAAGGATCTTGAGTGTTCTGCTATGACAGTAGAGGCAGAGCAGGGTATAGAAGCTGAGAGAAGATGAGGAAGCAGTGGGGGAGCTCATCTGATAAGGACGTTCCAGACGAGAGGAAGCGGGCAAACCTGAGGAATGCTAACGGCCCCAGCTGGAAGAGCATCAAACCTTCCAAGTGTGAAGAGGAGACACATCGGTGTTCCCCAGATTCATCCTTATTATTCCGAGTGAATAGTTCTTGGGCCTCACTAGCCGTGAGAAAGACAAGAGTGGTGGACGAGAAATGGCTGAGATGAGGAAGGGAGGGTTGTTCTTGGAATTTGGGACTGACACAGTGGTTGTTCCCTTGTGAGCTTTCTCTTACGGTGGATGAATCATCTCAGGAGACTTCTTACCCATACGGAAGTCACCATGATTTGTTTTGTTTGTTTTTGTTTTTGGAGACGGAGAGAGAGGGGGAGACGATGCATGCATGTATGGTGGGCAGTGGCAGAGGGAGAGGAAGAGAGAAAATCTTAAGCAGGCTCTAGGCTCAGCGCAAAGCCCAGTGTGGTGCTCGATCTCACAACACTGAGATCATGACCTGAGCCGAAACCGAGAGTCGGACACTCAACCGACAGAGCGACCTAGGCGCCCCACCATGTTTTCTTAGAACATGCATGTTGCTGGCTTACCCTCTTCCTCTGCATGGGTGTCATCTGCGTGGCCCCTCTCCCCAAGAGGCTCTGCCTGCTGGTGTAGAATTAACTCACTGAAAAGGCAGCTGAAGCATTTAGCGCCTGGCAGGTAACTTCGCAGATCTTGCCAAAGTGCTTTGTTTTTTGTGCAGAAAGGACTCAAGAGCCTTCCTGAAGAATCCCTGCTAATTTTAGCAGGTCACTTAAAGGAGGTACAGCTTCATTATGGGTGCTGGCTCTTTTGAAGAGCTCTGAATGCCCCGCCTCCCTCCTCTGCCCCCCATCCCACACCAGGTGTGAAACCTCTGTTGTTGTTGCTTCTCTCAAAGCCTGCATTTACCTTCAGTGAATTGAAGGAAATTGTGGCCAGTCGTCTTACCCAAGCCACAATAATTACCCCCAGTGATGCTAAGCGAATGGCTAGGCTGCAATTACCATGTCCCTGTACAGACCCGCCACATTGTTATCTTGGAGAGAACCATCTGGAAGCCAGTCCTCCCATTCACAAAAACATGGCAGGAGTTGTACTACCTGTGGCAGGATTAGGAATGGAAATCGGGCTTATATTTTTCGAGTGTAAGTGATGTCCCAGGGCTTTTTGTGATGGTTGTCAGTGGCTGTCGCGGTGACTTGTAAACAGTTTGGTGGCCATAAAAGACTGTCGCTCTCAGGTTTCCTTCTTTGTACTGTTTCCTCAACTTAGAAGTTACATAGTGCAGTCTTTCAGCCAAGGCAAGAAGCCACTCCGTAGTTCAAAACAAAAAGAGCTCTACTTGGTGGTTTAATGCGATTGTTTCTAATTACTTTTATATCTTTTTATTAGATCATCCATCAAAATAAGAGCAATTCTGTGATTCCCATACTACTCTCACTGGGTCATGGAGGTATTTCCTTGCAGATGGACTTTGGCTAGAGGCGATTTTACAATTCCAAGCTGACGGGTGGTTTGCCATAAAGCTCTACCTTCATGCTCTTAGAGAGCACTCCGTCCTCAGAAAGTCTCTCTCTCTCTCTCTCTCTCTTTTTTTTTTTAAGATTTCTTTATTTATTTTAGAGAAAAAGAGAGAGCGAGCGAGCGAGCGCGCACATGCAAGCGGGGGAGAGGAAGAAGGAGGTGGAGAGACAGAGAGAGAGTGAAGCAGATTCCCCACTGAGCACGGAGTCTGATGTGGGCTCGATCCATGACCCTGAGATCTTGACCTGAGCTGAAATCAAGAGTGGGTTGCTAAACTGACTGAGCCATCCAGGCACCCCTGGGAAAGTCTTTTTGTATGTTTACTATAACATGGGAAGGAGCTCTGTTTTTTGAAAACTGCTTTTGCTAACGAGGGTTAATTCTGATCTTTTCTTCTCCGTACCCCTCCAAAAAATTTTTAAAAAATTAAATAAATAAAATAAAAAGTAAAAAGTTGACTGTAGTTACTACTTCTCTTTGAATTTTGTCACCAAATTTGGCTGCTGTCTATTTGATGATTCCCTGATTATCCTAATGGTGTCAGGGCGCTTTGCTGGTGTGGGCCTTAAGCCTTCTTAAGATCCACTTAGGATTCACGGACCCTGTCTTTCAAGAACAAGAGTTATGTATTAGGATTCTCCAGAGAAACAGAACCAAAGTACAACCTATCCTATCCTATATATTTATGAATTAAGGAGATTTAGTTTAAGGGATTGACTTATTATAACTCCATCATTGTGGAGTCTTGGTGTCGTCAAAATCTGAGTGGGAGGCCAGTGAGCAGGAGACTCAGGAAAGAGCTTCAGCTCTCGTGCAAAAGGGTCTGCTGGTGAACCAGGAAGAGCTGATGTTGGGGAATGAAGTCTGCAGGCCATCTGCTGCAGAGATCTCTCTTGCTCAGGGGAGATCAGCCTCTCATGCTATTTAGGCCTTCAACTGTTTGGGCGAGGCCCACCCTCGCTACAGGAGTAAGCTGCTTTCCTCAAAGTCCACGGATTTAAATGTAAATCTCATCCAAAAACACCCTCACAGAAGCATCCAGAATATTGTTTGACCAAATAGCTAGGCACCATGACTCAGCCAAGTTGAGTCACATTAAATTTATCATCATGAGATTCTATTTTTTCTCAGATTCACCGTTGCCTCCTTTCTGCTGATTTGTGTTCCTTGCCCACAAAGTTAAAGGAATAGTTTTAAAATTTTAGTTTGCCTAAGATTTGCTTGAGGCCCTGACAAAAAGGGTCATATTCCAAGACCCTCACTTGGATTATGACACCCTTCATTGGCAGCCAGGTGATTTGGCGGAAGTAGATTGTGGACTATCATTCTGTAAGTGGAGTCTCAGGACCAGAGCTTACCATCTCCCTACTTTTGCTGCTTCTCTAAAGCAATATACAACATCTTTTTATTCAAGGATTTCATTGTTCATAATTTTAAGGTCATGTGGAATTAATAAAGAGAAATGCTGGTAGGTGATATGTTTCCATACTTACCTCAGCACTCTCCTGTGTCTTAGCCCAGGTCTGTATTGATAAGGATCAGGCCTCCATCCTTAGAAGGTTCCTCAGGATTCTCTCTAGCTCTTGCCTTCGGGATCTATCATCCTGAGGCTGTTTGAATTGGATACAGGTGCTACCTAGTCAGACTTTGTTTTGAGAGAGAGGTAAGCTGGCTTTGTGTCTGAGAGCCATTCCTAAGCCCCTTTGGAGCCTGTGTCTTAATCTTAATTCTGTCTCTAGATGTGTGCCTGTCCACGGGAGAAGTAGGAACATGTCAGGTTCCTGAAAGTTCCCAACCTTCTGTTACCTCCCTCCCTACTCCTGGGAGTTGAAGGCTCAAGCTCTAGTAAGTCCTAGTATTTTCACAGCCGAGTTCTTCTGGTTAGGGTTGGTTTATTGGGAATAAGTCACTGACCTTAACTGGTTGCTTTGTCCCTGGTTTGATAACACCCTCTGTCCTTGTTCTAGAGCCCCTGTGGCCTGGATAGGGGATACTACCCTTCCAGGAGTCAGTCTGCCTTATATCAACACCCTCCTTATTTTTTTCCTATTTCCAAAGATGTGCCTCTTTATTAGGGTTCCCAGCAAGTTCCCATTTCTGAAGTTTGCTTGTTTCTAATCTCATTCGCAGGGCAAAGTGATGAGTCTGCCCTGATCTGCGTGCGTGAACATCCTTTCCAGCTTGAACTGTGGCTCCCCTCACTAGCCAAGTGTCCCCCTGCTTCCTCCCTTAACTCCCTGTGGTTTTGCTCATGCTGTTCCCACCATCTGGAATGCTTAGCTGCTACACCACCCTACTCCAGCCCTGTGACTCCTGCCCTCCCACCTTCCTAACTTTATTCCAGGTTCAGCCCCAAACCTTCTTCCTTCGGAAAGCTGTCCACACCTCCTGCTACAAGCTCCCTCTCTCAAGCCTGGCAACATTTTAGTTTTCTAATGAGACACCTGACCTTTGATTTCTGCTTATATTTCTTTATGTGTGTTACTATTTGCATGCACTGGCCTGCAGAGTTACTACCCATCTGAGCCTGGTCCCACGCCAGGCACTGGCGAGGACACACTTGGTCAGCTAAGATGCGGGGTCCTGGATGAATCGTGGGTTCAAGCGTGGGGTGATGTGTGCCACGGGAGGGATCTGCAGGTGCCTTTTGGAGGCTCAGAGAAATACCTTACTCAGAGATGGGATCATAGAGAGCTTCCCAGTGGAGTCTCAGATGGTGAGCTCCGTGCTTTTAGAGCCTGTTTGTTCCATCTGTATCATTGTAACAGCTCAGCAGGGGACTTTCGGCATGGTGGTGGTGGTGGGGGGGTGCTCCAAAACTGCCTATGAGCCGAATGAACAAAATAAATAATTAAGAACAAGAATAGGGCGGAAAATCAAATCTCTGAGTTTCGAGTTAGATATTATAATTTGAATTATATGTTTGGTTACGGGAGCATGGGAAGGACATGGTGAATTTGGTTTCATAAACTAATGAGTTGGAAACTAGTCTCTGATCTAAAGCCTTCCCACAGATGGTGTGACCCAGAATGTTGTAGTAACCCCTCGGGAACATTTCAAGCAATGTTGCCAAGGCTTTTCTTCTCATTTCAAAATGAAATCGGTTAGAATAATTTGAACCAGTGGCCTCTTTGATGCCATCCTCCTGTAGGCTGGAAACTGTCAGCAAACTCCTCTTTGGGTTAGGAAGAGCACTGTGCCAGGGGGCAGAAGAAGATGTCATATTCTTTGGCTCATCTCATCTGTGAGAGCTCATTTTTCCACCACCATCAGTGTAAGTGTAAAGACCCTAATGAGGCTTTGCAAAAAGCCTGTGACCTGGCAGGTTTTTGAGAAAGAAATGGGGAGGGACATTGAGTAGACAAGGAAGCCCATCAGAGAATCAGAGGAAGGGCATTTGCTGTATCCTTCTCGGCATCAAAACAGCAGCTGGCAAGCAAGCCGTGGAGCTGCTTGCTGCTAGTTCTGTTCAGTGCGTGGCGGGGTCAGGTCCCCACAGGCTGCCAGCACTGTGGGGACGCTCCCCCCCGTAAGTAGGGAACAAACCACAGCAGGGGAGGATCAGAACAAAACAGTGGATGGAACCTACTTGAGGAAGCAGTGGTTAGTGGTGTTACAGAGAAAAGAGACACTTTGTTCTAAGAAATTGTTCTAAGGGAGGGAGGGCTTTTTCTTGACTGAATAAATAGCTTCGGAACAGTGCTCATTAAACATTTTTGAGCTGGAGAATAGATGCTTAGGAATGAATGCCAAATGAACGGGCCTGAGATACATTTATTTGCTAATAAGGGATGGGCGATCTGTCCTGCAGATTTTCCTTGCAGAAACTGCCTTGTGGATCTCTGAGATGAAAGTACTTTTATGGATAATAAAAATAGAATCATAATTATTAGAAACATATTAAGCACAGAGATCATAATGTGAGTGCATCCCAGTTGTGTTTTCAGTGATCAAGGAGAAGCCTGTCTAGAATTTCACTGACTCGTGTCTGAATTATAATTCTTGGCACTAATGTAATTAAAAAGCCATTGCTGGGGCAGTTGGGTGGCTCAGTCAGTTAAGCATCTGACTTCGCCTCAGGTCATAATTTCAGGGCTGTGGAATCCAGGCCTGAGTGGGGTTCCCTGCTCCCTGCTCAGCTGGGGAGTCTGCATCTCCCTCTCTCTGCTCTTCCCATGCTTGTGCTCTCTCTCTCTCAAATGAATGAATAAAATCTTAAAAAAAAATTAAAAAAATTAAAAAGCCACTGTAGCCTCTCATGTTGTAAAACAGGACGATCATATCATTGCCTACACAAAAACAGGACAGCATATTTGAGTCTATTTTAAATTATTTAGAGAAATAATTGTAAATTTATGTCCCAAAGGAAAGATGTCTCACCATGCTTCTGTTTGGTGTCAGCATTTTCCAGAAGGTTGAAATGTATCTCCTCCTGCTAGTGGACAGTTACAGAAGCCTTGTTGTTGGCATCCCAAATATATTGGGGTGAGGATTATATTCCTCGTGACATTTCCAGGGTCAAAGAATTGAAAGTAGAGGTGATTTTTTTTTTTTAAGATTTTATTTATTTATTTGAGAGAGAGCGAAAACACAAGAGCAGGAGAGGGGGAACAGAGGGAGAGGGAGGGGCAGACTCCCCACTGAGCAAGGACCCTGGGATCATGACCTGAGCCGAAGGCAGATGCTTAACGGACTGAGCCTCCCAGGCATCCCTGAAAGGTAATTTTATTATTTTTTTTTTAAAGATTTTATTTATTTATTTGATAGACAAAGATCACAAGTAGGCAGAGAGGCAGGAAGAGAGAGAGAGGGGGAAGCAGGCTCCCCGCCGAGCAGGGAGCCCAATGTGGGGACTCGATTCCAGGACCCTGAGATCATGACCTTAGCTGAAGGCAGAGGCTTAACCCACTGAGCCACCCAGGTGCCCCCAATCCCTGAAAGGTTATTTGAAAGGACTCCCCACCTATTTTGTTTTAAACACCAGGAAACGGAGGTCTAAGAGAGCTTTAAGCTATTTGTCCACAGCCCAAGAACTAGATTGTGGTAGAGGCAAGACAAGAATGGAGGGAGATTTCTGCCCATCTGTTGGGGGGCTCCTTCCGTGGGGCAGCACTGCTTCTAGTAGAACATTCACGGTGACAGTGAGCCTTACTGCTTGTGTAGTGTCTTTGCGTAAGGGTTCACTGTTCACTGTAAGGAAAACCAGGCACTGTCAGGTCAAAAACTTTTTAAATGATTTGACCTTGTGACTTTTGGGGGCAGCCCTTCTTCAGGCTTAACATACTCATGAATTCTGGGAGGATCTTGTTAAAATGTGGATCTGGACCCTGTGGGTCTGGGGGTGGCCCTGAGATGAGACACTGGTGATACTGTGCCATGCCGTGGAGGCCAGACCCCAACAGCAGTCAGAGAGACCTAGAAGATTCGACAATTTCCACTTGGAGTTTGGGGCATACATTACAGGGGGGGGGGGGGGGGACTAAGCTCTCTGGGACTCTTTTCTTGTAGAGAAGACTTTGAGAAAATCAGAGTACAAGGGAGCCAAGGAAGGCAAGGAAAGAGAAAATCCTCTTTATGGTGACTAACATAATAATAATAAAAAAAAAATCCCTATAGGTGTGCCCTGCGACCCTTTACACATAGCCTGGCCACTTTTCTTTGCTTTATTTTATTTTATTTTTTTGTAAAGATTTTATATATTCATTTGTCAGAGAGAGAGAGAGAGCACAAGCAGGGGGAGTGGCAGGCAGAGGGAGAAGCAGGCTCCCCACTGAGCAGGGAGCCGGATGCAGGACTCAATCCCAGGACTCCGGGAGCATGACCTGAGCCCAAGGCAGATACCTATCAACAGAGCCACCCAGGCGTCCCTGTTCTTTGTTTTAGATTACTCCCTCCCCCCCTTTATTGAGATACACTTGACATATAACATTGCATTAGTTTTAAGAGTACAAGGTAAAAGTTTGATACAGGTGTATGTTGTGAGATGATCACCCTCCTAAGTTTAGTTACCATTCATCACGTCACTTAGTTACAATTTTTTTTTTTCTGGTGGTGAGAATTTTTAAGATCTACCTTCTTAGTCACTTTTGAATACCAATACTGTATTAACTATAGGCATCACGTGGTATCTTAGATCCACAGGAATGATAAACTTCTGCTTGTACAATAATAAAAAGAAGGTTCTGGCTAGATTTTTATGCCTGCGAGAAGAAAATCCTCACTCTGGAATTTGGTGGGCATGTTTTCCTCTCCCTAAAACACTCACCCTTGTGCCCTTTGATTGTTTTCTGCCCATGGTTTTCCGTTCTGCGCGGCTGCTCCAAAGACAGCGTTGGTATAAATGGACTCATCCTCTGCCCTGAAGTCTGAGGAGATTAGGGCTTTGGTTTGATGCTGAAGTTTTCCCCGTTCCTTCTGTGACATCCTCTTAGGTTTTAAGAATCGGTTCTGGCTTTGTGGCTTACCGGTCTGAGTTGTGGGAATATTAGGTGGATTCGGAATGAAGGTCCTATGTTAGGGGGTAGGACAGTACAACGTCCCCAAACCAAACTGACATGCCAGTGGACCCTGGGTGTGTGACTAATGTCTTCGTGGCAGGCAAGAGCTGGGAGGGTGGTGTTCATGGTATTAGTGGAAATCTCCTGGTCCTTCTGTCCAAAAATAGCTCCCTGCTGGCTTTCCTGGTGCTTTCTCTTCAGCGTTTGGTCCCATTTTCTGCCTGCCAAAGAGTTACAGACTCACTGGAGGATTTGTCCCCTGGATGGGGTGTTTGTGGTTTTATTTACAGAACAGCGTGGCTTCACCTTACCCAGTGGTTTTTGACTTTTTGGTCTCGGGGCTCCTTTATAGTCATAGAAAATGCTGAGGACCCTAAAGAGCTTTTGTTTATTGGGTTATATCCTATTGGTATTTATCACATTAAATTTAAACTGAGGAACTTAATATTAGTAAACCCATCATTGCATGGTAACATAAATTAACACTTTTTAAATAAAAAGTAACTGTATTTTTCCTTTTTTTAAAGATTTTCTTGTATTTGTGGGAAAGAGGGAGGGAGCGAGAGAGTGAGCACAAGTTGGGGGAGGGAGGGGCAGAAGGAGAGGGAGAAGCAGACTCCCTGCTGAGCAGGGAGCCCCACACAGAGCTAGATCCCAGGACCCCAGCATCATGACCTGAGCTGAAAGTAGAGGGTTAACTGACTGAGCCACCCAGGCGCTCCAAAAAGTAACTACACTTTTTTTTTTCTTTTTTTTTCTGTAACTATATTTTTCAAAGCAGAAAGAATTTAGTGGGAAGAGAAGCACTGTTTTCATTTTAACAAATCTCTTTAATATCTGGCTTAACGGAAGATGGCTGGATTTTTACACTTGCTTTTACATGCAATCTGTTGCAATGTGTTGTTTTGGTTGAAGTGTATGAAGAAAATTTAGCCTCAACAGATACTTAGTTGGAAAACAAAGGAGTGTTTTAATAGCCACTTCAGATAATTTTGGATATTTTTCTTGTAAATACTTTTGAATTTGATAAATGGCAAATTTTTAAAGGTTAATTGAACGCAAGAATCTGACACCCTATCAATGAACTCTTGTTCTGTTAGATTTCCCTTGATATGTCTTATATTTTGGATCTTCTACCCATGAATGGTTTTTATAACTTCCCACATTGGCCATTTGGAAAATACTGGAGTAATACAGAGCTCCCCAGAGCTGACACATTTCATTATCCGTTAACAAAAAAATCACATCGGTGGTTAATTTCACCACTAGTCTCACCAGGAAAGTCTTGAAGTCTTGTGAATAGGTCAAGTTCATAATGGAAGATAGACGTTTTCCAAAATTTGAATTTTTCCTGAGAAGTTCAAATTTTATCCCTGATAACAAAAATTATTGGTTGTTTTACTTGACATGATAGGGTGACTTCATTCATTTGAGAGAAAATACCTGCTGAATAGCCAAGTCTGAACAACTCTAGTTTGTCAGTCATTGTTTTAAGGAAAAAAGGTGTTCCGTGAAAAGTGAGCTAGTGCACGACTCAAACAACTGTGCCCTGTGTTTCCTTGAGGTCAGCCCCTGACCTTGGGGGGTGCATTGGAAGTGCTTTATGCATAACTCTGCTTTGTTACAGAGAACGTCAAAAAGATGTGTGCTCAAGGGTTTTGAGATTTCATAAAATTTTAATTTTTCACATCTTCATCAAGGACATTCTAAGTGAAACCGCCATTCCCCCCCCACCGCAAATGCGTGATGACAGTGAAGAGGCTTTGATTGCTGCCTCGAAGTCTCTGCTTTGATTTGTGTGAAGGCAAGAACAGTTTTTCTCACCTTTGTCTTGCATCTTTAGTACCAATTCCAACAGAGTGAAAAAGACACATCACATTTTAATATTATTATAAGATAGTTTTGGCCTCATGGACTCCCTGAAAGGGTCTCAGACCCCTCCTCTCAGAGCACTGGGAAGCCCTGTCCTGGTCCAGACTTGGCCTTGGACCTTTCTCTCTGGACTCTCTTTACTTTCTGCACCTTTAACCTATTTTTCTGACCCCCTCCAGGTTAGTTTTGAAAGGTCAGCTTTTCTGTTCCTGACCTTGAAAACCACTTTGCAACTTTTGTCTTTTCTTTGGGGTGATTCTCTGAATAGCTTCTTTGTAACAGCTCTGGGTCACTATGCCAAAGTCCAATTTGATGAGTTCTAGCTTTTGTCTGCCTCTTGACCCTCAGTGACCCCCAGGTTCTCAGATCATTTCTACCCACACTCACGCCCACCTTCAGATCAACTCCCACTGCCCGCAGAGGTCTCCAAGGCAGACTCCCTTTCCTTGCCTCTTTGTCCATTCTTCCTTCCTTGCCAGGTTCTGCAAAGAGCCAGATTAAAAACAAATGGAGCATTTCCTAAAATCCTGTTAAGAAGATAAAATGAAAGCAGACCAGTGACAATCATAGAAATCTGAAGTGCTTAAAACCAACCTTTCTGTGAAACATCATTGCAAGCTCTTTAGGTAGTAAACAGTTACAAGAAAATGGAGCAGATGGCTTTTCAGAAAATCAGCTGGCTTTCCTGGGAGAAGAGGCAAGATTTCACTCCAGGATCTTGCTGTAGGGAGGATAGTGGTGGCGTGTGTGTGTGTGTGTGTGTGTGTGTGTGTGTGTGTGTGTGCAGGGTAGGGCAGGGGGCGGGGGCTGTTACAGGCAGCAAGGAAGAGCTTGGGTAAGCAGTATGCCTTGCCTTTTTGGCAAACTTGGCATGGAAGGGAGGGAGAGAGCGGGTCGGTGCTCCAAGTGGGGAAACAAATCAAAGGGAGGAGTTTTTGAAAACTTCTAGAGTTTAGGATGTATCATGCTGATGAGTTAACGAGGCCAGCACTAGGAAGCTGGCAGATGAGGCAGGGCGGTAGGTGGGGCGTAATTAATGTACGAAGATCCTGGAGGAGTCAGAATCAGAAGAGATCCAAGAGGGCTTCAGAGCAGGGGAGGAAAGCTTCCTTCTCTGAGGCAAGTGATGTCAGGCACAGGGGGTGATGGGACTTTTAAAACAATTTTTTAAAAAATTGAGATGAAATTCATAAGATACAGAAGTAACCATTGCAAGGTCAACAATTCAGGGGTGTTTAGTCCACTTACAGTCATGTGGAATTGGCACCTGCAAAAGGTGGAATGACGTGGTCACCGATGTCCAGGGGCTTTAAGATGGAGCCAGGAGGCCATTAAGGAGGTGGGCCGTGTGCACGTTCTCACCAGTGGAAGCAGGAGTTTTGGAGCTGGGCCACACCATGAAATTTCCAGGGAATCAGCCGGAACACCTGCACCCTCCCACAGTAAGAGATTTTGCTCAGTGATGGCTTTAGAGACCACTTACATTCTGTTTAGATGAGTTTTCTGCCAACATGAATCAAAATTTTTTGTAAACAACACAGATGGGCATTCCCTTTTGTCTTTAAAATCCCTTGACTTTTGGGGTGCCTGGGTGGCTCAGTGGGTTAAAGCCTCTGCCTTCGGCTCAGGTCATGATCTCAGGGTCCTGGGATCGAGCCCCTCATCAGGCTCTCTGCTCAGCAGGGGGCCTGCTTCCTCCTCTCTCTCTGCCTGCCTCTCTGCCTACTTGTGATTCCTCTGTCTCTATTCAAATAAATAAATAAATAAAATCTTTAACAACAACAACAACAACAACAACAACCAAAACCCTTTACTTTTATTCCCAGGGGGTGGGGAGAGGGCTGTACAGTTTGGATTGCTACCAAAAACCTATACTCCCCAGATTGCAATTCTGAGACCCCCCCAGTACATGCTTTTGTTCTATTTTAGCTCTGCCTCTTTTCTCAGTTGGCACACCTTTATCTAGTTTCAGGACATTTCATTCCTCCTGAAGGAGATGTGTCCTGGTACGGCTGTCACTCCCTGCTCCTGCCCCCAGCCCCTGGTGACAACCGGTCTGCATTCTATCTCTAGAGATTTACCTCCTCTTGATATTTCATACAAATGCAGTCCTACAGTCTGTGACCTTTGGGGGTGGGCTTCCTTCTCTCCACACAGCATCTTCCAGTTCAGCTGTGTCGTTCCCAGGGTCCGTAATTCCTTCTTTTCATGGTTGAATAATATTCCATCGTATGGTCATGCCCCGGCTTGTTTACCTGTTTACTGTTGAGGGACATTCAGTTTGTTCTCCGTTTTTGGCTGTTGTGCTAGTGCAGCGAAGAACACGCATGCACGAGTATTGGAGTCTCTGTTTTCAGTTCTTCTGAGTGTATACCTAAGGAATGGAGTCTCTGGGTCATATGGGAATTCTGTCCAGGGCAGAATCGGGTCTGGGATACCTGGCCAATCTGAGGGTAGTCTTTGCCAGCCTGGTCTATTCCTAGGGAATGTAGAGTAAAGAGGTTTAGAAGAGATGGTCCCCTGATACTGCCTTGACTGGCAGTTGGCCAGGAAGCTCCCACCTCCATGACCAAGAGACAGGACAGGTGTCACCCCAACACCTGTCAGACCGTATTGAGCCATCAAGTGGGTCTCTTCCTGCAGACCACCTTTTCCTTGTCTAAGAGTAATCCCAAGAAAACTGGCCCAAACTCGCATGTCTATTACTCATCAGCAACAGGGAACTCATTCTATACTCAACTTTCACATAATAGACATTGGAGATGAAGATCAACATTTGACTGAGCCACCAGCATTACTCTTTCCCAAGTTTACAGTGGAGGAGAATTTCTAGTTTAATAACTCTGAAGTTAGACAGGGTATTTCCAAGTCAATAAGGAGCAGAAGAGCTGGCTTCAGAGGGGGAGGAGAAAGTTCTCCCTGGAATCGGGCAGGTGCTCAGTAACAGATATATGGAAGGAGGTTACCACAGGCCCCCAGGGGCTTCGCAGTGAAGGCAAGGATTCCAACTCTATATGACTGTACTTGGTTTCCACGTGATTCTGGGCAGAAAGTTCAAGCCATGTCTTAAACTTAGACAGAGGTGACTCTATGATATATGTAGGGAGATCTCATTTAGGGCTTAAGTGTGGACGGAAGGGCACAGAGCATGCTGGTGTGACAGGCTTCCAGGAGCGTGCAGAGGCCCTGGCAAATGTAGAATGTTCCAGATTTTTCCGGAATAGAAAGGTCATTAATTATGTAGGACACCAGAACCGCCGTTTATACATCTTGTTTTTGTAGTCACGACATTTTGGCAGGAAACATTGGGAAAAAGAAGCACATGAACACAGCAAATGCTGGTAGCAGCTGACCGAGTACCATTTATACATTCCATATATAATGACCCATGAGTGTTGAGCTCTATAGCTATAGAAAAACATAAAAATTTTTGCTTTTTCTCTCTTCATTATAATTTAATAACTGCTTTCTTTCCTAACTCCACTAGAATGATTTTGGGTTTTCTTTCCTACTAGCTTTTTTTTTTTTTTTTAATTTTTCATTTCTTTTACATGTTTTCATCACATTTTGCCTATGTCCTTTTTATTTGTCATTATCTGGTTTTGGTTTAATTTGGTATATATGTAAGAGCTGGTGAGGAAAGCATCATAGGTAATCACCCTCAAATGGTGTCAGTGACAGAGAATTGAACAAAGTCATATAAATCAAGCAAATTACTACAAGGGACATCAAAGTTAGTGGAAACTATAATATGGAAAGAATGAGCTCTGTGTCATGAAAACACCAGTCGAAGTGATGAGGCAGCCACCTGCAAAGGAAGTTTGTAGGGGTCGGGAACGGAAAGAGAGCCTTCGGCAAGGTGAGTGGCAAAGGTAGTGGTTGACTTGAACTTGGATTAAGTGACGGGTGATGCTGTCCCACCAGCCAAGGCCACAGACTGTGGGAACTCATCCTGGAATCCAATCATTGCTCTCCAAGCTTGAATTATTTTCATTGATTTTTCAACCCAAGCTTGCTGCTCTATTTTGGAGGATTTCTTTACACGTGCAAGATTTGGGGGATTAAAAAAAAGTACTATGTTGTGATATGTAAAATCAGAAACAGCTGCCAGATTTGAAGGAGTTTTGCCCACAGGGCTCTTTCAGGTTGCTAAAATAAATACAAGTGGAAGAAGTATGGGCTTCCCTATTTAGATGAGTATAATATTATACTTCCATTTTTTACCAAAAGAACAATTCATTTTAGCATTTAATCAAATATACCCCATTAAAGGCTGCTTGGTTGAAATTCACAGGATGAAGCCATCAGTTGCTTTGCTCTATCCTATTAGAAAGGATCTTCCGCTGACCCCAGCCCTGTGATGTGGGCATTTTCTTCACCCAAATTACTGGATGCGGATATAAAGACTCTCAGGAATTAACTTAAATGATTTCAGTAAGGGCTGAAATTTCAGCATTTTATAGGACTTCCAAAGGCACTAACATTTAGCTTCATTTTGATCAGTAGGGATCATATGATGGCATCATTTTTGTCATCTAGCTGGAGACAGAGTTCAAGGCGACAGCAGATACTCATGTGTTTGAGGAGAGCTGTCCCTGAACTTGGCCCAGACAAGGTCAGTGTGGACTTCCACATTGGTACAGACCATGCTGATGAATGAAGTATGAGGCTTCATGGCCCTGTGGCAGCCAGTGGACATGTCAGCAGATCAGAGGTCAAGGTCTGACTCTGGCACTTACTGATACTGAGTCGCTTAATTCCCTGGAGCTTTATAATCACAGTGATGTACAACCAGCATCTGTGAAAGCTTGGAGTTTTTACAGGGAGCTGAGAGGCCATTAAGGAGATGGGCCTTATCCCATCCCATCACCATGGGCATGGTGACAGTGTCCACGTCACAGAGTCGAGGCACCTGCAAGACCAGGGCTTATCTGGGACACATCCCACTGGACTCTGACATGAGATCATTTATGTGGAAGTGTTTTGTAAAGTCCTTTACAGATGAAAGATGGCACCCAACCAAAAAAATGGTGCTTGTTACCTCCATCACCGGCCTCCTTCCTGTGACCCTTGTTGTGCTTGGTGCTCCAATCCACTCATCCTTGGAAGTTTCTGCCTCCACTCATCCTCTTTTGAACTACCCAGGAACACTTCTGGCCTGCACAACTGACTTTGACTGACTGTAGTGGAAAATTGTTTGGGACCAGACTCATGTTTAATTTCCTTCTCAGAGTCCCAATTTTAAAGGATAATTGTTAGGAGAAAGTTGATGCTAGAATTTCTGAATCCAAGTTACTAGCATGTGCTCTGTACACTAGCATTTTGTGGAGAGATTTGTTTTGTTTTTAAGACCTGTGCTATGACAAGAGTGCTGTTGGCCACAAATAAGTGGACGATGGGCTGTTTGCCTTATTACTTACCCGTCATTTTGAAGTGCGGCTTAGTTACGTGAATTTTTAATTTTGCAGTTAAAAAAATAAAACTGTGGACAAATATCACTTTTAGCCCAAAATACTCATGAATATGTAATTGTTCCCCAAAGAGAACCTTGTTTAAAGAATCTTCTAAAAAATACAAAAAACCATGGTTATCCGCCAGCAATAGTGAAAAAGATAAATTTATTTTGAAATTTTTATTATGAAGAGCTTTACTTCTGAACAGAAGATTCTTGATTTTTTTTTTCTAAAATGCTTTTAAAAAAATAAAAGTAACTTGACATTGGTTCAGTGTAGTTGCCCCTGAGTGGGCTAGGGGCGAGGAGGCACGGTGGGTTGCTGCGCTGGTATAAAATTCAAGGATGTCTAGGGAGGTCCTTTCATCCCTAATTTTCTTGACACACCAGGCTGGAGGGATGCCTGGAAACCTGTTATTTGAGCTTAATTCCTGTGTAATAAAGGCCTGATTTCCTATTTAAATGCAAATGTCCCTAAAATGGTATCACACTAAGGTTTTCTCTGTCATTAAAACTGGAGTAGCTTAGTTTCGTAAGGGGTTGGTTTTAGTAGGAGAGAGAACAGTAGATAATTCTAGGTGTTGGATATGAGAATAAGGAGCTGGGTTTGGGGAGGTGAGATTTGTTAGCAAATCTGAGCCCTGTGTTTGGCTTTCATTTTCCCCAGTTTTAGATACAGGGGAGGCTGGTGTCATTTGAGCCAGTCGTCTGAGACAGATGTAATGCCAACACACTAAACTACTGTTATTCTGGGGGAGCCTGAGAAAGTCTAGAAACACTCATCTGATGACATAAATGACTTGGAGCCCTAGTCCATAGCAAAAGCCCATTTATGCGTTGCTCAGAAAAGAGAGGAATTTGGGCCAGCTAATGGGTTTTTTTTTTTTCCCTTTCCAACATGAGCATCTAAAAATTGTAATTAGGAAACATTATTTGTGGTTGATTCTTATACTGAGGCAGCCACATGGTAAGGTGTATTGGCCTTTGTCAGAACCTATGAGCATGAAAGAGGAAGACAACTTGAAGCTTTTTTTTTTTAAAGATTTTATTTATTTTATTTATTTATTAGAGAGAGAGAGAGAGAGATCACAAGCAGGAGGGAAGGGTATAGGGAGAAGCAGACTCCCCGCTGAGCAGGGAGCCCAGTGCAGGGCTCGATCCCAGAAGCCTAGGGTCATGACCTGAGCTGAAGGCAGACACTTAACTGACTGAACCACCCAGACGCCCAAGGACTTAATGTTTTTGTGCAACACTTACATGGACCTATGATTAACCCAAGGACTTCCACACCCCACAGTCTTCTGATATCACCCCATCGAATGATAGACATACTGAGGCTCAGGGGAATTAAGTATGTATTTTCTTTTTTTCTGAAGACCCTAAATCCAGTATCCTATTCTAAGAGTCATACGTGCAATGGAAAAGAAACTATCAGCATCAAAAATGGTTAAAATATGATACATGGACCAAGAAATTTTGAAAGAGAGATATGAGCAGTGTTCATGTTCCTATATTCAAAATCTGTGTGCAGACTTTTCTTTCTTACTTGGACTTGGAGGATTAAAGTAGTCCATGGAAGAGATCCTTTCATGTGAACATTATAGATTTATAAAAATAGTCTGAAAGCAAGCAAGATTCGTCATGCCTATGAACTAAAGTAATTCTTTTGGCACCCTGAGTTAGATATTTTGATGAGCTTTTCCTGGAAATTATTAAAATGATTTTTTTCTAATTATCTTGGGGAACGCATTTATTAGATATAACCTGCCTTTTGTTCAGGATTAAAATGATGAAAGCAGCCAATGTTTAATGAGATAAGATTTAATTTAAATGAATGATAGGGCCTTCCCACATTTCTGGTTTTATTTCAGTTTGTGTCCATGTCCATTCTATAAAGTAAGAAATGCATTCGTTAGATCAGGGACTCGGAATACAATCTTTGACAATAACATGAAGACATAGGTTTTTTTTTTCCCCTCTCCAAATACTGAGGAAATGTTTTTGTCAAATTCTATGGTCTCAGGGATTATATAATCAAGACAAAACTTTAGGAGTTTAGTTTAGGACAATTACTCTTATTTTACGAGTGATATATTCTTATTTCAATAGGAAATCAAGGGGCTGAAACATTGCTTTTCCCTTCCATACAGAAGGCTGAACTGATCCCTTCGATGAGCTCTTCTGTGTTTTGCTTATTTGTCCCCACCTCTCTCTTGGACTGGATTTGAGCCTATCCACAAAAGTACATAAACTATAAAACAACCTAGAGAGGAGGAAGACAGATGGGAAGAGGGAGGCAAAGAAGAATTATAGGTCCGATGGGAAAATAAAGCCAGGTTAGTTGTACATGTATGGAGGAAGAAGACCCTTAGACTGGTAAAGGTTGGAACTGGAGCGCACACACACTTTGGTTAGGCGTGGCCCGTGAATGTAATTGACCACCCATGTAAGGAGTCTGAAGGGCATGAGGAGAAACAGGGGAAACAGGGAAGGGGAAGGAGAGAAGAAAGGAGGACCACACACCCAAGGGTTTCTGTTAGGACACATGTCATTTAGGTGGACATCACACAGTTGGACTGTCTCCCCATCTCTGAATTTTGGGTGTCAAATGGGGACAAAGGTCTTGAGTCCTTGAGATCCTAAAAGGACAAAAGATGCCACTCAGGACTGACCTAAGAAGAGACCCAGAGCAATTGGAGTGTTTGAAACAGTCAGGGCAGGGAGCTGGGGCTTCTCTCGGAGGGAGCAGGTTCTGTACCTTTAACATGGGCCCGGTGCAGGCAGCTCCCGTGCGGTCTCCCCATGTATTCGAGCGCTGTGGTTTACTTTCAGTGTCATTTCTTTCAATAGTTCCTAGAATCAGATTTCCTGGGCTCAGACTTCAATTCTTTGATTATTAGCCAGCAGACCTTGGTCAACTGACTCAGACTTTCTGTGCCTCAGTTCTCCCAAATACAGCACTGGGATAACAACTACAGTGAGGATAATTGCACTTTGCAAAGCCCTTCTAACAGCATGTATTGAGTGTTCAATAGAGGTATTCGGTAAAGGTGATAGGGATGACGACAGTGACACAGATCTATTTCTCTAACTAGCTTGTCAATTCCCGGAGCACATGAACTATGCCTTCAATGTCTCTGTACGTGCATGGCCAGCTTCTCCATAGGGCTGTTGTTCAATGAGTGTTGTGTATACTGTAGGATAATGACTTCTGTATGCAAGCATCAAATATTTGTGAAGGACTGAGGTGGCATTTGAGGAAGAGTGCTCTGAAAATAGTTGGAGGAATAAGCCAGAGAGAGTGCATGTCCGCGCTGGGCTGAATTGGCAAAACTCACATGTTGAAGTACTCACCCCAGTGGCTGAGAATAGGACTGTATTGGGAGATTAGACCTTTAAAAAGACAGTCAAGGGGGGCCTGGGTGGCTCAGTCAGTTAAGTGACCAACTCTTGATTTCAGCTCAGGTCATGATCTCAAGGTCACGAGATCAAGCCCCACGTCGGGCTCTGTGGCCAGTGCGGAGTCTGCTTGAGATTATCTCCCTCTCTTTGCCCCTTCCCCCTGCTTATGCCCTCTCTAAATCAATCAATCAATCAATCAATCAATCAAATTAAAAAAAAAGAGACAATCAAGGTGAGACAAGGTCATATGGGTCATATAGGTAGGGTCCTCATTATGGTGATTGGCGCCCTTCCAAGAAGAAGAGATTATGACACAGACATTCACAAAGGAAAAGGTTTGTGGAGACACAGGGCCGAGATAGCCATCTATGAGCCAGGGAGAGAGGCTTCCAAAGAAACCAGCCTTGTTGACACCTGAGTTTTGATTTTCCAGGTTTTCTGAAATGTGAGATAGTAGATTTCTGTTTGAGCTGCCAATTTGTGGTCCTGCATTATGGCAACTCAGCACATGGATGTGGTGAGAGTAAGGAGGAAACCCGTGAGGCAGATGTTAGCACCCCAGGGAGACATGCAGTCACTTGCAATGGGGAGGGATAATGGGGATTTATGGCTTCCATGGGACTGAAACCGAGATGCATCAGATCTAAGATTGTGAGAAGACTGGAAGCCAGCCGCCTTCAAATTCTCACTCAGTGCATACATGCGTCCATCACGCCCCTTCTCAGGATGGTGTTTGAACCACACCCCTCGTACTTTGTGTTTGAACCACACCCCTTATACTTTGTAACTCAATTCCTTGCATTTTCCAATATCTTAAATTGTAAGAAATGTCTTTGCAATGAGACGAAATCCACTTCTCACTGCTTATGGCCAGCTGTGTGACCTTGAGCAAGCTACTTAAACTACTGTTTGTGAAACAGAAAAATCATTCTGTTCTTGCAAGACTGTTGGGAGGATTAAGTGATCTTCAGCATGGTGCTAGGCTTATGGTGGGCCTTTCTTTGATAAATGGTGGTTGGGTACCCTGCCCTGTCTCCATCGGATTCCCATCTTTAGAAGAAGTTACCACTCATCATCTTTGCTTTACACTTAAAAATGTAACTGAAGGGCACCTGGTGGCTCAGTTGGTTAAGCGCCTGCCTTCAGCTCAGGTCATGATCCCAGGCTCCTGGGATTAAGCGTCCCCGCATTGGGCTTCCTGCTTAGCAGGGAGCCTGTTTCTCTTCTCCCCCACTCACACACTCTCTCTCTGTCAAATAAATAACTAAAATCTTTTTTAAAAAAGTAACTCAAAGTAGGTTTTCCATCTGAGGTGACTTGAGGAAAATGGTAGGAAAGATCCTTATTCTTCAATGAATTCTCATCAATAATTTCTACATCAAAGTGTCTATTTTATTAAAGCTTTTTCTTTACCATTTTCTTTTCATGTAGCAAAGAAAGAACTAAAAGACCAAATGGAATTTTAAAATAAGAAATTAAAATGGCATGTCATTTACTTGTGGAATCAGGCTGGTTTTTTTAATAGGGAAATTCAATAAAAGATGAATTTTCAGTGACATTCTTTTTTTTTTTAAGTCAAACTTTACTTTTGCTAATGGATTAGTACTTTTCATCAAATAGATACACAGATACTGGTGAACTGAAGATCCAGGCTGAGTATGTGGAAATCTTGGGCCTAATTATGGCAGTGCTCAGCCTGCTGAGAACAGAGAAGTTGCCAGGATATGGTTAGAAACCGCTTTTGAATGTCTCCATTCTGCCAATCCATACATCCACTTTGAGACAGAAAGCCTTTTACAAAATTTCCTGAAAGACATTTACTTTCTTCTCCCTTGAGTAATAAAGTAAACTTTGCTGTCCTTTGGAAGGAAAGAGCAGGGCTCATTTATTATTGTTCCTATTTTTCAGAATTTAACATTTAAGCCAAAGAAATGAATTCTAGGAATTTTTGAATGTCAGGTTTTGAATTTCATATTTAGATGATCTCCATGTTTTCTAAGCTTACTTTTTTTTTTTTTTTAATAAGCGGCTATGTTTGCAATTAATGAATCCAAATAGAAGAGGGATAGTGTGTTTAAGGTTAATGGGAAATAAGATAACATAAGCAACGTGAGCATGTTGTTTAAATTCCATGCGTAGTAAATGAATTGGAAGACCTAGCGGACAGACAAGAATTTTAAAAATGTAAATCATAGTGAGTTTTCCTTCGAGGTAATTTACTATGTCCCCAGCAGGGGGCAACACTTTGTCTCTCTGGTTGGGCTCCAGGGATCTCTGTATGGCCTGGTCTTAGGAAAAGGCATGTGTAGAGATTTTCACATTGTAATAGGAATTCTCAGATAGTCTCTTAAATTTTATATCCAAATAATCCTTTCTGTCTTTTTAAATACAAAATCTGGGTTTTTTAGTAGAAGGCTAAATCCTGCCTAAAAGACTGTGCTAGTTCTGACCCATTAGTTATAACTCACCTATGCTGAATCAAATGAAAATGTGTTCTGTGATGACTGCTTTTTATCTAGGTTTTAGTATCTATCAGTGTTATAGGGTTTTTGTTCCCTTAATGTCCACGGTTCTTGGTCACGTCGTTTCAAAGAATAAGGAGTGAATCAGACGGAGAGTGGGGGGCAACAAGCCAATTTTATTGAGCAAGAGTGTAAAGCTCCCAGAGAGCAAGGGGTCCCTGAGAGGGTTGCCGCCAGAGTTTCTAAGTTTAGAAGTTTTTATGAGCTTTTTTTGCGGAACTACCTTCAGCAGTCAGCGCGTGCTCGAGTCGTGCCAATCAGGGCTTCGGTCACATATCTATCTGCTGATTAGGTTAATGTCCTGTGCTGATGGTCTTTTTTGGCCGACACCTACACGCCTGGGTTTAACTTAGGTCTTAACTGCCCCTTGCCCGTGATATTGATAAATGCTTTGTGGTTAATTGTCTTATTTTAGGACGTTTTGCAGAAGTCATTTCTGCAAAGGCCACAAAGCAGAATGTCAGTGTGGTTCTGTCTAATCTGCAAAACAGAATGTCAGTGCTGTTTGATCTTAGCTGTCCTGACTCCATGTTTTCTCAATGCAGACCCTGGCCCTGACTACCTACTTGTCCAACTAGCTCCTAACATCAGCTATGTGATTTCAGACCCAAATGACCACCCAGCCAGGTTCCTAGGAGCTGGAATAATAGATCCTTGGCTGAGGTCCTTGCCAGGATGAGGCTCCTGTGGCCTCCATCTGCACAGATCCAGGGTCAGTACATTTTGGGGTGATGGGATAGCTCAGGCTGGAATCTGAGTGATCCTGCATTGTTACGTGAGACAATGGGGACTCACAGCCTTCCTTCCCTAAAATCTGCTTAAGCTCTGAGCACAAGGGTCTGCAGAAGGCCCCTACTTGGGGAATTGTCTTTATGAACAGTTGCACTTGGAGCTCTCCCATTAAAAGAGCAGGAAGAGGACAGAGCTTTCTATTACTAGGGAGCCGACTCCACATCTTGATCCTGTATCTAGAGAACTTGTCTAGAGAAGTCTGAACATTTACCCATAGTCTCTGCAAGCCGGAATTGCTCTCCTTGCGAAGGCCTGGGCTGGGTGTGCCCTGCTTGTGGCCTCTGCATCCTGGGGAAACAGAGCAGCCAAGCCTTTCCTGGCACAGAAATGGCTGAGCTTCAAGAAGACTCTGCTGTTTAGAGGGAACTGTGCTGACTTACACGATTCTTGTTGCCCACCGGAGAAAGCAAATAGTCCTCTGGGGCGAGCAGAACTTTTTCTGACATTTGGAGATGAAAGAAGTTTCTGGGCTAGGACTTAACATCGAGGGAGGCTCTGTGACATGCACACGAGGTTCTCTACAACATCTCTGCCATAAAGGCAGTAGCAGACTCTACAGGGAGGAGCTGGACACAGGATGCAGAGTGTGATTCTCATTTTCTGAAGTTTTATCTTTCCTTTCTTGGGACTTAGCCAGACCCTTAAAATAAAAACAATGTACTTCCTTATTGTGGAAAATTTCAAGCCTATCCCAAAGTGAGAATAATTTGGCGAGCCCCCATGTTTGTGTCACCTATCTCCAACAATTACCAATTCATTGGCTAGAGTTTGGACCTTGCCGATGTTCATACATTGAACTACAATTAGCCCAGATGTTGTTTGGAAGTGGGCTGGCCTCTGGCGGAAATGGAAATTGGCCTGGGAGGTCCTTTAGCCAGGAGTGGCTCAGATAATCTCCGTTCCCTTCTCAAAGGTTGAGGGTCCCAACCCTCTGGCTTGGGAATTACCCTCCACATTCTATTCCAGTATCCCCTTGAGTAAAAATGTGTGGACAAAGAATCTATAAGTGACTGTGGTGCTGTCTCAGCGAAACACGAGATCCTCAGAGATAGACAAGGACGTGGGGGAAGAGGACCCCTTACCTGCACAAAACTCTCCTTGAAGATGACCTTCAAGCAGCTGCTGATGAGGTCAGCTTAATTCAGTGAACAGTCGAGCATCTATTATGTATGTGTAACTTAAGTCCCAGATGTCAAGGACCCCCAGTCCTGGGGAAAAATCGTCTAATCAAAGTTTTCAAGTCTGCCCAGGAGTGATTAGGCACTTTACGTACAAGAGATATGTTCATCCTTCAGGAAGGATATTTTTATTCAATTTTGAAACCGTACTTGAACACCTTTGGTATTATTCTTAAGACTAAAAGAAATTAGAATCAGTGAACCAAAAGGATAGTCAGTGATACCGACAAGGAAGGAAGGCAGACAGCAAGAGAGGAAGTAGACAAACTACGCAATCTGGAGCAAGAACCAAAATACCACAGTTATTGGAGTTATTTTAGAGTTGGGGTGAAGGGCGCCCCACATGCATCTCTGGTACACAGACCAATGCAGTGATGATAGCACAATATTCAGCTATGCATGGGAAAGGCTTGACATCGATGATACACATTTAAGCCTTGACCTTACACTCACCGGCTGGGACACTCCCCAAAATGTATCTGACCTCCCTGTGGAGTCGGTTCTCAATTCCTAAAATGGATGTGATAACAGCCACCTGACAGAGGTGGTAAAGATTAACGAGATAATTCAATGTCAGCAAGCTCTGTAAACAGTGAGATTCCGTGTACCGTCAGCTGGGGCTTTTGTGGTCATACCGGTGTCACAGGGACGCCAACAAGAGATAAGTGTATTTTCTGGATACTTTGTTTAAGGGAGAGAGTAAGATAGAATAGATGAATTCTGACCCTGAGAGAGAGAAATAAAGCTCCTCAGAAAACTCTTCTCTGTGGGATGATTTGTTCGTGACAAATAGGCTTTACTGAGAAGTGACAGGTGCAGAGAATGAAACGGAAAAAGTGAGATGGGCCAGATCGTCACGGGCGTTGTGTGCCATGCTGGGGAATTTGGACTTTCTTATCACACAGTTGACTCCATATTTCATGAAGTTCTTGGAATATTAAAAAATACAAAAACATAAGTCAAGAGAAGATGTAAATTAGAACGTAACCTCCAAGTTAGAAAGAGGACAAAGCCATAGAGGTCACAGAGCTCGAGGTAGCTGTTCATGTCGAACTTCCGGTTGACTCTGAGCATGCTGTGACCAAATCAAAAAGGAGAAAAAAATGGGCAGTCACATGATCTGCATTGTTCCTGAGGACAAAACTTCAGCTCTTATGATGAGCAAAACTTTTACTGGCACTTAATTGAGTGAATTTCTTGGGGAAGACTTTATAAAGGAGGCCCAAAATGATGTGTGGTGAAGAACGTTCTCGCCATCATCCTCACCGTAAACACAGTAGGAGGCTTAATGGGCTTGTTTTTTATAGGGTTCCTCTCTTCCCCTTCCCAGCTTTATTTTCCCCCATGGCATTTATCAGCTCACTTACTACATTATTTACTTGTTCATTTTATTTATCACCAGCCACCTACACTGGATTATCATTTCTAAGAGACAGTCTTGTTCATTTGTGTGTTTCTGGGTCCTAGAACAGTGCCTGGCCTGGCACATGGCAGGTGCTCAGTCAGTATTTGTCGTATGGGTGAACAAATGAATGCAGGTGTGACTAAAACTTTTTAGACCTCAAAGTGAGCTTCCTACCACTGAGAAATTTCCATTAATGTACAAATGGAATATTTGATGTCAAGCTGTTGGGGAAATTGAGATTCTGCATTGGGTTTTAAGATTAATCTCTGAGGGTCACTTCTCATTTTACTTAAAAAAACTTTTACATGTAAATATACAATGATTTTGCAAGGAAATAGCTTTCTGTAATTTAGCTAAGCTACTAATTTTATTTCCAAGTGAGTGGAGAGAAGGGCAGAGCCAACTGTGTGCTGAGCAGATAGCCTAACGTGGGTCTCCATCTCTAGACCCTGAGATCACAACTTAAGCCAAAACCAAGACTCACTCAACCCACTGAGCCACCCAGGCACCCCGCCCCACTAAGCTACTAATTATAAGTAAGTCCATTTTGTCTTTTATGCTGGTTAAATCAATTGGACCTAGATTAGTGCTGGCATAGTGGGTTAATCTTCTTAAGGTTGGTATAACAGTTTACAACTTTCAGTGATCACAGTTCCCCACAACAAAGATGCTAATAACATAATTTCCTAGTAAATATTCATGGCTTCTTACAAATCAAGTCTTGAAACTTAATATTAAAACAAACCTCTTAATATTTTTAAGAAAGCTCATTGTTCTTAGAAAATAGACTTAGGGAGAAATCTAACTTTATGGACCATATGATACAGAATACATAAAAACTGAAGTAGAATTTTATAGTCATGGGTATGTAAACATTTGTTAATCTTCCTTATCCATCAATCAAAGTTTAAGAATCAATTCCATGTTTTGTTTGGTCAAAAACAATTATTTCAACAGTTTCTTAATGTTACTTTCAACGTTCTGGCTTAACACAAAGCCAAACAAAATGTGTGGCTTCTGTTTCAGCTTTAGAGTTAATAAAAGCTAACTTGAAGATATTTGATTTGGTGTTTTTAATAATTTATTTCCACAAGCAACATATTTTCCATGGGACAAAGCTGATGAATTATATGCAAAATGTATCCCCCAAATAGCCAAAGAAATTGATCTGCAATATGGAACTGCTGGATACAAACCAAGTAAATTTCAGAGGACAGCTGCCAAAAATAATGACACATAGTAATTTATGAAGATGCTGAGGCCCATTTTGGAATTGTATGTGGCCAGCACGCACAGTGTTTACATTTCAAAAGCAGTCAGGAATCTGCAGGTGCACCAAGGGCTCCAGACACGTCCCTGCAAATATCAAAGGTGTACTCTGTTGCACATTTGGGCAAGGACGAGATTTTTCCTTTAAAGATAGTTCTAGAGAAAGAGTTTCCTATTTAAAAGGCTGCCTTTCTAATAGCCTTGATGTAGCTTCTCCCCGCTTTGAACTACAAAGTCCATGCAAATGCACACAAAAGGGGGGAAAAAAAAGCAGATAGGGAATCAACTGTTGCTAGCTGGCAGAGGGAATTTCCGTTTGCCACAAAGAGGTGCGAGAGAGGATGGAAATAGAAGGCAGGAAATTTAACTCTAACTGAAGAAGAAAAGCCATTGCTTTTATTCCACCTCTTCTGGTTTCTAAGATATAGTTGGAGAATGTGTTCTTAAACTTAGGAAGAATTGATTATGCAGATTACAAGGATTTCTCCTGTTCCCTTAGCAAAAAAATATTCAGTTAACAAAAGAAATATAACTACACAATATCTGGCCATTTGGTAGAGCTAAAGGTTGTTTGACGGGTGTCTTGACTGGTTGCTGAGGTCACAGGTCTGTCCACTCCTGGTTTAGTCACTTTTGGCAAGTGGCATCCTGTTAGAGTATAAACTATGATATGAGTGTGCAAGGGACAGTTTTCCTTAGAAAAGGTGTCTGTTGGGGATGGGGCAAGTTAGATGGAAAGCACAGAAGTATAGCTACAAATAGATTGTGTCCGTAATACAATTTTGCTTAATGTGTCTGTGAGCCTTCCTTCCAGGAACGCAAGGTTGAGTGAGGTCTAGGGCATCTAAGCAGTCAGATATTGCTAGACAAAGACAAGAAGAAATAGATACGGTTTTTTAAGAAGCTAAAATGGCATTTGTTAAAATTCATTCCTCATTCTAGCTTTCTGCTTAGTGATAAATTCTACAGATCTCCCTTTGAAATCAGGCTTAATCTAGAAGAACCAGCAATGCAACCATGAGGGCTGGAAAAGGCCGGGGTGGGGGGGCGGCAGAGAATGTTACCATTATTTGCAATTGACACGCATTTGGGGGGGGGGGTTGTTTTTTCTAGAAAACCCGAGAGCATCAAGTAAAAACAATGACCAATTGAGGGCTCAGTGTGATGACCAGTAATAGGACTCAAGCATTTTATATACCAGTCATGATTGCTAGCAAGTTTGATGGGTATTACAGGAAAAGGATGGGGAAAATATTTTGTATATAAATATATATATTTTTTGGTATCTCAATCAAGTTTAATATATAACATATATATATGTTTTATATATATATATATAAGTTTAATATATATATGTATATATATATATAAAATACGTATATATATGCATGCCTGGGGGTCAGGGCCCTGGTTGGGGATTTTGAGTTAACAACACCTGGAGAAGAAGAGGAGAGTCTCTCTCTGAGATTAGAGACAGGGGACTGGGGCTGGGGAGAGGGAGGTGGGAAGAAGGGTGGGTTGGGGAGAAGTTATGGGTGGGGCTTTGGACCAGTAGGGATTTGAACATCTGCCTGATGTGGAGGGTTGGGGAGTGCTGGGAAGATGCATTTTTCTGTTTTGTTTGATTTTTTAAAGTATTATGTTTTGTTTATGCCGTTCTCCTTTGCTTCTTCCACGCCCCTCTGCAGTAACAACCTACATTGCTTCACACAGGGTTTGGGACCCCATTAGTGTGTGTGTTTTTTTTTTTTTCAGATGATCACCACCCCCAGGCATTAAGTGTGAAGAAGAGATCAGGAAGGCTCTGTTTTACTTGGATTTACAACTATCTTAGGAATGAAGCTTCCAACCAAATGCAGTGCTCTGGGTCTGAGTTATGGTCTTTCACTAAGATAGCAGGAATGCCATAAACCAAACAAGACATTTACTAGAATTATACTCTTTTTAATCTTCCCTTGCACTCAGTTTGTCTGTATAGCTGTATGTTGATGCTGAAGGTAACTTAGAAGGTGATTCAGTAAATTCCCTGCATGTCTGGAAGGTGGTCAGGGCGGGAGATCTGAGGAGGTTTTTGTTACAAGTGCTATGGATGCTACAGGATCTGAGCTGATTGGCTGACATCTCATTTCATGGCTGGAGCACAATCCATCCTCTCTAGCAAGATGGAAAATGGTCAGGGTAAATGTCAATAAAGAAAGAACGAGAAAAATAAATGTATGAAATTAAAATGTAAGGAAATAGGGGCGCCTGGGTGGCTCAATGGATTAAGCTGCTGCCTTTGGCTCAGGTCATGATCTCAGGGTCCTGGGATCGAGTCCTGCATCAGGCTCTCTGCTCAGCAGGGAGCTTGCTTCCCTCTCTCTCTCTCTGCCTGTCTCTCTGCCTACTTGTGATCTCTGTCTGTCAAATAAATAAATAAAATCTTTTAAAAAATGTAAGGAAATACACACCATTTCTCTCAAAGCTATGATTTTGATCAGATCAAAATATAAATGACATGATTCTAGCATTCAGTATTGGTATAATTACAAAAAGGAGCGAGGCTTTTGAACTTTGGGATTCCCAGCCAGAGCGTACATTTTAGAGGTCTCGTAACGTGTATGGTATGCTTGTGTTTTAGGCAACTTTTTCCTGTACCTGTGAGGATCAGTACGTGGGTACTTTCTGTGAAGAATTTGATGCTTGCCAGCGGAAGCCGTGTCAGAATAACGCCAGCTGTGTGGATGCAAATGAGAAGCAAGATGGGAGCAATTTTACCTGCGTCTGCCTTGCTGGTATGATTTCCATAAATGAGTTATTATTGATCTCTCTGTAGAAGGTACACTTATTAAGGGTGGCTAAGTGACACAAGTGTCCAGCTGCTAGACAAGGCAACTTTAAATTCTTACTGATTGTCTCAGGCTGTGCTTCACAGGCCTGGGAATGGAAGAGCGAAATTCACATGGGGATAGACATCCTGTTCCTTGGCTGGTTTTCTGACACCAGGATGCTTCTGTCTTCGAGGTCCACCATTTTTATCTTGGGAAATGAAATGCTTGGTCAAAGAGAGGTCTGGACATTTCAGAAACAGTTCTGCAAATATGTACCGGGTGTGGACTGGGACTGTGTGGGTGATGATGCTCAGTAACAAGAAAATTCCAGGACAATCTATGCAGGTTGCTGTGTCAAGCCACCTCATCTTCCCATTGATGTTAATTTCCTTTTGTTCGTGTATGTTCATTAGGCCAAGTACACTGTTCTCCTCAGTGGGGGAGGTCTTCACTGTTCCTTGATCAGTATGGAGGATTGGTGGGTATTACTTGGAGACCAATGGGCAACCAGTAGGAGAGCACAAGCCAGTGCCCCCAGATTTCTGTGCTCTACAGTCATCTTAATTGACTTATTGCTTAGCCAACTCGATTGCTAACCCTCAAGGAGCAGGAATGGCATTTCCCAATGAACATTCTGATATGGCTATTTTGATGCAGCTTAAAAGCAAATACCAAATTCCTTCCCCCACCCCCCTTTTTTTAACCATTAAATAGCATGCAAAACTGGCATCACCTTTCCTTTTTCTGTTTCATCTCTGGTTGCCAACATCTGCCTCTAGGTGGGGATTCAGGATGCTGTAGGAGTTGGGGAGAGCCAGAGGGATGGAGTAAAGGGACAGTTGGAGTGATGAAGTCTTTATTTTAAGAAACAGGGTGCAGTGGTGCAAAAGTTTATAGACAAAAATTGAAAGTTCTTCACTCATCTCTCCCAACCCAAAGCATCAGTTAGTCACTGGGGTAGGTTAATAATCTGGTATATTCTTTCCAAACCTGTGTGTGTGTGTGTATCTCTGTGCAAGTGTGTGTATTTCTCTTGCACACCAGATAATTATTTTTCTATATGCTTTTTAAAAAACATGGTTATAGTATACATAATTGTTCTATAACTTGCTTTATTCCATGTATATTACATTTACAGTAGCTCGTAGATAACCTTTCATGTCAGTATGTACAGATTTGCCTTATTCATTTTTAACTGTTTCATTGTGTCTCCTAAACTTGTATCTCCAGATCAGCCTCCCTCCAAGCTCACCTACTGGTTACTTGACATCTGCCTTTGGATGTCCCAGGCCACCTTAAGCTACGCCATTTACAAAACCAAGCTTATCATGCCCCCATCCCACCTGCTCAGCTTCTAGTGTTCTATTTCTATAAGACATCTGCAAGTCATCTGAGGTGCCTCCCTCTCCCTTTGTCCACACCCCTTCTACCTCCAAGTGTTCTCCATTGACCATCCGGAGACCTTGCAAATCCAGAACCCTCTCCACAGCCCCACGACCGCCACCCCCAGGCCAGCTGCCTCTGCCCCTTGTCTGTGCTGCTTAGGTCATCTCCCACTGCTTGTCCATACACTCGTGACTGTGCTACATGCTGAACCAGAGTGATCATGCCAAAGGGAGCCCCCTTTTGTCCCCATACTCTCCCTTCTCCACCTGGTGGCAGGTGATCATTTTCCTATGCAGATCTGGTGTGATTGCCTTCCTACTTTAATCCCTTCTTCCCATTGCTCTTTGGTCCGTGATCTGTCCTTCGCCCCCCCTTTCCAGCCCCATCTCACCCCACTGCCCACCTTGCTCTGGGCCTGACCACCTTGGCCTTTCTTGTCGCCGACAGCCTGAGCTTGCTCCTTCTGCTGTGGGCCCACCTCTCCTCTTTGTGCCTGGATGGCTTTTCCTCCTGCCTCCCTTTGACCTGGGTAACTACTCCCAGGTTTTTGTTTCAGACTCTGTGAAATGCCCGCTGTCCTTGAGAAACTTCACTAAGCGTTTCAAGCTAGGTTCCCTCCCTTTTCTCCTTTCATAACCGTGTGGTCCTTCCCTTGACAGCCTTCATCTGTTTTCAGTGTTCATTTACACGTGTGATCTTTCGATTACTGCCTGTCTTCCCCACCAGTGTTAACCTCATGGGAGTGGGTCCTGAATCAATCTAGCTCATCACTGTATCCCACAGGGTCTGACAAATCATGGGCGCTCAATCAAGGTGTTGATAAGGTGAATTAATGAAAGCATAGGGGCATGGCCTCGTGTCTTAAACCATTCCTCTAGTGATGGATCTTTAAGATGTTTTCAATTTCTCTTTTATAAGTAATGTCAGAACAAATAAAGAACCTTCTATAAATGGTCTCAGTTGGGTGGGTAGGTGGAGCTTGTCACTGTTTGGACTGAAATGATTTCAGTTTGATATTTTACCCAAGTCTGTTCTTAAAGGGCATGTCTCCATTTTATGAAAGGAACTCATGTGCACTGAATCAGAAGGGTCACAATGCAGGGTTGGTGACACTCTCTCATCTTGTCCATAGCCTGTTTTTTTATATATTTACTTAGCTCTTTTAATAATGTAACGATCACTGTGAAATCAACTTCAAAACCAGAAGTTCAACCCTATAACTAATCATATAGTCTCCTCATTAGCCCTTCCCTTGACTTCCCCTTTCTATCTAGGGGTACCGATCATTTTGAACCTTGAGTGGATTAGTCCTTTGTTTCCCTTTTTATAAAGTTTTAATGTTTACAAATTTTTATAGAAGGATTTAGTTTTGCTTTAATTGTTTTCCATTTATAAAAACAGCACCATGTGTGAATGCTGTTACGGTGTTATGCATGTAATTCTCTGGTGTTTGAGTTCATTCTTTTGGGCTGCTATGTAAAGTTCCATTCATCTATTTGCCCATGGACAGGGAATGATGCACATCTGTGTATGTGTCTCCTGTCATGTATGTATTCACAACTGTTTTAGGTATCCACCTCGGAGCAGAATTGTTGGAACATAGGCTATGTAACTGATCACTTACAGGAGGTCACACCACACTCTTTGCCTTTTGGTTGTGCTAATAAGTACTTGGACATGTGATGCATAATTGGTTTTGTGAATTCATATCCTTTTCAATGTTTTGTAATGTCAGAAGTTTTAATTTTTTGCTAATGGAATGGTATGAAAAGGTATCTCAGGGTGGTTTCTGTATTTTGTGGTTCACTAATGACACTGAGCTCCTCTTCATGTTGTTACTACCTCTGTGTGTCTTTTCTATGGAATGCTGTCTTTCTATCTCTTGCTCCTGTGTCTGTCCTTGTTTTTTGGTAAAAGTCCTTTGTTTCTTTTTGATACTAACCATTTGTCAGCTGTATGAATTGCAAGTATTTTCTCCAAGTTTGTATGTTGTCTTTTCACTTTGCAGGGTCTTTGGATGTGTGGACATTCTTATTATGTTTTGCAAAGTTTACTTCTCTAGTTACTACATTTTATATCCCGTTTAAGAAAATACATTTTTTTAATAATTTTTTTTGAGATTTCTTCTCTTATTTTTTTATTTTTATTATTTATTTTTTTATTTATTTGACAGAGAGAAAGATCACAAGTAGGCAGAGAGGCAGGCAGAAAGAGAGGGGAAAGCAGGCTGAGCAGAGAGCCTGATGTGGGGCTCGATCCCAGGACCCTGAGATCATGACCTGAGCTGAAGCATAGGGTTAACCCACTGAGCCACCCAGGAGTGAAATAAGTTAAGCAGAGAGAGTCAATTATCATATGGTTTCACTTATTTGTGGAGCATAACAAATAGCATGGAGGACAAGGGGAGATGGAGAGAAGGGAGTTGAGGGAAATTGGAAGGGGAGGTGAACCATGAGAGACTATGGACTCTGAAAAACAATCTGAGGGTTTTGAAGGGGTGGGGGGGGGGGGAGGTTGGGGGGAACCAGGTGGGGGGTATTAGAGAGGGCACGGATTGCATGGAGCACTGGGTGTGGTGCAAAAACAATGAATACTGTTACGCTGAAAAGAAATATAAATAAATAAATAAATAAATAAAATCTTAAAAAAAAAAAAGAAAATAGTTTTTTTCTTGAAGAGTTAAAAGACATTAATCTATAGTTCCCACCCAGCATTTCAAAATTTGGTTTTTGCTAACCTTTAATTAAAATGAAATTTATTTTGTATATGTTGTTTGAGAAAGGGATCTGATTTCATCTTTTACTATAATTTTATTTTTCTTATTCTTTGAAAGTACCCCATTTGCATCAATATGGAATATGTGAAACTATATACTGTGTCCCTCCTTATACCTAAAGCTACCAACAGAATTAGGAATAACTGGATGCCTAATACACTTTTAACTGTGCGGACTCTCAGGCATTTCTTCACTGTCAAGGTTTAGCCATTGATTTGAAATTTTCAGATTTTTGCTTCTTAGTGGGGAAAAGAACTTCACCTTTATCATCTAAGATGACTTAACATCTCCCATGTCAATAGCACATCCTGGCTAGGTGGCATATATGTGTATATAGGATATTCCTTGGGACTTCTAATAATACCAGTGACAATAAAAAATACTTTGACTCTCAATTGGCATCAGGGCCAGGGAGTTGCATTACAAGAATATGAATTTTGATAATTCTACTTAGGCAGACTCAGAGATGGTTTGGTGATTGCCAGTAAACACATCAGGAACCCAGGAGATAGCAGGCAAATTGATCTTGATTTACAAAATGATCATCTTTTATTTCTTCTATTACAAGAACAAAGCTATCTGATAATACCACATTTGTAAATAATAGCAAATTATGGTTCTAGTAAGCTATTTCTAATGGTTGTCCTATATCCTGAATATCACACATTTAAAACTTCCAATCTTTAGAAATAAGGTATAGATACCTTTGTGCATTGGTCACAGTTTAAACAACTTTAAAAAATAATATACATAATCGGCACTGACATTTGTTCACATAGTTCCCTGAGGTACCTTAACAGCATGTGGTTTGCTTGGAGTTCACCACTTGTGAGAAAATCCATCTATCCAGGAGTCCTTTCTCATTTCATAAAAGTGTAAAGCAGTCATAGAACCACAGTGGCTTCCTCAGTCTCTCCTGCTGTCCTTGAACCTGCAGTACTTGCCTTTTGTTTCCTGAGGTGGCCTTGCCTGGGCTGGGTCTCTCCACCATCCAGCCTCTGTCAGGGTCTCCCCGACTCCCACCAGATTTCCTTCCTTGCCTTTCATAGAGCTGGGTCTGTGCGCTTCCCTTCCCCATGGCCTCCATTCATCCTCATGTTCTAGAACAGATCCCAATTCTGAGCTAGAAGAGACATAAGAAAGGTTACCCTGGTGCCCTCGCTCTTTGCTCGTCTACTTTTGGACTTCGCCCAGCTGTTCTCTTAAGCAGGGTTCTACCTTCTCCATTCTCATTCCCTGTGGGACAAGCCCCGCCCCTTCTAGCTTCTAGCTCCGCCTCTCAATAAGCTGCTCACTGCAGTCAGTACATGCTTGGCCAAGAATATTTAGGGTAACACTTGACTGTACTGGAATAATACGTCAATCACCAAACCTCAGTGGCTCCCAAGAAAAGGTTATTTCCTGTTGTGTCATAGTCTGAGGAAGGATATGGATGACACTGGAAGCTCTGAGATCTCTCTAAGAGACCACATGCAGGGATAGAAGCAAGGGAGGTGCTAGAAGTTACCAGACACTCCAAAGGATAGCATCGTATTTGAAATTGTTGTAGCCACTTGGTTTTTAGGTGACAAAGAAGCTGTGAATTCCCCAGTGACACTGGTTGGGCGTGATGAGGTGAACAGGTTGGGGCCACCTGTGAGACTTAATAAAGACAAGTTTAGTGGCAAACTAATGTGAGAGACAGAGACAGAAGGGTCTCTTATTTTTAAAATTACAGCATAGTATTTAAGAGCACAGGTTCTGGAGACAGAATGCCCAGATCTCAACCCAACCAACTAGAACTTGAACATGGGCTGTTTCCCCTGTTTGTTTCCCATCTAGCTCCAGCATCATACTGTCTGGTCCAGAAAAAGCTTCCTGGAGACCCTGCTTTGTTGCCTGAGGTTACATGAGTCCCAGGTGCTGGAGTCAGCCTTGTGGTCTAGACCCTGACCCATCTGCCCTGTGGTGTAGACACTGCCCATCCCACTTGACCACAGCCTCTAGAAGCAGCAGTCTACACGCTGCTATGTCCTTACCGTTTTCTAGTCCAGCTCCTCGAGCGAGTTACACAACCTCTCTGGGCCTGCTTCTTTGCCTCCGCAAGATTACAGCAACCCTCATCGTGAATTAGGAATGTCATGTGAGAACCAAACGCCTGGTCTGTTTCTCACCCATCTCCAGTATCAAGCCCAGTGCCTGGCACATAGTAGGTGCTCAATAAACGTCTGCTGACTAATGAATGAATGAGCAGAGGGAGATGAAATTTTAACAAGGTGCACAGATGTGTAGTTGGGACTCACAGCCCTCGCCTCTCCTCCCTGGGCTCCTCCCTGGAGCACACATTGTGTGTTTTTACCTCCCACATCAGACTTGGCTGGTTGAGGGCAGCGACTGTTACATTCTGTTCCTTTTTACTTCTCTGTCCCCTGTCAGTGCCCAGCCCCGGGCCTCCCACAGTCATAGACACAGAATACACGATTACATTGAAATGTAGCTTCTTTAATCAGGATTCAGTTTAGAAAAGCCTTCTAATGTTGAGAATATAGTTTTTCCTCAAAGGAGCTATTACTTTTTCTGAAAAGAGCTGTGATACATCTTCAAAACTGTCACTGCCAAAATATTATTAGCATCAAGCAAAGCATTTTTCACCTTCAGAGCGTTTCACTGTTCCAACTTATTGGTGATTTCAGCCCATTATAAAAAAACAAAAAAACAAGTTCGTCATTTCAGAGAGCGTAGCACATGTTTCCATCCCAGCTCTACCCTTAAACACTGAGTGTTGCTCAGGTAGGTGTCCAGATCTCTCTGAAGAGTGAGTTAGCAGCGGGTCACCTCCTCCTGGAGTCACCTCCTCCTGGGGACACATCCTGAGTAGGCTAAGCAGTGCTCATGCCCAGCCTCACTCACCTCAGGAAGTCAACGTGTGAGCAGGTGAATGTGTTTTTTTGGCTAGTGGCTTAGTTCAGAAGTTCAGAGTGGAAAGCCCTATTCTGGACATTTCACATAAGTTGAATTATTCGATATGTGGCCTTTTGTGTCTGGCTTTTTTCACTTGGCGTCACATTTTCAAGGTTCCTCCATGTTCTAGTGCGTTATCAGGGCTTTGTGGCTTTTTATGGCTGAGTAACATCCCATTGTGTGGAGACACCATCTTGTTTATTTGTTTGTCCACTGATGCACAGTTGGGTTGTTCCCACCTTTTGGCTGTTGTGAACAGCGCATCTGTGAACCCCGCCCTGGTTATGCTCGCCCTTCTCTCCTCCCCCTCCACGGTCTCATGCTTCCAGCCTCTCCTGTCTTCCTCTCTTTCTCTCTGTCAGGGTCCTCCATCTTCCCCCTTCCTCCTTGGCTTCTCATCAGCAGGGATTCCAAGGTCTTGTCTTTTTTTTTTTTTTTTAAAGATTTTATTTATTTATTTGACAGAGATCACAAGCAGGCAGAGAGGCAGGCAGAGAGAGAGAGAGGAGGAAGCAGGCTCCCTGCTGAGCAGAGAGCCTGATGTGGGGCTCGATTCCAGGACCCTGAGATCATGACCTGAGCCCAAGGCAGAGGCTTAACCCACTGAGCCACCCAGGTGCCCCTCCAAGGTCTCATCTTAAATCAAGTCCCTAACAAGCAAAAATTTAGTAAGTCCTCACTGCTGCTTCTGTACATTGGTCTCCTCCTCCCCCTCCATTTCTCCCCGTCTCCATCCCCCTCCCTCATCTTCTTCATCACTGCCACACATTGGTTTTGCTCCATACTGTGATTTCCTACCCATCTACTTACACTTCCCTTCTCTGTGTATCGTGGAACTTCTCCGAGGTCATCAGTGGTGTCCTTCCCACTAATTTCCAAGGCTCTTTCTTTGTCCTTGTCTCTTCAGAAGCTCTTCCCACCTGGCTTACAGAACGCTGCATGTTGTCTGCTCTCCTGAGGCTGGCCTGGCCCTCCTCCCCTCTTTACTTTCCCTCCTCTCTCTTAGGAACTCCTCCTCACTTACCCTCTCCCGCTGCCTCCCTCTGCCTTGACAGCAGTCTCTCGTGCTTAGCTGTCACCTCTCAGTGTCTGGGTTTCAGATCCTTGCTTCCCGCCTGTCACCTCAGTTCCATCACTTTCATGGACTTGGCCCCTGATGCCCTGCTAACGCCTCAGCCCCTCCTCAGACTCAACGGGGTCCTCCTCCCTCGGCCTCCCACACACGCATTCAAGCCTGACTTCTTTCAAGGGTTCTGGTTTCTATCCGCCGTCCTACCACCACCCTTGACACTCAGGCTGGGAGCTCAGGCCTCACGACCCACTCCCTCATCTTATTTATCTCTGGACGGTCCCCAGGTTTGCTCTCTTGAGGGTGATTTCCCATGTGCCCCAGCTCTTCCCCGTGCCTCTGCTGGGCCCCGATCTGGGCTGTTGTCACCTGCTGCTGGAGTGACTGTGTTAAGCCTGCCCACCCTCTCCATGGTCCGCCTTTCTTACAGCGGCGGCGCTGCATTCCAGAAGCCCTGGGCTGGCGATGCTGAGCAGGGCTGAGAGGTCAGAAGGCCCGAGTGCCCAGACTGCTCCCCCACTTCTCATTCTCCCTGGGACTCCAGGGTAATGACGCCGTGAGGCTGAGGTTTCAGAAACGTGACTGGCCCAAACGCCCGCTGCTATTACTGTGGGTATGAGCCAGGAGTTGAGGCCCTACGCGGCGCACAGCCACTGCTTCCCCTGCAAGTGGTTTGGCCTCAGCTCCTCTGTGCTGTCCCTGTCTGTCTGGCGAGACAGCGTGGACCCCGTGGGACCCTCAGAGCATCCTTTTCCATTCTGCTAAGACCTACACCCAACCCACCCTTCCTGCCTCAGGGCTAGCCTTGCTTGGCTCTCAGTGTTTTCTTTCTTTCTTTCTTTCTTTTTTTAAGATTTTATTTATTTATTTGACAGACAGAGATCACAAGTAGGCAGAGTGGCAGGCAGAGAGAGAGGGAGAAGCAGGCCCCCTGTTGAGCAGAGAACTCGATGTGGGGCTCGATCCCAGGACCCTGGGATCATGACCTGAGCTGAAGGCAGAGGCTCTACCCCACTGAGCCACTCAGGTGCCCTGGCTCTCAGTGTTTTCAAACAAGCCTCATGAAAAGGAAATAAAACACACACGAGAAGTAAAGAAATGTGGGGGTTATCCATGGTCCTGGGTTTGATTCCAGGCTAAGCTGCTCACTGATGCTACCTTGTTCCCTTGAGCCCCAAGTTCTTCCACCTGTGAAATGGAACAAGTGTCGGCCTTGTAAGAGTTAAAGAGAACATACCCACACGCACATACAGTACAAACACACAGACACACACATACACACACAGGCCCAGAATGGGGGATTCACAAAGGACACCTTTTGCAACCTGCAAATGCTAGTAAGAGATGGGAGGGACGGGCACTGCCATTCTCATTCTCTCTCCAGACGCTGTGCCCATGCCCCCCATGTCACTCTGGAGTCCCCCCTTTTTGTCTCCACCATAGCACCTATGCTGAAGAAGAAAGGAGGAGAGTTAAGCTCTCCCCCCAGATTGAAGCGAATGAGGACAGAAGGTGACCAGTGTGCAACACCGCTTCCCCACGTCTGCCCTCTGTTCAGAAACCTTCAAAGATGCCCTGTTGGGAACCCCAGCTCCTCGGTGTGTGGATTGGAAACCCCAGCCCCGTCTTAGTCCCGTACCCCTAGTCAGTGCATCTGAATGTGTCTGATTTGGCACTGTGTCCCTGCTTTAGCCCACCCTGTGTGTTTGATTGTTTCCTAGGAATGTGTCTTCACTCCTTCTCTGGAGTGGGAGCTCCCTGCAGGCAGGGGCTGCTTCTAAGTATCTTTTAGTCCCTCTGACTGTGAATTTTTCACTCACACAAAATGCTTTCTTGAGGAATGAATACCTTCTCTATAGTTTGGTTTATTATACAAACCTAGAATTTAATTGATAAATGTCTTTAAGTCAGTCCCTTAACTTGTTGGTCTCATGGAATAAATTCTGAATTTAATGTTGACTCCCTTTTGGTTTCAGTTTCTCTTGGGAGAGTCATCAGAACATATTTAAAGAAAGGAACTTTTTTTTTTTTTAAAGATTGTTTTATTTATTAGAGAGAGAGAGAGAGAGAAAGTGTGAGTATGAGTGGGGTGGGGGAGAGAGGAAGGAGACTCCCCGCTGACTGGAGAGCCAGACCTGGGACTTGATCCAGGACCCCAGGATCATGACCTGCAGATGCTTAGTGACTAAGCCACCCTGGTGCCCCTAAAGAAAGGAACTTTTGAGAAATATCTCTCACTTTGTAATCACCAGATAAGGACCTACTGGTGTCACACGTAGCTTGGCCTATATCAATATCATGATTTCTTATTTGGGTTCTAGGAAAATGGAATGAAAGAGATTATTTTAGAAATAGCAATGCATGGTGCTTACATAGTCATTAATTACTTTATAATGAGAGCTTCCAGAGTCCCTGGCTCTGTGCTAGGGGCTGGGGGGAGAAATCACCAACACCTCTGCTCTTAAATACTAGGAAAGCCGATCCGGAAACAACGCAGTGACAGGCACAGTCATTCAGCCTAGGGGCTCCCAATCACAAAAAGAAAAAAACCCACGGCAACAGTATAGTCGGGAAAGGCTTTTTAAGAGCATATTTGACTTTCACTTTTTGATCTTCTTCTTTTGTAATCTGTGTCATATGTACAACTCTTAAATGAATAATATTAACATTTGATATTTTAAAAAGCTGCTGTTAGTTTTCTAGATCAGTAGTTCTCAGCCTTTAGGATGTACCTTGTGTCAGAATCACCTGGAAGTCTTCTTAAAACTCAGATTGCAGCCTGTATCTCTCCCTACCCCCTCCCAAGGGTCTTTGACTCTGCAGGTCTGGGAGGATGCTGGTGCATGGACCACACTTGGAGCCTTGCTGATCTAAGCTGCCTGGTAAAAACGAAGAGATCCAAAAATATTAGCATATGGCTTGGCAGTGTTAAAATCCATAAATTTTCCATTCATTCAAAAATATTGAACCATCTGCCATGTACCAGGCATGATGTAAGACTCTGCAATTGATACAAATGGCTCCTGCTTCTTGGGGTGGGTCTCACTGGGTCATGACAACTATCCTGGAAGTCGGGTATTGTCATTCTCCATATTTCACCCAGGGGGGACGTGAAGGTCAAAGTCAGTCCTTTGATGTGCTACTCAGCTGATCTTTTATTGCCCTCCCGGACTTTTGACTCTCCTTTCCACTGTGCCTCTTGCCTATGTGCTTATTAGATGTGGTTACTTTCTCACCTTGAGATGAATTTTCTTAATTTTGCAGAATGTCCACATTCTTCCATGTTTTCCTATTGCACATTCTGATTTTAATTATATTTTATTGATTGCCTTTCACAGATGGGCCTCCTATGTCTTCTTTTCTTTGCCTTTGGTTTTTAAATCATGTTTGCATTTGTTCGGGTGTATTTGTTTTTCCCCTACCAGCAGATCTTACTTTTTTCCTGTTAAATAATTCCTGCCTTCTGACTTTGAAATTGGATGCCTCCCAGATTGAATGTCTAGATGGCCCACAGATTCCTGCTATTTATTTCCTGCTTCAGTGTGCTAATATTAGGCACTCCCTCTCTGCGGCAGGGGCTGAAGTCCCCGCCCAGCTGCTCTGATCCCCTCAGGGCAGGAGCTGAGGCTGGTGGGTTGTCGCTGGAGCATTAGGCTTTCAGTACAAATCTAACGGCTTTGCCTCGCTGCACAGCTGGGCTATTAAAAGACCAGGGATGATAAAAATAGTTCCCACCACCATTCCCACCTTGGAAGCTTTCAGGACAGCTCTCCAAAGAAACAATTAGATTCTATCTCAGGGAGTCAGAGCCACACAGAGGAATATTTTTATTTCAGCAGAGGAATCATGAAGTAAACATCATGTACAAAAACAGTTGCGTGGGAAGGGAAGATGTTTAGAAAAACACCTGATTGATTGCCTTATTTTTTAAATAGCCTGATTCATTCGGCCAACGATGCTTCCTTGTGATCTATCACCGAACTCTAGAAGGCTTTCCTTCATTTCAAGAGTACAGCCAGCATAGACTGTGATTTGGGGGTGCTGAGGGGTGCAGGGTTTGGGTTATGTTGCTGGCAATCAAAAGACACTGGCAGGATGTGTTTTTTCTCCAAACCATCTGGATATTCACAGGAAAACTTAACCATTTTTCTCTCTGTACACCGATAAATTTTAAATTATATTTTCTACTTAAATATGAAATAGTATAAAATTAAATGCTCCAAGTGTACACTAGACCAAATGTGATCTGGGAATGCATCCACTGAATGGAATATTGGGTTCAATGCGTTTCCTTAAAGGTGCCTGGTCGTCTTTGCCATCTGCCAGCCTTCACTTCGCACACACGATTGATTTCACCCGACATCGTTTCTCACGGTTAGGTGCCTTAAAAGCACTAAGCTTCCATTTAGAGTTTAGAGCTTTGCCAATCGTCCCATATGTCCTTGAAAGCATCCTTATTACATATCCCAAGGCATAACTTTCTTCTATCTTCTTTGTTGAAGTAGAATGTTCTCCAAAGAGACAGTAAAACTTCTGTGGTTCCCTAAAAGGAGAGATCAGTATTTCCGGTAATCACCTGTTCATGAACCAATTATTTTATTTATTCATTGAATGTCACAATTATTCATTCCTCAGTAACAAAGCTTTTGGACTCAACTAATTTATTTTAAAATGGTCTTGAACTCATTAGAGGTTATAAATATTCATAATGATTCTGATTGTTTTTTAAGATTTTATTTATTTATTTGACAGACAGAAATCACAAGTAGGTAGAGAGGCAGGCAGAGAGAGAGGAAGGGAAGCAGTACCCACCCAGCAAAGAGCCTGATGTGGGGTTTGATCCCAGGACCCTGGGATCATGACCCGAGCCGAAGGCAGAGGCTTTAATCCACTGAGCCACCCAGGCACCCCACGATTCTGATTTTTTAAAAACGTGCCAAAGGTTCTGTTTCCCTGCTTTGAAAGGATCGGTTTCTGTTTAAGGGAAGATAAGAGGCGTTGGGATGAAAACAAGTGTTTTTGGTCTCAAGGTCTCATTGACTTAAACCAGGGTTTCTCACCTCTGGCAAGAGGAACAATTAGGGCTGGATCATACTTTGTTGTAGGGGACTATCCCATGTGTTGTAGGATGTCAGTAGTTCCAGAGATGTGACAATGGACAATGTCTCCAGACATCACCAAATGTTCCCTGATGGGAGACTCACCCTGGTGGAGAACCACTGATGTAGGGGATTAAATCCTGCGGGGGGCTGTGGCAGGGGCAAGAAGCCTGCTTTAGGTCTGTTGATTTGCCATGTCACAGGCACCTGTTGAAGGCGCTGAACATTTCCTGGAGAAGCAAGACTGAAGTTCAGAAGAGGATCGCTGTAACTTTCCATCCATCCCAGTCTGGCCAACAGTGGGGCAGGGGGAAGGGCACTTTAGCAGAGCCATTGTTCCGTTGTGCTATCTCCCAAAGCGGAAGTACTCATTGTAGAACGCAAGGTGATTTTATTTATTTATTTTTTTATTTTAATTTTTAAATTTTTTTATTATGTTCCTTTAGCCAACATATTGTACATCATTAGTTTTTGATGTAGTGTTCGACGATTCATTAGTTGCCTGTAACACCCAGTGCTAATCACAAGACGTACCCTCCTTAGCACTTTTTCAAACTCAACACCCATAAAACAAATAATCCGGTCCAGAAATGGGCAGAAGACATGAACAGACACTTCTCCGAAGAAGACATACAAATGGCCAACAGACGTGTGAAACAATGTTCGACATCACTAGCCATCAGGGAAATACAGATCAAAACCACAACAAGATACCACCTCATACCAGTTAGAATGGCAAAAATTAACGAGACAGGAAACAACAGAGGATGGCGAGGATGTGGAGAAAGGGGAACCCTCTTAACCTGATGGTGGGAATGTAAGCTAGTGCAGCCACTCTGGAAAACAGCATGGGGTTCTTCAAGAGGTTAGAAATAGAGCTACCCTACAAAGTGATTTTAGATAGCACATTTTTGTGAGAATACATGTTTATTTTAATAGCTATGTATTTATTTCAATGTGCATTAGGGAAAAAAGTAACCAGCGTGTTTTGCCCAAGCTGTTCTGGTATTATTACACAATGAAAGGCTAACATTAACTTGCAAGGTATAGTTGATTTGAGGTCAAAAGCTTTAAGCAAGTTGATTCTTTTGTGTTAGTAAATGTTTAAGTGTTGGGGATTCAGAGATTAACAGGACAAAGTCCCAATTCCCAGGGAATTTGTTCTCAAAGGGAAGCCAAGCAAGGAAAGCATTTCAGGTAATAAATATAATGTACAGAAGCTTGAAGGAACTCTGTGGGGGGACGCAGGAGACTCCAGGACAAAGTCCTGTTCCCTTGGCTCACCTTCTAGTGGAGAGGTAACAAGTCTATGTCAAGCAGAGGTAAGTACTAGATGAAGAGGAAAGAAGGACTTGAGTCCTGAGGTCTGAGCAGGTGATTTCTGGGCCGAGACCCGACTGATGGGAGGGGCGGTCATGGAAGGGCATAAAGTCAGAGGGAACATACCATGCAAGGTGATGCTGGGACTCACAGTTTTTGATGGTCTAGAGTGGCTTTCAGGCACAGGGAAGACTATCTGAAATTATCTTTCATGTTTGTTCCCTTGCAAGAATTAAATAAACATAAATTATAGTAATTCTCAAGCTCCCTGAAACATCTCAACGTGTATTGATTGGCTTAGCCTGATCTTTCAATTAAATTCACCCATCAAAAATTGGTTATTCAGTTATTCAGCTGAATGTTGTAATTGGAATCAGAAGTCTGACAGCCTCTCTTACACATCCCAGGGTCCTAGTCATGGCATGTTCTCTGCACACCCGTACACACACCCATACACGTAGATTAGCCAATCCAAACACTGAGGGCTGACAACAGGGCTGGATCTCTGACATCGTCACCATCTGTGTGTGTGTATTTCTTTCTGGGCTAGAAGACTCAGACCATGAAGGGCGGAGCTGCGTGAGCCTCGGCTCATTGCAGTTCCTGACCCAGATGAATTAGAGCTTGCGCTCAGGGGACTGAGGTTGTTTTTGGTAACGAGATTGTTGGCTATCTCCTCATGCCTGGGCATCCAGGGCAATTCTCAGGTCGGTGAGGAACACTCTAGGGCCACCCTCCGCCTTTATTGCCTCCAGCGGCACTAAACGGCAGCCTGTACTCCAAATGGGGTTGATTTCACAGAGCACAATCACCGGGGTTCAAGAGACAATGTAGCCTGTTTTTATTTTTATTTATTTATTTATTTTTAAAAATATTTTATTTACTTATTTGGAGGGGGACACGAGCAGGGCAGGGAGGGGCAGAGGGAGAGGAAAAAGCAAACTCCCCACTGAGCAGGGAGTCTGATGCAGGGCTCGATCCCAGGACCCTGAGATCAGGACCTGAGCTGAAGGCGGACGCTTACCTAGCTAAGCCACCTAAGCGCCCTGTTTTGATTTTATCTGTCATCCCCCTTGAGTTCGTAGCAGACTTCCCTCCCTGCGTAGCTGGAGTTCAGGTCTCCCTGCCGAGGGCAGGAGACGACTTTAGTGCACAGTCTGCTCCTTCATGTGGGTCAGTTGTAACTCTCCCACCTTCACTTCCTGCTTTTGCAGATGAAAGCGCATGGCATCTCCTGTGGTCCCCCCTCTCCTTGCTTAATTTGTTGCTAATTTTCTTCCGGAGCTTCTCATTACATGACAGTTTCAAGTTCGTGCCACGCTTCTCTTTCGAGGGCAGGACCACAACTGCTCTGGTGCACCGTATCCCTCTCCCGTCTTCGTGTGGTCCTGAGGCCACAGCATGAAGACACCAGCTAAGACTGTGAGAAGGAGCTTGGTGAGGTGACAGGCAGAAGGACCGGGTGGCTGCAGGGCAATGGTGGATGGGAAGAGCAGGTAGGGCTGCAGGGGGCAGGGCCAGATCACGTGGTGCCTTTAAGCCCTGGAATCAAGTGTTCCAGTTTTGGGCCATGCTCTTTATAAAGCCAGCGGGTCTTTAAGTACAAGAGCAATAGGATCTAAGTTATGGCTTGAAAAGCTCTCTCTGGTTGCTCCCCCGTGGATTGTAGGATGGGTTGGAGGGAAGCAGGAGTAGGGCTGAAGGAAGCCTGGCTTGAGTCCTGATGAGGGGCAGCGATACCTGGAACCAGACAACGTGGAAGCCTCCCTCAGTTGTGACACATGTTTGGAGGGGGGTCTGTGAATGCTTAGGATTTGGCTAAGAAGGACCTCTGTCCCTAGTTCCCGGGAAAGAAATGAAGACAGTTACTGATTCTTGCCTTGGTAGTTTAGTACAAACTTTTGTCCTTCAGGAACCTGAGGAGGTTTGTCTGTGTTGTGGACTTTTAGGGAAGTCTAACTGGCATTCATGCCTTTCCCGCATAGTTCTGGGCCTTTAGGTGGGTTTTTCTTCGTGCATTGACAACATTCCCCCTGGGAACTTATGACATCGATCTTTAAGTCCTGAAATATCCATTGTGTGTGTGCGCGCGCGCGCGCGCGCGCGCGCGCGCGTGTGTGTGTGTGTGTGTGTGTGTGTGTGTGTTAGAGCAAATTCTCCATAGAGAAGAGAACCCAGGCAAAGCCTTAATGGTCTTATAAAATTTAAATTCCTACCATTCACTCAGTTAGTTTTGACACCTCAGTGTATCAAAGAAAAACACAGACACAGGAAAAGTCATTTGTGTATGCCTTAGATATGTAGTTCAGAGTGTTATATAGAGATTAATATGAGGGATTTGTCTGACAACTGTAGGTAAATTTCTGCTCTCTGAGGGTCTAAGAAATGACTCAGTGCTGTTTAAAGTTCCCTTAAACCATTTATAGGACACTCATTGTTCCCTGTCCTCTGCCTGTCCTTTCCCAGCTCTGGCTTCAGTTGTCCTGTAGGATCAATGCAGTCAATCATGGTACCCTTGGACCTTCCAACTAGTACCAGCCTTGAGGCCAACAGTAATACCTGGCCAGGTGTGGACAAGCATGAGGTCCTGATTTACAGCCCAGCAGACTCACGGGCTGATTATTGCCTGTAGCCGACCAACTGGTCACCTATGGCTAAGGATTCTTGTAATCCCGTAATCTCGGCCTTGCCTCCCTCTCCTGTTCCTGCCTCACTCCTTTGTTGCTTTTCATTTCCGTTTATACTGGACCCAGAGGCATTAAAATACACATGTGTTAAAGGTCTAGTTAGTTACACACAGTCTTTTTCTTTGTATTTCCATGTTTTCCATATTTAAAAAAATATTTAATAGAACGCTTAAAGCTCAGGAACCAAAAGCAATGATATAGTGATTGGTCCCCGACCTGGGTTCCTTGTTGGAGCCCACTGCTGGCATTTGACTAACAAAACTGTCTGGTACTGAATCATCTCAGGGAGTGAAGACTTTAGACTCTCCACCACTAAGGACCAGTGGGACCCCCCCAAACCATTTACGACAATCCCAAACACCCCACACGCTGTAAGTGTGGATTGGCCTCTGGGGTTGAAATTTTACTAAACTTGTATATGTAAATATTGGAGCACTTAACAGCACTTAAGGTTCACCTTGCTGATAGTTTTAATTTATTAGCTCTATTAGATAATAGTAAATTAAATGCATGGGAAGATTTTTGTGTTATTTGACAACAGTGGCTTTAAAAAGAAATTGTTGAAATTACTAAATATCATTTAAAGTGTTTAATTAAATTTATAAATGGGACCAAGCATTAAAGAGGCCATTAAAAGTGTTCTTTAACAAACAAAAAAACCCCAAAAACAAAAAACCAGCTCCTTTAGTTAGGGATACGTGTTGATGGCTTGACAGGTAAAATGAAATTTGCTTGGAGATGCCCCAGTGGGGAAAGTATAAAAATATGAGGGAACTAGATGAAATTACATGGACAGAATGTTAATAATTGTTGAAGTTAGGTGGTAGATAAGTGAGATAAGTGAGGGTTATATAGTAGTCTTTCTATGTTTAAGTATGTTTAAAATTCTCAAGTCAAAAGTTCAAAATACAGGGATTTGTTTGTATTTTCTCTCAAGAACTTGGGAGCTCACAGAATCCTGAATTCTGCTCATGTTCTTCTGTCTGGTAGAGACACATACACCCTTTACAGATGATACCTAATTTGGCTTCTGACTATTTTTCATGCTTTTGTGTGATTCTGTGGTCACAGTTTTAATTTTTTTCTGAGGGCAGGATTCATGACTCTGTGTCTTGTGAGCACACCTGCCTCTAGGAAGCCATCATTTGTAATTGTCCACACACACACACACACACACACACACACAATATATGGTAAACCCAAGAATAACTGTGGTGTTTGCTTTACATTTGCCTCTGTGTCTGTCTATATCGACATTTTCTGTTAGTTCCCCTTCATGTTAAGTACATGTTTGTTGAGGACATGATGCATGTTGCCTCAGGCATGATGATCCGTTGAAGTGTTTGGGCTCAGGAGTTTGACTCCTTGTGTGGCTTTGTGAAAATTACTTAAACTTTCTAGTCCTCAGTTTCCTCATTTGTAAAATGGATGTGATTATGATATTGATTTCAGAGTTTGCAGTGAAGAGGAGTTAATGTATAGAAAAAGAAGGAAGTGTTCTATTATAAATACCAGCTACAATATTTAGTCAGAAAGTTATTTGTAACACTCTTTTCTTTAAAAGATTTTACTTATTTATTTGACAGAGAGAGATTGAGAGAACAAGTGGGAGGAGGGACAGAAGGAGAGGCAGGCTCCCCACAGAGCAGGAAGTCCAGTGTGGGACTTGATCTTAGGACCCTGGGATCATGACCTGAGCTGAAAAGGCAGATGCTTAATGGACTAAACCCAAGCACCCTGTAGCACTCTTAAAAAGAGTTTGCTCTCCCTCATTCTGATTATAGAGCTGCCATCTGAAGACATATTAACATAATATAATCCTATTAAGATATTCTGTCCTGCAATTAAAAAAAAAAGATTTATTTATTTTAGAGAGCCAGATTGGGGGAGAGGCAGAGAGAGAGGGAGAGACAATCTCGAGCAGACTCCCTGTGGGGCGCGGAGCCTGATGTAGGGTTTGATCTCTGATATCATGACCTGAGCTGAAATCAAGTCAGATGGTCAACCGACTGAGCCACCCAGGTGCCCCTCTGTTCTGCAATTTTTTTTAAAAAAGATTTTATTTATTTATTTGACAGACAGAGATCACAAGTAGGCAGAAAGGCAGGCAGAGAGAGAGGAGAAAGCAGGCTCCTTACTGAGCAGAGAGCCCGATATGGGGCTTGATCCCAGGACCCTGGAATCATGACCTGAGCCAAAAGCGGAGACTTTAATCCACTGAGCCACCCAGGCGCCCCTGTTCTGCAATTTTGAAGTAGCATTTTGTCTTGGTGTTTGGATTTTTAGTTTATACAAATATTTTACTCATCTTATCATACTCACTAATTAGCTCGAATTTCCTGGACTGTTTTAAAGCATGGAAGGAAGAGTTGGGTTGCAAATAAATGCTTCCACATTGACAATCTATAGTTCATTCTAGTTTGGCAGGTAATTGAAGCTCCAGCAAATCATCTCTCTTCTAATATCTTTGATTTATTTTAGCAAATCTCAGATTCAAGTGCTAATGACAGTCTTTGAAAACTAATAATTCAGAGAGATGAGTTTTTATGTACTTAATCTACACCCTAGGAAGGTATAAAATGTTACAGTATAATAATTGTGTAGAAAATACCTGTGCATAAAAATTTCTGGTAAGAATTATCTCCAAATTACTAAGAGTTCTGTCACTCAAATAGGAGAACTAAGGGCAACTCCTCTTTGCACTTCACATTTTATATTTTCCAGGTTTTCCTGCATAACCATTTTCTACTTTCAGAGAAACATGTTGGCATATTATTCTTTCAGACTTGCCTCTCTGGAGGGCTTTGTTTTCAAAGTTAATAAAGAATTCAGAATTTTTTTAAAAGCTTTTTGATTGTGTTCTGATCAATGGAAGTCCTTATTTCCTCACCACACATGTGTGGTTATGTTACTATCCAATGAAATCACCACTGGAGTCTTGCTTCGCAGAGAATTTAGTGAATTTGATGTGATTCAAATAAAATTAAGAATAATACATTAATGTGCTTAACATTATAAGTGCCTCAATCTCTTTATCTTTATTATTTTGTTTTATTTTATTTTATTTTTTTTCAGTGTTCCAAGATTCATTGTTTATGTGTCACACCCAGTGCTCCACGCAATCCGTGCTCTCCTTAATACCCACCACCGGCCTCACCCACCCCTCCACTCCCCTCCCCTCCCAAACCCTCAATTTGTTTCTCAGAGTTCACAGTCTCTCATGATTTGTCTCCCTCTCTGATTTCCCCCAACTCACTTCTCCTCTCCATTTCCCAAGGTCTTCCATGTTATTCCTTATGCTCCACAAGTAAGTGAAACCATAGGATAATTGACTTTCTCTGCTTGACTTATTTCACTCATCATAATCTCTTCCAGTCCCATCCATGTTGATACAAAAGTTGGGTATTCATCCTTTCTGATGGAGGCATAATACTCCAGACCATATCTTCTTTATCCATTCGTCAGTTGAAGGGCATCTTGGTTCTTTCCACAGTTTGGCAACTGTAGCCGTTGCTGCTATAAACACTGGGTACAGATGGCCCTTCTTTTCACTGTATCTGTATCTTTGGGGTAAATACTGAGGAGTGCAATCACAGGGTCATAGGGTAGCTCTGTTTTTAATTTCTTAAGGAATCTCCACACTGTTTTCCAAAGTGGCTGCACCAACTTGCATTCCCACCAACAGTGTAAGAGGGTTCCCCTTTCTCCACATCCTCTCCAACACATGTTGTTTCCTGTCTTGCTAATTTTGGCCATTCTAACTGGTGTAAGGTGGTATTTCAATGTGGTTTTGATTTGAATCTCCCTGATGGCTAATGATGACGAAGATTTTTTCATGTGTCTGTTAGCTATTTGTATGTCTGCTTGGGAGAAATGTCTGTTCATGTCTTCTGCCCATTTCTTGATGTGATTATGTGTTTTGAGTGTTGAGTTTGAGGAGTTCTTTACAGATCTTGGATATCAGCCCTTTGTCTCTAGTGTCATTTGCAAATATCTTCTCCCATTCTGTGGGTTGTCTCTTTGTTTTGTTGACTGTTTCCTTTGCTGTGCAGAAGTTTTGATCTTGATGAAGTCCCAAAAGTTCATTTTTGCTTTTGTTTCCTTTGCCTTTGGAGACGTGTCTTGAAAGAAGTTGCTGTTCCTGATGTTGAAGAGGTTACTGCTTATGTTCTCCTCTAGGATTTTGATAGAGTCCTGCCTCAGGTTGAGGTCTTTCATCCATTCTGAGTTTATTTTTGTGTATGGTGTAAGAGAATGGTCAAATTTCATTCTTCTATACATAGCTGTCCAATTTTCCCAGCACCATTTATTGAAGAGACTGTCTTTTTTTACCGTGTATTTTTTCCTGCTTTGTCAAAGATTATTTGACCATAGAGTTACAGGTCCATATCTGGGCTCTCTCTTCTGTTCCATTGGTCTATGTTTCTGTTTTTGTGCCAGTACCATGCTGTCTTGGTGATCACAGCTTTGTAGTAAAGGTTGAAATCAGGCAATGTGATGGCCCCAGTTTTGTTTTCCAACATTTCCTTAGCAATTCGAGGTCTCTTCTGGTTTCATACAAATTTTAGGATTGTTTGCCCCAGCACTTTGAAAAATGCTGGTGGAATTTTGATTGGGATGGCATTGAAAGTATGGATTGCTCTGGGCAGTATAGACATTTTAACAATGTTTATTCTTCTGATCCATGAGTGTGGAATGCTTTTCCATCGTTTTTTGTCTTCTTCAATTTCTTTCACAAGTGTTCTGTAGTTCCTTTAGTACAGACCCTTTACCTCTTTAGTTAGCTTTATTCCCAGGTATCTTACGGTTCTTGGTGCTGTAGTAAATGGAATCAATTCTCTAATTTCCCTTTCTATATTTTCATCATTAGTGTATAAGAAAGCAACTGATTTCTGTACATTGACTTTGTATCCTGCCACATTACTGAATTGCTGTATGAATTCTAGTATTTTGTGGGTAGAGTTTTTTGGGTTTTCCATATAAAGTATCATGTCATCTGTGAAGAGAGAGAGTTTGGCTTCTTCTTTGCCAATTTGCATACCTTTTTTTTTCTTTTTGTTGTCTGTTGTTGCTAAGACTTCTAGTACTATGTTGAACAAGAGTGGTGAGAGTGGGCAGCCCCCTATCGTGTTCCTGATCTCAAAGGGAAGGCTGTCAGCTTTTCCCCATTGAGAATGATACTCACTGTGGGTTTTTAGACAGATAGATAGATACATAGATTTATTTTATGAAGTTGAGGAATGTTCCCTCTATCCCTACACTTCGGAGCATTTTAATTAGGAATGGATGCTATATCTTGTCAAATGCTTTTTCTGCATCAATTGAGAGGACCATGTGGCTCTTGTCTCTACTCTTATTGATTTGTTCTATCACACTGACAATCTCTTTATCTTCAAAATGGGGGGATAGGGCATGACATTGACACAGAAGTGTTCTTCCAGCTGTAAAATGTACATTAACAAAATTTTAGCACCTACCATTTTTCCTAATGCTAGGAAAATATGCTAGGAAAAATACCCATTTTTTACCTAAAAAATAGGTATTGGGATGACCTAAGGAAAGTGTCCTCCTTGGCTAGGTCCAGCAGAACATTGTAGATTGTGTTTTGCCCCGTGTCAGAAAGAACCTGGGACCCCTCCATTTCTGAAGTTTCTGACTAGTATTTCAAAATAAAATGCAGAGCTAATGCTGAAGAAAAGTCTTTGCAATAAAAGCTTTTATAAAAGAAATTATTTTTGAACTGCAATTCTAAACTGTGATGATTGTTTCTTGTTGCTAAACCAGAGTAGATCAAGGAGTGGCCAGGGGGTTCTTTAGCTCAAAACTGTGCTTGTGGTGGGTGGTTACCAGTGGACTCCATCAATTCCTGGGGCAATTCACTGTGGTTTTGAAATGACACATTTTATAAAATGTCTCTCTTATTTTACTCAGGTTATACTGGAGAGCTTTGCCAATCCAAGATTGATTATTGTATCTTAGACCCATGCAGAAATGGAGCAACGTGTGTTTCTAATCTCAGTGGATTCACCTGCCAGTGTCCAGAAGGTAAATATTATTGCCTAGGAGTCCCTTTTGTTTTCATTTTAAATCACAAACTACTTTGATCAGCTTTAAATTTCTGGAAAAATCCATACAAGAGAACTTCTTATTTTATTTACAAAATGTTTTAATATTAGACATAATCCAGGAATTTCTCTGATTTTTATTTATACATTGAAAAACAATAAATGCAATACAATGAATAAATGTTTTTTCCTAAATTTCACATGTTAAAATTTTCAAAATTTTACTTATTTTTAATACCAGTTCACATAAAAAATATTTCTTTTTAACTTTTATTTATTTGTCAGAGAGAGAGAGAGAGAGAGAGAGCGCACGCGCAGAAGCAAGGGGGAGCAAGCAGAGGGAGGGGGAGAAGTGGGCTCCCCACTGAGCAGGGAGCCCAATGAAGGACTCAATCCCAGGACACTGAGATCATGACCTGAGCCAAAGGCAGACGCTTAACCGACTGAGCCACCCAGGCGTCCCACGTAAAAAATATTTCAACATAAAGTTCACCTGCTTTTATTTGTAAATCAACTTCATACCATCTTAGAAACTTCAATTTAGCTGGAAAGCCCCATCTTTTGAGCTACTTTTACTTTAACCAAGTTTTACTTTAGGGTGGTTTGATCGGAAGGAGCAGACAGATAATCATAGCTATCCAGCTGCAAGGAATGACTTTGGTCTTGGAGGAAGTTCTCATTTCTGTGTGGGGGGATGTTATGGAAATGATTACCTTAAACTTTAATGCTTTAAGAATAACCCACTATTAGAGAGTTTTTTTCCTTAAAACAGCATGTGAGCTCCTGATCCAAAGAAGGGGCGTTGACAATTACATGAAGTACAGAGATTAAGTGCAGAGTCTGAGCATCAGGAAAATCTCTGTTGGCCACATTAGCCTCTCCTGCCCCTAGCTGAGAGGCTGCAGGGGGCCAGGGGGCTGTTGCTGAAAGGGTCTGACCTCCCAGGGGACCTGAGGGCTCGGGGTGGCCAGGAGTGGCACCTGCGATCTATAGCCCCTTCTACTCTTTAATGTTTTGAAGACACGAACTAAAGAAGTGAATCCTGTCCCCAGCTTCTGCTCACCTGTGCAGGGGTAGGAGCTGGAGGCTATGGCCAGTCTAGGGTTACCATGACAATGGAGTTCAGTGTGTTTGATGAGCCTGGCCTTTGACCCTCCCCTTGAGTCTCTGAAGCAAATGGGAAGACTTGGAAATGTTGGAAGTCAAGGGCTTTGCAAGCAGCACCATGTCACTTGCAGATAGAGGGCGCTGCAGATTTTCACAGTGTCATTATGCCCTGGGTTCATAAGTTGCTACCTAGGTGGTTGTGGGCTGTGCTTATGTGCTTACGGGCTTCAGAATCACTAGCTGATCTACCACAAATCATTAACCCCCCTCCCTGATCCTCCTAAACGTGGGCTATGGTGATCCTGCAGACTTCACAGGCCATGCCGCGTACAAATAGGATTTTTAAAGAGTTTTGAAAACTCCAAATTGCTTATTTTTAATTGTTTTGATTGCCACCAGAAAGTTAAAATGAAGCTGCAGAGGCTCCTAAAGGTAGTAACTTAGAAAAATCAGTGGGGTGCCTGGATGGCTCAATTAAGTGTCTGACTCTTTAATCCGGCTCAGGTTACCATCTCAGGGTTGTGAGATCGAGCCCTGTGTCGTGCTCCAGGCTCAGCCCAGAGCATGCTTGAGGTTCTCTCTCTCCCTCCTCCTCTGTTTCTTTCTTCCTCTCTAAAACAAATAATTTTTTAAAAAATTTAAACATCTGAGTATTTAAAAAAATTACATCTGTAATAAGGGATGGCCCTTGAAGTAGGACCCAAGAATTTTACTTTTGCTTCATTTTTCTAGTGGATAAAGGTGGCTGAACACTTTCTGTGCACCAGGCACCGTGCTGGGTGCTGGGACATCAGGGTTAGTAAAGTGGGGACAGCCCCTCCTGTGGCACGTGCTGCGCAGATTAGTACGTAATGACAGCAGGACTGGGTCCTTGAAGAGGTACAAACGGAAGCTGCTCAGCCTTGGGGAGCTGGGAGTGCTGCCCACATGGGGAGACCCTGAGTGAGGACAGCAAGGAGGAGGGTAGAGTTGATGGCATCACTGATGAGGGAAGACAAAGAGGAAGAAAGTGGGTGATCGAGGCTGGACTGTGTAGGGCTTCAGGGAGCTCTGTGGGCCTGGGCGGAGCATTGCATTTTCATCCTGAGGGAGAGCCAGGGGCTGTGGTCTGGAGTCTGGCTCAGCCACTTACTCACCAGCCCCCTCTTGTGGTTGAGTGAGCTCATGCCTGTCTGTCTCAGTTTCCTGGTCTGTACGTTGGGGATGCTGCCCACTTAAGAGGGACAATGAGGATTAAGGAGAAGATGCAGGTAAGGGCCTTGGCACAGTGCCTGGCTATGGCTTATTCCACGTTAGTTGCTTCGTCGTGATCGTTTTCCTAGTAACGGTTACCGTTAAACCGTGGATAGCTGTAGATTGGAGAAGGACAAGAGTGGGAATAAGGAGAGAAGCTTGGGAGTTGTTGCAGAAGTCCAGAGAGTAGATGTGGACTGATGGAAAGGGAAGAGTATAACTTGAGAGGTCAAATGAGGGGTGCCTGAGTTGGGTGGATTATGGGGGGCAGGGGAGAAGAGGGCATGTTTGTGCCATCTCACTCTACGGTTGGTTGTGCTATTCGTGGAGAAAAGGAAATGCAGAAGAGGGGTGTTCTATTTTGGATGTGTTGAGTTTGAGGGGCCTTTGTGGCATCCAAGCAGAGATGTCACCTGGGCAGTTCTATGTGAGTCCGAAGGTTGGGGCAGAAGTCTGGGCCAAGTCCAAACAGACACATTAGCCCACAGATGTTAGTTGAAAGCTGGGCATCTGGGGGATTGTCTAGGGAACCTTCTTTTTTTATCCGGTGGCCTGTCAGCTCCTCCATGGCATCTAGATAAAGCCTAGAGGAATAGTGATGATCTGGAATTAAAAGGATGGAGATGGATTTCCCAGCAGTATTTGCATGAAGACTTTTGTTCAGAGGTTTACCTTCCCTGAAGATGGACCAGGAAAAGGGGGCTTTAATTATAGTTCTGAGGGATTCATTGCCGTGTTTCAGAGCCTCTTAGTGGGAGCAGAGGCTGGGCTGGCATTTCTAAAGCAGCCCCTCCCACTGGCTTGCTCTTTGGGTGCTGATTGTAGAAAAGAATGTTTATAGAGCACTTTACTTTAAAAAGCCTATGTCTCTGGGATCCTTCTCATATCAGCCACATTGTGAAGACAAGTTTGGAAAGTGTCTCAAGTGCACAGAATGTTCTGGATTCTGAGCCAGCACTGGACCCTTGCTGCCTTCTTCTCTTTCTTTCTTTCCTCTTTTTCTTTTTATCTCCAGTGATTAGCATTTTGTCATGTCTGCTTTATATGTTTACGTATATGGTCTGGGTCTTTGCAAAGCAATTAGAAAGTAAATGACAGACATCATGCCTTTTCATCTCCAAATAAATCGTTTTGTGTTTTCTGAGGATCAGGACCTTCTCCTTCATATATTACTGAGCATCTGGAAAATGATCACACCTAAGAAAACTAGTAATGATTTCCTGATATTGTATGCTGCGTGCCCTTTCTTCATCTACTTCTTCATATGCATTAATTCCGTCTGCCCTGCTTCCCCATGTTATCTTGTGAGGGTGGGAAATACCCTACCTGTGGAGCATTTAGCTCCATATTTTATGTTAGTAAGAGATTCATAAAAAATGTGTTAAACTAATTATAGAAGTCAGCACTTAGATATCACTCTCAATGTCTCCCAGCTCATCTGACCCTCACAGCAATCCGATGAAGCAGATGCTGTTAATATTTCCATTTAACAGATTGGGAAACCGAGGCACAAGAGATTAAATAGTCAGCCTACGATCACATAGCTAGAAATTTAAGCCCAGGCAACTTGGCGCTGGCCTTCTTATCCACTGTCCTATACTGTCTCTAAATACATCCTTTAAAATAAGTTCCATCCTGTTTATTTATTTTTAAAGATTTTATTAAGAGAGAGAGAGCATGAGCAAGAGGGGCAGAGAGTGAGAGTCAAGAAGACTCCCCGCCGAGCAGGGAGCCCGATGTGGGACTGGATCCCAGGACCCTGAGATCATGACCTGAGTGGAAGGCAGACGCTTCACCAACTGAACCACCTAGGTCCCGCCCCCCCCATCCTGTTTATTTTTAAAGATGATCTTTGTAACCAGAGTCATCAGTAAAATAAATGAAAAGTCTGTTGGGTTCTAAAACTTCTAAATGACCCTGCTAAAAATTTCAAGTCTGGGAAAAGCTAGAAAAAAATTTTTTTCATATATATATATTTAAATTATATATATATATATATATATATATATATATAAATTTCCTTTTTGTAAGTCCAGTGAGATCCTTTTACAGCAGTTTCCTTCCAGTCCAGAAAGCTGTTAAAACTGGGTTTTCCCTCTGGATAGTTCTTTCAACACCGTGTGCTCATACGTTGGCTCTTTTCCATCCTTTTCATCTGCATTCTGTTTCCTTCAAGGATCCTTCTCCCTCCAATCTGGACCAAGTCCTCCGAGGTTGGAGTCCCTCCTGGGTATCTGTCTCTTTGACTCTTCGCCTTCTTTTTAGCCTCTTTCGGTTAAAAGAAAGTCAGGCCCTCGGGTTGCTATGTGCAGTGATGATCATTTAAGCTCTCCTTCTGGAAGGTGTGTGCTTTCTTCCCACACTTAGAGTTTTATCCTTCATCAACAGGTTCTGTCTTTTCCCTGAATTTCTGCTTAACTTTCACTGGGTCCCCACCTGTAAAGTGCCGTTTCAGATTATAGGGACATTATAGGTGGAGGTGCTAAGATACAAAAGTAAAAATGTCATGAGTGTTTCCTTAACTGTACCTTATTGAATGACAACAGCACAGAGAGGCAATTAGAAGCTGATTTTTTGCCTACGTTATTTACTCTGTGTGCTGATATTGTCTTTATGTTTGGTTTAGGACTCTGAGATCCTTAAATTTTAGATTTTATGCATTATAATTCTGAAGACGTCTAATTATATATACTTACCATTGCTGCCTATTGATATTTAAATGTGTAAATTTAAATAGATGAATATATTTAAATACATATCTGGCCATCTTCTTTGCTTCAGCATCTCGATTTTTATTTTCTTTCTGCCTCAGGATTTGAGGCAGGATACCCCACAGACTGATAGGGAATAACAAAGAACTTAACAGAGATGAGAACATTCGGCAGGAAAGCCCATTTGTGGGTTCCAGAAGTGTGACGATTTGCACGGTGCAGGGCCTTGGGTCGCATTGCATTGAATCTGATCACTTTTCTGGCATTTCCCTGGGTGTGCTCAATCAGAGACCCGAGTGAGAATATGGTGCTTCAGGTGCTATTTTGAGAAAATATTATTTTATCTGATATACTTTACAAACATTAAAGATATTTTCTGGTGTGATGCCTTCTGTTGGGATTACAGACAGAATTTGTCTTAACAGCTCTTTGTACCATAGTCCTGAGTGCGATTATTGCAAACAAGGAGGGGGGGATCCACTTCCTTCAGTCCTTGAACTGTTAGAACACCATCCTGGGTTCCACTGTCTGACATGCAGATCTTATAACCTGGAAAACTCTGGAGCCACGGACGGTTGGAGCCCTTCTCTGACCCAGAGGTCTGGACACTTGCGTCAGGGGCCGGTGAGGAGGCGGGGGGTGGGCTGGTCACCAATGTGGCGTATTAGGGTCACATGGCTTGTGTTTGAATTCTGGACCTACCCGCCTCACAGCTCTTTGCTTCTCAGAGGCTCTTTTTTCTCACTTAGAAAATGAGGATGATGTTAGGACATCCTTTTTAAGCTGGTGTGAAGAACAGAAAAGGCCCTAGCTCTGTGCTTGGGAAATACTAAATACCAAATAATATTAGCAGTGATGATAATGACGATGCTGGTGGGGGCTTTAGTCATATCACTTTGGGTGAGTCATAAATTTTATCTCTTCCAGCCGTTGTTTTCTTGTTGCAAAATGATAAGGATTGACTTTTACCTTTAAGGGACCCTATTCCGAAAAGCCTTTGATTCAAATCTATCTGTGTAAGAGCCCCTTGCCGAGTCAATAAATCCAGCTCGTTGTTTCAAGTAATGTTTGTGAAGAAAAGTTTCATAACCTCTAAATGACTCCCTAAAACTTAATGTTGGCCCACAGGCCCCGTAGGTTAAATCCCTGCAACAAACTCCAAGGGTTTATCCAAACTATTTTTGTTTTTCTACATTTTAAAGCCTTGAGTAATCAAGCCATATAAATCCTTTTGTCCAACTCAAATGTCAGTGGTAATGCTTTTCATCTTAGAGGGATTTACAGGCAATAGCCACACATGTCATAAAAATTATCTCCGAGATCATGTGTATTGTTCAGAAACTGGGCATGTTACCCAGGAAGGATTTAGGAGTTACACAGTCCTGGGATTTGGTTGTTTTTCCCCAGTATCCTGATACATAGAGCTTTGGAGAAAACACTCTCTGAGGACCTTATTAAACTACATGTATTTCCATAAGAAATGTGCAGCCTGTCCTCATAAAATTAGCAGGCCTGAGTAAAATACTGTTCTTATTCTTTTAAAATTTGGCATCACCCCTAAATCACCACTTCATTTAAGAATTGGAGCAGCTGAGATCCTTGGACTCCCAAGGATCCCATGGTTTCACCTTTTGGAAACAAAGCAGGTTTTCAGATTTATCAAGTTTGAGTAAAACTTAATTTCTATGTTTGGTGCATGCGGATTAGTTTTTGATTTTCAGTTGAGTTCATATTTCTCATCTTTTTCTCTTTCTTTTTTTTTTTAACCCCACATAGCACAGTTTCTCTGAGATTATTTATTTTTAAAGATCGAAACATTTTTTTGCTATCTCTCTGAGATTGTTTAAATCTGCAAGGGATTTTGTCTGCTGCTTCTCACATCAGCAGTGGGACAAGGCAGTCACTTTGGTGTGTGACCAGGTTCCTGTCATTTTTAGCTCTATTTTACCTTGGGGAACCATTCTGATGCCCAGGTAAGTGTTGGCAGGTGACAGCTGGAAGTTACATTGTGACAAACGGAGGAAGACCTAAATCATGGTAGCTTGCTGCTTTTCTTTTTAAGAAGAGGGAAGGGATACCTTATATGTAAATAGGAATTCCAATTTCTTAAGGCATGTGTCCGGATTTACCCATGAAAATTAGTTAGTGTTCTTAAAACCTTTTGACTTTGAACATTCGGGTATCACGTCCTGAATTTCATTATCTTTATCCCTTATCTCTCTTGTGGCTTCAGGAATCACCACAGCCTCAGTGGTAACTGTAACAATGAAGATAACTGCTGTTGGTTGAGTGCCTACTCTGTGTTTAGCACTTGAAAAGTTATTATTTAAGATAAGTTGGCAGTTAGCGGCTGAGAGGTGGGTAGACTTTGCTGCTTGAGTTGGAATCTGTGTCTGATCACATATTACTTGGTGACCGTGGCAGACAACCCTAATTTCTCTATGCCATGTGTTCTGCATCTGTAGAGTGAAGGCAGTATTATTGCCAACTTAATGAGGTTGTTGCAAGGATTAAGTTGATCTACAGTGCTCAGAACAGTGGGCTAAGTGATTCTTATAAGTGTGGTTGCTTAGTGCCCACAACAGCTGTACAAGGAGGATCCTGATGGCCCCAGGAGATAAGCCAAGTTTGATTCTGGAGTTCATGTTCTCTCTGCTATACTGAGCTCCTTCTCTGGTCAAGTTCAACTTCGTGTGACAGCTAGCTAGTTGGGTGCACATCTGCTCTCCTTCATGGGATTCCAGGCTTGTGGAGGGCAGTAATGTTAAATTTTCCTTTGTATTCCTTAGCACACCTGGCACTTAAATACCTATGGGCCTTTTGCTGAATGTCTGAGGGAGTGAATATCTCAAAACTGTTGCAACACTGTCGTTTCATATGGGAGGAAACTGGAGCCAAGATGAATGAACCAATGTTCGCTAATATAACTAGGTGACTCTCGTTGGTTAGGCTCAGCAGTGAGGGGGAGATCAGATCCCATCCCGTATCCTCTTCAGCGCAGTTTAGCGGTCATAGGAGACTTGGGCAGATTTCATATACCTTATTTGGGGATCCCTTCTCTGGTTCTCTTCTTCTGTGCCAGGCTCCTCCCTGGGGTCCCTGTGGGCAGAAAGAGCGCTGGCTGCTGCCTCTATGTTTGACCTTCCTCCAAAACCTGTCTGCTTTTGCTCACTTTCCAGAGCCACATAGTTGAAGGTTATTTGGTCTGGAGTTCACAGTTGGTATTTGTTGGATAATCTGTTAAAAAAAGTTTACTTTGCCATGTTGGAAGTAGAATACCCATATCATGGTCTTTAGGAGCAACAAAGATTATTGATAATAGAAATACAAATATCCTAAAAGTAAGTACAATTCTTTCTGCCTCCCTGCAGCAGAATTTATCTCCATATATATGTGTGTCTCTATGTATATAGTCCCTGTTTTAGACAGCCAGAGGAGCTGGAAGGACATTTTTGTCTGACTTGGACCAGAGCACCATGTGATGTGATCCTGGCTCTTACTTTGAACAGTTCAGATCCGGGCTCTGAGTCCTGTGAACATTTGAAGGTGGGATGGACAGAGATAGGCCTAAGAGAGCTGACCACACATGCAGCTGTGAATGTAGAAGAATGTCAGTTAATGACTTTATCATAGTCTATTTTTGGTTAAATAAGCTTTTCTTTGACTAGTTTTTCCAGCGGAGTTCTCATCTCTGAGATCTGATGTCATACTGATAAAAGGCCACCAAAGGTAGATGCTTAGGCTTCCCCTTCTTGAAGCATTTCCCACTGCTCTACTTTCTAATTGACCCAGTTATATTTAATTGTAATTTGTATGAAGAACCTTATCCCTTCCTTGCTTTCGATTTCCAAATAGTCTACACTTAGTGATGTGTCTGGTCCCAGTACGCCAGGGTGTGCACGTGGACTGATCTCACCACTGTCCCCTCTCACTGCACTTGACCATTACACTCTGCTGCGTTACAGTCTAGGACTTTAAATAACACTTTAAATAATTTTATCATTTTACCTTCACAATCAGAGAAACCTATGCTCAGATGAGCTCAAGGGGGAAAAAAAAAACCCACCTGTAAGTGCATCCACCAAGAGAGAAAACTTTGAATTTTAGGCAAATCTTTGAAGTCTCTTTTTAATTTAAATTTTTTAAAAGATTTTAATTTATGTATTAGAGAGAGAGAGAGAGAGAGAGAGAGAGAGCAGGTATAGGAACAGAGGGACAGGGAGAAGCAGACTCCCCTCTGAGCAGAGACCCTGATGTGGGGCTCAGTCACAGGACCCAGCGATCATGACCTGAGCTGAAGACAGTTGCTTAACTGACTGAGCCACCCAGGTGCCCCTGAAGTCTCTTTCTTTAATGTGTATTTTAGAAAACTAAAATTGGATCTTACTATGCATTCTCTTTTGTAATGAGCTTCTTAAACTGAACAATGTGTTCCAAATGTTCTCCTGTATCATTATTTTCCCAAAGCATTGTTATTATTAATGGCTGCATTTTATTCCATCATGTGAATATGAAATAATGTATTTAATGAAAGACTTAATCATCCTTGTACTATTTATTGATTACCTACTTTGTGGCAGTTACTGTGCTAATGACAAGGGATCTAGGAGTGAACAAGACAGGTGGGACTCTGGCTCATGGATCTTGTGGGGTAGTGGGTAAGAGAGACAGTGTAGACATTATGACCACACGTATGACTGGGCTTTACTGGGATAGTTTAGTGGTTGAAGAGGAGACCCCCCCCAAGACTGGGGGCTGCAAGGAAATCCAGGAAATGTTACAAGGGAAGTAATGTTTTAATGGAGACCCAAAAGGGAAGCGGCACCAAGATGAGTAATTTAAGGCTGTGGGCAGAAGACTGAGTCTCCCAGGAAGAGAACATGGACACCATGTGTGAAGGTATAGGAGAGAGAGTGTGCTGTGTCTGAGGAACAAAGGGGAGCTCAGCAGAACTGTAATGCACAATGTGATGGAGAGATAGTATGGACTAGTGACTGAAGTAGAAGGCAGCTTGGCAGGCTCTCCAGCACCATGACAAGGGGATTGGGCTCCATCCGAGAATGTGGGGAGGGCACCATGATTCGTTTTAGCAGAGAGGGGGCAGAACTTTAGCATTTAAGAGAAATTACTGCAGCTGGAGGAGGAATAATGGATTGGAGGACAACGAAAGTCGGAGAACTCTGTTTGGAACCTGTGACAGTAATTTAGGTGAGCAATAATGGTGGAATGAGTCAGGGACAATGGAGATAGAAGGGGATGGACTGGCTGTAAGAGGAGGGGGAGAGGGACCATGGAGGACAAGCCAGACTTCAGAAAGCTTTAGACAACTGCATGTATGGGGGTGCTGCGGGGCAGTGAGCAGCTTTAAGGGGAGAGGATGGGAAGTTCCATTTGGGACACAAATTTAATGAACCCATGGGACACTCTGTCGATTACCAGATGGCTTTGGTCAAATTAATTAACCCTATGGGCTTCGGTTTCAAAATATGTAAAAGGTAACACGTACCTCATGGAGCTGGGAGGTGGTAGGCAGGAATTCAGTACCTGTGTCTCCCTTCCATGTCCCATTTCTTAGTTCCAGTCTTTTTTTTCTTTTTTCTCTTTCGTGTTTCTCCAGACTCAGAATTCTACAAAGAGTTGAAACATTATTTTTCTTGTGTGTGTAAGGTGATCCTCTGGCTATCTCACGTTGCAAATTTCTTGTTGTTCATGTCAGAGACGATGGTTATGTGGTTTGCTCAGGCTTCCCGACCTCTTGTGGGCTTCCTGGTTCCTCTCTGGACTCCTACAGTAGCTTCTAGACTTCTGATTCACTCTTGTCCTCTCTGGTATGTTCTCCACACAATAGGCAAAGAGAACTTTCTAACAGGTAAATCCCGTGTTTTCACTCCAAGCCTCTTAAACCTCAGGTGATTTCCCCTCCCTCCACCCCCCCCCCAACATGTGGTGTAGAGCCAGTGTATCCCTGCCTGCCTCCTGGACCTTATTTCTTACTACTCTCTTCCCTCTTCTCTCTAGGGGCTGGCCCCCTGTGGTTCTTCAACCACAGCGAGGGCTTGAGAAATGTCCTCCAGGGGGCGCCATTCATTTCAGAACACAATGCTCCTTGGGGTATTTGCTCCTGATGCTGCCTTTGCTGGAAGTCTTGCTTCAGACTTGACTATGGATCATTCCCTCAGGCCATTCACGTCTCCCTGACCACCCTACTTAAGACAGCCCCGAGTGTTCTCTACCTCTTACCCACATCAGTAACATGTAGCTTGAGTTAATGATATCGATTTACTTATCTTTCTAGTGTCTGTCTTCCTCACTAAAATCTAAGGTCCAAAGCAGTGCCTGGTACATGGTTGGTCTCTATTTGTATAGATCAGATAAATGAGTGCCCAAAGAAAGCACAAAGCTTTCTGGCTAAACCCCGAAATTTCCATTATTAATAGCCAATTACTTTTGCTCGTATAACCCATGCACTGTAAGTATTGTCTCTTTTGTCTTTTATCTGTTGAGTCTAAGCTGAGGAAAAGTTGATTTAATATTCCTCTGACTATTTCCTAGTTATTTTTCATTTTCCCCTCTTAGATCTAATTTGTCTTTTTGCTCTGCTAAAGAAAAAGTTTTTAAGGTGATTTTTACTCTCACAGATGGATTTTCTTAAAAATTAAAAGTCTCCTTGTAAATGCAATCATCTTGGGTCTGTTACATCTTAGGGCTTCGTAATTGCTTTTTCTAGATGTTCTCCCTTTTCCTCTTTATCTCGCCTAACTGTCTGCTTTCTTAGAATGAGAACAAATGTGGTCCCAGTTATGTTTTCCATAAACGCCAGCCAAAACCTCCTCTCTGATTCTAGTGTCACTCCTCTTCCTTGTCTGCCCAGCCAAATCTTGGGCTTGCTTTGAGACCCCATGCAAAACCCAGCTCTCCCATGAGGTTTTGCTGGCCGGCCCACCCCTGAGATGATCCCTCCTTCTTTTGAACTGTTGTTGCTCCTAGAGCCTGTGCTGCACATTGACCCCGGGTAGACAGCCTAGGCCGGTCCCTCCAAACTCACACCAGGCTGGAACCATTCTGTCAGTGCTTATGCAAAGAAAAGGCAGCCTTGGGTTGTTTCCTCATTGTTCTAGATGTGTCTTTCTAGTCTCTTCTGTAAGAATAAGCTCTTGGAGAGTCAAGATGTTTCCTTCTCCTCGCTTCCCTTTGCTGCTCGTCAAGGCACTTAGATGAACCAAATTTCATCCCCTCACCTTTCTTTTTTCAGATTTTATGTATTTATTTGAGAGAGACAGAGATAGAGAGAGAGAGTGTATGTGTGCCTATACACTCAGGGGCAGGGATGGGCAGAGGAAGAGGCAGAAGCCAACTCTACGCTGAGCTCAGAACCTGACATGGGATTTGATCCCACAACCCTGAGATCATGTCCTGAGCAGAAACCAAGGGTTGGGAGGCTTAACTGACTGAGCCACCCAGGAGCCCCTCATGCCTTCATACTGATTCAGTGATTACTCACTTAGGTATCTGTAATTAAAACAGCTAATGACTAACATTTATCCTTCCACATTGCCTTGTAACAAATCTGTTAGAATATGTCCTCTGTCACTCATCTCCTCATTCATCTGTTCATTTATTCCATAAGTTTTTACTGGGTGCCAAGGCTCAAGGCTGAGGAACCAACATGAGGAACCAACATAACTTGGGGTGGGAGACAGATGATAGACAAGTAAACCAACTCGACCTTGTTGTTAGAAATTCAGGGGAGTGCCATGGAGCTAGTGAACCAGGCACCGTGATACAGAATAAAAAAGGGGTATGTACGCAGAATAGGGTGATCAGGGGAGTCCTGCCTATCAAACATTAAAACCGGAAACTGGGTGTCTAGGTATCTTAAGCATCTGACTTCGACTCAGGTCGTGATCTCAGAGTTCTGGGATTAAGCTCTGTGTTGGGCTCTCCGCTCAGTGTGGAGTCTGCCTGACAATCTCTGTCCTTCTCTCCCTCTGCCCCTTTCTACTCATGTTCTCTCTCTCTCAAGTAAATAAATAAAATCTTAAAAAAAAAAAAAAAAAGCCAGGAACTAAACCATCAAGTGTAAGCAGGTAGGAGCAGCAACTTCCAGGCACCGGAAACGGTATATGGCGAGGCTCTAGGTGGGGAACAGCTAGTCATTTCTGGGAACTGAAGGGAGGTCAGTGGGGCCAGCTGCCAGAGAAAGAGGGGTCATCGAGTCAGTGTCACACTGTCATAGTGCACAGAGCTTGCTGTCCATGGGTGGGAAACACATATTTTATTCTAAGAGCAATGGAAAGCGATGCTAATATTCACATTGAAAGAAAATATTCCTATTACGGCTTGGAAAACTGGTTGTAGGGGTAAAACAGAATTGGGAATCTCCTCAGAGAAAACTGTTGTAAAGACAAGGAGAGAGATAATTGTGGCTTTGACTTGGAGTGGTGGCAGCAGAGATCAAACAGTGTTTGGGGTCAGGAAGTATTTTGAAGATAGAATCTATTAATATCCACTGATTTGTGAGACGTGGGCTTAGAGGAGAGGAGGCAGTCTTGTCCGTGAACCCTTTGCCAAGCCGGTGAAATCACGAGTTGAGGTTCAGGTACCCCTGCATTCTGTCTTTCCCCTTGCAGAGACCACTCACCTCTCCATAGCTTCCTAGGCAGAGTGACTTCTTGGTCTTGCAACTTAAAATGATCCAGGAACATTTTCTTTTGGTTCCAAAGGTCTGATTGCCACAATGTGTCTATCTGAAGGGTGTTGATTTCTTTATTTACATAACAAATGCTTGGCAGGCATAGACATAAAAATATTGACTCAAAGACAGAATTCGAAGCAATAGTCAACTAGCTAAATTATAGTTTTGCATTAGCCCCTCTTTCCTTAGATTTCTTGCCTAGTTCTGTCTTGTTTGCTTTCCATTTTAAACCTTTAAGCTTTCATCCTTCTATAAACTTTCCCCTTGTTGCAGTAGAGTTGTTTTAACTGTCTTGACTGCTGGCATTGTTTCCACCGGTTTCAATTTTTCTCTGGGGCTATTGTGTTTTCTTTCCAGCATTTTCTAATGTCTATCATATGAAGTTTGTAGGACTTGGAAGAGACCGTTGCAAACAAAAAACATTACTATCTTCCTTACTCCGTCTGCACATTTTGATTAACATTATTAAATAACTTTTTTATTTTCTGCCCTTCAAGTAGGATCATAAATTCAAATGTATTTGCTCTTTAGGTTCCAGATGGGACCACATATTTCTCCAGTATAGTTAATCTGTTAGTCTTTTAGTCAGTTCAGAAACACTATTATTATTATTTTTATTACTTACAGTATGATATCCCACAAAGCAGTGTTTTGTCTGTTCTGAATGTGTCCATGAATGTGGTTGAATCCAAGAACATTAAATTTTGTTTTCCAGTCCTCTTGCCTTGGCCACCGTAACTAATTTGGTTTGCATATTCTGCAAGAGGAATTTTCCAGAACATTTACCTTAAGAGATCATTACTGATAGATTGACTTGTCAAAGGTCTAAAAGAGTTACGTTAATAGAAAGCAAAACTTTACCAAAGGCTATCTAAAATAATTGCTTTTAGAGTTACAACGGGATGCAGGAACAGGAAAAAGCCTAGAGGTTCCTAGGATTGAATGTGGAGTTTGAAATTCTTTGTATGTAATGTATGGTTGAGGGAAAGGGGGTCGAAGGGGGGAGGGAGACACAGAGGAGAAAACGGGACAATGAAAGTCTTCGTTCATTTTTGGAATGTTTCTGGAAAGGTGAAGTCTGTGCTGGCCGAGTCTCAGGTACAGATGACCCCAAGGCCTTTCCTACCTTGTGGTGTAAGATACCTTTCTCCCAGCACTCCCAGAACAGTACTCACTGTGTAGATTCACATAGGAGTGCACCTGAAAGTAATCTTTGCTTTAGCTTTGAGTCATAGACTTGTATATTTTGAAACAGAGAAATCAGACTCCTATAGCATGACATCTGTTTGGGGGATCACTTACATATACTCATGGATAGATCTAGAAATTGAGTATACATTGTTTCTTCCCTGGGCTAGAGTTTAGTTTTTAACACTTCCAATGCGGTAACATTCAAGCTCTCTGTCATCAGCATCATGTTTACAAGCGAGCTTTGAGTCAAAATTTCAAGAACTTAGACATTCACACCTGTGTAACATGTATTATGGCAAGAGCCATAAACTAGCCAACATCTGGCCTTGATCGACAGGCAGATGGGGAGGTCAGGCCTGCCTTGGTTGGCACCTTGACTCCAAATCTTGTATTTGGCTTATTTTAAAAACGACTTTTGGTTTTATAAGGAGTTGGTAGTTCATGTGATAGGCTTATTCCTTAGAACTCAAGTTTCATGATCGTATTCTTTAAAATTATCCTCCACATGATCCTGGAGATGCTGAGAGTCAGCGAGGCCCAGGGCATTTCCAATGCACAGAGTTCAAAATTTATACTTGCTAAGGGATCTCCATGTCCTAAAGCTATCTTAAATTAAAGAAGTTAGGATACTGATGGGTTTAATCTGGCCGTCATTTCTTTTGCTAGCGTGGTACCTTCAACTTTTCAAGTGCCTTCAGACAAACTCTCGTGTAGGAGGCAGCCTAGCACGGGGCTTAAGAACACAGACCTCATTTTGATTTTTGCTTTTCTTACTTACCAGTTGATGTCCCTGGACTAGTTCTCCGATATCTAGTCTCTAAGCCTTCTTTGGTAAAAGGGGATAATAGTAGACTCTAACTGAGCCAGTGGTTGTGATAAATCAAAGCGATAGAAGCCAATTGCTTGGTCTAGTGTCTGGTGTAAGAACTCAGTATTTGCTGTTAGTGTTAACACTGATTCCTCTTCTTTTTCCTCTATTAGCGTAACTATTTGATTTATACAGCTGTCTTATCATCTCTATTTTTAACAAATGAGGAACCTAAGACCTCGAAGAAGAGCTAGTTATTGGATTTCACTGGCATGGTTTATCAATCAGAATTTGTTTTAGTTGCAAACAGTAGACACTGTAAATAACTGTAGCTTTAGACCAAGTTTAGAAGTCAGCTAACATAGGGGTGCTTGGGTGGCTCAGTCAGTTAAGTGGCTGCCTTCAGCTCAGGTCAGAATCCCAGGGTCCTGGGATCAGAGAGCCTGCCCCTCCTTCTCCCTCTGCCCTTGCCCCCTCTCCCTCTGTCCCTCCCCACCACTTGTGTGCACGTTCTCTCTCTTTCAAATAAATAAAATTAAAAAAAAAAAAGTCAGCTAGGATAAGTCCTCCAAATCTTTTAATCTTAAGCCTTTTTTTTTCTTTTTTTCAACATTGTTTTAGGTTTTCTGTGTGCCTTACATGTCGATATAAATTATGGAGTCACCTTGTGAATTTGTACCATAAAAAAAAGCCAAAACATTTCCTTTGGTTTATTTTTTATCTTAGAGGAGGCTACCCATTATTTCACCACTAAACGTGAAGTTACCTGTAAGTTTTTGTTTTTTACCCTGTCTGATGGAGGAAATGGACTCTGTTTTAGTTTGCTGATAATACCCCCTCCCCTTTAAAAATAACGAATGGATATTGATTTTTGTCAAACGATTTTCTCACATCTGTCGAAACATCTGACTTGTTTAATGTGCGTGTGTAAAGAATTTGTGTTCTGAGTCTTTGGGTGTGGTTTTATACTAATATTAATTAGGTCAGGATGGTTCAACAGTATTTTGAAATATTGTAGACATGAGCTCATGCTGTCAATTTATTCTATTGGGTAATAAGAAAGTATTCTTCTTCTCTGATTCTCTGATGGAGTCTGTTTCTCCCTCTGGCAGGTTTTTCTTTTGTATATTTTGAAATTCTCTTATTAGGTGTCTGCACATTTATGGTTGTTATATCTTTTTGATAGACAGCCAAGTTTTTCATGTTAAATGGCCCTCCTCTCTGATAATACTTCTAGTGTTAAAGCCCACCTTTTCTGATATTGCCACACTAGGTTTCTTACACTAATTTCCCCCTAATGTATCTTCTCCCATCTTTTCACGTCAGTCTTTATGTCTTTTTATTTAAAATGGGTTTCTCTTAGAGAACATGTAATTTGGTCCTCCTTTTTTTTTGTTCCGTCTGACAATCTCTGCATTGTTAGTCATTTGCCTTCAGTGCGATTATGGATAGGACTGTTTGCTGTTTTCTGTTCATCTCCCATGTTATTTTATTCTTCCTTTCCTTCCTTCTTTTGGGAAAATTGAATACTTAGAAAATTTTTTTCTCTTCAGTTGGTTTTTTAGCGATATCTTTATTTTCTGCTATTGTTTCTGTTCTTAATTTTTTTGTTGTCATTTAGTGGTTGCTCTGGGCATTACAGTATCCAATGACGGTATAATGCTATCAACCACCCCCCTCATTCTTTGTTCTATTATTGTCATGTATTTTCTAAGTATGTTATAACATTATGATTCAATGTTGTTAATTTTGCTTCAAATATTCAGTTGTTTAAGGGGCTCAGTCATTTGGGCCCCTGACTCTTGATTTCATGACCTCAGGGTCATGAGATCCAGCCCCACTTTGGGCTGCACACTCAGTGGGGAGTCTGCTTGAGATTCCTTCTCCTCTCCTACCCACCCCCACTCGCGTTGTGTACTCTTTCTCAATAAATAAATAAAATCTTTAAATAGCTAGTTGTTTTCAAATAAAGAAAAGGAAAAAGAACTTATTCCTAAATGTACCATTGTCAGTCCTCTTCATTTCTTCCTACAAACTTGCATTTCCATCTATATTATCATTTATATTCTGCTTGAATAAGACTCCTTAATGTTTTTGTAGTAAGGTAGGTATGTTGGCAACAATGTTCTCTTGGCTGTTCTTTATTAGAAAATGTCTTAATTTAGCCTCATTTTTATTTAAAGTTATTTTCTCTGGAAATAGAGTTCTTGGAGATAGGTTCATTCTTTCAATACTTTAAAAAGAGGTAATTTTAATTGTCTTTTGCCTCCATGGATCTTAATGAAAAGTCATCTGTAATTCTTTTCATTGTTCAATATATGTATTTTGGTTTTTTCTTCTGGATACTTTTAATATTTTTTTTCCTAGTTTTGGGTGCCCAGTATTTTGACTATGAGGTCTTTGTTTGTTTTCTTTGAATTTATCCTTCCTGGGGTTAACTGAGCATTACTGTGTATAGGTGATTTTCTACCAAAGTGGGGCAATCTCTATGCTCCATCATCTCTATGCTACAGACGGTAGAATGAATGAAGGGATAAAATAAAACAGGGCAAAGGGTGCATGCCAACTCTCTTCTAAGGAAGTTTCTCAGAAGCAACCTCAAGAGATTTCTGTTTATATCCCATTACCCAGAGTGTTTTCATTTCCATCTGGCTACAGCAAAGACAGCCAATGTAGCCATTATTCTGGGCAGCCGGGTGACCAGCTGTCCTGTTGCTGTGAAAGCAGAGGAGGCGATATCAGAGAGGACAAGCCCTTTCTGCTGTACATAGCCAGCAAGTTACAGAGGGTCTGACAGGTCCTGGATTACCTGTTTTCACATTCTTGGCCCTTCTGCTGCACCCCAGACGTCAAATGTTACGGCAAAAAGCACGGGCTAGAAGCTTGGATTTGGGAGTCAGACTCCCTGTGTTCAAACTCCATTCCTGCCATTTACTAGTTGTGTAACCTTGGGCAAGTTACTTGACCTTCCTGTGCCTCTGTTTACCCATCTGAAAAGGAAATAATAGTACTTAGCTCATAGAACTGAGACCAGGGTTCAGTGAGTTAATATAGCCCAACCGCTTGGAATGGTGCCGGGTTTGGACAAGTGTTTGCATTTAAAAGACACTGTTTCAGCAGCTTGTCCTTTTGAACCTGCGCGGAAATGCTGCTAGAGATGCCCCCTGCCTACCACCTCTTCCCACCACGGCTTGCTCTGGGACCCCAGCTCCATTTGTCAGCCTCTCTGGGTGGCCTAATATGTTTAGAGAACACTGTGTGAGAACCACCTAATTCCAAAACACTCCCTCTTAGAGATCTCCTGGGACCCCCCTTCCCCGCAAGGATTCATGTTCATGTGAAATTTGATGACATTCCAGAGATTGGCTGACAAGCCCACCTCTCTCCCATTGCCCTAACCACAAACTCTGGGTGTACCTACAACCTGGAATTTCCCTAGAAGCCCTGCTTAAAGGAAGGAGCCTCCAACATTTATTGAGCACTGCCTGCCATTTTGTTTCATCTGACACAGCAGGGGCCATCCTCGTTTTATATGCAAGAAAATTAAAGCACAAAATGATTAAGTACTTCACTCAAGGTCGCAAAGCTAGGAAGAAGAGCCCAACTTAGGTTTTCTGGCCCTGCCTTCTTTGTGTTATAAAACTTTGTCCCTTTCTCTCTCTGGAAGCCATTTAAGGGGTGGCTATGAAAGGTGTGAGTTATTTACAAAAGATGTCCCATTAATCAGAGGATAACAATTGCTTGAGTGATGGAAAAAGAGAAGTTGCTGGTCACAGCTGTCATGTCTTAGCTTGGGCTTCCATGACAGAATACCGTCGGTGGTTGGCTTAAACAAGAGACACTGATTTCTCACAGGAATGGAGACAGAGAAACTTGCGATGGGGGTACCAGCATGGGCAGTTCTGGTGAGGACTGTCTTCCAGACACTTGCCTCAAATATTAGCATCCACACCTATGAATTTGATTCCTATCCATAGGTGTCTGACCCCCAGTCCATGTCTTCTCCTTCGTATCTCTTTCCTGAGCACCAGGTCTGCATAGTTAACTGACTGGAATAAACACAAAAGTACCTGAAGCCAACAAGTGCAAAGCTGAGCTCATTATTCCACCCTGGGAACCTCCTCCTCTGTCGGCCACTGCGGTTGGTAACACCACTGTCCACAATGAACCCCAGTCTGGAAAGACACACGTGTAGCTGCTTCTTACTGAACCCCTGTTATTTGCCAGTCACCGTGCCAGATGTTTCCCAGAAGTTTTCATTCCAGCTTTGTAAAAACTGTGTACTGTCGGCATCACTATGCCCATTCTGTGAACGCAGACACACGAGGTCAAGAGGATCAAGGACCTGCTCAAGGTCTTGCAGTTGCTCATGGGCAGTAACTCCCACGTTGGCTCCAAAGCCCATGGTTCACATTAAGTCACATACAGAAGGCACGTACACAGGGTCCACAGATGTGTTTTAGCTCCCAGAGAAATGACATATCACTGTTTTCAACTAGGAGGGGTTTCAACGAGAATCCAGATCTCAGATATTTCTTGAAAATTCAGAGGATCTGGCAATAGGCTCCACCTCCCAAATGGTAGCAGAGAGCTACAGGTGAGCGGCAGCCACTCCCTTTGGAACACATTCAAGGGGGCATGCTGTCTCCGGTCTGGCGCAGTCTCCGCCACTCCCTGCTGTCTTACTGCTGGCCCGCTTCTGTCATCAGTGCTGCCCGCCTGACTCCTGCTGGCGTTGGAGTTTAAGGCTTCTGCGACCTTGTGTCCCTAGGCTTTCCCCTCTCTTTCATTCTTGCACCATCTAATTGGTCCCTGAACTGACAGTGTTGCTTGTGAAATCATTTACTGTCACATTCCTCATCCCTAGCGCTACAAATTGTTCCTCCTAACCTCTCACCCCAATTACGCTAGTAAACACCTGGTTTCCTGCTTCCAGTCTTGATCGTCACTAATTCACTCTCCACACTGCTTGCAATTAGGGATATCAAAAAAACAAGAATAGATGATGTCTAGGAGCTTCAGAAGGAAATGCAGACTCCTTACGGAGGCGTGCAAGACTGTTCGCGATCGGACCTCTGACCGGGGGCCTCATTTATGTTCACTTCCCCCCGTCCCCTTGACCTTACTGAAATGTGGGCTCTCCCCAGTCATGACCCTTCACATCTCCTTGCATATTTACTCATCTTTTGCTCTGCTTGGAATAACCTATGCAGTTGATGTGAATATTTAAAATGGAGTCTACCAACATGAATCTAGAGTGATTGCCTTTCTAAAATTTGTATTTTTTTTCAATTTTGACTCGATGGATGAGTCTTCTATTTCTTTTTCCGTTCAGATACAAACAGGATAGAAACATGAGTCCCAGTTGTGTTTATATACCTTCACTCCTTAAATGGCCCATCATTGATTTCCTTCTGTGTCATACTGCAGAGTAGCAAGAGCTTGGGCTTAGTATCCCCGCTGTGCCATCCACTAGCTACATAGACTTCAACAGGCTACTTTATATATGTTTCTGTGTCGCCACTGTCCCATCTGTTCAGTAGAGGCACTAAGGGTTCTTTTATCATACAGTTATAGTGGGGTTCAGAGAAATAACGCATGGAAAGGGTTAAAACCATCTGGTGCACGCCAGCCCCCAGGAGATGTCCACTCTGGCTCTTAGTCTTACCATTCTTATTTAATTCATTTACTGAGCACTGGATCAGGAACTCTTTCAGGAATTTTGCTATGTATCTTTTTAGAACCCACAACAACGTTGTAAAGAAAATAATTTCAGCTCTTTTCTGGATGAGGCAGCAGATTAGAGAGGTCGGGGCTCGCCTTGGTCATTGTTTGTCCCAGGGTAATAAGTACTTAAGTATCTCCTTTTCATTCAGAGTAAAATGGAACACGTCTCACGAAAGATGGAATTATATTCCATTCCAGGCTGTGAAGGGACTCTTTGGAGAATTCAAATGTTATTAAAACCAATGTGGGACATTTTTAGTACAATTTCTAAAATTTAAAAACTACCGGGAACTTTATAAAATGTTGAATAGAATTGGATTTTGAAAAGGTTTTCTATTTTTGGACAGAAAAACGCCAAGTTGATTATGCCAATTTATGAGGGATGCTTGAGATAATTAAGTCTGGGAGCTATTTCTGTTTGTTTTATGTATTCACTAGGTCCTTAGCAGCAACAACAGATATTGCCAATATTGCCAGGAGTTCTGTGTGAAGATGGGTAAATACGAACTTGAAGTAGACAAGGAGGGGACGTCTGGGTGGCGCAGTCAGTTGGGCGTCTGCCTTCAGCTCAGGTCATGATCCTGGGGTCCTGGGATCGAACCCCACATCGGGCTCCTTTCTCAGTGGAGAGTCTGCTTTTCCTTCTCTCTCTGCGTCCCCCATCCCCACTTGCGCTTTCTCTCTCTCAAATAAATTAATAAATAAAATCTTTTAGAAAAATATAGACAAGAAAAGTTGAAGAGAATAGTGGAATAAAAACTGTCTATTAGTAAAATTATTTAACTTTGTTTCTAAAATTTGAACCATCTTCATTTAATTTTCAAGCTGCTGCTATACTGTGAATAGGTTTTACTAAAGCATTTGAAATCCCTGCATGGATACGCAAACCTACAGACCCACACATACATATGTACACTTCTTAAAATTGAGGAATACTGAAACACATATACAGGAAACAAAAAAAATAGCCTCTACAATTAGCACATTTAATATTTTTAAAAAATTTAATGCTTTCCTGAGGTAAAATTTAGATACAAATTTCATTTATTTTAGGTACATAACTCAGTGTATTTTAGTAAATGTATCACCACAATGCAATATTAGACCATTTACATCAACCCCAAAGACAGCTGATGGCCATTCAGGGTCACACCTGGCCCCAGACAAGCACCAGTCTATTTTCTTTATCTACAGATTTGCTTTTTTTGGACATTTCTTATAAGTGGAATCACACAATATGTGTTGTTTTTTAATTGCTTTCTTTCAGCTAACATAATTTTTTGGAGTGCATCCATGTTGTAGCACAAGTGAGACCGTAGATCCTTTTTACTGCTGTGTAGTATTCCGTTATATGGCCACCAGAGTTTATCTATTACAGTAACCAACTTAAAAAAGTATATACTCAAGGGGCGTCTGGGTGGCTCAGTGGGTTAAAGCTTCTGCTTTCGGCTCAGGTCATGGTCCCAGGGTCCTGGGATTGAGCCCTGCATCGGGCTCTCTGCTTGGCAGGGAGCATGCTTCCCTCTCTCTCTGCCTGCCTGTCTGCCTACTTATGATCTCTGTCTGTCAAATAAATAAAATCTTTTAAAAAAAAGTATATATTCAAGAAACTGCTAACAGTGGCTCTTCAAGAGAGAAGAATAGGGTGGAAGAGATATGAGAGGGAGATCTTTTCATTGATTACTATTTTATATGGGTTTATTTTTTTAAAATTCAGGATTTCATCTTTTTGAAGCAAAGGTAGGGAATGCCTTTCCCCCAGAAATGTGTATGAAATAAGAGGACAAAGTCCTCCGCTGACCCCAGTCCCACCTTCCTGAAGGTAATCACCATTAATTTTTTCCAGCATCTTTCTAGACTAATTATTCACGCATACGTATGCCCATGTACACCTGTAAATATATTCACGTCCCTGGGTGTCTGAACGTCTGAGTGGTCATATATCTTACATTTGAACAAATTGGAAGCCCAGGGCTTAATACTTTAACCCCCCATTCCCAAAGCTAAGGAGACCTGCCTTCCCCCTGTGGTTGGGTTGTCGGTATCTGGAAACTGTTAAATGAGTTAATCACTTCACAATGGGGACATTTAGGAATGGACCCAGGTTATTTATTTTTTATTAAAGATTTTATTTATTTGAGAGAGAGAGGGAGAGCATAGAGGGAGAGTGAGAAGCAAACTCCCCGCTGAGCAGAGAGACCAGGGTGGGGCTGGATCCCGGGACTCCAGGGTCATGACATAAGCCGAAGACAGAGGCTTAAGGTCTGAGCCACGCAGGTGCCACCTGCACCCAGCTTATCAGCTATGATGTGTGAACACAGTTTCATTTATTTTTTACCCGTTCCCCTGTCTGTGTTTTCTGGCAGGATACTTCGGCGCGGCCTGCGAGGAAAAGGTGGACCCGTGCTCCTCGTCCCCGTGCCAGAACAATGGGACCTGCCACGCGGACGGCCTGCATTTCAGCTGCAGCTGCAGCGCGGGCTTCACGGGGCCAGCGTGCGCCCAGCTCGTGGACTTCTGCGCGCTCAGTCCCTGCGCGCACGGCACTTGCCACAGTGTGGGCACCAGCTATAAATGCCTTTGTGACCCAGGTCGGTACCATCATGGAATGCAAATCCTTGCTCTCTCCAGTCTTAGACTTTTACCTTTTCTAGTGCGTCTGGACAGATGTTGGCTCCCCGGATGTGTTCACTTGTCCATAGACACGTCCCCCACTCACTTATGACGTCCTTTCTCTTTAGACTTACTCTTGGCAGGGTTTACAAAACACGATTTCCCCTCTGCACGAGTAGGTCACAGTCATGACAAAATACAAAAAAACAAGTAAGCAAAATAAGAAAATTAAAAATAGGCTTGATCTCTGAACAGCTTAATTATTTTTTAAAGATTTACTAGAGGTCATTCCCCAGCTTTTACTGGACTGCCTATCTTAATACCATGTTCTTAGGTTAATGGAGTATGTTTTTCTTTTTTAATGGGCATAAAAAGCGAGACGCAATCCATTTAGAATTTTCTCATCTATTAGAATTACTCTGGGCCCTGTATGTGTTATCGGACCTGTGGGGCCCTCTGCAAATATTCAAGAGTTCCTAAAGTTTCTTTTCCAAAGATCTTCTGCCTTGTACTGATTTTTTTTTTTTTTATTGTGTAAATTTTGAGACTCCAAAGTCACAGTGATTTCTAGCCAAAATTTGTGTCTGCACAACCTACCTGTGTGGTCCTGAAAAGAATGCACACATGGGTGACTCTTTCTGGTCGTTTCTGTTTTGCCTCCCTCTCTTCTTCCTTGTAGGAGCTAGCTATCCCTTCAGAATGCGTGGAAGCGCGGTTCCTCACACGTGTGTCTGACCCACCCACGTGGAGGCCAGTTCCCTGGTTTTGCTGGAGTCTCAGGTCTGCTGGTGCAGTGCCTTCCACCTGATGCCTGGTCCCCTGTCACCCCGTTTTCACCTGTAAACTTCTCCTTCTGGGCCCCCTACGCTTTCCCCCTGCTGAATTCCAGCAGTCACCCTTGATATCACTTGCCTGGTCTTTAAAACATTATATTAATTGTCTTTCTCCCCACTGGGGGTAGGAGGAAGTGTATTTTATTAGTAACCTTAATAGCTCCAAACCACCATTTAGTGAGCACGAATCTGTCTAGGTTTTGAGCTGGTGCTTCACATCTGTGGTCCCTCCCTGCAAGCTACATCTCACCGAGCCACATTTATGAATTGTGTCATACTTGCTTTAGTCATGTGCCTGTGGCCATACACCCAAGAGGGGGCTGAGTGCAGAGGCCGACCCAGGGGCCACGGTTCCACTGCCCAGAACTTTCAAGGGGCACATCTCATACTCATAAATCAGTGAAGGAATTAGTAGGAAATCCAACTAAGCATTGAGGGGTATTGAAAAACCTTTTCATGGAGGGGAGCCTGGGTGGCTCAGCCAGTTAAGCATTTGACTCTTGATTTCAGCTCAGGTCATGATCTCAGGGTCGTGAGATCAAGCCCCATGTGAAGGTCTGTGGCTCAGTACAGAGTCTGCTTGTCCCTCTCCTTCTGTCCCTCCCCCGGCCCACACTCTTGTTCTTTCTCAAATAAATAAATAAAATCCCCACCTCTCGCCAAAATATATATGAAGAGAAAAAGAGAGAAATATTGGAAGAGATTGATTTTAAGGAATTGGCTCACGTAACTGTGAGAACGGGCAAGTTCTCAATCTGTAGTGCCAGACGTCAGGCAGGAAACTCAGGCGGGGTTTCCTTGTTACAGTTTTGAGCCTGAATTCCTTCTTAAGAAACCTCACTCTTTGCTCTTAGGCCTTCACCGGATTGGATGAGGCCCACCCACGTTTTAGAGGGAAATCACTTCACTCAAAGCCTACTGCTTTAAAAACTCATCTTGTCTAAAAAGCACCTTCCCAGCAACATCTAGACCAGCGTTTGACAACATGTTTGGGTGCCGTGGCTTAGCCGAGTTAACACATGGAATTAAGGCTCACAGTAGCATTTTTGGGTTTCCCATTAGACCTTGAGGTGAAGAAGTTTCTCCACCTCTCCATCTGCCCTGAGATACTTTCCCTTGCCTCCTCCCTACTCCCTCTGTCTTCTCCTGTCAGAGCCATGGTGGAAATGGGAATGGCTGCCTCACCAGAAGCCCGGTTTTCTTCCATGTGCTGGGCCCTACGTGTGCGATGGAACTGGGCCTGCCGAGGAGGGGGCAGTGCGGGGCGGCCCCCTTGCCTGTTGGGAACGTGGGGTACGAAGACTGCTGTGTTTGCACATAAAGCAAGCTGCAGTGGTGCTGGGGAGAACACGGTCTCACTCACATCCGGGCTCCCGAGGGCGCTGCTCCCCATGCTCCATGTGTTCTCACATGTGGTGTCTACCCACCCCGCTCCACTCATCGGAAGCAAAATCGTTCTGTCAGGAACTTCCTCCCTCCTTCATTACCAGACCCCTGAGAGTGCTGCTTCTGTCCGGGAAGCCCCACCCAAAGAGAAATCAGATATCTCAAGATCAGAAGGGAGCCCTGTTTTTTCCTCCTTTTCTCCTCAGATTTCCTTTCTTGATCATACTAACTTTTTCTTTCTATTTAGTTGGCCTACTTTTAAAACTTTCTTTTTTTTATTATTTATTTTTATTTTTTATTTTTAAACCTTTAAATGGAATGTAGTTATTTAAAGGTAAATGTTACTTTGTGTGGCTGACGATTATGAAAATGTTGTTTAACACTCTGAGTTTATCGACAGGTACGGGCAGGCTTACCTGGGTCCTGCATAGAAAGTATATTTCCTGTTCTTTCTCTTTCCACACTGGGAGGTGAGAACTGACCTGGGAGATCCCCTCCCATTGACCGTCCCCATAGGAAACTTAACAGGACTTCTCTGGACCTTTTTGTATTTTTATGAAGAACATCTTAGATTTTTGTCCATTCAGTGACAGTTGGTGTCACAGCCTAGACTGGGACAAGTTGCTGACTGTGGTCTGCTGTGTGTGAGAGTGTTAAATGTGGCACATGGCATGTTTCCTGGCATGGAGTCGTGAGAGATATTGCCCTTTCTTTCTGTCAATGGACATTCCAGCATTTATTTATTTATTTCAAGATTTTATTTATTTATTTGAGAGAGATTGGGCCTGAAGCAGGGGGTTTGGGGGAAGAGGGAGAGGGAGAAGAAGACTCACTTGCTCAGCAGGGAGCCCAATGTGGGACTCCATCCCAGGACCCTGGGATCATGACCTGAGCTGAAGACAGACGCTTAACCAACTGAGCCACCCAGGCATCCCCCAAGCATTTCTTTGTAAGGTCTCTATGGTCCCTACGTAGAGACTGTAGAGTCTCTACGTAGGGACCATAGGTCTGTAGACCATAGAGTCTCTCTGCAGAGACTGTAGGTCTGTAGACCGTAGAGTCTCTACGTAGAGACCATAGGTCTCTTCGTAAGGTCTGCTGGTCTCTACTCAAACTTCCTTCCTGGCCAGCTGGAGCATTTGGCTTGGTAATAGTCAAATGTCCAGTGTCACCTTCGGGAGGTGAGGAACCTGGTGATTGGAGCCAAAATGATGAGGGGACTACTGACTGATGATCAGTAGGTGTTTTATTGAATTAATACAGTGCTTATATACTCTTAAGGTCTGGATTTCTGCAGGATGTGGTTACATGCAGAGTAATCATGTGCTTACATGTGAACTATAACAACTTATTAATGGACGGAAAAACAGACTTAATGACTTTCCATCGTAATCAATACAATGTATCTTAGAGGAGGCATGAAATTACAACATGCATCCTTTCATGTTTATTCTGGGCATCAGTCCCAGCAGAACTCTTCTCCTCCTTCTCTTGGAGCTTTCTCACAAGACACGACATGACCCCGGTCCCATCGGTAAGGATGCAGGCTGTGTTCCAACAGTCCAGCCACTAAGTAGCCTTGAAAAGCCTGAAGAGGCATGTATTCCCTTCCATGAGTCCGTTGTCTCTTAGGTGGTCTCTCCCCGGGGCAGAGCCTTGGAGTTCTTGTCAGAGTTCTGTCTTTGAACTTGGGAGATAAAATTGCTTTCCGAGGGGTTGCGTCCTCAGATCATTAAGTGACATTGTGTGAAATAAAAAAGGCATCTTAACATCTGGGAAGAATTTACATTTTAAGAGGTGAAATGACAATTCTCTGAATATGAAATTTTTAGTCTTAATCTTTTGGAGTACGTAATTGCTTTCCCACCAGTTTGCATAATAGAAGAATCTCACGAGAGTCGGTAAATTGGGTGTCTAGCTGAAGAGCGGCAAGCCTGATCATCTTTACAGAGAGCAAACCGATCCCATTTCATAAAATGACAGCAGATTGAAATCATGTCAGGTTGATAATTAGTTCCCGTCTGACAAAATGCCATTTGGATCGCTGCAAATCAGATTTGCCAGGTGCTTTATTTTCAAACCTCATTTTTAGCTTATCAGGCTAGGGATTTCTGATGGGATTTTAATATTAAATAATAAAATGTCAACACTGAGTAATCACTGAAATATTATCTTTCAGTGACAGTGTTAAGTGATAGGCCATACATACTGCCCCCCAAAATGGCAAATTGAAATCTCCCCAAGGCTAGAGAAATGCAGAACATGGACCCTTGTAAGTAAGCATCGTAGCGGGGAGTGTCACAGTGTGAGGAACTTGCTGGGGGTGGGGCGGACATGCTCACAGGTGGGAGCCATGGTGTTTCGTGCGCCCTCAGCACAATGGTGGCATCTGCAGATGCCATTTGGATGATGACCAATACTGGAAGGAATCCCTGGCTGGAGATGGTTTGCCTGAGTTCACTGGTCTTGGCCCCGGCCTAATGCAACTGAGTCATTACTCTGACCTTGTTTGTTGAATTGAATTAACCATGCCTTTATAGAATGTGCCTTAAGTTAAAGAAGTTTAGACTTTTTCCAAATAACATTTTTTTTAAAGGAAACTGTAGGAATTTCAGATATTTTTTACATATGCCTTACGCGGGAGCTGCACCTATGGTCTCTGAGGCCTGAAGGGCAGCTGGCATTGCTTCCTTCAAACTCAGACTTGGCAATATCGGCATTCTGATAGTCTTCTGGAAACACAATCTAAGGTAGGACTTACTGCTTAGGATTTTAATAACGATTCAACAGCCATAAAGAAAAAAGCACACCTACAAGATATGAAGATATTTATGTCTTGCTAACGAATGCTTAATTGCATTTAGATTCTTGGATAAGTACAGTGGACAGCTTTCATCTCTTATGAACCAGAAAATTTTCTTCATTAGGTTCACTAAGATGGAGACAGTTCTTGTGTTTAACAAGCTCTAAGGGGTTCCTGGTCTACATATCATAGTATTCCTAAGAATTATAGATTGTATGCAATATATTGTCTCCTTTCCTTATATCCCAGCACTGTTACCATGTCCTCCTTTTGTTATATTTCAAAACATGGTATCTGTCCTCACCATTGGGGCCCCAAATAGAGCCTTGTCTACCTAGCGAACAGCTGTAATAATTCTTCATAATCTGTATTTACCTAAGGAAGAAATTTAAATCTCTCTTGACAGCATGATGATAGTAAGAACACTGATATATGAGAGCTTGTTGGACAATTACAGATAGGCCTTGAAGGTGTTAGAAGCTGGCCTCATGCTCATAGCTGGGCCATTGTGTCTCTTATTGGACACAGGGACATAAGTAATCCCACAGAAACTGACACCAGACATGGTCACTCCGAGGCCATGATAAAGTGAGACAAACAAGACCATTTCATAATTTTAAGTACAGACAAAACCAAGGCCACCATGCAGTCCACGTAATACCACACTTCTCCTTCTCTCACAAATAAATGGAGGGCTAGCTGCTTCTTTACCAACCACAGCTTTAGCCTTGAGCTAGCTTGCCTTTGCTATAGATCAGATATATTGAGATACTCGAGCATAGAGCTGCTTCTGCTTTCTGACCCCACTCTAGAGTAAGTCCTCCCCAGATCATCCAGCTGGAGTTCAAATCCTGTAAGTAGCATCTAACCCCCTTGTACTGAGACACCTCCTGGTTCCCATGATGTGTACCCCCTTGCTGCATTGACTGGACTTAACTGATTGAAACGCTCAAAATACTGACAGTTCAATCAATTGAAGTTTTGTGTTAACAGCCCAATCAGAATTTCCAACGAGTAGGACAGGGAAATGCTGTGGATTTATACACAGGGGGAGGATGTTATGGAATAAAAGTCCTGGGTGAGGGTGGGAGGGGGAGGAGAGGGGAGATTCAGAGAACAGGAGATGCGTTTGGCTGCCAAATAAGATGCCCTGGGTGTGGTAATGGGTGGTAAGGCTGAAAGGCTCGCTGGGGCACACTGAGGAGACTCTAGATGCTGAGTTTGGAAAATGAAGACTTGGGGACCTTTTGCATTGTCTGGGAACTGATCCATGTTTTAGAAAGATGGTTCTGATAGGATTGGGAGATTTCTAGGGAGAATGAGTGATTCGAGGAAGAATGGGGAAGAAAGAACATTCTGGTAGAATTAGATATTACAGGTAGATTTACTGTCAAGGAGAGATGTTAAGACAGCAGAGCAGTCAGGAAGCTCAGGCAGGTGGAAGTGAGGGCTTGGACTTGTGGCAGTGGGAACGAAAGGTCAGACCTAAAATCTAATCGACAGGTGGAATCGTCAGATTTGTTAGCTGAATGCAGGGAACAAAGGTCAGACTGGAGCTCAAGGTCTGTCTCCAGCTTTAACTTGGGAAACTCAGAGAAACAGGAGGATGTGCAGAAGCAGCCTTAAGCGCCTCCCACCGCCCACCACACCAGGGGATGCTGAGGAGTCAGCCCCTGTGGTGTCGACAGCTGTTGGCATGGCCATACTTTTCTCCATTTCGTTTTTATTCTAATTTTGGGGGCATTCGGGGAGAATTAGTGATATTGCCTTCTTTAGGCTAGTGACCTGTGGGGTTACTAGAAGGGGAGAAAGGACACTAGAAATGAGTGAAGGGCATTGCTGGTGGAGCATATGGAATGTTTATGAGATTCTTGACATTCAAAATCTATTCACAAGGCTGCTTTTAAACCTCGCTTTAAATGGCGAGGTATATCACTAATCCGTACGTATGAAAGTGTTGATGAGACAGCCTTTAATTACAGAGGATTTCTGTTCCTCCTTCTCCCACCACTCCACTTAAAATTCAAGTAGTTGAGAGCTCATTTGTGGCTGAACTTTTGTTGAAAAGGAATGAGGTTTACCTGCTGACTGTAGGTTTTAGAATAGTCTGTGAGGACAGCAGAAAACATGGACATCACCTTACCTGGACCTTACCTGCAAACCGGGAATGGCAGCTGATAATAACTTGGGGCACTAAGCCATGCATTTCTGAGAACGGCTCTGTGGGAGACACTTTGCCAGCCCAAGATTGCAGGAACTTCTCATGAAGTTTATGGCCGTGAAGATCAGATGGGGACGTATTTGAAACTCTTTCATAACTAAGACATTGACTCTTATTTTGTTTGGTGGTTGGGAGTTAATTATGATCTGATCACTAATGTTTTCTTGCTTGCCAAGAGTCTGGGCAGCTGGAATTGAGAACTGAGAGTCAGCATCCTTGCCTCTCTTCCCAGCTGTGATGGAAAGGGGCCTGGCCGAGAACTGAGCCCAGCCCAGTTCAAGTCTCAGCTTTGTCACAGAGCAGCTGCGTAGTTGGCCCTGGCTGCCTTAGTTTCCTCTTCTATGAAATGGGGATAAACCATAAAGCTCAAATGAAGTGATGTGTACTGTCTTGTATTTTGAAATCTATAAAACAACGAAGCAGTTGTGCAAATGTCAGCTATGCCTTTCCCTGGGGAAGATCGGCTAAGAATGATTAAATCTGCCTGGATTCTTTTCACGTGAGGTTCAAGACTAGAGCTGGAGTAGAGGAGGGATCCATCTTCATGGCCGTAGCGGGTACAGGTGCACCTTCTTGCAGGACTAAGTGATTGCTTGCTGTGTGGGCTCTCGGTGGCTTCCGTGATTAAATATTTAAGTGCCCGGTCCTTAAGTCGTGACCATGACTGTTGCCATTTCTGGGCCCAAGATTACAGAGCTAGAAGAGGATGAAGCCGGGATCAAACCCTGGGTGTTTGGGACCCAGAGCCTCTGTTAGCTCAGAGTAAACAGGAAATAGGGGGAAACTGTGACTGACTCACTAGTGATGAGTAAAGGATTGACCAGATTTCCCAAGCAGTAGTTGTCTTAATAGCTACCTCAGAAGGACACATGAAATTGGGGTTCATTGGGATATCGATTCAGCCATATTGATCTGGGTAATGCTCTTCGTCTGGGCAGCTTTGCCTAAGTAGCTCGCGTCTATGACAACTGCCAACATCCAGACTCTGTGCCAGTCACCTGACAAAATTCTCTCTTCCTTAACCCCAGGCTGTAGTACTCCTATTTTCCTAACTGAAGGATGGAGAAACTGAGGCAGTGAGGGTATAAACAGCAGGAGGCGGGGGTGACAGAGCCCCAAATTGAGCTGGGTTTGTCTAGAACTGAAGCCCTTGACCCATAGGCAGACTCTCAGCAGAAGCCTGCTTGTGCCTCTCCCCCGCCAAGTTACGCATCAACCTGGGCTCTCACTTATGTTTGAGCCAATCACGGGAGAAGCTTCTAGACTCCTCTTGTCTCAGTGCAGCTCCTGAGATGAGGCTTGAAAAGCAGCCTTGGTTGTGGTCTAGCGGGTGGCTAGACCTGACCAATAGTTCCTTCCTTCCCAGCCCAGAGAAGCACAGTTCTGACTTGCAAAGGGATTGAGCTGCTGGGTGGAGGGGGTGGCGGGGTGGGGGTGGGGTCCTTCAGCTTTTGTTACACTGCAGATTCAGCTCCTTCGAAATGGTTGCTGGGGGCTACCTGGGCCTGGAACTTAGGGCCGCATCTCACCTGATGGCTGCCACTTGCACCTGTTTAGAGAAACTGCTGACCTCTGGTTCAAATGAGAGATACAGATGTGGCCACATGACAGATGTGTCACTCTTCCACTGAGGTAGTCTCCCTTGTGGGGTGGTGATTCTCACTCCTGGGAGCCCCAGTGCCCAGAAACAATACGACCTTTTTTCTTAGCACTGGAATCTGGAAGTCTCCTGCGTTGACTGTTGTATGACCCGACACCTTCGATGCTGTTTCTTTTCACTTGACTCTGAGAATGTCCCTGAAATGTTCTTTCCTCTTCACAGTTGGCTTTTGTTTTTTCGTTCTTTGCCTGGAGGGAGCTTGGATGTCCTAGCTCCCAGTGTCACTCCTTCCTACGGGAGTGGCTCAGGGGCAGTGGTCTGTTGTCAGTGTTCATAGTGGAGGTGTAGCTGGGCTCCGGAGCTACACCTCCTAGCTAGGGTTGGAGCCTCTATGACAGTGTGCTGTCGTAGGGGATGGTACGAGTTATAGGGTGACCGATGGCCGGCTGCATCCCGAGTCCCAAATAGACAATCCAAGAAGAGACTTGCCTGCATGTTCTACTTTTTTTTTTCTTTCTTTCTTTCCTGGCCTTTTAGTCTTCACTGTGCTTTTAAATTCTTTATTGATTTGGATTTGTCTAAAAACCTGCGGACAATGCCCTGCGTCTGTTTGCTGGTTTTCTATCGCTGTCATTAATTTTCCATTTAAGGGCACAGGATGAAAGTTGCTGCATATGCTGAGTGCTTTTATAAAATTGCTTCAGTTTTAATGAAGATTCTGAGCCCCTGGGTGTGCCTGCAGCAGTGATACATGACCTCTTTTTTTTTTTTTTTTTAAATTCCAGCACATTGTCAGCTCAAAGTCCTTACTGACTTTGTGGAGCAGCGTGTCCTCTCCGGTCTCGCCAGGTGCTTCCTTATGCAATGCCACAGTGCTCCATTTAAAACCCCATTTGGCATTAGAGGATTTGGCTGGAGAGATCATTAGCTGTTTGGACAGAAGTCTTAATGATATGTTGATAGTTATCGGGCTAATGTTTCATTTTTTTCAATACTAGATGGTTTCTGATGATACAGATGAGAGTGAATGTCCGAGGCTTAATTCATTACTAAAAGTATGTCTTTTAGATGGGATAAGCCCGACTGAAAGTCAGTGTGGACTCAGGAATATATATTGTCGGGTGGTCTGATTTGGGGATAACTTCCCTTCATCTTTTACCCCCTAAAAATGCCTTTGCTAATAGTTTGCTGATGCCTAAAAGTTTATGCCTGTGGTTTTATTCTTTTAAGTGAGGCAATGTAAACCCCTGTATTCGTTAGTTACTGCTGTGTAACAAACTTTCAAAATTTGGTAGCTTAATACAATCTATCATTATTTATGGGTCTGTGGTTGATAATTTCGGCAGGGCCTAGCTGGGATGTCTCTTCTCCACCCACATGCTGTTCGGTGCTCACTCATGCTTTGTGGTCAGCTGGTTCGTCAGCTGGGGCTCGGCCAGTCCTGCAGGACCTCAGCATGTGTCTGGCACTTGGCTGGAATGACAGCGGCCTCTGGCCGACATGTTGTTCGCCATCCAGCAGACTAGTCGGGGCTTCTTCACAGGGCGGCTGGGTTCCATAAGCAGCAAGGGAGGACAGGCCCAATGCACAAATATTCTTTACAGTTTCTTCTGTTGTTTGCTAATGTCTCACCGGCAGGAGCATAACATTGGCCAAGTCTGCAGATTCCTTTTCTCAATGTGAAGAGCTATAGAGAGACTTTGTGACTGTTTTTTTTTTTTTTCCTTTGTAATCTACCATATCTTAAACCTACATATGTGAGGAATGTGAATGAGTTTAATATATTTATAAGAATAGCTTTGAGGAGGATAGTTGAAAAAGAGAAACAGTGTGCTGTTACGGTGGTTTGAGTGAAAGACAGGGTCCCACGGAACTTGCCTACCCAAGGGATAAGGAATATCTGGGAGACCGTTGCTTTCCTTATTTTGGAATTTCTTCACAAGTCTGTAGAGACAGAGCCTGGTCTTCACTTTATGTCAAGGAAATTCTATTTTTTACTTTTGCTTATTTGTATTCATATTCTACTAGGATCTGCCCTTTTGATTTTTCACTGCTTTATAACCTCTTATGTGAATAAGTGCCCTATTTTTAAGCATCCTTAAGGATCATTTAGTAGAGACAATAGGGACAGAACTCAGGATGGACTCAAATAATTGAGTTCTGATTCTAGATCATTTGCGTTGAGAAATTCATAATCCAGTTGCCTCAAGGTACAGTTCTGGTGGTTCCTTTTCTCCACAAAGTTCTTTTTTCCCCCCCATAATAACTATTTTATGTGTGTCTGTTTCTCATTTTGAATTTCTAATGTGAGAAAGTACAAGGGATAATATACAAAACCGTGTAGCCATTACATATATTTTTTAAGGTTTTCATTTAAATTCCAGTTAGTTAACATACAGTGTAATATTAGTTTCAGGTGTACAGTTCAGTGATTCAACTCTTCCCTACATCACCTGATCTCATCACAGCAGGTGAGCTCCTTAATCCCGACCACATATTTAACCCATCCCTCCCCCCACCTCCCCACTGGTAACCATCAGTTTGTTCTCTATAGTTAAGATTCTGTTTCTCAGTTTGCCTTTCTCTCTCTTTTTTCCCTTTATTTTTTTTTTCTGTTTCTTAAATCCCACATATGAGTGAAATCATATGGCATTCGTCTTTCTCTGACTGACTTATTTCATTTAGCATAACTCTCTAACTCCATCTATGTTGTTGCAAATGGCAAGATATCACTCTTTTTTATGGCCAAGTAATATTCGATTATATATATATTTTATATATATATAAAATATATATATATATATGTAAATACACACACACATACACCACATCTTCTTTATCCAATCATCAGTTGATGGACACTTGGGTTCCATAATTTGACTATTTTAGGTAATACTGTTCTCAACATCAGGGTACATGTATCTCTTTGAGTTAGTATTTTTGCATTCTTCGGGTAAATACAATCCAGCAATGGCTGGATTGTACAGTAGTTCTATTTTTAACTTTTTGAGGCGCCCACAAACTCTTTTCCAGAGTGGCTGCTTCAGTTTGCCTTCCTATTAACAGTGTGAGAGAGTTCTCCTTTCTCCACATCCTCACCAACACCTGTTGTTTCTTGTGTTGTTGATTTTAGCCATTTTGACAGGTGAGAGGTGATTTCTCATTGTAATAAAAGAATTTGCAATGGGAAAAAGACAGTCTCTTTACCAAATGGTGTTGGGAAAACATGGAAAAGAATGAAACTGGACCACTTTCTTACACCATACGCAAAGATAAATTCAAAATGAATTAAAGACCTTAGTGTGAGACATGAAACTATAAAAATCCTAGAGAAGAACATGTGTAGTAACTTCTTTGACATCGGCCATAGCAATTTCTTTCTAACTATGTCTTCTGAGGCAAGGGAAGCAAAAGCAAAAATAAGCTATTGGGACTTCATCAAAATAAGAACCTTCTGCACAGTGAAGGAAACAATCAACAAAACTAAAAAGTAATCTATTGAAAGGGAGAAGATATTTGCAAATGAAATATCTGATAAAGGGTTTGTGTCCAAAATGTATAAAAACTCAACACCCCAAAATGAATAATCCAATTAAAAAATGGATGAATAGACATTTTCTCAAAGAAGACGTACAGACGGCCAACAGACACATGAAAACATGCTCAGCGTCACTGATCATCAGGGAAATGCAAATCAAAACCACAGTGAGATAATTCCATGAAGTTCTTTAGCTGAATCATGACTGTAAGAGTCAGCTTCAGCCCTTATGAGTGTATAGCCCATAGGGGTGGTGGCCTAGTGGGAAGTGTGTGCTTCTAAAAATGTTTATGAATGACTATGATAAATTTCCTTGGTATTTAGCAATTTAGCAAGGATGCAGCATATGTACTTCAGAGTGACAGTGACTAAGGGGGGAGGTTAGAGGTTTGCTTTGTATTGTGTCTTTGAATGTCCTCATCCTCAGGGATAGGAGAGGAAAAGCAAATATACCTGGAGAAAAATCTACCTCTGCATTGTGGATTCTATGCACCAGAATTTTCTGGAATAGTCTTGATCACAGTGTTTTGTTTTCCATCACAACCACTTTGGTACTGAACTATGTATGAGGCCCCCTCTTATCACCAGAAACAGTGTAACTTTATCAGATCATGTTTCTCAAGTTTTGGTTTTTAAAAATTTTTATTGTAGATTGTCTGCCATTTTTGTTTTTCTTTTTAATTACAAAAATGTCCCCAGACTTACTGAAATATAATTGACATATAATGTTGTGTAAATTTAGATGTATAATGTGTTTATTTGATACACTTACATGTTGCAAAGCGATTACCCCCCATTGCATAGTTTACACAATCATGTCACCAAATTATCAGGGATTTTTGTATAAAAAAGTTGCTTTCTGAGCAACTTTCAAGTATGTAATACAGTATTATTAAATAATCACCATACTGTACATTAGATCCCCAGAACGTGTTAATCCTATAACTGGAAGTTTGTACCCTTTCACCCACATCTTCCTAGCCCCAGGAAACCACCCTTCTGCTCTCTGTTTCTATGAATTCTGTCCACTGTTTTCTGATGGTATTCCTTTACCTAAAATGTTATTTCCTTGGGTTTAGGAAGCTAGATCAGAGATGTGGGGAAAAACTGCAGTCACTAATCTGAATTTAGACTTGTTTTTCCACATTCTGATTAGGTATATATAACTCCCAGTCCTACAGGGAGAAATAAATGCTTGTCTACTTCTATACCCTTATTATTCCCTCATTTTACACTGCCTCCCCCAAATTTGGCGTTTGCTGTCAGTTTGGGATTCCTTTGCATTGCTTTCTTTCCTGAAGCAAATCAGAGAGGAGTATAGTTTCATTCAGTCTATGCATCTATGGTTGGTAGGTCATTGGACCACATTTCACTATTGGTTTATTTACATGCCTGTGACTGGTACATGTTCTGACTATGTGTTTTGTGCTGGTTTTTTTTTTTTTTTTTGATATGCTGATGGGAAGCCATAGATATTAAAAAATATTACCATGCCATATCTGGCACCTGTCACAGGTAACTTCTCCCACCTCTTGTCCTTTTGAGAACCAGAAGCTGGGCAAGGTGTGTGCTTTGTAGCTCAGTGGCTCTCAGACTTCACTGTGCATTAGAATCACACCGAGGGCTTATGAAATCAGAGTTCTGGGCTCCATCCAGAGTTCTGGAGTCAACAGGTTTTGGGTGGGGCCCGAGAACTTGCATTTCCAGGGAGTTTCCAGGTAATATTGATGCTGCTGGCCTTGGGGCCTCATGGAAAGAACCACTGTTACAGTGTGATGAACAGACACAAACCCTTTTGAGAGCAAACACCTCCAAAGAATATTTGGTGATGACTGAGTCAGTAAATTAAAATCAAATTTAAGCAAGTTTGTGAAATAAATGGGACGAGGCGTTTAAAAAACTTTCCTGGACTATCATCTTTAGAAATTCTTCTTTGTTCGTCAACACACTTGCATGAAAATAATCATCGAAGATTTATTTTCTCTCCAAAGGGCTGTCATAGAACCTTAATCTTTGACTCCCCCCATGCGGGGTCCTGTGCCCGCCTGGGTGCCTTCCATACTGAACCACCTGTAGAATGTGAGGGCTTTGAACCTACCTTTTCTTTTCCAAATCTCTACATTATTCTCCTCATCTCAAGTATAAACCACGCCATTTTTATGTGTATTTATAAACATGCTAGTCAGATGAGGTGATGGGAATATGTCATTAAGACATTTTATTTGTGTGGTGCCTGGGTGGCTCAGTCAGTTAAGCGTCTGCCTTTGGCTCACATCATGTTTCTGGGGGCCTGGATGGAGTCCTTCGTCAGGCTCCCTGCTCAGTGGGGAGTCTGCTTCTCCTTCTCTGCCTCCCCCACCACTCCTTAGCTGGTTCTCTCTCTCTCTCTCTTTCTCTCTCGTGCTCCCTCTCTAAATAAATAAAATCTTAAAAAAAAAAACCCAAGCCCAAGAAACAGAAAAAAAAAACCATTTTATTTGTTGTTTATAAGGAAACATATACCACAGTGATCTTTAAATCAAAGTTGTAAAATAGTATCTTGTCATTATATTTAATCTTCGATTTTAGTGCTTTAATCATAGTGCGAGAAGAATTTGTATTTAAAAAATTTGTATTTAAAAAAATACTTTCTATAGGGCATTAGTAAGAAAAACAGGCTACTTTATAATGGGTTTGTTGAACTGTAGCTACCCATATGTTGAGAGGACATACTGGCGAATTTGTAAGCTGCTGAGAAATATATGAATGTTAAGCTTTATTAGTAAAGGAAACGATATTTCTTCTTTACATATTTGCTTCCCCTTGTACATTCGTTTCCCTTTTGTGAAACATTTCTCTATGTTGCTCCTCCTTTGTTAAGCTCCTGAGTAACCTTTTTCCCCTCTTCTTTCAGCTGGCATAGATCATAGGTAGAAACCACCCTCTAGTGGCCAAAAGCATCATGAAAAAAAAAAAAGACTATAAAGACAAAGCTAAAAAATGAGGAAGAGGTTGATTTTTGCATGTGACTAGTTTGTAACCTAGTTCCGAAGGTAAATCCAAGAGGAGACTTCTAGAAACACTTACACAACAGAGAAAAATCCCCAAGATGATGGACAGGCTTAAGCCTTGGTTTTTAGGGGCTGCTGTCTGGGAAGGCTCGCTGTTGAGTTCTTGAACATCATCACGATCCAGCTGGGTTATCTACAGTATATTCTTTCATTTGTCCCTAAATGTGTTTGGAGGAGAATGCTGTTTGTGAGGATGGAACTCAAGCCAGGGGTGGTTTGCTTTTCGACCATATACTTAAGGCTTTTTTCCCTTCGCACGTGAATTAATGATGATTTACACTCTATTAATAAACCTAGAGAGGTTTCAGAATTTTTAACATCTCCAAAGATTTTCTTTTTTACATGTAAAAAAATGCAATTCTCCTTTAAAAAGGAGTTTTTCTTCATTAACAGGACACCTTATTGTGATGGCTGTTCCTCATGTCTTAAAAAGTCTTCTCTTCAGTTAAGACTGGATCTTTTCCCTCCGTATATCCCTCCACCTAAAAATTACCCTTAAAAAAGTCAGCCTTTTCTTAATGTTACCAGCTATTCTTTTGCCCAAACAACTGTAGACACAGCATGGGTATTGTTTCCTCGGTAATCAGCAAGTGAAACACCTGTAAAAGCATCTTTGATATTTTTCTTTCTGTGTCACACAAGTAACCTATTTTCAATGTGGGAAGTTAGAAATTTGAATATGCACACTTAAAATATAAATATAAAAACGAATCCTTTGATTTCCCTGCCTGACAAAAACTGTCAATTTTAGGAGACCTACTCCCAGGCATTTTCATGATTTGTCCGAATCAGACGTTTGCAAAGAAAAGAACTCCTGCTGTAATTATGTATGCAAAGGTTATTTTGCACTGGGATTCCATCTTCCTAGCAAGTTCAGTTCACTCACTGTGACTGAACGTCGTCTATATTCACCAACCTGTGTGCTAAGGAAGGGAGAAGAGAACAGACCCGTTGTTAAGAGAAAATGCAGAATTTGGGATCAGAGTTTGAGCTGTGAGTCAAAGCTTTACTGCCTGGCAGGAAACCAGATCCAGCACAGAGAAGCGTCTCAGGGGATGAGAGGGCTGAGAGGGAAGGCAAATGGGTAGGTTTTTTTAAAAAGCCAAATGTAAACAGACTCCGTTTCATATTAGAAGAATCCAGGAATCTGAGCGTCTGCCTGGGAAATCTGGGCTCACAGGTTGTGGCATTGCAGAGCTGGTCCCGTTTATGTTTTTCCAGAAAGCAGGCTTCCCTGCTGACGGGAGGCAGTGGCCCTGGGATGTAGGTGCTCTTCCAGGCTGTGGTGTTTTAGTGCTCTCGTGGTGTATTCAAGGCAGGCACCTCTTTTCAGAATTCTAGTACCTTCATTGTCCTTGAAAATCAGATGCGTGCAGTGGTCAGCAGACCAGGGGGACACATGCCTCATTTGTTATGTGTTCGGTGGGTATCATATGCCGGGCACCCTGCTGGACGGTGTGGCCACTTCAGGTGAAATGTCAAGTACGCGTCCTCCTAGGGGTGGGGCAGGGGCCCTCCTTTTATAAGGACTTAGCAGCTTCTGTTGCAACAAGCGCCCCTGAATTACACAGATGGAAGATGCCATGTGCTGGCCCTTGAGACGGTGACACCTGGGTGGCCCAGAGCTCCCCACCTGTGAACACTTAACTCTGGGTTACGGAAAGAGGTTCGTGGAAGGAAAGGGGTTCAAATCCATTTTATTGGCATAAAAGATAAATCGAGAGGCAAGACTTTCTTCACTCAAATGTTCAAATCACTCCCCCCCGCCCCCCAGTGCCCCACTGTCTCAGTGACTCTTGCAAGCAGTGCTCACATATCTTTGGTCATCGGTTGGTGGTTACACCAGGGGGCGGTGTGGCTCCACAGGGGACCCACGACTTCTGGAGTCATTCCATCTCCTCTCCACCCTTTTCTGTCTTTTTAGGAGTTCTTTCCCTGTGCCTCTTTCCCCCATCTCCCCCTTGATATTCCGGGTCCCTGTCTTCTACCCTCTCCCACTCTCTCTCCTTCCCCCTATTCCTTGTCTTTCTGTCTCCCTCTCTCTCTCTGCTTCCTCCCTCCCCCAACTTCTTGCTTCTGACCCCAAACCTTTCTTTTTTTGGCTACCATTCTGTAGATCCCCTCAGTGCGTAGCTCACTCCTGGTCAGTATGGTCAGAATTGGTCAGATGGTCATTAAAACGAGCTGATGTTTTTTCTTCATATGGCTTCCCTGGGAGAAATTGTCAGTTCGCTTTGTTCGATTAAGATCTACTTCTAGAAAGTGGTTTTACCAGCTTTCTGGCTTTCCATCCCAATCCCTGCTGCAGCCCCACCATGTGAATGAGATTCTGTTGTATGGAAAAGTGCCTAGAACAGAAACTAACCCCTGGAAGGGGGTTCGATAAATGTCAGTTTCCTCCTTCCTTCCGGAAGGCGTTGCAGCCTCTCTGGATAAGCCAAGCCAGGAAGCTGGGACTCACCTACGTCCTCGCCCTTTCTCAAGCGCCACATCCCATTTCTTACAAGTGTTGCTGTTTTACTTTGTAAATGGCTCTTGATATTTCCTCTCTGGCTGGCCCTGCCACCACACTCATCCCGCTCGTGTTTTCCCTGGGACGATTGCCATACGTCTTCACTGATTTCTCTGCATTGATTCTGATGGGGCTTTCCCCCATTCACCAGAAAAGTGATCTTCCTGAGAGGCGCACTTGATCTCTCACTCTCTGTACCCCCCCACCCCCCGCCTCCGTTGAAGGTATCACCTGGTCTGGTGGCTGCCAGCGTCTTGTTTGTTCTCTGCCCTCTGCTCTTCTGTGGACCTCAGCCCATCTTTGTAAGGAGACGTAGCAGCCTGGCCCACCTACCATCGGACTTCTGTCCACGCTGCCTCTCCTGTCTTGAATTTCCCGGTGCCCCCCACCCCCCGCCGCCCCGTTGCTGCCTACACACAACCCACCTCTCAGCTCACTGTCCCTTCCTTGGGGCTGTCTCCCTGGAGCTCAGCCAAGTCCAGTTCTCCCACTTCTCCTTCCCCCTGGCTCCCTGCCTTGGGGATCGCCCCCTTGCTCACACTCACCCAGTTATGATTTCACATGTATTTGGATGATTGTTTGGTGTCTGTCTCCTTTAAATGCCCCAGTAGAGGTATTACATCTATTTTCACACATAGGAGGCACTTAATAATTGTATGTTGCATTAAAGAATGAATCAGTCGAAGGGGCAGACAGGAGACCGGAACGTGGCCAGCCTTCACCCAATGACTGTGAAAGGCAGCGGCAGCCTGCAGAGCTGGGAAGACAAACTCATTGCATGAACTGTTAGGATATGACTTACAGCCTGCTGTCTGTCATCCGTCTTTCTCGGAAGCCCAGTGAGGGACGTGCAAATCTGTAGACGGCTCAGCAGCATATAAATACTAGGGAGCCTGGAGAGTCTAAAACTTTAATTTAGCCTCTATGTATGGTCCTTCCAATTTAATGTTTCTGAGAAACACAGCCAGGGAAACATTGATTGATTTGGGTCTTCTCACATCTATTTTCTCTCTGGTTCCGGTGCCTCCAGCAACGAAAGGATGAGAAATTAGGGAGTAAAGAAAGAAGCAGCCATGGCAGCCACTGTGCTCCACGCGCCAGCAAGGCTCTGTCTCCTTACACAACTTCCTCCCATTTATAGATGTTTTCCTTTTTCGTGTGTGTGTGTGTGTGTGTGTGTGTGTGTGTGAGACAGGGATGTGATTGCTGCATGGGAGTCTGTACAGATACGAACATCAGCATATCTGTTTAGAACAGAACATTGGAACCCTCGATGGGATTAATGTGAACAGGGATTCATACCTACTTTATTTCTTTCCTGTTCTTACAAAAATTCCTATTGTGATCATATCGGCAGAGAGAGTGATATTGTGCACCTGCACACGTGCACACACAAGCTCACACACACACACACTCTCTCCCTGAAACCAAGCTCTCAGCCCAGTAGAATGATTGCCCTGCCCATCACTCCGAGGGTCCCGAAGGGTCTCTAGGGCAATCAGCGAGTTTAGCGAGAATTTGAAAGCTCACGGCCATATTAATGTAACAGGATTGTTTTCCCTTTTGCCCACATTTTTAACTCACGTGAGAGAATGTTTGGAGGGTTTGATGTCTCAGGAAGTGGTCTAGACTTGAATCAGGGAGTCTGGGGCTTCCATGTTTTATCATTCAATGTGAAATGAGAGGAAACATCCTCTGAGTTGCTACATGCCCTTAAAGGAACCACCTCCTTCTCCTCCACTCACTTCAGTCTGACCTTAAAGTAAAACAAACAAACAAACAAAAAAACAAACAAAACCCCAGACGCTTCAAATTTGCGCTCACCTTGAATTTGGCCTGTGCTGGGGGAGTGAGCCTTGTGGCTTCCCTGGTGTTTTGAACACATTGCCACATCGCTGTTGGGTTTTGAAGGAGCTCTTTGCTTTTTCTGAGGCAGTGGGGAGCAGAGGTAGCCCAGCAGAGGTGGTGTCTTTGGCGGGAGAGTCACCCCAATTTGTTATACAGAGTGTGGAAGCCATCTGGCTACAACCGGAGTCCCCCCAGTTTGGGATTTTTAGAGTGAGCTGCGGTGGGCAAGGGGAGAAAAGAGCTGTGGAGTAGACAGCATGGGGCCAGAGCCTCTCTTCTGTTAAGATGAATATTTAAGTAATGTTGTCTTGGGACAACGTTGAGAGAGCAGAAAAGGAAACGGCAGCAAAAAGCCTTGACTTTCAATGGACAGAACAAAACCCGGAGTTGGCAATGGTATTCTAGAACCCTTCAGACCGCGGGGGAGTCAAATCCTGGCTCACTGTGCCTTTGCTAAGCCAGTCAGTAGTGTAGGACTTTGGTCTTCAAGGGAGGACACAGAGGAATTAAAACCTAATGGCAGAACTTTCAGCAGGGTTCTCAGTAGCTCCAATAATCAGTCACCAGGTGGGGCTTCTCTCCTCTCTTTTTCCTTTCTGTCTATCATCTCTCTCTCTCTCTCTCTCTCTACTTATTTCTTTTTATTGAACTGTAGTTGACATATAATTCTTATTAATTTCAGGTGCACAACATCGTGATTCGACAAGTCTATACGTTACACTGTGCAGACCACCAGTAGAACTGTCATCGGTCCCCATGTAATGCTATTACGATGTCATTGACCACGTTCTTCGTGCTGTCACTCTCATCCCTGTGACTTATTCAGTCTGTAACTGGAAGCCTGTACCTCCTACTCTTCTCTCCTCTCTTTATTCCATTCATTTGGTATTTGAATCTGACTAGCCCCAGATGAACTGAGTGTCCATATTCTCTCACTGTGGGAGGAAGTCACCCAGGTATTATATTAAACCCATAGTCACAGATGGACCCCTCAGTTCTGCCCCTAAAATCCCTTTTCTCAATGAATGTACTCTCTTCACCATGAAAAATCCAAACCTACACATTCTGAAATGTCCTCGAGTTGTTCTCGTGTTCTAAAAAGGATCTAGGACGCTGGTTCTCAAAGGGGGTTTATGTTCTCCAGGAGCCATATGGCCATGTCTGGAGACCTTTTTGGTTGTCACGACTGGGGAGAGGTGGGCTGCTGGCATGTAGTGGGTAGAGACCAGCAATGCTGCCCAACATCCTACAATGTACCGTACAGCTCCCAGCCATCAAGAATGATCTGATCCAAAATTTCAGTACCGTTGTGGTTGAGAAACCCTGATTTTGGGTGTTAAAGACTGAATTTTGTCTCTCAGTTTCATATGTTGAAGTCCTAACACCCCCTCCCCAACCACCCCAGTGTGACTGTAAAGAAAGTGCCTTCAAAGACGGAATTAAGGTTCAATGAGGCCTTTAGGATGGGGCTATAAACCAGTATGACTGGTTCCCCATAACTGTCTGAAACCACCAGGGGGGGTGTGCCCACAGAGACAAGGCCACACGGAGACGAGACACAGGGAGAAAGTGGCCATCCACAAGGCGAGGAGAGAAACCAAGGCAAGGAGATTTCCAGCTTCCAGAACTGTGAGAAAATAAATTTCTGTTGTTTAATCCCCCCAGCCCGTGGCGTTTGGTTATCACGGCCCTAGCAGACGGGTATGCTAGGTAATGCATTCTGGGGACGTTCTCGGGAGAGTAGGAAGAACACAGGGTTGACTGTGTGTCCTTGGGCAAGTTTCTTTATCTCTTTGACCCTTAATTCCTCATGGAAGAACACAGGGTTGACTGTCTTTCCTCATCTATACGCTGGGACTAGCCATGCCCATCATTTTGGGCTGTCATGAGGATTGAACCAGTTAGCCCATGGGGAGGGGCTGGTAAAGCAGATGACTCTCGTGTGCTATTAGATTGTAAGTTTCTTGCAGACAGAGACCTGCCATTGAGCTTTGTATCCTCAGTACCCGAAAGCTCCTGGCACACTCTGGGCACATCTTAAATGTGTGTTGGCTTAATCAATGGCACTATGGGTGCTGATCCAACAGCTATTTTGAGCATCTTTTCTGTGCCAGACACTGAATACAGTGTCTGTGAACAGGGCGATCTGTCTTCCAGCTAGTCTTCTAGAGGAGGAAGAGAAATAATAATCTAGAATAGGAATTGAAATATGATTTCAGACAGTTATAAGTGTTGCCACGAAATCAGCTAAGTATTAGGATGAGTAACTGGTGGGAGAAGCTTTAGACAGTGTTGTCAGAAAATGATCCGGAGAAGGGGTTTTTGCCTTGTTTTGTCTATTGATACAGCTGTCGGTGATTTAAGTTCTTCAAGACCTGTTGCTCTTGTGAAGGGGTTTTCCCAAGTGGTGAACAACTCTAGGTACTGTCTTCTCTGGATTTACCCAGTAGTTACACTCCAGAAAAACTCAGCATGTCTTAAAAACTGTATATGTCAGTGTGCATGTAAAGCTATTAGGTTCTATGCCTGGAAGCTCATGGAACAGAGTTTTCACCTCCATGAATCTCTGATGGACAGACTGAAGTCCTGAGGGACACCAGAGTATCCTTGTTGTGAGCAGTATCCTAGACTTTATAAGATGGTTACTATCTCTGGCCTCTACCCACTAAATTCCAGTTGAATCCTCCAATCAGTGTGATAAGCCATCCCTCCCCTCCCCCAACTTTCAAAATAACCTCTATAAGGCAGTTTACCTCCCATTGAGAGTTATGATTTTTTTTTAAAGATTTTGTTTATTTATTTGAGAGAGAAAGAGCACAAGCAGGGGAGGGGCAGAGGGACAAGCAGACTCTCCGCTGAGTGCAGAGCCTGATGCAGGGCTCGATCCCAGGACCCTGAGATCATGACCTGAGCTGAAGGCAGACACTTAACCAACTGAGCCACCCAGGCGCCCCTCCAGTGGCTTTATAATCTTCTAATCCAGTTGCCATTTTTCAGTCTTTAGACTCTTTGAGCCGCCTTCCTTGATTTCCTTTCTTCCCCTGGCTCCCGTGACATTGCTGTCCTTTGCTTTTACTCCTCTCCTTTGTCTTATCCTTGCCCAGTGTCCTGATCTGGTATCTCCTTCTCCACCTGCCCATGCATGTAGATCTGACCTCAGTCCCTTCTTTTTTTCTCTCAAGAGTTTTTCTTTGATGAAACTTCAACACCACTTCAAGGCCACTAATCCCCAAGATGCCGTTTCTGCACTATTTAAGACTATTTTTCCATCTGCGACCTGGACCTCCCTAAGTGAGCCCTAAGTTAAACAAAATCCAACTGGTCAACTTCTCAAAACCCTGATATTCCTTTGGTCGTGTTAATGGCAACATTATCCACTCACTCAGCCTAAATGCAGCGGCCATAGTGACCATGCTCACTGCTCACGTCCAGCTGATCACTACGTTCTGTCAATTTAAGGAATATTGGAGTCGAATATTCAGGAGTAAGTCATGCAAAGATGGGAGTGGTGGTGATGAAGATAGCTGCCCTGGAAAGGGCCACTCTCATCTCACCCTTCTGATCTTTTTTAATTTAAAAAAGTTCTTTGGACTAGCCTATTTTTCCTAGACCCTGGGCATACTGCCCTGAGCTAATTTGTTTGTCCGAATTAATTACTCTCAGGGGGTGGCAGCCTCATTTTCACAGAAGCCATCTCTTTCAGAAGGAATGCCTTTTTATTCAAATAGTCCAACTTAGGCTCTTGGGTACTCAGTGTAAGGAGTGCCTTGACATTTCCATAAAGATGTTGAGATGTTACCATCCCCGAAGAAATGGTTTCAGAAAATGAAACCTCTATCTTTTTCTTTTCCTGCAAGGAAGAAAAACATCATCAGCTTAATTATCTCTGTAAAATAACGTCCTCATTTGCTTTTCATGTTACTAGTGGAAGAAGAGAATGATACAGCTTGTGAAGAATGAAAACAATTACGGGTGATTTCATGAAATTTGCCTTTGATTTTTGTGTATGTAAATAATACTTCAATTGGGAGGTCAAAAATGCTTGCAGGGTTATCTGTTGTTCTTCCAAGCGATTTTCAAAACATCTGTTAGGAGAGCAAATACGATTGAAAAGCTCTTCCTTGCGACTGTCGGTCCACACTGAGAAGCCAAAAGGCAATGAACTTGTGATGTAGGTTACGTATTATATTTCTTTAATTGTGAGAAAAATCACATAACATGAAATCTACCCTATTAACACATTTTTAAGGGTACAGTGCAATTTTGTTAATGATATGTACATTGTCAAATAGCAAAACTGAAACTCTATATCCATTGACAAGGAACTCCCCATTTTCCCCTCCCCTGAGCCCCTGGTAACCACCATTCTACTCTGCTTCTCTGAGTTTCACAACTTCAGATGCCTCATATAAGTAGAATCAGGAAATATTTGTCCTTCAGTGACTGGCTTATCTTACTTAGCTTATAGTTTCAAGGTTCATCCATGTTATAGCATACGACAAGAGTTCTTTCCTTTTTAAGGGCTGAATAATATTCCATTGTATGTATAAACTGCATTTTCTTTATCCATTCATCCCTTGACTGACATTTTGGTGGATTCTATCTCTTGGTTGTTGTGAATAATGCTGTAGTGAATATGGGAATGCAAATATCTCTTTGAGATCCTGTTTTGGGTTATTTTGGATAAATCCTGGAAATGGGATTATAATTCATATGATAGTTCTATTTTTAATTTGGGGGATTCTCTCTATTGTTTTCCATAGTGGCTGAACCATTTCACATTTCCATCAGCAGTATACAAGGGTTCTAATTTCTCCATATCCTTGCCAACAATTTCTATTTTCTGTGTGTGTGTGTGTGTGTGTGTGTGTGTGTTTATAATGGTGGTCCTAATAGGTGGGATGCATTAACTCATTGTGGTTTTGATTTGCAATTTCCTGCTGATTAGTGATGTTGAGCATCTTTTTGTGTAACCTGTTGGCTAATTTGTATTCTCTTACACATTCCACAAAAAACAACTCAAAATGGATTAAAGACCTAAATGTAAGACCTGAAACTATAACACTCCTAGAAGAAAACATAGGGGAAAACCTTCATAATATTGGTCTTGGCAATGATTTCTTGGCTAGGACACCAGAAGTACAGACAACAAAAGCAAAAATAGAGAAGTGGGGCTCTATCAAACTAAAAAGCAATACAGCAAAGGAAGAAATCAACTGAGTAAAAGCCAACTATGGAATGGGAGAAAATGCTTGCAAAGTCTCTATTTGATAAGAAGTTAATATCCAAAACTCTTACAAAAAGAAAGGTTTTCTGCTGAACCCAGATCAGGAGTCAGCAAACTTGTCCTCCAAGAGGCCAGCTAGTAAGGATTTGGGGCTTCGCAGACTATAGAGTCTTTGTTGCTTCGCAGACTATAGAGTCTTTGTTGCAACTACTCAGGCTGCCTTTGTAATGGGAACACAGCCGTAGACAATGCATAAAGGGATGAATGCAGCTGTGTTTCAATAAAACTTTGTTTATAAAACCAGACTGGGATGCATTTGGCCTGTGAGCCAGAGTTTGCTGATCTTTAGCGTAGAGCAGGGTTCTCTGCATCTGGTGCTGTTAGCATTTTAGCTGGATTTTTTTTTCTTTTTTCTTTTTTTGGGGAGGTTGGTCATGAAGGGCTGTCCTATGCCTCCTAGGATGTTTAGTAGGATCCTGACACTAGATACCAGTGGCAGCCTCCTTCCCCTCCACCCTAGTTGCGACAACCAAAAGCACCTCCAAGCATTGCCAAATTCTGGGGGCAAAATCGTTGGCCATTGGGAAACTCTGATCTAGATGATCAAAATATTGATGAAGAGTAATAAGAAATATTTTTCTAAAATTACAAAAAGTAGGGGAAGATGGAAGAATTGAAACCCATGGCCTGTTTGTCTCAGGTAGGTCAAGGTCTCAAAGGCGCCGGTATCACTGCCTCATTTGGGAGAGCAGTTCAAAAACAACTGAAATGGCAACAAATTTGAAAACCACTTTGTTAATACTCTACAGATAGGAGCTTAACCTACTTTTGCGATAGGCACGAGAAACAAAACAGTTCAACACATGAGCATGTCCTAATGCAACTTTCTGAGTCTGAGGGTTGGCTATGAGTTGGAAAGCTGGGTGGGGGGGACCTAGTAGTTCTAGTTCTCATTTGAGGAAGGGTTTCTTTTTTCTGCTTATCTGAATTCAGAACCAACACAGGCAGGGTGATTTTTGAAAGCACTCACGTGTTTCTCATTGTTTGGACAGGCCAGGAAAAAAAAATGGCTTGGTTTCACTGCAAATTGGCACTGATGCATGTTTTTGAAAGTTAAAAACAGTATAACATTCATGAGTGAATCTCAAAGAATGTTGTCTTCTTGTCCTTCAGCATAAACACCTGTGCTGCGAACGGAGTAAAAGTCATCTTTATTGAGAAACTGGTAGTTTCTTTTTCTTCATTGCTCTTATTTTATTTTTAAAGTACAAAATATTATAATTGAGATAATAGTTCTTTTATTTTTTTAAGATTTCATTTCTTTATTTGAGGGAGAGAGCAGAGGGAGAGGGAGAAGCAGATTTCCTACTGAGCACAGAGCCCGACATGGGGCTCGAACTCAGGACCCTGAGATCATGACCTGAGCTGAAGTCAGCCACTCAACCAACTGAGCCACCCACATGCCCCAAGCGAATCACAATTTTAAATTAAAAAGAATTACCTCACATTTTTTTTTAACAATTAAAAAAAATTTATTTGACAGAGAGAGAGATCACAAGTAGGGAGGCAGGCAGAGAGAGCAGGGGAAGCAGGCTCCCTGCTGAGCAGAGAGCCCGATGCGGGGATCAATCCCAGGACCCTGAGATCATGACCTGAGCTGAAAGCAGAGGCTTTAACCTACTGAGCCACCCAAGCGCCCCAGAATTACCCCACGTTTTATCAGGAGTTTCTGTGAAGCCTTTTTTTTTTTTTAAAGATTTTATTTATTTGACAGAGAGATCACAAGTAGGCAGAGAGCAGGCAGAGAGAGAGAGAGAGAGAAGCAGGCTCCCCAAAGAGCAGAGCGCCTGATGCAGGGCTTGATCCCAGGACCCTGAGATCATGACCTGAGCTGAAGGCAGAGGCCTAACCCCTGAGCCACCCAGGTGCCCTCTGTGAAGCCTTTTTAGATGACTTTCTGCTTAATAGCAAAGGAAATACATGGATCCCTTTCTCTTTTAATTAAACCCTCTTTACTTGCTAGATACCGCTTTCTGATTGGAGGAGGAGTGGTGCACATCCTTGAAAGGAGCTCTTCCTCCCATGCTGTCAGCCCCGCTCTGATTATCCCTGTCTCCTGTGGCTACGCTGATGCACTCAGACCCTGGTCTCTGGGTCACTAGTGTCGTTGGACATGGTGTAGTAATGAGACCATCTGGTGGATAAATGGGATCACTCCTTTTATACTTGGGATCCTGCAAAGGGTAATGAGAACGGACTCTTCCCAGCCTTCCCGGAAAGCCACATTGCAACTAACCCCCAGGGGACCCAGCTCCCTAAATCCCCTCTGTCCGTGCCCTGCTACCATTGCCGACCCAGCCACCTTCCTTGCAGACTGGTCCAGCATGGGTTTAAATGGAACCCTTTCACCGCAGGCCTTTTTCTCTGCCCTTCAGGTTACCACGGCCTCTACTGTGAGGAAGAATATAACGAGTGCCTCTCTGCCCCTTGCCTGAACGCCGCCACTTGCAGGGACCTCGTTAACGGCTATGAGTGCGTGTGTCTGGCTGAATACAAAGGTGAGTCCCACTTGGCCTTCTTGTGCCCGAGTGGCCTGCATGACGTCATGGATTTCTCAACCCAGATGCTTGAACCTCTAATCGGAGCATTACATTATTCACAATAAAAACCAAATGCTGGAAATGGGATGATTTATGGGACCGGAGAGAGTGATCAGCCCGCCCAGGGTTTCCTCCTGATAAGCTGAAAATCTCTCTCCTGCCCTTTCCTCTTCTTGTCTCCTTGCTCTTTTCTCTGTTGAATGTGTGCAAAGCCGATGGTAAGAAGTGAGCCTAAGTGCACCATCAGACACAGATGGGAGGACAGGGCTGTGGAGACCGCGGGGGAGGGACGCGTGCTGTTCTGCGGTGCTTGCTGGGCAGAGACAGGAAGCTGTGCTGTCAGTGCAGGACGCACGTGAAATCTCACATGTTGGCAGGAAAGTTAATCCTCGTTAAATGAGTCAGTTGCAAGGGAAACGTTATTAGCTCATTTGAGTGGACGCGCGTCAAAGTCACTCTGGAAAAACAGCCGACATCGACAGAGTGGTTATAATGTGCAGACCTTGTTCTAAGCCCTCGTGTGCGTGAACCCACACTATCCTCCCAATAATCCTGTGAGGTGGCAGTGGTGTCCCTCAGGAGCCCAGCCAGCATGTCCCTAGTGCCCTTCTGCCTCCCTTGTGGGCTCAGTGGTGTGGCTCCATTCAAGCCCCAATACCCTCGGACAGCACGGCACCAGGAAGTCCTGTTTATCAGCTGCCACACACATTTCTCTGAGCCACAACTTCAGAGCTGGGTTTAGATTTTTGCAATGCCTCCATGGGCTCTATTTATAGCCATTTCATTGAACCTCTTGCTCCCAGCCCTGCTCACTTGATGCCATCCATCTGCCTGGTGACCTGGCCTTGCGGCTGCTGTCCCTTCCCACTGGGTGGACTCACCCTTATTTAGTGGTCTTTTTGGTGGGCCTTGAGGGTGTGTAGGCCACATGGATGAACTTGATCTGGTCTCTCTGGCTGGTAGGGATGAGGTGGGGCCAAGGGTTTGCTTTATGTTCAGGAGATCCGATGCTTCTCTCCGAGCGTGATGCCTGTTGAGAGCCAAAGTCCACCACTTCCACCAGGACAGATGTGCTGGCTTCATTCACATGGATTTCATTCCAGGGTTTTCGGGGTATTGAGAAATAGGGAGTCTGCTCGATTCTGGAAAGAAGAATAAAGAAGCAGTGAGTCAGGAGACCTAAGTAGCGCATCCTAATCATGCCGCTGGCTTCCTACTGAGCCAACAGTAATCTCTGAAGCTGACCGGTCTTTATATTGTCCATACAGAGTAAGGGCAGTGATACGTACTGACATTTTGAAATTCTTCAATGACAAAATTAGTCATGGATGTGCTTCCAAAATTAAAAATTCCAAATTCTACTGTTGATGATACAAATTTCCTATCTTTGAGGCATTGCCCATGCTCTGATCCTAAGCAGTAACAAATACAATTACACACGATGGGCCACAGATACATATGTTGATCCTTCTCTATATGCTCTCAATTCTACCCCTTTTATCTTTCTGGGACTGGCTCTCTGTGAGGGATGATCCAAGAAGGAAAATGACCCCAGAGGATAGCCCAACATTTTGGAGGATTTGGGTTTTCAAGAAAAGGACGCGGGTGTGGGGAGCTTTTGTGCACAACAGGGTTAGGGGAGAGCTGCATCAACGGCTTGCAGAGCTCCAAGGACCCTCAGTTTACAAAGAGGAAGTACGTGCTGTGAATGTGTTCCATGTGACTTAATGGGCTCTACAGATCTCATGGAGACTGGCTGACCTCTAAAACATTTGGACAGTTGGACTGAACTGGTCCTTTATTTCCTGTATGGCTGAGAGAAAATGGTCTCTCTTCATTCGTGGAGAGCCCTGAGCCTCCCAAACTGGGAGGCCTCCATCCTGCCCCTTAGTAGACAAGGCTACCAGTTAGCCGGCCTGTCTAGCACTGGAGGGGAGTCTTCAAGGGCTTCTGTCTCTGCCTGATGTTGGCAAACTTCACCCTGGCCAGCATGGGGAGTCTGTCCCAGCAACTCAGAAAGGGAAAATAACCTAGAAAATAAAAATGAGTTGCAGCAAGCACCACCAACTGCATCCACTCAGGAGAGGAAGTGAAACGAGTAATGTATATTACTCACACTTGAATCTGGATCTGGAAGAGCCAAAGGAGGAACTATTTCGTGATAGAAGTGAAAACATGAGGAAAGGGAAATCCTGACTGACAAGAGAGGAAATGTGGAGAGAAGACCCAGGCGGTCTGTTTCCGTCTGGATGGTGGATGGTCCAGAGGAAGAAAGGACACATGGAAATAAAATCAGAATCTACTAATTACTAGAAGGAGAAATGTATGAGCTGGAGAAAACTGGAGTTTTCAGATAGAATGAATGGGTTTGCAGGGTGCCAGAGGGATTAATGAAGGAGATGAACACAATTTGAGATTTTCTGGTAAAATTTCCAAATCTAATGATGAAGAGAAATCTTTTTTTCTGTAAGAGTCTTCAGAGGGCATACAGGTAACATACAAAAGAGAGAATCAAATCTGCACTGATGTGCTTCTCTCTGTAATGAAACTAGCAATAGTGGAGAAATGTTTCTGGCTACCCAGTGCAAAGGGTGGGTGGTCAAGGGTCCTTTACGTTTGAGGGCAAAAGAAAGACATTTCTCCCATTTAAGCGTACAGAAAACATAACACTGTGTCCCCTTTCTAAGAGATTTATTTTAAAAAGTATTCTCACTCAGTTGGAACTATATCAGAACAAATAAACTAGATAGGGGAAGATAGAGAACAGGAAGGAGAGGGTTGAACAGGTTCTTTAAATGCAGGGATAAACCAAAATAGATGATATTAAAGTGCTTGTGGCTGGTAGTTTAATGGGGAAGAAGAGTCTTTTGAAGACAATAGATGTACTTGTTTTACCAATTAGTTCTGCTGTATAACAAGTCACTACGAAGTAGCAGTTTGAAATGACACCCTTTTAGTTGCCAACGGTCCTGTTGGTCCAGGCATGTCTTTGGGGACTCTCTGCTTGGGGTCCCACAAGGCTGGAATCAAGATGTTGGCTGTACTGAATTCCCGTCTGAAGCTTGAATAGGAAAGGGTCAACCTCTGTGTTCCCTCTGGTTGTTTTACAGAATTCATATCCTTGTGGTTGCAGAAGTCATGACAACTTGCAGTGAAAGGGAGATGAAAGAGAGCTTGTGCTCTTTCATGTCTCTCACTTCAGGAGAGGAGCCTATACTCTCTGAAGATCTCATCTGATTAGGTCAGGCCCACCTAAGATCAACAAAAAGTGAACTGATTAGGGACCTTAACTGCATCTTCAAAATCACTTAACTTTGGCTGGATGCTCTTGGTCCAAAGCTCACACACAAGAGAAGGGTGTGACTCGTTGGGGGCCCACCTAGGATGTCTCCATTATATCCAATCTTCAGGAAAAATTGAAATGACTGCATTCAAGTTTGCTATCATTTTAACTAAATCCCTGAGTTGAAGGGGATGGGGAGGGAAGGGTTGGAAGACATACATGCATGTTAAATATCTCATCCCAGTGGGCAGGTAAAGTCATTTAATCTGGGTATATGTGTAGAGACCTTTAGGTTTAGATTTAAAATAAGTCTCCTTAAGGCAAAGCCTAGCAGCGTAAATGGTCGAACTTCTAAAGTAGGAGTTGTGGAGCTGGGGTGGTGGGTGGTAGAGGAACTACGAAAGAGGTGAGGGGGGTAAGTCATGGCCTCCAGTCCAGGGGAAAAGTGATTCACAAGATCCTGTGTCTTTCTCTCCTTGGGGGATGGATATCAGTCCCTTGGAAGCATCTCTCCAAACATATACTTACATATAGGACGTGTGCATAAACTCAGGAAACTAGAAGACAGGTGGGCAACACCTCTGGAGTTAGAATTTACCTCTGGGGTTAGAACTTAGGTTGGTGGTGTGTTGGGGGGTGGGGGGGTTGGGACTTCAACCTCTTACTGTACAAATGCATTTTTTTAAGTGGTGTTCTTTACTGTTTTATGTTAAAATAGAACTCAGATGAACATGACTTTCTAAAAAGAAAACATGTAATAGGAGCTCAGCAAAGTGTGGCTAAGAACATTTTGAAAATGGAAAGCAAGGAGGGGGAACTTCTGCCAGTGTTTTATTATTATTTGTTTGTTGTTACTACATTCACGTGTTAGGGGTGTGAGAACAGAGAGCTAACCAAAACTGAATAAAGGCCCAGTGTCTGTAATAGTGTCTGACCCTTAAGGAGGAATTGGTATAAATGGGAAGGAATTGTTGTGTTTTGTTTTTTTCATAAAAGGTATTGGAGAAATTGGTCTGCTATGCAGAAGAAGAAATGTTTTTATGCATTGCACACAAATTGGAAAAAAACCCCTTTTCAATGACTTGGTGTCCTCCTCGACTTACTTCCCCCTCTCTTCCTCTTTATTTTACAAGCAAGTTTCCCTAGATTACTGTAGATACCATCTCAATTTGTAACATTTTTATTCTTTTCTTGATCCTGTTCAGTTTGGATCTTGTCCACACCGTCTCGCTAAAATGGGTCTCGCGATGACCTCACTGAAGACTTTTCAATGAGATCCTGAAGCCTACCCCTCCAGCTTCTGACTCCCGGTTCCTGGGTGCCTGCTTCCTTGCCCCATTGACTGCCGGCTCCCTCTTGAAACTCACTCTCCTTTAGCTTCCTTCTTCAGCCCCGTTGCTGTCCCCTGACTCTTGTCTCCCTGCCTTCACTGAATCCTTGCCCTCTGGATGACATGAATGTCATAGGCCCCAAGGGTTTCCTTCTTGTCCCCACTCTCTCCCCCCTCCTCTTCACCCTCATCCAGTCCTGCATCCACCGACTGCAGTGTTGGTCCCGGAACATGTGATCCCTTTCTCCTTGACCTCTCCCAACCTTGCCTCTGTGTTTGCTGTGACATTGATGGTCAACCTTGTAGAAATCCCTCTGTCTTACGCTAAATCATCATCTCCTGAAAGGCAGTGACTATGTAGGCTCTTTTCCTGTTAGTTCTCTGCAGCTCTTGGTGTGGTGGCTTACACAAAGGCAAGTGCTCAACAGCCGTCTTTAGTTGCATTGAAATTGTTGCTTAACACGCTAATTAAATAAAGGAAACCGATGTAAATGTTTTCCCAGAAAATTTCTGCTGTATCGTGAAATTGTTAGAAGTGAAATGCGTGGAGGGACTTAGAGTAACCTCTCTTTGGACATACCAAAATGCTCATCTGTCCTCCAAAATTAGCTCAGAGCTAGTTCAAGGCAAGACTTTCAAGACTCTGCTTAGTTTGTGACTTCCTAGTGTCAGAAAGTTAAGTTGCCCCATATGCCATTGACTTTTATTTTAGTAGAACAAACTAAATGATCAACAGTATACTCCTTTGGAATTTTTCCTGGCCAAAGTTAGAAAATATTTCAGTTTTTAAGTATGAAAATGACGTAACAACAATAATCAAATTTTAGAAAAAAGAAAATTTGAGATAGTTCATAGCTTCATAACAGAATACAAGAACAATAAGCATCTCTGTTGTTTCTGTCCTTTTTAAATATCCGTGTTTTCATGGTTACAATGGAGTATACATACAATTTTTATATTGTTCTGCCCTTGCTTTCCTTTTGTAGTATGTTTCATTTAGATATTGCTAGAAGTCTTACTAATTCTATATTAAATAGCTATGTAATATTCCCATGGGGGAATGTTTATCTGTTCCCTTGTGGCATCTGATGTGAAGCTTTTATAAACAATTTTGAAATGAACATCTTTATGCATATAATTTTTATACTTTCTGAGTTTGGCGGGGGTGGGATTGGGCTTCAGAAATGACATCATTGGGTTATACGTTCAATCCCATTGTACCTAATTGTTCATTTTAAAAGTCTACAGAAATTTGTAATTGAAAAGGTGAGAACATTTTGTTTGCCCCAGTTACTTTTTTCTGTGTAACCAGTGAACAAGAATTTTTGGGTGTTTTGTGTACGTAGGCCTTCTCAAATAGTGGGATAGATACCAAAATGGTTAAGTTCCTTTTTGGGTTATCCTTCCTTTTTTAGGGTTCCTTCCTTTTTTAGGCTAATATTTAGCCAGAGGAGCAGACTAAGACTGGCACACACACAAGAAATAATGAGGCCAAGGTCAAGATGTCAATTATAATTTCTGAAATAGTTTAGAAGAGGTTGGCCTCTGTGATAGTTGAAGTACTGGGACATTTTTTGTGGAGGAAATAAGTTTGAATAAAATAAGACGATGTCTTAGAACAAATATTAAGTTCAAAGGACACATAGAGTTAATTTTCTTTATCTGGTTTTATTACCTAAAATAGTGACTTTCAGTTTTCAAAATATTAATCATGACCAAATTGCGATGGCAATGAAGACTTGCCATTGGCGTGCTCCTCTTTGAATTTGTGGTCATTTTAACTCTAAAATTAACTTCTATACAGAGCCCTGTTGGAATAGAGATCTTTTCAGAAACATTGCCTCTCTATCCCTTAATATGAAAAGTATGAATTTTTATTAGTTTTGACTGAATTACAGTTTATTTTTGCTTGAGACTAAACATAAGTTTCGTAATAGTGCATGCTATGTCCGTTGCCAATGGGTGATGCATGTGTCATTCCACAGACTTAGTTTGAAGTGTGGACCTGGTTTTCCCTGACAAAATAGGGTGTTTTTGAGGCAGATTTGGAATGGCTTCTCACTCCTCTGGCAGTCCTACCTGTGTGTCAGCCAAAGTACACTGACCATCGCCCCTCCTGAAAGGACAGGATTCTGGTGGTACGTCCAGAATGTCTTCCATGCGTTAAATCATGGCCTCTGCTCTGAAGGCCCTCAGAGATTTGTTGAGGGGGGAGGGGGATCAGACAGGAGAACAGATAAGTCATGTTTTAACACAGTAAACTCCGTCATACTGCAAATCTCAGCGTGCTTTCAGCGCACAATGGTGGAAAAATGGAGCTCTGTCTCTAGAGACCCAGGTTCAGCTCTCTAGAGAAAAAGCATTGGAGTTAGGTTTTGACAGATGGAATGTGCCAGGTGAAGACCAGCCCGGGCAGAGGGAAAGGAAGGCATTCAGGTCAGAGGAAATGGGCGGCCGGCACAGTGTTGTACTGGCACTCAGGGCCCCTGGGGAAGGGGGGCTTGAGGAGGAGGGTTTCGGCGGAGTCTCTTCGGCACATCAGTGGTGTTCATGACTCTCTGGTCTCTGTCTTCAAGGTTTCCAGCTCATGGTTGTTCAGCTCTTAAGACAAGCTGAGCAATATGACAAGTGTTTCTTATAAAGGGATTAGCAAGGTTTAGAGTATAGAAACCAAGGGCTTGCTGGGGACTTTAAGACCATCTTGCTTCATAGCCATCGTATTTCCATGAAGATGAGATGCCAGGAAACTCTCAATCTCAAGTGACCCAGTATCTTTTGAAAAAGAGAAATAACAAGGGATAAAATTATTGCCAAAAATTAAAAAAAACCCCAAAAGATTGAAATTGCTATTATCTTGGGTGTTTTCATCGAATCTATCTTACTGAAGTCTTTTAAGGTTGAGATGTTCAAATATTAGCTTACAATTTGCTTTTCTGCCTCATTTGAAAAACGTGGTCCTCTGCGTGTTCATGTGTTCATTGTATTAATATTATGCAGGCTTGACTGGCTAATGTATTACTAGAAACCCAGTAAAGATCATCCTTGGTCATTCTTTCTTTAGATCAAATGGACATCTTTTTAGATTCCAGGCATCTCTGAACTTTGGCTCTAACCGTATTTCTCATTGCATTTGAAAGCTTTTTCTGTCACCTGGTTTCCAATGACCAGCCCCGTGGGAGCTTGAAAATATGAGGCTCTTTGCTTTTTGATAAACACTTTGAAGCAGAAAAGGCTGCTTTGCATTTTATTCATTTGATTGAGCCCATGCTACTCGGGAATCAGTGAGAAAACAGAAGCTTCTGGGTGAAAAGGTTGTACATACCCAGGTGAGAAAAAAATGACCAGTTTCATGCACATCTTTACATTTGTTTGATCTTGCACATCTCTTGGATTGCCTGGGTTGGTTAAGGTCACTGAAAGTCACCAAGGCTCATTCCAGTCACTGGAGACAGGAAGGGAGCTAGGATGGGGCTTCCGGGGTTGGAGGCCCACCAGGCCCAAGGCAGTGGGATCAGGCTGGTGCAGGGAGAAAAGCCAGGCAAGGATCTGAAAGGCACTTTAGGAAAATAACTGGCAGAATATTATTCATGGGTTGGGCATGAGGGGCAAAGGATAAAATGGAATGAAAAGCCATCTATTCCAAATTTGCCAGGCTCAAAGAAGTTGTTAGTATGAATACAGATAGGCAGTTCTGTTTCTTCTTCCTCTTACACTTTTTTGTCTTTCATGAGCCCAATTCTTAAGACACTGAAAAAGAAATGATAGACAAAAATCTTGAGAGTAATTTCAGTGACTAAGTGATGAGTCACTGGGTGTGGCAGTCCTTTGCACAATATGAGCTCAGTAATGAAGTGGAGAGCAAATTGAGTAAATACCATCCCGTCCCTATTTGCTTTCTGCTTACTTGTCGCGAGCCTGTCAGGAAGGGCGATCATATCATTCTCTACATTCTTATATGGAATATAATGTAATCTCTCTTCCCCTCCAAAGGGCAAGGGATGAGGGAGAGAGGAGAGATTAATCCATTCATCGATCTTGGCCTTCCGGTGAGACAACAGCAGAAATCTTACCTTTCAAATAACGTTGAATTTTTAAAAGCTTTTAATAAAATTATAAAGCACTAATGACTCACTGAAAAGAAAAATCTCACCAATATAGAAATCCCTGATGTGAAAGACAAAATAATTCAGTCCTTCAGTCCTACTTTCGCATACACACATAAACGTTTTTTTACACCCATGGGAAACTGCTTTTGCTGTAAAGATTTTTAAGATGTCTGCTTTTTTGTGAAATGGGTGCTCTGAGCTCTGTGGAATTTTGTATGTTTCCAAGGCCAGTCTGAGCTCACTCTCGCAGACTAGTTAGCAAGGACAGGCTCAGATTCAGATCACTGGTGGTTTCAAAATCCTAGCTTGGGGAGTAAGGCTATTTGTCTCCTAGCGTTGTTGCCAGGATCCAGTGAGCTGCAAAGCCCCGTACGGGGACAAAGCCAGTGGACAACAGAGGTGAACTTTGGTACGTGGTAATTGGATTTAGTCTTTTAGAATAAAGTCCAAGGACCCCAGGGCTCCCTTTCTGCTCTGTAGCTCCCCAAAGTAGAACCAGAGCTCATTTCAATATCTGACTCCACATCTTCCTCATCACGGGGCTGCTTATTGATTATATCAATATCTTATAAAGGATGTCTGGCTTCTTTTTCTTTTGGAGACTTATATAACATTCTGGTAAATATTGTCTTTCAGGGCTCTAACTTGCTGTTTCCCCGACTTTGGGACAGGTCGTCACAGAAAGTACAGATGCATGACGACAGTGGGATCTCAAGGCAGAGAAGGGATTTGTTGTGTCCTCATGGGCGAGTCTTCACGATGGTCAAGAGTGGGCACATGGGTGTGCATGCTCACACACATGCACACCCATGTGCACACATACACGTGTGCCTCTGGGAATCTGCCTTCATGGAGTTCTGGGCTCTTCCAATGCTTCTCTTTTAAAGGCCACGGAGGCTGGAGATCCCTTAATGAGTGACCCCTTGTGTGTCTGTCTCTCCGCAGGAATACACTGTGAGTCGTACAAGGACCCCTGCGCTAACATCAGCTGTCTGAATGGAGGCACCTGTGACAGTGAGGGTCTAAATGGCACCTGTGTCTGCGCACCCGGGTTTACAGGCAAGTGATCCTGGAACTGAGTTTTAAATCTATCCCCAAATCCTAAAGGTGGCAGTTGTTAAAACAACAACAACAACAAAAAAAACCCAAAAGCCGAAAACCAACTGAGAAATCTCCGTGCATACATTATTGCAAAATATGAATACCGTTGCAAAATGCAACTAGGCATTGCTTGGACAAAGATTTATTTTAAAACAATTGGCTGTGTTGTCATTAAATGAGGTTCTTCTGAATGCAGCGTCTGGCATGGAAGGCTGCTGACATTGCCATTGCTGTACGTTTCCAGAGCCGTAGCTGGGAAACATGAGAAATGAGCCATTACACCAACAGCTGAGAAAGTTCAAGTGTTCACGGACAAAGGGGGAAGGAAGGATCGAATGCGTCTTTTCTAGAAATTGCGTTTGGTGACCGCATTTATTTTTACTGAAAGATGCAACAGTGGCAGGATTTTGAACAATAAGGGGAGGTTGTGGTGGTGGTGGGTAGTGAGGGGGACAGACTTCAGCTACGGTGTTGTCAATTGTTAGTGAAGTACAGATGCTTGAGGTGTGGAGAATAGGGAGAGAAAAGGTCCGAGAGTGAAGGAGATTGGGAGGGCAGGGACAGGGTTGGGTGCTGGAGAAGCCTTGGTGGCTGCTGAGCTCTGAGTGGGAGGAGTCATTTCTAGACTAGGGATCCTTCTAAATCACCCCCTACCCTATGGACTTCAGGGAGGCCTTGAATCCCTGAAATTGGATTTCAGTGAGACATCCTATGTATGGGTATCTGTTGAGAGGAGGCTCACATTTTCCTCACAGTCTCAGAAGGAACTATGAACCATTGGAGTAGAGAAGGTTCCATCCTTTGCTTTCCCATCAGAACCCAAGAGTTCCGGAATGGAGAGTGTAGGACAAGTCTAGGTTTCCAGAGGTTGCTAAACCAACAAAAACATCCAGGTCACTCTGGTTTGCAAGTTGGGAAAGGTTGACATATGAAGTGCCCACAGAACAAGGTGGGGTCTTCAGCTGCAGGAAAGCCTGTGTTAGCTCTGCCTGGAGAGCAGCTCGGGGCGCTCCCCTCTCTCCAGCTGAGCAGCGGCAGCCTGGGGGATTTCATAGAGCACGGGCTCCTGGTCCATCCCTGGGGACCCTCTTTTGTGCCTCTGGAGAAGATGCCAGCGGTCAAGATGTGGGAGAAGCGACTTCTGATCTTCCTTCTATTTATCTGTGTCACATCCTGTGTTTTCCTTTTGGGTTTTCCTGAGACTGAGAAGTGGGCTCATTCCAGAAAATGATTCGCAGATGGTTTTGTTTTGCTGACTGGTTTATAAACACACACAGACATTTATACTCATCAATGGATGCAAAAATAATATTGGGGAAGCATTCTGGGTCTTTTTTTCCTCAGACATTTTTATCTCACAAATCATAAAAAGCTTGGAGAGAAGATTAGAAGATATATGGCTATAGGAAGAAACCCGACAGCTTGGAGGTAGCCATTAATATCTTGATACATATATCCAGAGATTTTCCTGAAGTTCCATGTGTATGACATAGAACATTTAGTGTATATGCATATATATTTGAATAAAAGAGAATCATATTTATCCTACTATATTATAACCTACTTCTCACTTAAAAATACATGTATATCATAAATGTGGTTCCACCTGAAGAAATAGCCTTCTGTTTTACCATTTTTGCTGGCTGCCCTATAGCTCATTATATAAAATGTTGGTTTTTTTCCTAACACGTCGCCCATTTAACTTTTTGGGGAGTTGAGAACTTTTCTCTATTAGAAACAACATTGCTATGAGTATTCTCAGATGTACATCTTTGTGGACTTGTCTGATTATTTCTTTGAGCTAATTTCCTGGAGTCCCAGGGTCCAGGAAAATATGTACATATTTCCATACTGCTCTTGTGAAAGAACACTGTACCAAAATTCACTTCTACCAAGAGTATACAGGGACATCTATTCTCCTAACTTCATACAGATACTGAGAATTGTCATTCTGGTGGCCAAAAATGCCCTTTAAGCGTTTTCGTTTGTAGGTCTCTGATTCATAATAAGATTGTATACTTTCAAAATATATGCATGGTCATTTGTGTCTCTTCTTTTGTAAACTCCCTATTCATATCCTTTCTTTGCTTTTCTACCATTTATGTTAACCAACCTTCCTACCTTCCTTTCTTTCTTTTACTTTAAAATTTTTTAAAAAGATTTTATTTATTTATTTGACAGACAGAGATCACAAGTAGGCAGAGAGGCAGGCAGAGAGTGAGAGGGGGAAGCAGGCTCCCTGCTGAGCAGGGAGCCCAATGTGGGGCTCGATCCCAGGACCCTGGGATCATGACCTGAGCCGAAGGCAGAGGCTTTAACCAACTGAGCCACCCACGCACCCCTTACTTTAAATTTTTATTTTAATTCCAGTTAGCTAACACTTATGTTAATCTTTATTTTTGATTTGAAAAAGCCCTTTTTAATAAGCATATGACATTTTATATTCTATAGGTTACAAATATTTTTCTATTGCCATTTGCCTTTTAAATGTATAAGATGTTTTATTTTCCTATATTTTATTTTTGTATAATTAAATCTTGATATTTTCTTTTCCTTTCTTTTCTTGTAGTTTCATGCTAGAAAGACCCTACACATCAAGATTTTATAAACACTCTCCTATATTTTCCTAATAACATACGAGTTAATTTTTGTGCATACAAATCTTTAATCCATTTGAAATTTATCTTGGTATCTTATGGGAGATAAAATGCAATCTTTTCTCCAGAATATTTACCAAATCTCCAATTTCCTAATCTATATTCGCTCTTAGATATCCCTCTAAGATACGTTGAGCTATAGATTTTCTTCTCCCTTCCATTTTTTAAAAGATTTATTCATTATTTTAGAGAGCAAGAGAGAGGGTGAGGAGGGACAGAGGGAGAGGGAAAAAATCTCAAGCAGACTCCCTGATGAGCCCAGAGCCCTACTTGGGGCTTGATCCCAGGACCCAGAGATCATGGCCTGAGCTGGAACTAAGAGTGGGATACTCAACTGACTAAGCCACCCAGGTGTCCCCCCTACTCCCTTTCTTCTTGCATGTTTGCTAGCTCAATAAATGGTATTACCAGTATCTTGGGTTTTTCTGGGCAGAAACCAGGGGCTCATTTTGTCCTTTCGTCCTCTTTTTCCTTATCTGCATCCAAACACCAAAGAATCCTAGAACCTCTTAGATCCTCTCACTTCCTGGAACCAGCACTGGGTTGCCTTCCTCTTCTGCCTACATTAGTGCAGCCCCTCTAACCGGTCTCCCCACACCCCTTTGCCTTCATCCCTAATGCACTCCCCACACTGTGGAGACCTTATGAACTGATCTCTAATCCTGTTGCTTCCTACTTAAATGTTGCTTATTGGCATTCATTGTTTTAAGGAAAAGATCAAAGCCCTTAGTGTCGTTGTCCTGACCCTAGCAGTCTGGCCCCATCCAGCATTTCCAGCCTTGCCCTGGCTGGTTCCTGAACACCCAAGTCAGGATCTTCTCAGTAGTGTCCTTCCCTCCAGGACAAGGACAAGTGTCCTTGCCTCCTGGTCCCCTCTGCTCCCCCTCCCTGCCCCCAGGCATCTCTCTGTGGTACTCACCCTGATCAGAGGGTTCCGACCTCACTCTAAACTGGTCTTTGAAAACAACAAATGTCTATTTCCCTTCAGCCCTGGTGACTGTTCTGGCGGCAGAGGACCACAGAACATTCCCAAAGTTGTTTGGAGAGTGCTGTTAATATCCTTTACAGAACACTGGTCCCATGAGATGCTTCTTGGAAAAAGCATCTGTGGCTGAATGAATTTGGGACATGGTACCATGTGGATATTCATAAAGGATGTCTGGGAACTACAGGCTCTGAGAGGTCGTACAGTAAGGAATTTTATTTGCCTTTGTTTATTTTCCAAATATTTTTGATCATAGAACCTTTCTTCTTAAGAAGAACCTAGAGTATTCTGAGAATTAACATGCATGGAAGAGTCTGGTGATAAAATACTCCCTTCCACCACGTAAGGAGCGATGCTGCCTGTCCTCTTTGAATTGCTATCTTGGCACCAAATACTTTTATTTTACCTGAGAGTTCGCAAAACTTACTCTTGTTCCACTATTAAGTACTCAAAAGCCCTCTAATTGACTAAGTGGAGTGAATTAGACCAATCATTGTTACATAATTAGACACTCAATCCAACGGCACATTTACCTTATGAGATTGGCTTTTTCAGCTTGGGTTTATTTTGCTCTTCTTCTAGGGTGTTTAGGGGAGACGTTAGATTATTGATTTGAGGCTCTTCCTTATTTCTCATGTGTATAATTTGGAGCCATAAATTCACCCTTCAACACTTCTTTGGCTGTTGGGGGCACCTGGGTGGCTCTTGATTTTGGCTCAGGTGATGATCTCAGGGTCCTGGGATTGAGCCCCATCTCAGGTTCTGCACTCATCATGGACCCCGCTTGGGATTCCCTCTCACTCTCTCTCTCTCTCTCTAAAGTAAATAAATAAAATCTTAAAGAAAAATATTATTTGGCTCTGTCCCACAGATTTTATGTCATATTTTCATTTTCATTCAATTTTGTTTAGGTCCCTTGAGATTTTCTCTTTCATCTATGGAGTATTTGTAAGTTGTTTTGTAGCTGGGCCTTGTTTTTTTGTTTTGTTTTTTTTTCCCATGGACTTTTGGGCTCTCCTGAGTTGCTGGCTTCTCCAACATCTGGTCTGGAACGTAAGAAGCCAGAAGAAAACTCAGGAGCTCACCTCCACGTTGTTCTGTGGATCCCGAGTTTCCCTGCCCGTCTGTCTCTTCCTGACCTCTCAGAGTCTTCTCATGTTTGTTTTCTTTTCTTTTCTTTTTTAAAGATTTTATTTATTTATTTGATAGAGAGAGAGCACAAGTAGGCAGAGTGCTGGGCAGAGGGAGAGGGAGAAGCAGGTTCCCCCCTGAGCAGTGAGCCCGATGATGGGGCTCTATCCCAGGACCCTGGGATCATGACCTGAGCCAAAGGCAGAGGCTTTAACCCACTGAGCCACCCAGGCACCCCTCATGTTTGTTTTCTGTATAAGGTTGAGAGTTTTTGCTTGTTGGAAGAGTAGGAAAAATATTTCCGTCTCACCATTTTGGAAGCAGAAATCTCATTCTGGCTGCTTTTGGGATTTTTCCTTGATTACTTACTTTTAACAAATTAATCACGATGTTCCTTGGTGTGATTTTGTTAGTGTTTATCCTGCTTGGGATTTGGTGTAATTCTTGGATCTGTGGTTTTATAGTTTAATCAGATTTGGAAAATTTTTAGCCATTATTCCACCAAATATTATTTTATGTCCTACTCCCCTTTCCTGGGACTCTAATTACATCTGTTAGACTATTTAAAATTGTACAACAGGTCACTGAGTTTATACTGAGTGTAAAATATTTTTTTTTCCCCTGAGACTCAGGGTATTTAGCTCCTATTACTGTTGTCAAGTTTACTAATTTATTCTGCAGAATCTAGTCTGCTGTGAAAGTCATCCAGCATTGTCTTTAATTTCAGATACTGGATTTTTCATATCTTGATGTTCCATCGGTTCTTTTCTATATCTTTCATTTCTATCCTCATTTTGTTCATGGTTTCCTTCACATTTTGAGCAAATTCCTTGTTTACTCAACATCATCCATGATTTCTGAATTTGTGTCTTTGGACTGATACTTCTTTCGGTTATGGATTACATATTCCTCTTTCTTTGCCTAGCTAACAGGCCTTGTGTGGATGGACGGTCATTGGGAGTTATTGAGTGTTTGGGTTTTTTGTGTTACTTTTTTTTAAGTGCTGGCCTTCCCACCCTCCCCCCCCCCCCCCGCCCGGCAGGTATGTAAGTTACTTGCTGGCCTAAGTGATCCTTTCAAGGTTTGTTTTTCTACTTTGGGGAATAGGTCTGTGGTCGCCTTTCCTCTAGGATAGAGATGCCCTAGGACTGAGGTGCTGCTTTTTTCCACTGAAGCGCTGGGTGACCAATGAAATATGTGTTTTCTGACTTGGGAGACTTTGAACACAGGCCTCTAAGAGCTTGGGGAACTGCTCATGCTTCACGGTGTTTGCCAAGGCTGTGGAGTTCCAGTGTACTCACACACAGGATTCAGCAACAAACTCAAGGGGACGCAGGACATCTCTGATGCTCTTTTTCTGACTGGTTCTATCTTCTTTGGGACGCTGTCCCACACGTTGCAGCTACCTCGTCTCCCACAAAGTCCTGTTGTCCTTGGTTCAGGGAAACACTGTGTTCTCGGTCGGCTGCAGGCAGGGAGCCAGGACGATCACGGTACTCAGCTGTTCTGTTTTCCCTCTCTTGGGTGCACTGCCTGTTGCCTAATGTCTTAAAAGTGTTTTTCTTTAAATATATATTTCATCTGCTTTACTGTGGTAGGCCAAGAGAGCTTTCTGTCACTCCATCACAGCGGAAGAAGTTCCAGATAATTTTTAACATTTATTTAATCTGGAATAATAAAGTATCTGGAAGCAGGAAGGAGATATAGTTAATGTACCCATTCCCATACCTGGCACACAGTAGCTCTATATTTAATTCTCGGTATTCTGATTATGATGATTTTCATTGATATCATTCAGTGTGGGCTGTATTAATCGAAGGGTTTACTCACAGCCGTGACTTTTTAATTTTTTTTCACTTTAATGGATCTGAGTAAAGCATACAGAATTAAAGAGCACATGTGTGCATTTTTATAAACACTATCAAATTTTGATGCCTACTCTGCACACTGCTTCTTAGAAAGTAGTAGATTGAAAAGCAATTGTAAAAGATTTAAAGCTCAGACTCCGATTTCCAGCCTTAGTCAAGTAGAAATTTCATTATGTATTCTCTTTACAAATGTTACTCAAGCACAACAGTGATTTAAAAGTAATTGATTTTTTTCCCCGACTCGAATTAAAAAGAAAGTAAGTGAGTCAACAAAAAAGTCATCTGGCTCAAGCCAGCAAAAGCATAAAGATTTATTAAGTCAACTCTGAGTAAGGCAAGGTGATATAATACACCAAGAACTCTTCTAAAATAAGCCAGAATGCATATTGATTGAGTGGAATGGTAGGGTGCACAGAAAAACGTAATACTCATACTATGGGGAACTTGAAATGAATTTACATACAAATGAATATACATACAACAGAGTCACTCTCCATGGTTTATAATGAATCTTCAAATACCTTGCGTAAAACTGATGTCAGAAAGGGGCGCCTGGGTGGCTCAGTGGGTTAAGCCGCTGCCTTCGGCTCAGGTCATGATCTCAGAGTCCTGGGATCGAGCCCTGCATTGGGCTCTCTGCTCAGCAGGGAGCCTGCTTCTTCCTCTCTCTGCCTGCCTCTCTGCCTGCTTGTGATCTCTCTGTCAAATAAATAAATAAAATCTTTAAAAAAAAAAAAAAGACTGATGTCAGAAAGCATGATCTCTGTAAGGCAGAGAAGAGCGGTCATGTTTGGGAGTCTTTTGGTTGAAAATATGCCTCGAGAATCACCCTGTCCATATCCCTATGCCATGCACCATGCGTCTCCCCAGGGGTTGGCCAGAGCACCTGTGCTGTGGAAGTAGCTGCTGGCTGTTTGCATCCTAGACTGGCGTGGAGTTGATATCATTAGCTGGTGTCATTTAATCCATCCCCAGTGTGGCCCTAATAGCACAGTGATGAAGAAATCCAGACAGGGATAGGCTTGGGACTCTCTCTGGTACCCCAGCCCTTTGGATCCCAGGTTTTAGATATTTCATCCATACCTACGAGTTCATTCCATTTCCCCCATCATTCTCTATCTCTGTCAAATCCTTCCAATCTGGGAGTTGGGGGGCGCCTAGGAGGAGACAAATTTACAGACCGCGGACTTCTCCCAACTATATTAGCTCACCTTGGAGATCCAAGAACCAGTACATGCATTAGGGTTAGTCTGGACCCTGGGTTGGGCATTTACCTCACTGGTCCAGAAAGCTCTGGACCAAAGCAGGAACAGATGAGCTGGACTAGCTCAAGGACTGCCCGGAATTTAGGGGATCAGAAGGGTTTGACGCTGACATTGGACTTGCGGAGCAGAGGGGAGTTTTTGAGTTTTGCCAGGAGGTGAAGTCAGGTGAGTCATGGAGAAGTCAGGCTGTTTCTGCTGCTGGGGCTGCAAAGGTAACAGGGCATCTTCTTGAAGAAAGTGCGGTTTTCAGATGCCCAGCTCAAGACAGCCATTGCCTAGTAAATACTTCAATTAAGCTTGTCTTCCCAAATGGTTGGAAAATAGTACTGGTGTATATATATTTGCCAAGGACTTTGACTTAGTCCTTTTCATGTTTCTCAGCACGTTCTTGTTTATATGTCTCCTCAACCAGTCTGCCACGGAATGCCGGCTGTAATTGGTTAGTCTGTGCCCTTTCACGCTCAAAGCTATCGCCCCATTAATAGCAAGACAACCTTCGGAATAGGTTAGTGAGAGGCAATCAATTTCATGTCTCTCCCATTGATGTAAATCACTATATTTATTGTGGGAAACACTCACTTAGACACTACTGAATTACAATCAACCTAGGAGGGCCTCAAAGTAGTAAACGTTTTATTCGACAGATTTCACTTAGTTAAAAATAAAATAGTCAGATGCCAGGTAAGAAACAAGTGTGAAATGAAACAGACACGAAATATATCAGCATGAGATTCCTGCTCTAAAATGGGCTGGGAGTGACATATGGTGGTTTTATAAATGTGAGGTAAACCACTAGCAGAGAGGAAAGTACTTTAATACTAATTAAGTAAGCCTAGAAGTGACTCTCCACACGTACATGGAAGCATTGCCTTTGAAAACCGACAAAATACTTGATTTTGCTCCTTGGCTTTAGTCGAGGATTGTAGCAGTGCTGGGGAGGGGGTTGGTTTGTTTTATTTTTTGAGTATCACTTTTTACATGTCTCTAAGCAAACAGAGATATATTTTTAAAGTTCCTTTCTCTTGTTTTTCAAACTCTTAAGAGAGATTGCCTCAATTTGAAATGTCCTGGTCCATTCATTTGATGAGACGCCTTGCGGTTCGAGACACATACCCATCTTGTATTGACTGGTAGTATGGCTTAAACTCAGTAAAGTGGCTTTGTTTGTGTAACTTGTGAGAACAAACTGTTTCCCGTAAGTTGGTGTTTGGACCACCATGACATCAGCCTATGGTCTAGTTTGTTAGTTTAAACCAGTCTCTCTGATGGGGGCAGGGGTGCCCCAGAATGTTGGGTCTAGACAGGGTCAAGAGCTCCATTTTTTCATCATGGGGGAAAGACAGGCTGGAGTGAACGTGAGCTTCCCTGGAGCCATCATTTCCCAGGGGAAGCTGAGTCAGGGCTGGGCTAACCCTAGATCTCAGAACTGTCTTTTCTTTGCGGCGTGGGGGGGTGGGGAGGCGCTGACGCTTTTCCTTTGCATTTCCATCTTTCCCAGAAACATAGCCAGGCATTTGGAAAATGAAGTAAATGTTCATAATTGACTCTGGCTAGGCATACAGCTGTGCCCTAGAACTATCCAGAAAAATAGTCAAATATCCAGGCTCACACACTCAAACACTTGGCCACAAAAAAATATCACAAATTGTGAGTCTTTGGCTTTCTGGAGTTTCAGAAAAATAAATAAGAAGGTTTAGCAGATGAAATTCAAAATAAAATAGAGTTAAAAAAAATCAGGAACCCCAGTTCGCTTTTCCCATCAACCTCAAAAGGTTTATTCAGACATAAGAATCAGCCTCAGTTAACTATTTGACTTGACTAAAGGAGATTCTTTTGATGAGTGCCTTTTTTTTTTTTTCCTTTTTTAGTTTGCTTAAGCAAAAGGTCCCTTGTCTGGCATTTTGGGGAGAGTTCCACACTCTAGGTACACAGCCAACTGGACTCCGTTGCTAGAGACCATCACCCTGGCTTCAGATCGCCACTTGGCCAGAGCAGTGATGGGTGATGGTGTCGCTGGGGCAGGCAGCTGTCATCACCACGTTTCTTTATCTCTGTAGGTGACGAGTGTGACATTGACATAAATGAATGTGACAGTAACCCCTGCCATCACGCCGGCACCTGCCTGGACCAGCCCAATGGTTACACCTGCCACTGCCCCCACGGCTGGGTGGGTGCAAACTGCGAGATCCGTAAGTATTTTTGCTCGTATTTAACCTCGAATATTCATTCAACGAGAAGAGGATGCTGAGCATGTACAGGTGGCCCCTGTCAACAACAGATGGGCGGTGAGCCAGAGAGCTAACCTGAGTCACCCGTGCCCCCGCGAGTCCCAGAGGAGTACCTTTGCTTGTTGCTCTATGCCCTTCCCCCTCCTTCCTGAGTCTGAATCCAGCCTTTCTGCTGGGATGGGAATGTGCAGATGTCATCCAGAGTTCACGGCTCCTAAGACAGCCAAAAATGTGCCGAACAGAGGAGCATTAGAATCGTATCACAAAAAAGAGTCTTTGTGTTAAAAACATGCAAAAACACACAGAATAGAAACTCGCTTTGCATTTATGTCTTCAAGCGTCTTCAAACGTGTTAGGTTCCATCCGTTGCCTGGAGAACAGTCCAGCGAGGATGAGGGTAAAAGGAAATCGGAAAAATGTTTCGAGCTGCGGAGAGTGAAGAGTTCTCTCTTAAAGATAAGCCCACCGAAGTTTGAAAATGTCATAATCAAGATTTCATGTATTAAATGAATGGACCTGCTCTAGGATGGAGGGGAAAATGAGGAGCTCTGTGGAGTTCGGTTTTCCAGCTATTTGGGAAACTGAAAAGTTCAACCCCAAATTTTCACTGAAATTCGTCAGGGCTGTGAATCTTCCATAAGGTCCCGCTCCTGGCCTCTCTCAGCCCCCCTGCTCTTTTCTTCGGGTAGAGATGGCTCTCTGCTCTGTGAGTTTGGGAGGAGGCAAAAACATATGCATAGCCCTGTTTGTCTGTCCATCCGTCTCCTTCTGGAGCTAGCCTGCTGTGGCCTCTCCTCCTCTGTTCTGTGTTTCAAGAATGACCTCCCGTGGGTGGTCCAGCAGCACCTACTTGGGCCTGTCTCCTTCCCAGTATGGTTCTGAGGTAAGGGCCACATTCTCCAAAACCAGTATGACCAGTAACGCTCTCTGGGCTCCTCCCTGCTTACTCTTTGTCTCAGAGCTTCAGAGGGGAAGAAAGTCATTGTTTTCTGGTCTCCCCGTCATTGACTTTCCTAAGCACCCCTGGAAAGAGTGGTTGTAGGACCAAATGGCCTTGCTGAAGATGGGCGGGAAGTCCTGTCTTGTTGAAGAAAGACACAGAAAGGGATTCCATGGTCCGAAGGCCGATGGCTACAAGCTGGTGTAGGATGTTAAGTCCAGTAGGGTGAAATCTGTTGTTAGAAAGCATCCCAGACTTGGATCAGCAGGACTGTGGTTCTTTCCCTGGCAGGACACTCATTGTGTGGCTGCATTGAATTATGCCATGCCACAGTTTGTTTACCCATAAAATGGGACCAGTTTTCATTCTGAAATTTGGCAATGCTGTTGGAAATGATAAAGATTGTGCCTTGGGGCAGAGTAATACCTACTTATAACTTTTAAAAATCTTAATTATGAAAATAAATGGGATAGGAGAGTATGGATAAAAAGTCGGGAACACACAAGAGGCCCTTAAAAAGTTTTTAAGCAAGGCAACATAATTATAAAAAATTGAAATTTTATTTCTCCAGTGATGATGATATAGGCAAAAGATATACAAAGATGGAATAATTGAAAGGGTAAAAGTTGGCTTCAAATTCTAGCTCCTTCATGTGACCTGGACAAAGAAAATGTACTTCTTGGGGCCTTGACATTCTCACTTATAAGATGGTGATGGGAAGATGCTGTGAGGCGAATATGTGCAGACTTCTGCTATGCAGTAGGCACTAAATAAATGCAATTTGCTGTGGCTTATATACCATGAGCTCCACCTTGGAAGGACCAACCTTTGACAGCTGTCTTGTTAGATAATGCATGCCCAGGGCGTGGGCCACACTGAATGGCCAGGTGCGAGGGGGCCCATCACACATCTTGGTCCACATGAGGGCTCTCTGTTTGCCCAGAATAGCACTTTCCATTTGATGATCTCAATTGCACCTCTCCATTAGGCCAAAGGTGCTAAAATCAACGTCATCACAGATTAAGCTCTGCTAGGTCTGGGTGTTGGATGCTTCCACCCTTGACCTGAGTGTGAGAATGGAGAATGTGCAGCTGAGGTCTGCCGTGACGTGTAATGACATGTAACCGCAACTGGTGGCCAGCATCTAGAGAACTGGATCTGAATCAAAGGGGATGGACCCAAGGACCAGGAGAGGAGAGTGCCTGGGTGGTACAGGGTCAGGTGGATAGATCCCGGTGGGAAGGCTCCGATGTGCGCAGAGAAGAAGGAGAACTGTAACCCATGTAGCTACATAGCACAGAAGCCTCCAGAGTTGTCAAAACAGTGGTAGAGTAACCTCTGATCAGTCTGTCCTCTTCCTCCAGAGGCCACATTGTCTGCCTCCCTCTCTTGCTTAGTCTGTTTCAGCCAAAACATTGTCCTGTTTTCCCTTCCGTGGACAGGTCAGGTTTGTTCCTGCCTTCAGGGCTTTTGCCTGTGCACTGCCCTGTGTCTGGAGTTTTTAGATTTTAGCACAGCTGTCTCCTCTGCACATTGACTAACTCAATAGTGAATGTTTCCTAGAAATTTGCCCTTTTAGAGGCAAACTGTTCCCTGATCGGTAATAAGGAGCAAAAATCTAGCCGACCATAAAGATTTACCAAAACCACCCAGAAAATTGATCCAGAACTATCTAAAAGGATCATTTAAATAGCTCTAGTGTTTTATCATTACTCTGAAACAAATGCAAACCCCAAGTCCTAGAAAGTAACAAAACAGCCTGGGAAAATTTTCACGATCCGCCATCCATTCTTACCAACTTGGGACTGACAACAATTTTGTTTTTGGGTTTTAATAAAAATTTTACCTTCCTAGAGTCAAGATCTAACACTTAAAATTCCTATAAATATTTCTGTAGTGCTGTTTTGTATCGTCTGTGTAGGAGCTGTGAGGTTTATACAGTTAGAGTTGCAGTCAAGCTTGCTGACCAAGAATAGCTGGACAGTAAAGGACAATGAAGAGTTGAATCTATGGTTAAACTATTAAATTAATGGTTTTCTGCAGTTGACAAATAGGTGAATAGGCCATCCTGGATTTGTAATTCAACCAATAATCAAGGGCCTCCTACTATCAAATATTGAACACTAGGCCCAGGAGGTAAAGACTAATGTAGCAAAATAAATAAATAAAGATTAATGAAGCAGTCCCTGGCTTTAAGAGCTCATAATCCATGGTGGTGGGGGGGAAGTGGGGGGGGGGGTCATGATACGGGGTGGGGTCACTGTAGGTTTTCCGCAGGCTGCTCTAGGAACCCAGGGAAGGGGCCCAGAAGGAGTCTACATGGACATCTTGGGACTCTCCTCCCCAAAATGCATGGAATTTCATAATGGTTGAAGAAACCCATGAAATGATTATGTTACACAGAAAGTCCTTATCATACAAATTGATTGGGTTCTTTGGTTCTCATTTTCGTATAAACTAGGATACTTTAAAAATAAAATTAATTAATCTTCCACCTCCTCCAGACCTCCTCTTCGCTCCCCCAAGGTAACAATCATTAGCCATTTATTGGGTCTATTTCCAGATGTATTCAGTCAATTTTGTAAGTCCTCATTTCCTCCCACACAAATGGGACCATTCTATACATACTGTTTAGCATCTTGTTTTTCTGCTGAATAATATATAGAATGTGTATCCATGTTGGCTTAGGCAGATCTCCCTCACTGGTGTAACCCCATGTGGCCCCCTGTCTAGCCTCTAACCCTTTCTTTATATGCAGCCAGAGACATCTTTATTTTCTTTTAGTTTTCTAAAAATACATAGCCTCTTTCCTTTTTAAAAATTTTTCAGTTCTTTTTATTGTGGCAAAATACACATAACATAAAATTAACCATCTTGATCATTTTAAGTGTATAGTTCCGTGGTACTGAGTACATTCAACCTGTGTGCAACCCTCCCCATCATCCATCTCCGTAACTCTTTTCATCTTGAAAAGTAAAAACTCTGACCCCATTAAACGATAACTCCCTGTGACCCCTTCCGGCAGCCCCTGGCAATCACCATTCTAGTTTCTTTGTTTCTTTCTTGCTGTTTTTTAATCTCCCCTTTGCCTCATGCCCCAGGCTCTGGCAACCACCATTGTACTCTCTGTTACTATGAATTCAGGTTTCTTTTTTCATTAGATTCCACATATAGGTGAGCTCATGCGGTATTTATCCTTCTGTATCTGAACTGTTTCCCTTCGCATCATGTCCTTGGCTTCCTCCACGGGGTTGCAAGTGGAGGGGTGTCTTTTCCAAGCACAAATCTGAATACTGAGACCCTCCTTCCCACCACTGCTTCCATCCCTGCCAGTGCCAAGCTTGTCTTAAAGACTAAAGATTGAAGGCCACACTGGGGCCTGTGGGACCTGCGAGAGAGATCCCTTCCTTGCTCCAACAGCCTCTGGCTTGCTTCCGCCAGTGGCCACTCTGTTCCCCTTCCACTCTCTTGTCCTGTTCCCCACCTCCTCCCAGGTCTTGGCCTGGGACCCTGTTCCCTCTGCTCTTCCCTGTCCCTCATTAATACCTGCATACCTGTGGAGCCCAGCTTCGTGCAGACCCTCACCCCTGGAGCTCTCCTGACTCCCTGGTGAGATAGTGTTTCCCCTTGTCCTTGCCAGTAGCACTGCAGAGGTGGTCCTTCATTGGCTTGGCATGCTTATTTGTCTGCCGCTATTTTGTGACCATTTTTTTTTGTCCCTGTACCCCTCAAAAGACTGGGGGCTTCAGAAGCCAACTGTCTACTTTCCCTCACTCTATATCCTGGAACCCAGCACAACGCCTAGTACATAGTAGGTGCCAAATTAATGGTTGTTCAGCAAACAGATCCTACAAAGGAGGTGAGCTCTTCTTTCCATTCCTTTCCTACGCCTTCCTCTTCTGAAGACTAATGAGAGCTGTTAATATTTTCCAATCTCATTGACTTCCTTGCTTGTCCAGATAACTTTTAGGTATAGAAAACAGAAGGTAATTTGAAATTGCTCCTCTCGAGGAGACTAGAAGCAGATGGTCTCAAAATCATCTGCTGTCTGATGTCTACACAGCATACACACTCTCTCTCTACGTAACACAGGTGAACACATCAACTAGACTGGCTACATTCATGTAGGTAAATTAAAAACCAGATACAGGCAGTATGTTTTAGAGTGAAATTTTCAAGTCTCATGACAGCCCTTTTGGTGGAGTGGAGGTGGGTCTGGTGTTATCCTCAGCCTGGCCCCGGAAGGCCTCTATCCCCTTGAGCAGCTGCTCCAAGCCCAGCTTCTCTACCTCGCTCAGGGTGCTTTGTTTAGGGCCGATTGAAGTGTTAATGCAAAAACACTTTGAAAAATACAAAACCCAGAAACGAATTTAGTTGAAAAGTAAATACAACTGGTCCGGCAGACCCATAAGCGCGACATTTTCCCCAGAACCGTCTGTGTGCGTGTGTTCTGGGTCACGCACCTGCTGGAGCCGATGGGATGAATCTGGCCAGCACACTTTGGTGCACCGTTCCTCCCTGGCCTGCGCTAGAGCTGGCCTGTAGTAAGGGATTCATGCAACCGAACTCCTGGGATGCAGCAAAGCACTAGGCTCACGAGGGTCTTGGGACTTCTGCTGGGACCGGGGGTGGCAGCCGCAGCTGCCTGGTGCAGAGACACTCCTGGCTTCCAGACCCAGGAATCAGATCCAGCCCAGTTCCAGCCTGGTTAGTGTATCCAGCAGCCACACTCACTTCTATCAGAAAAGTGTTAGCTGACAGTAAGGTAGGGGGAGAAAAGAAAAAAAAAAAAAAAAAGAAGGAGCAGGGGTTGGGGAGGAGGGAAGCAGAGCTTTTTGGAGGAATTTCGAGAACGTTCTCCCAAAAGTTCCAGCAGCCTGGAAGGCAGAGTTTGGGGAAGTAGAACGGATGATCAGAAATGCAAGCAGTGTGGGCAGCTCAGGCCTGGGACACTGTGCAGAGCATGTAACCCGGTGTCGTCGTCTTTAGTGGCCATGAGGTTGTGCGCTCGCTGCGGATACAGGGTTGACACGATGTGGGGCTATTTACATGAAGGCAGGTGTCAACTATGAGGGCTCATCGAGAACTCGTGTGGCCCTGCCACGGGGATCGGAGTGGAGCCCTCTACCCAGCTGGAGGAGAAACAGGGCTGGCTTGGCTGTGTTGATGCTAGATGGGTGTCAGAGCGTACTCTGAGCATTGGACTGCAGCCTACAACTGAATTTTTCAGAGAATGTTGAAATACAGGGAAACCAAGTGAGTCATGCTCCTCTTCCAGCCAGAAAAATGAGCGTCTCTCTCTGTGCGCACCAGGTGTTGCCAAATGAAGGGGCTGTGACCTGCGATGGAGGCTTAGTTCGAGCTTCACAAAACACCTTCTCCCACCCACGGTGATCATTCCCTTGCCGTGATTTATGCCGGTCCATATGCCCATCTGTGAGGTCATTCGGCTGGAGCAGTGAATGCTCTAGTAGTCAGCCTCTCGGGCGGCATGGGCTTTGTGAGCTCGGGCAGGCAGCCTCGGGTGGCCAAATCAGACCTCAGGGGTCTTGGTAAAAACTCAGGAGTCGAAAGATCTGGAGGCAAACACACTTCATTCATCTCATTCTTCTCAAACTTTCAGGAGCCATCAGGGCCCTCTTCCCATTAGGCTTCTAGGAAAGGGCTCTGCACACTTGGCCTTCTTGGGGATCTGCCCGTGCTCTTCTTCTGACTGTCACTTTTCAAGGTAAAGAAGAGCTGGTTCTCAGGTTCCATGGCCACTGAGGATGTAGCTAAGAGGAGGATCTGAGTACTCTGAGATCGCAAAACTCGCACGGTGCATGGCTTGGTGAGCAGAGTCTGAGCATTTTGTGGGAAGACAGGCCCTTCCACACCCACCTCTGAATCCCATTTCCGGGCACCTGGAGTCCTAATGTGTGAATGATGGCATGGGGCTGGTGCGGCTGTGAGTCACGTAGAGACAGCCTCCTCTTCCCACATGAGTTTCACTTCTCTCTGGTCTTATCTAGCCCTTTTTATTGTCAAAACTTCCAGTCCTGTTCATATCATCCAGAACATTCCACGTGTGTGCAGGTCCACAAACAGGACATAACGGGGCACTCTTGACCTGTTCCAGGCAGGAGATTATGTTCCTTCTTCCGTTTATTTTCCTACTCAGACAGACTGGTGCTTTTTTTTTTTTTAATTTTTTTTTTTAGATTTTTATTTATTATTGGACAGAGAGAGATCACAAGTAGGCAGAGAGTCAGGCAGAGAGAGAGGGGAAAGCAGGCTCCCTGCTGAGCAGATAGCCCGATGCGGGGCTCGATCCCAAGACCCTGAGATCATGACCTGAGCCGAAGGCAGAGGCTTAACCCACTGAGCCACCCAGGTGCCCACAGACTGGTGCTTTTTGAAAGGGCGCAAGGCAGTGCTCAGTAATCCTGAGCTCACAGCATAAGCTTCAGAGGACAGTGTCTTCCTCCCCTTTATCCTCTATCCCTCTTCCAACACCATGCCTGCTCCTTTTTAGGACCGTCCAGCAGCAGACTTTCTTCCTGTTCTTGACATGTTCTTTAACTTGTGCTGCCAGCCAGCCGTGGGGTACCTGTTGCTATTTTCATCCTGTAAATGAAGAAACCAAGTCTCAGGGAGGTTAGGTAAATGTCACAGCAGGGATTGACAGCAAGGTTGGTGTGGTCCTAAGGCCCACACTTCTACTATTGCGCTGGAAGATAATTCCATGGATGTTTTCTTCCAATAACTTATTGCTTATTTTAAAATATTTTTATAAAAGGACTGCGTTATTCCTTTGAAAAAAGCTGGAAAAGACTGAGAAGTGAAATGAAGGAAATAACAATGGCTTATAATCCTGCCTCCCGGTGATCTCTGTTATTCACGTGTGGCTGTGTGGGGCAGACGCTAAGGATTTGGATCTGGACTTGAACTCGCCCAGCTAGTGATGCCAATTTCCCATAAAGTGGAGAGAGAGAAAATAATGCATTTTCAATTGGTCGTAATGATTTTTTTTAAAATTATTTATTTATTTATTTGACAGACAAAGATCACAAGTAGGCAGAGAGGCAGGCGGGGGTGGGGGGTGGGGAAGCAGGCTCCCCGCCGAGCAGAGAGCCCGATGTGGGGCTCAATCCCAGAACCCTGGGATCATGACCCGAGCTGAAGGCAGAGGCTTTAACCCACTGAGCCACCCAGGTGCCCCAGTCATAATGATTAAGTGAGATGTTTTCAAAGACTTAACATAGTAGGAAGACAACAAATGTTCATCGTTCCTATCACCCTGTCTTGATCTTTTCAGTGTGTGGATAGATACTTGGAGCTCACATGTGACTGTACCCTATGTCTAGGTCCTGTTCGGTCCACTGCTTTTTTAATTTTGTTAGAACAAATCATCTCTCTAGCTCACTGAGAGCTGACTATTTAGGTGCCTTCCCATTTTTTTGACTTTTATAAATTGTTTTTCAGCTTGTGGGGTGGAGAGAGGGTATGGGATTGGGCCTCTGGCTAGAAGCTGTACCATTTTCTTTCTTAAAAAAAAAAAAAAAACTTGAAAAAAAAGTAAAGTTAAAAGGGTCCAATATGAACTTTATTAATTTTGAACAGTGTTAACTTTGAGTGGTGAATACTTGGGGGTTGCGCTTACTTAATGAACTGCTTTGAAATGTGTAATAACTAATCATTTAACATTTCAAAAATTGGGATGCTGAGATGAACATCCTTGTACATAGGGCTTTATGCATTTATAGGATCATTTCCCTAGCATACATTCTAGAAATTAGAATTTCTGGATCAAAAGATACTCCATGAAGTCTACACAGGGGGCCGTGTATCGATTCACACGTCCTCATGTCTGCACCCATGTCAACTGTGGTTCTCAAAAATCTGAGATAATATTTGGGAACTCATAGAGGAATTGCATTCTTGGAGAACTATGAAACTGAACACTCTTCTATTTTTATTTTTTGGTGGATTCCTTTTTATAAGCTTTGCCCATTTTCCTATGGTGTGTTTTTGGTTTTTCTTAATGATTTATAAGATGCCTTTACATGTTAAGGGCATTAGCCTTTGATCTGGATTATGCATGGAAAAGAATTCTTCCCAGTTTGGACAGCCCTTACATCTTGGGTTGCCAAAGCAAGGACAGCGAAGACCTCCCCGTTCCAAAGGTTATGGCTCACATTCGGTCGTTTGCTTATTTTCGCCTCAGATCTCCAGTGGAAGTCGGGCCACATGGCAGAAAGTCTCACCAACATGCCCCGGCACTCCCTGTACATCATCATTGGGGCCCTCTGCGTGGCCTTCATCCTGATGCTGATCATCCTCATTGTGGGCATTTGCCGCATCAGCCGCATCGAGTACCAGGGCTCCTCCAGGCCAGCCTACGAGGAGTTCTATAACTGTCGTAGCATTGACAGCGAGTTCAGCAACGCCATCGCCTCCATCCGGCATGCCAGGTGGGCTGCGGGGGGAGGGGGCGAAGGGGGAACAGGGCTGAGGGAGATCCCACTTCCACCTGTGCATTCCCGGGATGGGGTGATGTTGTGAACAGGACTGCACACCTGCAAAGAAGATTTCACAGACGAAAGCAGAGGTTTCGTCTGGGGGGAGGACAATGAAGCTGCTTTGTAAGCAGCCTCTTTGCATTTGCTGCTAGCTTTCTGTTTTCATTGGATGCATTCATTCATTTAATTTGTGTTTATCTGCGTTGGAAATAGCCGATTCTTAATCACGGTGTAGGAACATTTTTTGATGACTGCTTTTTGGAATGTCTCTAGCTACGTTCTTCAAACAGCCTGGATAGAAATAACCTTTGATTTAGGGACTTGCTTCAGGAGAGACAAACAGCTATCATTCTGCTGTCAGTGTTCATATCCTATAACACGGTATCCTTTTCCGGAGGAAGGACTGCTGGAGAGACAAGAAGGGAGTGTGGTACCACGCAGAGGGCGTGAGTTCCAACTACCCCATTACCTGACTCAATTTCACACAGACCAGCCAAGCCTCCACAAACACTGTTCCCTCAACTGAAAAAAAGACACACGTCCCCCTGCTTAGAGAGTTAAGGCAATCAAATTAAATTATAAATATTAAAGAATTATACAAGCCAATAACACCGTATTTATTTCTCTATTATAACACTAAAAAAATCAGCTAATCTAACATTTTGTTGACTTCTGGAAAGGACAATTACTACCCGAACAATCACGACAGTGTTTGTTAAAGGACAGCTATCTTTTCTTTTAATTGCTAGAACAATGTAAAGCAAACAATTCAGAAAGTCTGGGCAGTAGGCAAGAGCGGGCTGAACTTGGTGGCTTAAGATTGGGGCTCACAAGAACCAGTAGCTGCATGACCTCGGCTGAGACATGGTATACTGGTCTTGCTCAAAACACATGCAGATCCAAAATCCGTCCAAATGGCATAGAAGCTGAGAGGTTCAGAAAGTTTGCCTTCTTTGTGAGAAATCTCCAAACCCAAGACTCCCATCTGACTGGAATCTTGCCACCTTGGTGGAAGCAAAAGTCCAGCCTTATTCTCCAGGGAGAGGAGCCACTGGAAGGAGAGAGATTGGGAGGCATGGGGCAGCTGCCCCAAGGCCGGGTGGGACAAGGGTACCTTTTTTCTGAGAGCTGCACCCACCTTACTTCTAGAACTGTGAAGGAGAAGGGGAAGGTGCATCTCCTTCCAAGTCGGGGCCCACGCGGCTGCTCCTCCTTGACTCTCCAGGGCGAGCTTGCTAACACGGCCTCCGGGAAGCCTTGAGACCAATCCTGCCGGCCTTGTTGATTTGACTCCTACCCTGACTGGTACATAAAGGGCCTTTCCTCAGGGTCCAGCACATAGTGGGCCTGACTTACTTGAATTTGAGGTCTGTCATTTGAAGGACAGTCTCTGTTAGGGGTTGGTGTATGGTGTCTTGACATGCCTGACAGGTGGCTTCATTCTAAGGCAGCAGTCTCGTAAGGGGCCCGGACGGGAGGTGGAAAAAGGAGAGGAGAGGAAACAGGCTTCTCTGTTGCTCGAGAGCCTTCTCTCTCCATTCCCAAGGGTGCTGAGTTCACCAGGAAGGAGCAGAATTGGGGGCATTATACTGGGATGTATTGGGAGACCCAAGGACTCAGGCTCCCTCCAGCCCCAGAGGGACCTCTGGCTAAGATTCTTTGTGTTCAAGAGGTATTTTATTTCAGCCCCGGAATAGTTTAAGATAGATTCTTCTGAGCTTCCTGCTTACATACCCTGCTCGGAGGATGTTCAACTGGATAGTCTTGGAAGGAAAGAATGAACTTGAAAACATTTACAAACCTGGTTCTTATTTGGTGCCGATTTTTATCAAAAATATTTTCTGCAGAATTCCCAACCAAAAAGCTCCTCCATGCCCCAGTGACTGCAGATAAAACCATTGAAGTCAATACAATACCTTCCCAGATATCTGGAACATTCCTTTATAAACGTTTATTCAGCTATGACCTGTGGTTTCTACAGCATGGCTCCTTCGAGGTCCTGGCTGGGTCTCTGGCCCCCTTTCCACTCCCTTATCCTGGAAACCCTAGAAAGGCATTGAAAAAATATTACCCCTTCCCTAGTTTCTAGCAGTGACCTAGAGCTAAGGCCCCTTTCACAGCCTGTCTCCCAGCTGCTGGCCCGGGGGTGACACTGGACCAGAATGACTGTGGCTTAGCTGCCACACGGGACGAATCCAAGTGGGTCGCCTGTGACATTCACGAGGGACTGAGGAGGGATGTGGCGATTCTGACGTCAGCACTCGGTTGACGCCGGTGCTCCCTTTTCTCTCTCTCGTCAAGAGTCCTCTGTCCTGTGGCTGCTTTGCTCAGGCTGGAGAGAGTTTGCAAATGAGCAGCGGGAGTGGATAGGCCTTCCAGGCCCTGGAGCGAGGTCCCATCTCCGGGAGGTTACTCTCTGCTCCCCCAGCTCTAAGTGTCTGATCGCAGACCACAACAACAGAATAGCTGTGAAAGGTTCCAGCCTTGTTTTCTCAAATAGCACCTTGGAGTTTGGGCCTTTCTCAAGGTCAGGTCATCTGCATTCCCTGCGTGGTGTTTTATCTCTTGACTTCCAGGACAGTATGAACTAGAAGAATGCAAGTTCTTTGATCCGCCTCACAACTGGTTTGCAATACCTTGTAGTGAGATATGGTGTACAAGACTTGTCACTGGGTATGTTTGAGACGTCAGTGACAGGAATGCTGCTGTTGCCAGCACTTGCATTACGGTGTCCAGTTTTGGTCGCCACCGCTGGACACTAGGCTAAATCCTTCAGAGAAAGGGACCATGGGCGGGTCTTACAATCTTCATCGAGGGCCTGCCAAATCTCTTAGAATTTACAGACCTTACATTGCCTGGCTCTCTATGACTACTTAGCTCTGCCTTTGTAGTACCAAAGTAGCAGAGATGCATTTTGAAGGGGGCTCAACTGCATTCCAATAAAACTTTATTTAAAAACAGGCAAGAGGCTATAATTGGCTTACAATCTTTATACTTTGTTAACCCCTGGTCTCCATGATAATTTTCTCTATTTTCCAAATTTGCTTTTTACATTTAAAACATATCCTTGTGATAAGAAAAAAAAAACAGTGTGTTACTTGAAGGAATAAATAAATACTCAGGCCATGACACAGGCAAGCTCTTACATTGGTTTGGTGCCTGAAAGTTTAAACGAAATTCTGTGGGGATTAGCTTATTTCTTAACATCCACCCAATTCTGAGACACTAAGGAAATATAAAAAGCTGTTGGGGTTAAAAATTTAAGTAGGAATACATGTTCATTTTTTTACTAGATGTGAGCTTGTTCCTGTGATAGGTGTAGGAGATTCAAGGAAAGTCCTGTTTCATCTTGTTGTGTTTTAAAGATTTTATTTATTCATGAATGAGAGAGAGAAGGAGATTGAACAGGGGGAGGAGCAGAGGGAGGGGGACAAGCCGACTGCACACTGAGCACAGAGCCTGGCACCGGCCTTGATCTCAGGACCCTGAGATCATGACCTGAGCCAAAACCATGAGTTGGATGCTTAACTGACTGAGCCACCCAGGCACCCCTTGTTTTTTTGTGTTTTAAAAGCCATTTTCCTTCTATGCGGTGGATACTGCACTTTGTGTAGAAGTCTGTGTGTCACCTAAGGAATTTGGTTGAATAAACATGTAAGGAGCTAGTTAAGTCATAGCACAGGGATTCCAGCTCCAAGATGGCACTGGGGGCAGTGATTAGCCCTTTTAAAACCAGGCTACCTTTGTAACCAGCGTTATACCTTATGACCCGTACTGGTTTGGAGCTGATCTCATTAGCACCGTGCACACAGCCAGTGACTTGTCTAAATACGAAACAAGGTTCTCGTTCTTTGGTTGACTCCGTGCAAGTATGGTGGCCACGTGGCTCCTCGTGACGGTTTCAGCACTTGCCTCATCATGCTCAGTGGGTCTGAAACACCTGTCCTCAAACCTGCCTTGTCGATATTCAGCCCCGTGATGACAGTTTAAGACAACAGCCCTTTGAAGGATAGTTTGTTGGCGGATTGCGTAACATGGAGGCATTTAACTTTCTAGGTTTTGGAGACACAGATTCTTCTTCAAACTGTGAAGTCATATAAAAATAAAATGGAAATTTTAAGCACATAGTCAGCCTATCAAGTTGCTTAAAATTTTCCTCTTGGCCAACTGACTGATTAGTAGGCAATCTGTGATTTGCTAACCCTCACATCCAAGCTCCCCCAGGAAACTGTCCCATGACACCTATGTGAGGATCCAGAGGGTGTTTCCCTGGGATTGCCTGACTTTTGAGATGAATCAATATTGTTAGTGGTGTATTGTTACCAATGAATCTAGCTGTTTTATGAGAAAGAGATTGTAAAAATATTTGCACCTTAAAGTAACTTTGAAAAGTTTCGGCCTGGGGAGAATGTGTTAGGATCCAGGTGTCTTTGTCCTTTCCCTTTCCCCGGTCTCAGATGATGCTGGCCTTGCTCCATTTAGATACACAGACCATAGGCTGGACTCCAGCTTGATGTAAGCACGCACCAGCAAGGGTGCATGTTTCAGACATGATTGTATTGAAAGCTTTTTCATCTTATGGTACTATCCTTGGGTTTCTTGGTGGCAGAATGCATTAACTCTGTAAATCTGCATTTTTCCTGGTAAATCCTGGCAGTTTGTGCCTTGGTGCCCCCGAAGACCAGTAAATCTTGAGTGAATCAGAACACAGGATTGATGAATGTTTAAAAACAAAAGATCCAATGAAGAATGCATTTCCTCCTTTCCCATTCCGTTGTACTTCTCCTCACTCTGTGGAAGACTGGCTTTCCAAGATAGCAGAGGGAAAAGAAGGAATGGGGGCCAGGGAGGTAGGCTGAAAGCCATGGTAAATAAGCCCCTTGAAGTCTTTGGGGTGCATCCTACCAGGCTTTTTAAAATGTAAGGTTCCTTACATGTTTCTTTTTCGAACCTCATTGGACTTAAAACAGTTAAAAAATGTGGTCTATCCAAAGGATGAGGCGTAGCAGGTAAATGTGGAAGATTGTTTAAATGATATGGTACCCCAGGGACTTGAGGGAAGGTGAGGCCTTCCATGGGAAGAGACCACCCAGAAGTTGAATTTATGTTAATAATCTTCCGTCTTCAGACTGGTTTGGCAGGAAGTCCTGAAAATGGATTTTGACACCCCTGGCTTCCGGGCATCAGTCCTGCTGCTAAGAGGATTTAGGCATACACAGATCTTTTGGGACAATGGCTTGAGCTCAGAGGAAAAAAGCCAAAGACCAAAAAACAACAATGGCTTGTGTGTGCGTGGGGTGTGGGGAAGAACAGGTGGATGGCGTTGGATGATGGGTGTTGGGTATCGTGACAAACATCTCCTTCTCTGAAGTCCTTTCCTCTCTCTGCCCTTCTTCTCATGTTGGGACCTCAGATGACCGCTGAGCCTTCCTAGCCTTCCTATAAGTCCCCAGGAAGACTCGTATGTTTCAGGCCCTAGAATGGATATAACTATCTCCAGATAGTTAATGGGTCTCAGAAGGAAAAGACAGATATATGTCTTAAAACCTACCGTAGAGCTGTCAGGCCAGACCGCTTTGCCGGGATTTAACCTCGAAGCTTCAACATTCATTTGGACTCCACGTCTCATGAAATCCTTTTTTTACCCCCTGCATTGGAGACTAACATGCGTACTCATTCAGCGGTGATACCCAGATCTCTTAAATTTCTGTGCTTGCTAGAGAATGTCTTTCTTAGGGTATTTTTATTGTTCCTTTTGATTCTTCAGTTTAAGTTATTCTCACTACGTGCCTTTCAGAGGACTTGAGATCCACTGTTCTCTAACTGGGATCCTCTCTCCCCTCTGGTTTTAGGTTTGGAAAGAAATCCCGACCCGCGATGTACGACGTGACCCCCATCGCCTACGAGGACTACAGCCCCGACGACAAACCCCTGGTCACACTGATCAAAACAAAAGATTTGTAATCTTTTTTGGGGGATTATTTTTCAAAAAGATAGGATACTGCCCTCATTTAAATATTTTTAAGAAAATAAAAAGCTTAAGAAATTTGAAATGGTAGCTGCGCAAAAGTTTTTGGGAGAATATCGAGGAACTAATTTTCTGCAGCTTTTAGTTTGGAAAAAATATTTTAAAAACACGAAATTTGTGAAACCCATAGACTACGTTTTAATGTACTTTCAGCCCTTTAAACTGTATGCTTTGACTAGTGTGTGCTGTCCCCATGGTAGATGCCGTCAGGAAACGCAGCTGGCTTTCTGTGGCTGTTGCAGAGAATAAGTCTAATTGAGGAGAAGTTTCCATGTGATGTGTGAGTGCCGGCTTTCTGAGTAGTTAGGAAACACATGTAGAGTATGACCCATATAACAGTATACCCGTTAACCTAAACGAAGTCTGAAATGTTTTGTTTCGTGAATCAGAAACTAGTTGCATTTACTATTCCTAACCCGATTGAAATTAGCCTTTGCCTTATTCTGTGCATGGGTAAGTAACTTATTTCTGCACTGTTTCATTGAACCTTGCGGAAATGTTCTCTTGAGTTTGTTCTTGTCATTTTCGTAACAGTCGTCAAGCCAGGCCTTGAAATCGTGCAGCGAGAGGGCCTCGTGAGGCAAATTACGATCGCACCGAATCTATATTTCCTTTTAGGAGTCAAGGTTTTTATATTGTGAGTAAATTAAATTTACATTGGCGTTGTTTGTTGCTAAGAGGTAGTCAATATAAGAGAGTACTAGTTCCGTAGTGAGCATTTCTCATAGTGCATCTTTATTTATATCCAGGACACGTTTGTGGCTGTATTGCATTGATATGTGCTTCTTCTGATTCTTGCTAATTCCACAGAATACTGAATAAATGTACCAAGTCCAGGATGCACTTGTCTCTCATTCTTTTAAAATCATAAAACACATTTTGGGTTTGCTACTGCTGGTCAGTCTCACTGTTTTTCACATTTTAACTGTGCCAAGGAGCCTTTCCCTTTGCCCTCCTGGACCTCCTGATCTCCTAATTGCCAGAAAACCATCCTTACCTTCTTTATTTATTTTTTTTTTTTAGGATTTCATTTTTTATTCATGAGAGAGACAGAGAGAGGCAGAGGGAGAAGCAGGCTCCCTGCTGAGTAGGGAGCCTGACGTGGGACTCGATCCCAGGACCCCGGGATCATGCCTTGAGCTGAGGGCAGATGCTTAACCATCTGATCCACCCAGGCACTCCCTACCTTCCTTTAAACATGAGAGATGGGGAAGAAAAATAACAAGAATTCTCCTTTTTTTTAAAAAAATTTTTTTAAAGATTTTATTTATTTGGAGAGAGGGAGAGCTTGTGCATGCACATGAGGAGAAGGGAGGGGCAGTGGGGGGGAAACAGTCTCCCCACTGAGTGGGGAGCCCAATACAGGGCTTGATCCCAGGATCCCAGGATCATGAACTGAGGTGAAGGCAGATGCTTAACCAACTGAGTCACCCAAGCGCCCTCAAAAATTCTCCTTTTTAGCCCTTACTTCGGAGCCTGTCCGCGATGTGCAAGGCACCTGCAGCCTCAGGAAATATCTCATATATGCTGCTGTCCAGTGGAGGGCAAGTGAAATTGCCTTAGCAAACAGCAGTTTGGTTCTTAGGAACTTGAAAGCAGCTCGAAGCCACTACATATTCAATTCTATTTTGCATCCAAATACACCAAAGTCCCGGTCTTTTTTTTTTTTTTTTTTTTTTAATTCATTTTGTCTACACATGGCAACATTTGGTCATTTGGTAAGGCCAGGAAAAAGGCCCTGAAACCAGGTGCCAGGGAGGTTTCAGGCAAAAGGAAGGATTTATAATGGGATCCTTTCCCTCTCTTCCCTCAAACACCTGTCCCCAATCCTACAAACGACATAGCAACACACCCACACTCTTGATTATTAAATGATAGTTTGCAGTATGTTAATATTTTTAGTTTGCATAAGCACTTGGAAGCAAATTTAGAATAAAATACGAACACGGTCGTCTGAGCATTCGTGGGAACATCACAGATCGTGCTTATTTCCATCTCCTCGGGGAGACCATTGGTGGCGTGGCACACAGACCCCTCCATCCACAGGAGAGGGCCTAGGAACATAGGTGGGAGTTCATTCATTTTCCCCTTGACTCCCCTCAGCCCCCCATGTTCAAGGACAATGTCCATGCTGCTGTCTCTTCCTCTGGAAGCTGTTCCATCCCACCCTCTCAACCCTCCAAGTTCTTTGTGATGCCCCTTGAAGCTCTTGTTTGGAAATCTTGTGTCAATCTTGATCGTAATTTGTCTTTTTAAAGCAAATGAAGAGGGAGCCTACTTATTCAGGTCGTGTTGGCTCACCTGCCTTTGGAGAGTCTGAAGGCCGACACTACACACATTCAGTAAGAAGATGTCTCACTGAGCATTCGCTCTGCGTCAGGCAGATGGTGACAAAAGTAGTCTCAGGAAGGGACCCTAGGTCACAGTTTCTTCACACCCAGCACCTCATCTAATCCCCAAACAAATAAATGCAGACCCCCACTTCTGAGAGCCCGGTGGAGGTCAAGGAAAGGTAAACTGCCGTGTGGCAGCAGGTTTGAGCAGAGTGGATTGGAATCCTGCTTCTGCTGTTTCCTTGCTAATGACTCAGGCAGGAGCTCTGGGCTTCGTCATTTGGAAAACGGGGACAACGATAGTTTCAGAATGCGTGTAAATCACTCAGCTCACCTCTAGCTCACATTACTCACGCAGCAAGTTAGCTCTTGCTGTTTTTGCCATGTTAACATTGGATAGAGACTGTATCCACAGTCATCAGTCGCTCGCTCTGCGGACTGTGACTTGTGATCTGTAGCCAGGGCGCTGGGGACGGTGGATGGGTCAGGAGTCCCCTGAAAGCATGGCGTCCCTTCTCTTGAGTGTGCGTGACACTCTCTCACTTGAAATGGTTACTTGGCACAATTTGTGAAAACAGCATTTGATGAACCCGAATAAATGGCCCCTCGGGGGCTTGACTCATACCACAGGGGAGTTGGAATTAGCCCTTTTCTGACACCAGATTTTCACAAGATGAGACAACTGTACGTCACGACAGGAACCCCCGCCCTCGGAAGTGTTCCAGCTCATTCTGCAGTGTTTACACAGTTCTTAATTCTTGCAAGGAAATGGCACATGCAGAGAAATTATTTCCAAGTGATTATAACCATTGAGAGCTGGTCTCTTGGACGTATGTATCCAACACAGTCCAGCTCTGCTCAGCACGGGCTGGCACCTGTGGGCTCTGGATCACCCTTTCTGACCCTGCTCATTAGAACAGGGGCCCATTTTAGTTCCTTGAGGAAACTCTGTACTGTTTTCTGTAGTAATACCGGTGGGAATGTGCTAAGATGATCTGATTCAACCTGGTGTCAGCCCATTTTGCCCCACCTGCCCCCCTCCAGGGCTCTCTGAGGGGATGGAGGTGTGATAAGAGTTCTGCAGAAGGCAATCTGAAAAACACTGGACCAGCTAATTGATTCCCAAGACTCTTCATTCCCCAATCGGGGTCCACCCACCTGCCCAGCAGGTGTTAATGGAGCACTCAGCATGGCCTTTGCTGGGAGGGCTCTTTGACATGGAATATCTAAGTTAGGACTTGAAGGATGGGTAGGAATTACCCAGGTGAAGGGAGAGGAAAGTGATGTGGAGCCTTGAAGAGAGAGAGTGGGTACTTCTGAGAAACTCCAAAAACTGAGTCAGGCTGGAGCGTCGCATGCAAAGTCAAGGTGAGCATGTCTCATTCCATGACCCAGCAAGTTCTCTCCTAGGTAAATGTCCAAGAGCAACCAAAACACGGGTTAAACAAGTCTTCAACAAGAACATTTATAGCAACTTTTTCATAACCCCAATATACTAGAAAATCATTAAAAAAAAAGAACAAACAGAGGTACTGAGATATGCAGCAACACGTATAAATCTTGCAGACGTGGGTGTTGAGCCAAAGAGGTCAGACACAGCAAAGGACATAAAGCATGATTTCCATTTCTGTGAGATTCCAGATTGGGCAGAGCAAATTCATGGTGCTAGAAATCCAAACCCTGGTGGCCTCTGGGTGCTGAGAGCAGCGGAATGACTAGAAAGGCCCAGAAGGACTTTTCTGGAATATGGAAATTGTATCTTGATTTGAGTGGTAGTCACAAGCGAGTCTACATTTGTCAAAAGTCATCAGACTATACACTGTGTTTTACAGTATGTAATTTTAAAAAAATCAATGAAGTTTTTAAAACAATAAGATCATTTAAAAAACATGCAAGAGGTGTGCCTGGGTGGCTCAGTGGGTTTAAAGCCTCTGCCTTCAGCTCAGGTCATGATCTCAGGGTCCTGGGATGGAGTCCCACATCCGGCTTTCTGCTCAGCAGGGATCTTGCTCCCCCCCACCCCCTCTGCTTGCCTCTCTGCCTACTTGTGATCTCTGTCTGTCAAATAAATAAACTCTTACAAAAAAAATAGAAACCTCAGCTTCTGGACTGAGTCAGCAGCTCCATGAGTTGGTAATGTTGATTTTGCTAGGATGAATTTTTCTGCTAGTTATTAAAATTTTCTAATCCACAGATTAAAAAAATTAACCCACAAACACATTTCCAGACTGCTGTGTGGCAGTAGAAAAGGACAGAGAATCAATTGTCATCCTTCTGTTGGCTTATTAGAAAATTTCCACATTGTTCGAGAAGATGTTCACAAAATTGAAATCCTCTTATTATTAGATAGTCCATGTGGAAAATATTCCGTGGAGAAATTCTTTTTAATAAGGCAATTTCCTATTTTCCCAAGTCAAAGTACCCCGTAACAATTTAAAATTCTTTTATTACGGTTTCCTTATCCTGGAGTCAAGCCACTCTCACAGTCTTTCAGAAATGTGACTTCCATCGTAACTCCCTTAGGGACCTATGGGTATAATTAACATGCAAAGTGGTCCTCAGATCAGGCTGAGTTTTAGACAGATCTACTCCAACAGATACACACACATGTACACACACACACACACACACACACATACGCACACACACATTCGACAGAGGAAATTATTCTGTTCAACCCTCACTCTACAGGGGAGCTGAGGGAGACCCAGGAGGAGTTGTAGATGACTTTACCAAGGTCAGTGGGATACCACTGCTATTAAGAAACACAAGATGGGTTCATGGAGCTGGAAGGATGAGCAGCACAGTTCCTGGCACATTGCACACAATAAATAGTAACTCATTATTCTTCCTAATGGGCTCTTGTCTGCATTGGCCATCCCGAGGCCCACTGTGTGCACAGAAGACCAAGGAGTAAGATGTAGAGAAAAAAGGAACTAGCTTCAAGGGAAATTACTTCATGTAACTTTGCTCATTGACCACATGAACACTTTAGTCCAACTCAATTTCCAGAGGGCTTGCGACTGCTTCAGCTGTGAACTCAGGGGATGAAGTGTGGAAGGCTTTCAGGACAGATAATATTCATGTGGCGCGAGGCTTCCTTCCCTCAAATCAGGCAGCTGGGGACATGACTCATGGGCTTTGCTCATGAATTTTAAGGTGCATTACAAGTGGACTACCCTTAATTCTCACATCATCTCACGTGCTAGTGATAACTACTTATGAAACTGAAGAAAAACTGTAATTCAATCAGTTTTAAATGTGGAACTGTCCAGTTTGGAGGTGGTGGGTAAGCCTGAGGCCTGTGGCTGATGGTTCTTGTACAATAGGGCCAGCTGCTTTTTGAGTTCTAATTTTCAGGGTTTAGCAGACTCGACCTCTCGAAAGGCTACTACCACTGAAGATTCTCTCCGTAAGGGGTGGGTGATCTCTGTGCCATTCCTCATGGTACTTCGGAAGGCAGTCACCACTTGACATGGATAGGATCCATTTCTGGCTACTTTCTTTCCAAGAAGACTCATTCCCAGATTCATTGTTTCCAAGGCACTAAACAGCTTTGCATTCAGCCTCTTCTGTTTCATTTAGACATTTACTCAACTAGATTGTATGAAGCCTGTGGGTGGAACTCCATCTTTTCTCTTGTCCCACTCATCAAAGGTAGCCACTCTTTGTAGAACGGGTATCTTTGCATACACCCTCCTGTGCCTCTCCCACTCCTTCTCATCTGGGGTGGCTGAGGAACACCAGTGAACCTTCCCAGACCCTAATGCTCCCTTATCTGATTCCTCTATTTCCATTATTCCAGAGAATGTGTTTGTGTCAAATCAGAACTTCCTGAACTTGCCCAATGATAAGAATCAGTGGCATGCAGATGAGAATAATGGACTCCACCACCTTCTTCAATAGAGTGATCCAACAAACATCTGTTCTGGGCCTGCTTGGGGCTATGTTCTAATAACTTAGAGTGAACAATGCTGACTCAAGTTGATGGTCCTCAAGTAAGGGCAGTTGGGGAGGAGGGTGTGTTGAAAGCTTTGGGTAGGAGGTGGGCAGAAGATACAGAATGTTGAAGAGCCAGACCCGGCTCTCCATGTGCTCAAGGCTGGGCCTGCTGCCTGGGCATTGCCTGCGGGTCAACTCAGAGTAGAGAGGCTTCTGTCTTGCGGGAGAGAGTGATAAATGATTGCTGGTTATTTTTGCTCCAGCCCTGACTCTCCTTTTTAAACCCTATGCATTAATTTGGCTATTGCCCAATGACTGGCACCAGAATTCATGCTGAGCAATTTACCCTTGGGGCTGGGGCCCTCCGGGAGTTTTTAGAGGCCCTTTCTCACTAGCAATGAACTTGCAAATGCCAAGGACTGGGTTCAACTAAATGGAGAATTATTTCAGCACAGTTAGACATTTGACTCTCGTTGTGACAGAAAATAGCCCTGATCTCCCAGTTTCCAAGGACCTCAGAATTTTAATCTGTAAGTTTTCCGTTTAATTTATTTGTATTAAAAATAGATCTTTCTGCTCAAAACACTGTCAGACTGAAATCACTAATTTCAGATCCCCCTGTGGCAAAGGAAATGGGCCTGGGGAAGTTGGCAGGTGTGAGGCTGCTTGGCTGCATTTGCTTCTCCCAGGCTTTGGAGGTGCCTGTCAGGTGACTGGAGCTGGCTGCTCCACCCAGGGACAGGAGGTTAGAGAGGGGGAGGGCCCGGCAATGAGGTGGGCCTCTGAACTCTGCTCCGCTTGGTCTCTCTGAGTCTTGTACCCGAGGCGGGTTAGTTCTTTCTGGTTTTTGTTGTTGTTGTTGTTACTGTTTTTTTTTTTTTTTTAAGATTTTATTTATTTATTTGACAGACAGAGATCACAAGTAGGCAGAGAGGCAGGCAGAGAGAGAGGGGGAAGCAGGCTCCCCGCTGAGCAGAGAGCCTGATGCGGGGCTGGATTCCAGGACTCTGGGATCATGACCTGAGGGGAAGACAGAGGCTTTAACCCACTGAGCCACCCAGGCTCCCCTGTCATTATTGTTTTTAAACAAGTTGGTTTTTAAGCTACTCATTGAATAAAAGGCAGCGAAGGCCATTTTTTCCCCTTCTTGCCTTTGTGCCACAGACAGAAGCATTTTGTTTGCTCTTAACATTCAAGAGAAAGTCTCCTCCTTCCTGATCGGCAATGAGAAATGGACGTGTTCTGTCCACTCAGGGGGATCCCCCAGCATTCAGCAGTACCTGGAGAACACCTCCAAGCAGGGGTAACTTCCAGAGTGCCATTTTCCTCTGGTTAACCAGCAAGTTCCAACTTGTCCAAATAACCATATTCTTTATTCTTTAAGGAATTGACCTTCTGTCTCACATTTATATTATCCAGCTATGTTAGTATATTTACAAAAGGCCGCCTTCTCCAAAGTCAAAACATTGAGGCCTTTCACCATACCCAGAACTTGAAATTTGTCTGAGCGGCGTTGATGAGAGCTTCTGTTCTGTACTTAATCCTCCACCAAACACCCTTCTGCTGGACGGTCAGTCTGTTTCCAATAGTGGTCTATAACTGCTATGTGTCTGGAAAGGTCCGCTCTGCTTGGCTACTGTAAGGTTGCAAGGTTTTTCCCCCCTTTGGATTTCCACCCTGGCAATAACACAGGCATTTCAAGCTACTGAGGACAGGCTGGTGTTTTCATGAGCATCTGTTCTGAGGTTTTGTAGACCACACAGAAGGCAGAAGCTCCTATTAGGCCACTTGCCCCTTTGCCTAAGTCATTTTGTTCAGCAAGGAGAGGTAACAATTGGTTGTATCAACTCACTTCCTGGCAGGTGGCAGAGCACAGGGCACGCTGTCTCCCTGATGCTCAGATTCTTTCTCTGGAGAAGGAAGCAGCTCTTCGAGTCCTCCTGGACTTGAGCTCTAGGACTTACTTTCTGTTTATTTTCTAAAACGTCCAGAAATTTCCTGCCATTGCAAGTTGATGCACGAGTAGTTTACAAGAATTGCTTCCAACAAATATAGTTTCCAAATGTATTTGCATTTTAAGTGTTAGGTGATTTTTCTATAAGATGCAGAAGATTTTATGTTTTACACGAATAATTCTTCTATTTCTTGGTGCCTTCTCCCATTGTCTGTCCTCTCGAATGTTCTTAGAACACGAAAAATATTCTTACTATATCTGAAGCTTACACAAGTCAGTATGTAAAGTCCTGAAATTGAGCGAAGTAGGAAAGGACACAGATGATTTACAGAAGCACATATGCTAAAAAAAAAAAAAAGAGAGAGAGAGAGAGAGAGAGAAAGAAAAGAAAGAAAAAAAATTCAAATTCACCAGTAATGAAATGAAAGTAAAATAATGAAATGTCAGTTTTCTCTTATGAAAATAGCAAAATACAAGAAACCACAGTGACATCTCAGTGACGTCTCGGAGCTGTGAAGTCCACTCTCTCCCAGACATGGGGACAGCAGCTGCCCTAAAACCTCCAGGTAGGAAGGACTAAGGTTGATGGAGAGGAAGGGGAGGGGGTGGAAGGGACTTTGGGAAACTAACAAGGATTGAGCTGAAGACATTGATCAGCTGGCTTAAAGAACAATGAGGAGAGGAGGCACTTGGTTCCCCCTCGCCCCCCCAAAAGAAGAAAGCCATCCTAGGGCACACTCTGTGGGGAGACACGTGGATCACCCTTTGGGTTGTCATGTGTCCAGAGCGTAAGGGTGGGGTCTCTCCCTGGTCGAGGCATAAGAGCCAAACTTAGAGCCAGATGTAAGGGGAGCAGTGAAGGCCTCCGGGAGAGTGTGAATTCTGTGGGGAAACCAAGGGATGGTTTTGACGACTGGGGAGCCAGACGGATGATTGTGTGGAATGGAACACATCACTCATCCAGGCTTTGGTTCAGTGCATGTGAGTGCATGCACGCCGTGTATGCCTGTGTACATCTGTGTAGGTGTGTGGGGGGTATACGTACTTTAAACAAAACTTGCAATTGTATTGATTACTCTTTTTTAAACTTTTTTTTTTTTTCAATTTAACATACTTCCGGGAGCATTTTCCCTTCCTTAAGCATAACTTTTTTTTTAAGTTTTTTTTTTCCTTTTCTTTTTTTATTTATTATTTTTATTAACATATAATGTATCATTTGCCCCAAAGGTACAGGTCTGTGAATTGTCAGGCTTACACAATTCACAGCACTCACCATAGCACATACCCTCCCCAGTGTCCATCACCCAGCCACCCTCTCCACACCTACCACCCCCCCCAACCCTCAGTTTGTTTTGTGAGATTAAGAGTCTCTTATGGTTTGTCTCCCTCCCGATCCCATCTTGTTTCATTTTTTCCTTCCCTACCCCTCAAACTCCCCACTCTGCCTCTCAAATTTTTTTTTAAGTTTTTATTTTTATTTTCATTTTATTCCATTGAGCTGGCGTACGGAGTAATATTCGTGGCAGATGTACCATATAGCGATGCAGCACTTCCCTACAACACCTAGGACTCCTCACACACAGTGGTTTTTATTTATTTATTTATTTATTAAGATTTTATTTATTTATTTGTCAGAGAGAGAGAGTACACACAAGCAGGCAGAGAGGCAGCCAGAGAAGTGGCTCCCTGCCAAGCAAGGAGCCCGATGTGGGACTCATCCCAACACCCTGGGATCATGACCTGAGCCGAAGGCAGGGGCTTAACCAACTCAGCCACCCAGGCGTCCCACAAACAGTGGTTTTTAATGTCTCTGTTCAAACATTTCTTTCCGAGGGAGACCAGCCATGACCTGTGTTACAGGGAAGCCCCCGCCACTCCCTAAACGCCCTTCCCACTTAGTTTTCTCCTCGTCCTAATCACCCCCAAATAGACAAACAGCCTCTACGTCCTGCTACACTAGAAGCTGTGGGGAGGTGAGACCCTCCTCTCTTTTGCTCACACCTGTTTCCTCCAGCTGGGACTTCTGACCCATGAGTATTTGTTGAATGACTTCATGAACGAATGCAGGCCACATAATAGCCTACCAACCGGATACTCTCTAAAATGTGACTCATATGTTTATTATTGGACAAAGGATTTCCAGCTTTTCACTTTTGTCAGTGAAACTCCAATGACTGTCGCTGTATATAAATCTTAACCAGTTTCACTGAGGACTTTCTCCCCTGGAGGTAGCCTTGTGGGAAAGAGTTTGAAGGCTCTTGCGAGGGTCTTATCTCTTTCTCTCTTTCTCTCTCTCTTTTTAAAGATTTTTAAAATTTATTTGGCAGAGAGAGACATAATGAGAGAGGAAATACAAGCAGGGGGAACGGAGAGGGAGAAGCAGGCTTCCCGCTGAGCAAGGAGTATGATGTGGGGTTTGATCCCAGGACCCGGGGACCATGACCTGAGCTGAAGGCAGATGCTTAATGACTGAGCCACCCAGGTGCCCCAAGGTCCTTATCTCTTAAGGCAGAGACTCTGTATGAGGCATTTGGTGCTCCCAGTGTGTAGCATCGGGTCTAGAATATATCAGAATCTCAAGAAATGTTTGGTGAATAACCAACTAAGTAGCCAGAGGGGTATTTGTGCCCCAGGGGACTGGGTGCCTGTCTCCTAAGCCCTCCAGGGACTGGGGCCAAGGTGGCCAGGTGGCATCGCCCATGGGGGCCTGTGGGTGGACGGCTGCCACATGAGTCATCGTGGCTACTGAGAACGGCCGGGAGCTCAGCCAGGCTAAAGAAATGGGCTCTTTGCCCCAGGAAGCATTTTGTGGATTCTGAGGATCAGAGGGGACCTTAGTGAAGAAATGGGATTTCACAGTCTTAACCTCAGAGGCGACAAATGTCTTCAAGAGTTTTCTGGGCTGTAACTGATCGTGTTTGGAGCAAGACCACAGTTGAGTCCTGACAGAGGCCATCTGGAGCTCCAGAAGAGAGGAAGACAGGGGCTAATTGGTTATGTGTGTATCTGGTGGGAGGCTGAGATCTCTGGACACTGGCTGGAAACCCGGTGTTGGCAAAGTGGCCGCTTGCTCCTGGGCTAGGAGCCTGGGACGCTGAGCAGGAGAAAGCCAGCATTCCTTCCCACTTCCTTCCCATGTGCTCTGCCAGAAGTCCCAGTCATTGCTTTTATCCCCCTGTTGCCCACACATTGCTTGTCTTGGATTTGGAATCTGTTTGAATGTAAGTTCATCTTGGTCTGAACGCCCAGAGCAGAGCCCCCTATTTTCCATGGGAACCACTGGCCATGACCATGAGGAGCAAAATAGGAAAATGTGCGTGGGGAAGGCCTGTTTGTGGAACTGTGGGGCTGGGTTATAGGATGTTAGCACTTCTGCAAAGAGGTCAGCTTATAGGAATCATTCTGTATAAAAAATTCATAGTTTACAAATTATAAGTGAGTCTAGAAGTTCCTGAGCTCTGGGAGGTTAAGTCTATCAGAGGACTCCCTTAGACCATTCCTGCATGGCCCTGGCTCCAATCCAGCCATCAGCTGGTGGCTACTGGCTCCAAAAGCTTCCCATGGCCACCTGGCAGCCTTTTACCTGCCATACAGGTCTTCTGTTTCAGGAAGGAAGCTCCTGGGCCCCCAGGCGGTCCTTTCTCTTTTCATATTGGTGTTTGCCGCTCTGGCTAGGACACAGGTTATCTTGTTTCTTGTTGGTTTTGGTATATTTTAAACCCTGAGGTAGACAGGGTTTCTTGGCTCCCTATTCACCAGGTCTGGGAGGCCAGAAGCTGGTGGGAGGAAGTGGGGTTACAGCAAGAACCTACAAGTCACTTTCAGAAGATTTCTCTGACAGCTGTTCCTGGGCCCAGGTGAAGGAAATCAGTGTTTACCGGCAGGAATTTGCTCCTGCTGGGAGCATGGAAGCCCTTGTCAGGGTCTGGGCGGGGGTCCTACTTCACTCCGTGGATATGTGTGTGGGTTTGGATGGAAGGACACTGGCAAACCGGAAGCAGAGCATACCTCCCACCTGCTTCACTTGACTTCCAATAAAAAACATCTTGTTGCTCTCTTCAGTTTGACAGCAGAAGTCATAAATGTCAGGCCCGGGGACTTGATGAGGCAAAAGATGTCACCTCCCTTGCTCCTGAAGCCTGTCTGAGACTGGGCATGTTTGGGATTAAAGGTTACCAATCCGTGCGCACAGCTTGGCACCTTGACCATGAACGGAGTCCCTACAGAGATTTTCCCATAAGCCTCCTCCTCAAACTTGTCTGCACTAGAGGGGACAGATGAAATTAAGGATGCCCAGTCAAATTTGAATTCAAATAAGCAAGGAACAACTCTTCAGTGGAAGTATGTCTTACACAATATTGGGACATACTTATACTAAAAACTGTATTTGTTCTCTGGTATTCAAATTTCACTGGGCCTTCCTGGACTTTATTTGCTAGACCCAGAAATTGTTGGTTTAACGCAGGAATCATCTGGAAGTTTTGGAAAATACTGATGTCTGGGTCTCATCCCCCAAAATTCTAATTTAGTTGATTTTGATTAGGCCTGAACATAGCAGATTGTAACGGCTTCTCTACCGGTTTTAATACACAGAAAGGGTTGATCGCCACGGTTGTGAACTGTTCTCAGCTTTGCAAGGGTGTCCCTCTCCCTCTGCCCCACCCCACCACTTGTGCTTTCCCCTCTCACATGTTCTCTCTCTCTCTAAAATAAATAAATAAATCTTTAAAAAATCAAACTGTTCTTAGCATCGCAAAGCTTCACACATTTTTCTTTTCATCTTAATGCTCTAGATTCCTTGAATAGTCTGCTTTACTTAATCCAATACTATAGGCTAGTCAACCACGCTGAGCCTCAGTGCACTCAGCTGTGAATGGGGGCGTGGAAGAGGGTTAACACCTGATCCTCCTCATTAGCCATCAGATCCCCCCTACGTGCAGAGAAGCAGGACCTGTATGTATCCCGAAGGGGCTAAAGCCACCAGCCACAAGCAAGAAAACATTTTTGAGCTCTCCTCTCATGATTTAATCTTCAAAATCCCCGTGAATTTTGTGTTTTCCTCTTTGTTAGACATTTATGTGTCTTAAGATAAAAGTAATGAGTTTTTCCTCTACAGCATTCAACGGAAGATTGCCAGCAAAGGAAGGCAGACTCTGTTTACCCCGCAATGTTGTGGGCCTCCTGGCTCATGGGCAAGATCTCCTACAGGGAGCACCCCCTGGGGTCATGCCCCTGTGTGCCATGGGGTTGGTTCGCTGATGTCATCAAGACACCACTACGACCCCTCCGCACCTGTAGAAATACAGAATCGGTGTTAGGCACCCTTGAACTTGCTACTGACTCTGGTCTCCTGCTGGTTCAGTAACAGAGAAGATGAACAGCAACAGACTTAAAAAATGGCCCCAAATTTAGAAACACCCTGAGACTTCATTGATGCGAGGCAAGGTGAGTAGATCATGGCATGTCATATATGGAATTCTGTGTAAGTAGTAAAAACAATGAATTACATTTTTTTTTTTTTTGGTATTGACCTGGAAGGATGCTCATTGTTTATAGCTGGTGAAGAAAGCAGATTATAGGATAACCTAGACTGGACAGTAATCAGAGAGAGAGGTTGGGTGGGTTGGGGATTGAGGGAGATAATTCAATTTGCTAGACTCGTAGCTCATCACTGGGAGTTGGTTGAAATGCAGATGCTCAGGCCTTACCCCAGACCTCCCAGTTGAAATCTGTTCTTCAACAAGCCTCTTAGGTGTTCAGAATACACTGGCAATTTTGTGAAGCACCGCTTCACACAACTCTGGGTTGAGAAAAGTGTCACAACTACTATGAGTGAAATTAAATTTTTTTTGGAAACTATGTCTGTAGGGTTCAGTTTATATAGTGTTTGTGGTAACTTGTTATTTTAATCCAAGCAAGCTTCTACCACCTGTGCTGTTTCTCTGCAAACGATAAAAGGCAGGAGGGACCTGAGTCTGCTGCATGCACTTTATGTTTGGCTTTTTCTCTGACTTGCATTGGTTCAAGTTCTCAAACACCATCGTGTGTCTGCACATCCCCACAGTACCAGGACTGAGTGTGACTGCCTGTGTCTGCATGTCACTCAGGGCCATGGTGGCCGTGTACCAGGGCTCAGAGGCTGAGATGGAGAACAGTCAGCCCTTCTGTGAGCTGGCCATATTTGCTGAGTGGTAGAGAAGCTTTGCAGAGTTTGGTCTGGTCAGTTAGGAAACTGGCTAGACCAGGGAAATGCTATGGTTTCTGGAATTGTAAATAATGTTGAACAGATCCCTTCTTCTAGCAGTTTCCAAAGCAGTCTGTTCTAGCCTGCTCAGTGCCTTGGGAAGAATGTTCAGTGGAGAACGAAGCAAGGCTCTGTTGGTTTTGCTCATAGGATAAACAGTTCTCCTTTGACTTGCAGACTAGCAAGAGCCTCACTAGACACTCTCGCTCCACATTTCAATGTCCTGCAAACCATCCTATGGGGAGGCTGTGCACACTGGAGATAGGGCCACAATGTGGGATCAGAAAATCTGTGAGTCCAAGTCTCTGGCAGGAGCTTCCCATTTAAAGGAGAAGAGGGGTATTTAGACAGAATAATGAACTACTATGAAAGGACCCTGGGACTGTCTCTTTTGAGCCCCATGAAAGCCAACTCTAGGTTTACCCCAATGGCCCATAGGATTCCCTGAGCCCAGTGAGAAACCATCCAAAGGGATGGCTGGGGATTAATGGGGTGTCACCAGCTCCCAGAGTTAAAGTGTGCCTGGGTCTAATTAGCAGAGGATGAAAGCTTGGCCTCCATTGGGAGAAAAATTGTGGCCCTGGGTGACCTAGTCTGGCTGCTCCTGCTGGTCTGACAAAGATGAATGGGAGGACAAGTTCTGCTTTTGATGAGACCCAGTGAAGTGATGTCTGCATTTACTAAGGTCATATGCAAACACTTCACCCTGGCCAAAAACCAATGTGTAAACACAACTGCAGAAGGAACACAGATCCTAGGAATGACCAGTCTGTTGACACTTGAAAAGCCACATGGACCCCCACATTGAGAGCCACTGTTCTCTCTGATTCTGCAGCATTTATTTTTACCCCATCGTTTATGATCTGAGCATTTTTCATTTAAACCTCAATGCTCTTTTAGTATCAAAAAGTTGTATTTCCTCTTTCTCCCCCCAACAAAGTAAATAAATATCTGTTGTCTTCTGGTTAGTTGCCTGGGAATGAACCATGCTTTCTAAAGTGTGGAAACTAATATTTCCTTGCTGTTATGTGACTCAAGTGTTTGTGTAGAGAAAAGAGGTATCAAATGGAGAAAGTGTCACTGGGGACATCTGCTAGCTCTTCCCCATGAGAGTATCTGGTAGGGTTTTGCTGGGATGTAGAGCTGCTGATCCAAATCTGGGAGGGACTGAAAGTGAAATCAGTTCAGTCCTCATGTCTTTTTTTTTTTTTTTTTTTTAAAGATTTTATTTATTTATTTGACAGAGATCACAAGTAGGCAGAGAGGCAGGCAGAGAGAGAGAGAGAGAGAGAGAGAGAGAAAAGGAACAGGCTCCCTACTGAGCAGAGAGCCCAATGCGGGACTCGATCCTAGGACCCTGAGATCATGACCTGAGCCAAAGGCAGAGGCTTAACCCACTGAGCCACCCAGGTGCCCCAGTCCTCACGTCTTATAAGTGAGTTCCACTGACACCAGGCTGTTCCCATGTCCCTACCCTGCTCCTTCCTTTTTGTCAGTTGCCCTCCAATCTGGCCACCTCTGTCCAAAAGTTTTCTGTTGTCCTCATAATACTTGGACCCCACCCCACCCCCAGCAAGCAACATCACATTTAAAGAAAAAGGAGCCTAGCAGGCAACAAAATCACGAGAGGCAGGTTTCATCTTTGTATTTTATAAAATACCCAAAGCTGAGTGTGATAGGGTGGGGGAGGGGACAAAGATAAATAGGCATGTTTCTTTAAAATCCCTTCTTGGTATTCTCATCACTCTTAGTATCTTTCACTTGGATTCCATCTCTATCCTTTCAGTCCCAGTTCCCAGTGAAAACATTTCCCAAACTTGGCCAAATAATCCCTTGACTTTGTGGTTTTTACAGTTTGTGGACTGGGGAGCCAGCCCGCCTGTGTCCAATCTCCACCTTCTCATTCGTAGCTGTGTGTCCTGGTAAGTTCCTTAGCCTTTTCCCACAGCTGTAAAATAGGGACAAAGTTCACATGAGTTACTACATGTAAAGTACCCGGAATCATGCCTGGCACCTAGTGAGGGCTAGTCTGTGTTTACTCTTATCATCCATTTCACCTCCCTCCAGCCCACTCTTCCCAACAGCTAATAGGACCCTCTCTTTCTAAAACACAGTCCATCAGCCACTCTCTTTCGCTATTTTCCACCTGCTGAATACCCCAGGTCTCCTACCGAAGCAGGGGCGGGGATGAGGAGGAAGAGAGGCAATGGATTATCCTGTAGCAATACTTTTCATCCAGTACATCGGCATGTTCAACTTCTAATCAAAACCCAGGTGATGCTGTCTCTGTGACCTCTCTTAATCCTCCGAGAGAGCTCTTCCTTCCCTTTCCTGAACCACGTCTGGACATCTTTCGACTATTGTGCACACCACCCAAGTCAACAGTATCTGCTTGTCTAATGGCACCCTTAACAGTAAACTCCTTTGACTCAAGGGAACATGTCTTATCTTTCTATCTCGACCACAGTATTTGGTACACAGAAGGGGCTTAGTCAAGTTGGTTCAACATAATCAAATGAGACCTTCCGTTGCTCATGGGGAAGGCAGCGGTGTTAGAAACTTGGGGTGGGTGGGGCTACGGAGGATGGTGCCCAAGAAGGCTATGGGGTTGTCTTGCCACCGCTCCAGAGGGGCAGGGTAGAGAAAACTGCTTCACGCTGGGAAGAGACGCTCCAGCTTACAGCAATTATGCTCTGAAGGACTCCTCTCCCTGAACACGAGATTAATGAGTGCTATTGACAGTAAATATGATAATTATCTAATGACATTTGGAAGCATCTGAAATGCTTGGCATGGTGCCAACGACAACATGGGAGGCGTTTTCCATTTACTTCTTGAAATGAATCTGACTCATTTAAAAATAATTACAAACCAGTCAGCACCAATAAAAAAACCAAAAAAAAAACAAAAAACAAAAAACCATAAGTTGGATAAGCATTTAGTGTCCTCTGCTGCCCCTCTGAGAGTGTGGGTATGGAGTTTTCCCATCCTGTACATAGGCAAACACTTCCCTCTCTGACTGAATTTGCTTTTTAAGAAGACTAGAGCTTGAGAGGGGGTGAAAACGAGGCCTCTTTGGAGGCTCAGGTGTCAGAGAGCAAAGCTTCTAATTAAAATGAGATGGGAACAAGCTGGCACGGAAGCTACAGTGGGGACACCTGAGTCCTGCCACGCTACCCTACCCACTTTGTGTTGGGAGCCAGCACCTAGGGGGCAGGCATGCTAGTGGCACTGAAAAGAAGGTGGTGATGACCAGTGAGCATTGCCTGTTCTTTCTGTGTCAAGGTCCAGGTCATGAACGTGCTGGTGCTGGGAAGAGCTTCTGGTGTTGGGACTCCGGGGATGGGACTCTCGTTAAGGTAGACCATGATCAGGCCCACAGGGAGGGCAGGAGGGGGCCCTCACCTGCAGAGGGTCCATGTGGTTGTGGAGTTTTATGGAGAGAGAGAAAAGCAAGCTCTCTAGAGCCAGGTGAGGCCACAGTTCTCATGGACTTCAGTGTGATAAGTATGACTTTATCCTCCATACTCAGGTACAGAAATACCATGTTTGTTTTTCTGAATCAGCCTGGCTTGGATTCCAGCCTTATTCTGAGATAAGGCACAAAAAGGTAGGACTTACACAATCCCGAGAGGCTGAGGATAAGTCCAGGGTCACTAGTGGCCTCTGAGCTACTGAGGAGACAGGGAAAAAGTCCATCAGAAGATGCAGGGTGGGGGGGCACCTGCTTGGCTCAGTGGGTTGGGCATCTGCCTTCAGCTTGGGTTGTGATCCCAGGGTCCTGAGTTTGAGTCCCACATTGGGCTCCCTGCTCTGTGGGAAGCCTGTTTCTCCCTCTCCCTCTGCCTGCTGTTCCCCCTGCTTGTGTGCCCTCTCTCTCTCTCTCTCTCTCTCTCTGTGTCAAAAAAAATAAATCTATTAAAAAAAAGAAAAAGAAAATGCAGGATGCAGATGATTTGCCCAAGTTCTCACAGCATCTGCAAAATGCAATGATTTGCCCACGTTCTCACAACAGCTAAGAGACAGGGCCATGGTTCACACATGGCACTTCCAACCCAAGTCATTTGATTTGCCCTGCCACCGGCCAGAATATTCCACAGGATAGCAGCTCTCAGCAAGGCTGCCACGGAGCCATGTGCCACACAACAATTCTGCAGTGTCAGCATTGTTCTCACCAGCCCCAGAGAAGGTTAGGAAAGCTGAGTGAGAGGAATCCGTGCATACAAGTCTCGTGCCTAGAGTTCAGACACCAAATAGGAAGTAAAACCACAGAACCATCTGTAAGTGAAAAAATAAAGAAATGAGGAAGCCAGTAGGAGGAAGCATTGAAATGAACCCTGATCTGGTACCGATGACGGTTGAATCAATGATGGGACATGATGAATGATGGGAGTCTTTGTTTTATGAAGAACCAAGAGATGATTGTGGTTCTTGCAACTTTTATAGTAACTGGAGGAGAACAAGGTGTACCCAAAAAGAAATTTACTGGACAACCCAAAAGGATATGCTAAAGGAGTTTATGGTCAGCAACACATTTCCCCCCACAGAACCATCCATGAAAATTATAGCTGACATCTTCCAATATGCAGCAAAGCACATGCCAAGAATTGATACCCTTTTGGTTAGTGGATACCATATGCAGGAAGCAGGGGCTGATGCCATTCTGGAACTGGCCAGTACGATAGCAGGTGGGTTGGAGTCCTGTGGAACTGGACTCCAAGTTGGCCTGACATTTGTTCAATTTGCACTGAGTTTATCTTTCTTCTGGGGAGTAGGGATGAACTTCTGTATGGAAATAGCCAAAATGAGAGCTTGGAGAAGACTCTGGGCTCACTTAATAGAGAAGAAGGTTGAGCCTAAAAACTCGAAGTCTCTTTCTCTAAGAGCACATTGTCAAACATCAGGATGGTCCCTTATTGAGTTGGATCCTTACGGCAACATTATTTGACTTCTCCATGCCATGTCCTCTGCAAGGTAGTGAGGATATGAAGATTAGACCAAAAGTTCACTGCCTCGTCCAGGGACTGTGTCTGACATGCCCAGTTCATTCAGTGCAATAGCTTTAACCCCAAGGGGCTGTATCAGGCACAGAAGCTCTAGAAACAAAGTGTGACTTCATAGCTCATGGGATCAGTGAAGGTGTTGCTCACATATCAGTGGTCCTTGATATTTAAATAAAATGGATGCCAGTCGGGGCGCCTGGGTGGCTCAGTGGGTTAGGCCTCTGCCTTAGGCCCAGGTCATGGTCTCAGGGTCCTAGGATCGAACCCCACATTGGGCTCTCTGCTCAGCGGGGAGCCTGCTTCCTCCTCTCTCTCTGTCTGCCTCTCTGCCTACTTGTGATCTCTCTCTCTCTCTGACAAATAAATAAATAAATAAATGATCTTTAAAAAAATATTTAAAAACCTTATTAAAAAAAAATGGATGCCAGTCCCCAAGCTCATGAATAAGGGACAACCAGTCCCTTCTCTAAACTTTCTGTCCATTTTCACGGTCCCTTCTGATGCTGAGAATCTGACGGATGTCAAACTCACAAGAAAACAAATGTCTCACTTGCTACAGCTTTTCCTTCCTCTGCTCCACTCTGACCCAGATATGGAACTCATTCTTTTTCTACAAAAAATTTCACACCAGTTGGGGTCATATGAAAGAACAATGGTATGAAGACCAGGAACGAATTATAGTCAGAACAGATAATTGGCTGTCAAACCTCACGTGGCCACTGGCACACGCAAGCTGACAATCAGCTCTTTCTATTAAGCAAATGTAGGGACAACTGATTTTAATGAAAGTGCATGGACTGGGGTTTTGCAATTAAAGGATGCATAATCTAATATTGTATGGTCCTATCTTGAAAGGGCTTATTATCGTATCATGGGAATTTCTCATTGGTTGAATTTCTTAGAATTTCCTGACCCTCCTCCATATTGCTTGACCATCTTTCCTTAAGACCCTCTTTTCCAATTTATAACCATCTTTTTCTTTAGTTTTTATGAGGTACAATGTACATATAGTGCGATAAGATGTATTCATTTTAGGAATACAATTGAGTGAGTTTTAACAAAAGTATGAACCCAATTAACCAACACCATCAAGACATAGAATCACCCCAAAATTTCCCTCATGCCCTTTTGCAGTAACATCCCCACCTCTGTCTCTGGGCAATTATTGATCTGCTTTAGGCAATTCTAGTTTGAATTTACCTTTTCTGTACTGTACAAATGAGATCAGTGAGATGTACTCTTTGTGTCTATAAATCTATTAATGAGATTTAATTTCATTGAAAAGATATACCTCAGCTTAGATATAACATTCTCATTTGAGTTTCTCTTTTTTGACTATTACAAAGGATACAATGAACATATGTGTAAAAGACTGTGTTGAAATAAGCTTTTATTTCTCTTGAGTAAATACGTAGAATTGTTGTGTTGTATGCTCGGTGTGTATTTGTCTTCATGAGAAACTGCCAAACTATCTTCCAAAGAGATTGCACAATTTTACGTTCCCATAAAAGGCACATAAAAATTACAGTTGCTCAATAACCTCACCAAAATTTGATATGGCCTGTCCTTTTCATTGCAGCCATTCTATTGGCTATGCACCTGTGGCATCTCATTATTATTTTAATTTGCTTAATGATATTAACCATCTTTTCCTATTTCTTGGTCTTTTTAATATAATGTTTTGTGAAAAGTCTGATTGACTTTTTTGGGTTACTTATCTTTTTATTAGTATGTGCAGAATTTCTGTATTCTGAGCACAAGTCCTTTGCCTTTTATCTGTTGCGCAGATATTTTTTTTTTTCCAGTCTGTGGCCCACCTTTCCATTTTCTTTATACTATCTTGTGCTATCTTGAAGAGAGTAAACTTTTATTTTTGACGTAGTTCAATTATAAGATTTTTCTTTTATAATTTTTATGTTCTGTTTTCTATGTAAGAAATGACCGACTACCCCCAAATCATGAAGATTTTCTCCTGAGTTTCTTTCTATGTGTTTATAGATTAGCCTTTACATTTTCATGATTGGTTTAACTTCTGCAAAGAGTGTGGGGTAAGAGCCAAGAATTGTTATTATTCTTTAATGGATATATAGTACCCGTTTTTAGAAAGAAAATGCTTTTGAATAGCCCTGATATCTTTGTCAAAAATCAGTTGACCATCAATATCTTATACTTTTCAGTGTACAGGTCTTCTGCCTCCTTGGTTAAATTTATTTTTAGATATTTTATTCTTTTTGATGCATTTATAAATGCCATTGTTTCCCTAATTTATATACTTAAGTTAAAAAAAATCAGTTAACTATAGTGAGTGAGTTTCTTTCTGGACTGTATTCTGTTCCATTGATCTATATGTCCATCTTTACCACACTGTCTTTATCACAGTAGTTCAATATCATTTTGAAAGCAGATAGTGTAGGCTATAACTCTGTCCCTTTCCTTCAATTTTGTTATGAATATTATGTTATGAATGCAATTCTAGTTCCTTAGGTCATTTTATTTTACTATGTGTTTTAGAGTCATGTTGTAAATTTCTAAAAACAAAAGCTGTTTTTTTTATTGGGGTTGCATTAAATATATAGATAAATTTTTTATTGGGGTTGCATTAAATATATAGAACAATTTGAGGAGAAATGGAATCTTAACAATAGTGAGTCTTTATATCCATGGACATGATATTTTTTAAAGGTTTTCTTTAATTTCGTTCAACAGTATTATGTAGTTTTCAGAGTACAGAACTTCTATATGTTTAATTAAATTTGTCTGTAGTTATTTCATATTTTTATAATTTCTGTATGTTCTGAGTTTTATTTTCCAACTATTTGTTGTGATTATACAAAAAGAGAAATGATTTTTATATACTTTCATGCTGTATCTTCGCTGAACTTGCTTATTAGTTCTGGGGCTTTCTTGAAGATTTGTTCAAATTTTCTATATCCATAATCATGTTGCAATGTCATTTAAGTTGACAAATTTCTGGTATAGATTTGTTCATAATATTATTATTTTTATTATTAGCCCTTATTATCCTCTTAATATTTATGGACTTTATAGGAATGTTCCTTTGTTTTTATTACTGATATTAACAACTTGTATTTTCTCCCCTCCTCCTTTTTTTTTTCTTCACCCATCTAGTTTCCTGCTTCTTAAAATGTAATCCCCGGGAGCATAAGAATCACTTGGAAACTTATTAGAAATGAATATTCTTGGGCCCTACTCCAGACCTATTAAATTAGAAACTCTGGAGTCAAAGTCCAACAATCCATTTTAATAAGAATTCCTGGTGATTCTAATACACATTATGTTTAGAAGCTGCTGCTTTAGAAAGAAGCTTATGAATTTCATTGATTTAAAAAATATTTTGGCTTAATTGAATTTCCGTATCATTTGTTCACTATTTCTGCTCTAATCTATCTTTCTTCTCTTTCTTTCTTTCTTTCTTTCTTTCTACTTGTGTTTAATTTGTACTTCTTTTTCTATCTTCTTAAGGTGTAAGCTAAGTTAATTGATTTTGGACCTCTGTTTCTTTCCAATGTAAGCACTTAAAACCATATATTTCTTGCTAAGCACTGCTTTAACTATATTCCATAATATTTGATATGATTTATTTGCATTTTTACTTAATCCAAAATATATTCTAAGCTCATGTGTTATTTCTTCTTTGGCCCTGGTAAGTTTAATTTTCATATATTTTGAGATTAGTTTTCCAGAAATCTTTCAGTTATTTGGTTTCTAATTTTAGTCCTTTGTGGTCATCTAATATAATCCTTATGATTTCATTTCTTTTAAATTTATTCAGAATTTTCTAATGGTTCAGCATATGGCCTATATTGATTAATTTTCCTCAGGCAGTTGGAAAGAATGTGCATTCTGTTATTGTTGGATAGAATGTTCTGTAAGTGTCAGTTAGGTCAAGTTGCTTGGTAAGATTGTGCTTACTGATTTTCTTTCAATTACTGAGAGAGCAGTACTGTAATCTCCAAATGTAATTGTGAATTTAGTTCTCCTTTTATGTTAGTCTTTGTTTCACTTATATTAAAGTGTATACACTGTTAGGGTTATTACGTCTGTTTGACAAATTGATTCAGTTTGTTATTATGAAAGAGTTCTTTCTCTTGTTTTTTTCATGCTATAACCTACTCTGTTCACTATTGATATCACCACTCTAGCTTTCTTTCTTTTTTTAAGATGTTATTTATTTAATTTACAGAGAGAGAGAGATCACAAGCAGGCAGAGAGGCAGGCCGAGCGGGTGGGGACGCAGGCTCCCCGCTGAGCAGAGAGCCCGATGCGGGGCTCGATCCCAGAACCCTGAGACCATGACCTGAGCCATAGGTAGAGGCTTAACTCACTGAGCCACCCAGGTGCCCCTCTAGCTTTCTTTTTATTAGTGTTTTCATTATATATATATTTTCATCCTTTTATTTTTACTTATTTGTGTAATTATAGTTTAAATAAATTTCTAGACAACATATTTGGGTCTTTCTATTTGGATCTTGCTTTTCTATCTGTTATGACAATCAATCACTTAGTTGGAGTGTGTTCAATCATTCATATTCAGTGTAATTATCAATAAGTTTGTATTAATATTTACCACTTTGCTGTTTGTTTTATACTTTTCTAATTTGTTCTTTTTTTCCTTTTTCCTGACCTCTTTTTTTTTGGTATTCCATTTAATGTCCTCTATTGGCTTATACATTTCTGTTTAATTTAAAAGCTCACTGTATATCTTTTTAAGAATCATAGTCTACCTTCAAATATGTTCTCTCACTTAATTTCATGAAAAACACTTGCAACAGTGCATTTCTTGTTTCCTCTCCTATGCTTTGTGCTGTTGTCATGAATTTTCCCTCTACATATGTTTAAAATTATAATTTTTTTCATTTAAGCAGTGAAATACTTTTTAAAGAACTTAAAAATGAGAAAAATGTATTCATATTTATCTATATATTTCCTGTTTCTGGCACTCTTCCTTCTTTAGGGTAGTTCCAAATTTCTGCCTGGTTTCAAAGGTGATGGTTTTCAATACATGGATGGAGCTAGAATGTATTAAGCTAAGTGAAATAAGTCAGTCAGAGAAAGACAAATACCATATGATCTCACTGATAATGTGGAATTTAAGAAAGAAAATATGGACATAAGGGAAGGGGGAAAAGAAAAAAAAAAGGAGAGAGAGAAACAAACCATCAGAGACGCTTAACAATAGAGAAATGGAGGGAGATTGGCTAGGTGGTGATGGGGATTAAGGAGAGCACTTGTTATGATGAGCACTGAGCATTGTATGTAGTGATGAATCACTGAATTCTACTCCAAAAGCCAAAATTGCACTACATGTTAACCACCTAAAATTTAAATTAAACAAAGCCCCAAAACAAACAAACAAAAAAACTAAAGGTGAGGGTTTTAATAGGGAGTCTTTGGGAAGAGCTGGTGGGACATTAGGAGGAGGAGGTTTGCAGTAAGGAGCTCCTAAAAGATCCTTAGTGCCATTTTACAGGTTTTAGACTACCTGAAAGCAATTCAGATTATAGGATCACATTTGGATTATAGGAAGATCATTTTGGCCTCTGTGGGAAAAATCTATTTGAGGAGTTGAGAGCCCTCAGCTGTCTATTGCAATAAATTGGAAAGAATGATTCAGACCTGGAGAGGACTGATTCAAGAGAATTTCAGGAGCTAAAATTAATAGCACCAGGTGGTTGACTTGACATTTGCGGGTCAGGGACTTGGAGAAAGAAGCGTGGATGACTTTTGGATGTTTACCTGGTGACCAAACGTGGTCATGACCCTAGCTGAGATGGAGAACATAGAAGAGCTGGTTTGTGGGAGAGGTGGTGAGTTCAGCAGCGAACTCACTGCGTTTGGCTGTTTGTGGGCAACATAACTGGAGAGAGACAAATGTGTAGCTCTGAGGAAAGGTCATTGTTTGGCCTTTAGAATACAAAATAAATAATATCCATGAGTATTTGGCAGATCAGACTACTTACCTAAGACACAATTTGTCAAGGTGCGTGGTAATGAATCACCCGCATCGGATTCATTAGCTGGTGGAATAGAGTTGGCAGGTTCCTGGGCTGCCAGTAGGATCGAGAATCTACATGAACAAGCCCCACAGTGGATTCTCAAGTTCAACAACAACAACAAACCAAACCAAACCTGATCTAAAAAATAACAAGAAATTGGATACGTAAGTCTTCCCTCTTCTGGGTTTTCTCTCACATACAAACGGTGTGTGAAATCTTGAGAACTGAAGCTGGAAGACACCTGGTATCAGATGTCAAGTGGAGGGTATGGAATATGAACTTGGAAAACAGACCTGCAAAATGAAATGGAGAAAGAGGTTATAGTGGAAGTGGGTTTTTAATCTTCAAGTTCAAGTGAAGGCAGTGGATAGTTATATAAGGAATGATGGGAGGAGATTACAAACCTGCTGATGATTTTAAATATTAGGATGATTTACAAAAGGAAGCAGCAATGAAGCCCTCTTTCTTAACAAGACATAGTCACGTGGCCTGAGAACACAAGGGCTGCTTATAGGGATTCAGCCCACGGTCATGTCGGCATCCTGTCTCTCACAGTGGGACAGAGAATGCGTTCTTAGGTTCCATGAGATTCTTCTTGAGGTCAGCCCACAAGGTCAGAGTTTCACCTTCTTCAGTTCTTATTGTTTCCAATATTGATGGCAACTCTATCTGCTTATACAAAGATTTAGGTAAGTACTTGATTAAAGTGCTTGTATAACTACTTATATAAAGATAGGCAGAGAAGGATGCTATTGCATGGCTGTGTTGACCTTATTTATGAAATGTAAAGAAAGAAGCTGTATCTTCCCATTGTTTAATATCAATTTTTAATTTCTCTTTGGAATATTTTTTGGGGTTTCAGAAAAATGGAGAGCATGTTTAGTACATGAAATAGTAATTCAAAGTCAGTTAAATAAGAGTATGGAGATGGTTAACTTTTAGGGCATCTAGACGTTATAAGAGATACTGAAAAGAGTAACCATATTACTGACATTATTGAACATGGTCAATGCCCCGTTTCAAGCATTTTAATGCATACTAATGCCTTTCATATCCTTAAAGGCTCTATCTGAGGTAGGTACTATCGTGATCCCATTTTACAGATGAGAAAGGCAAGAAGCCCGGAAGTCACCCCAGGTTGCAAGCTAGTAAGAAAGAGTCAGAGCTAGGATTCACATTCAGGAATATGGCTGGAAAAGCCTGCACATCATAATGATGAAGAAGACAATAAAGAATAGAAACAGCATACGGGTGTCTGGGTAGCTGAGTTGGTTAAGCATCTGACTCTTGATCTCAGCTCAGGTCTTGATCTCAGGATTATGAGTTCAAACCCTGGGTTAAAAAAGAAAAAAAAGAAAAAGAATAGAAACAAGGTAGGATCACTGAGAAAAGAATGAAGCTAAAGAACTGAAAAGAGGCATTAAATAAAATATTTTTTAGTGTACAGGAAATTGCGTAAGTAACCAAGGTTAAAAGTACATAGAACAACACATATATCACATTAAAAACGAAAGTCTCCCATGTAACTGATCTTCAAGATTCCTCCCTAGAATTCCACTGTCTGATGACATCAATAACCAAATTCTGAGCCCAGCTGTGGTCTGAAAGTTCTCTCGCATCCATGATCCTCTGTAATCACTCACAGAAGTTCTACCTATAGATATACAAGAACATGTCAAGAGATAAAGCATAAAAATGTGGTTAAAACAATTGACGATAAAAAATGGACTTCAAGATCACATCCAAATAAAAATAAGTAATAAGACCTGCAACGTTTCTCAGAAAAGGGGACCCAGAAAAATATGGGGAATTCTTCGGGGTCCCTTTAAGTATTTCTGATGTCAGAAGAAGTGAAGGGTTTACCGGGAATCAGCAGCTGGCTGGTGGAGAGCTGCGGAAGACAACTTGCTTCTGGACCAGATGGGTTTATTGCCAGGTGTGATGAAAGCTCCCCAGGAGGGTTAAACTGGCCCTGTTAATCAACTTTAATGAAATTTGGGAACCGGGAACAAGGACAAAATCTGTAGTAAGATACATATTGCCCACTTTATTTAGGGAAAAAGTATAGGCTCTTTAACTACAGTGAATTTTGACTAGAAAAATATTTGTGAGTATTTATTGCCCTTAAACCAGAGGGCTGGCTGGCAGAATGAAGCACAAGGCCCACTGAGCGAATACATGAGTGGGGAGAGGCAGGCTGTTTGGGGACCTTGTTTAGGGGACTATGGCAGGTGCCACAAGGGTTTAGGATTGCCCTGTGGTCTCATCAGCTGGATGGAGAGAAAGTTCTTCCCAGGAGCAGGCAACTTGGGGGTCAAGGTGAAGGTGGGTGAGCAAACAACTGTGTTTGTGAGTCTGGCTTTAGACTTGGGAGGGCTGAGAAAAGAAACTAGGGTCCTATCAGTGAAAAGCCAGGTCTCCAGTACAGTCCAGTATAATCACCAGCAGGAAGCAGTAGGTATCCTGAACAGCAATGTGGACTATCAGACACAATGCTAACAAAAGTGAAATACAGCTTTACATTCAAGAGTGATGGAGAGACACATTGAATACAATTCAATCTGGGATAATTTGGGAGAGGAAAGTGGTAAAAAATGTTAAAGACATCAAGGTGTAAGAAAGGCCCTTTAAGGCTAACACGAAATTCAAATGCTTAAAGAGTTGAAAGAATGATGAAGAGAATGGAGAGTTTCTGAAACTTCGTCAAGTGTGACTCTAGAATGTGGTCAAAGCGGTTTCAACAGAGCTGTACGCTCGTGGTACCAACTGGTTAAGTGCATCTTTGCTGGACATTTTAAAAAATGTGTTTTTATAACTGTAGGGATAATCTGATTCAAAGGCAGCTGATCCACATTTCCTAAGGACAAAAGAGTAATGCCTTTAAAAATACATTTAATAAGAAGACCGGGGAAAGATATGTAAAGGACATTTACTTTGTTACGGAGGGACGATGTTTGTAATTTTGTGCAAGTCACTCTCAGGACCTGATGCAGTGTCTCAAACCAGTAGGTAGTTCACAGATGTCTTGCAAATAAATAAATAAATATGTGAATGAAAAAAAAGCTATTAATGCAGGAAGACCCAAGAAAATTGGAATATGTGTTAGTTTTTTTTTTATATTTTATTTTATTTTATTTTATTTTATTTGACAGAGACAGAGATCACAAGTAGGCAGAGAGGCAGGCAGAGAGAGAGGAGGAAGCAGGATCCCCACTGAGCAGAGAGCCCGATGCGGGGCTCGATCCCAGGATGCTGGGATCATGACCTGAGCCGAAGGCAGAGGCTTTAACCCGCTGAGCCACCCAGGTGCCCCTGTGTTAGTTTTGTTTTAAAAGGAGGAAGCAGGGTGCAAAATTTTAACTGTGTTTGTAATGTTTTTCCAATGACAATGGGAAAGCTTGAGTAAGCAGAATTATAAGCATAATAATTCAACAGTCTATTCAAGGCCAAAAAGCTATTTTTTATTATTTTGACTTTATTATCATTTTGATTTTGAAGATATTTCTCAAAACATGCTACCTCACATAGCTCTGTCCCCCACAAACTGGAAATTTGGACTGAATGTGCAGCATCAGAAGCAACCCCCAGCTCCTTCAGCTCTTGCCCCAGCTCTGCCCAGCTCCAGCTAAAGCAACCTGCTCTCAGCAGGCTTGGTTCTGCCCAGTCTGATCCAGAGGGTCTGGTTTGTATGGTGTTAGTGTCTCCTTGATTAAGGGATGAGGTGGTAGAGTAAGGGTTAGGACAGTGTCTATAAATTTGAAAGTAGTCTCCTCTCCTGTGTTATGATCCTATACTAGCTCAAGCCTTCCGGTTTCTTACCTCTTCCCACTATGGAAGACAGTATGCCCTGGGGTCACTTCATGTCCCTGTGGCTTTGGTTCTTTTCTACTCCAACCCTGAACAAAGCCTTGTACTGCCCCCCCTCAAGTCATCTCTATGAGTCATTTCTCATAAGTGGACTTGGTTTCCAAGACTCTTACCCAGCCTTGAATGGATCTCCCAATCTTTACTAGGGTGCATTTTGGGAATCCTACCACTTCCTTTCATAACGCCCTAGATGGATACCAACTCTGCTTAAAGTGACATTTTCACAACCTGCTGGCCTTTCTCTCCTAGTGGCTACTCTTGTGTCTCTCATTCAGTCTTTGGAGTTCCCAGCAAGTGTGCATGTCAGTGTTTGTGGGTAGTTTTAGAGCATCTTTTAATAGAAACTAAGACATAGTTTGATTCTTTAGGGATTGATCATTTTCACCGATAGCAAGGATCTAGAGCTATCTAGAGCTATGGTTATGTAAAAATCAGGGTTCTCTGGAGAAACAGAACCAATAGGAGGTTGTGTCTGCATGTGTGTGTCTGTTTGTGTGTTTACAAATATACAGTGGGGGGCTGGCAAATCCAAAATCCATAGGGCAGGCCAGCAGAGCTATAGCTGAAACTCAGTTTATAAGCCTTCATTTTCTCACATTCAAATACAGTGGCTTATAGGAAATAAGTACAAAGGCAACTATTTACAATCATATATCACATAATTTTCAGGGAGAAAAAGATTCTTTGCTTAAAAATGACATTCTAGAAAATATACTGTCTCAGAGCTTTAAATCTGCTCAAACTTGATATGAAAGGTAGTATTGACAAAAGAAAAATCTACCAAACTGAATGAGGGAAATGGATGGAAATATCTATATAAAATTTATTTGGTTGGGGGGGCTTGTAAAGCTAAGTTGATACGTCTATATAAAACTTGAGAACATTCTGTAGAGACAGTTAGAAGAAACAGAGTGTCCTAATTTTACAGATTTGGAAGAACATGTGTGGGTCAGTGAGGTATGTGGAGACACAGGAAGATAAAGAGAGAGACTGTCAAGTTTCTATGTTCCTGAGATCAGAGCATATAGCAAGCCAGGAACTTAGTTGGAGTCAGAACAAGTGATCAGAGATCTCAATTAAGAAACAGACAATGTCAGAATCATTCTTTCTTGCTGGGCAAAGCACTCTCTTCTCAGGCTAATGATTTATAACGAGTAGAGCCACTGAAAAAGACTCACGAAGTAGTTAGGAACAAAACAGCAATCTTGCAAGTTTCCACTTTAGAGACAGGGTTTGGGGTGAATGTGGAACGGGTTTGAGAGAAAAGAAACCAACATGGTGAAGGGTTTGGGCTGGTAATAAAAGAGATACTCCTTTTTACTCTAGAGCCTCTTGGGCATGGTATATAACTGCTATTTATCCTGTCACCCATCAGTGCAACTAAGCCCAGTGGATTCCTGGCTTGTCTGGGATTCTTTTTGGATGGAAGAGGACCCGAGAGGATTAAACATGGCCATGGGTATTAGACCAATGCTGTCGTGTTATTTTAGGGACACAGAGATCTTTAAAGAGGGATTTGTGGCATTCAGAAGAGTTGGGGAGTGTAGATTGGTGTGACTACACAGGAAGTCCTGGAAGGAAATACTTGAAAGAACTTGTCTGAGAAATAGTTGGAGCAATCAAGACATGGTAAGGAGATTAAAACTCAAGAGTCAGCAGAGGTCTGGGTAAACGAATAAGGATAGGGGGTGTATATGTTATGTCCAGAGCCCAATGACTTAGGACAGGTGATGGGATTCCAACTGCTAACAAAGGGGGAGAAACTTTTGTTTCTATCTTCTCCAAAAAGAAGAATGGTAATAAAACTGTTTGTTTTGTACTCTTGCCATAAGATGGGAAGAAAAATGGAAGAGAGGTAGGGAAGTATTAAGAACATCTAGCAACTTCAGATGACTTCATTTTATAAGGACCAAAATGAACAAACCTGTGTGTGAGCTGAGTCACTGTCAGGAATCTGGGAACCATCTGACCCTGGAGAATGGAAGTAGGGCCAAGGGATTAGTGATGAACAAATGCTCTTCCAGTTTTGAAAATAGGAATTCTGCAAACTCCACACTGGCAAATCTGATTTTATTCCAGGGAAGGCTTCTAAAATAGAATATTAAACAGATGGTGTGTGAACACAGAGAAGAGGAAGCAGTGACTCACTAGGGGAAGTCATGCCAAGCTCATAATCATGCTCTTTTTTATCATGCTCCTAGATTGATGGAACAGGAAAAATGGGGGGACACCTTTAGAAGAGCCTTCCTTGATCTCAAAAGAGCACTTGCCAAAGACTCTCATTATCATTTGGAGAACATAGTAATGAGCTGTTATTTGAATGTTTGGATGGTCAGGTGAAATTGTGGCTGTTTAAAGAATAACCTCCAAAAGAGTGTTGATTATTAGGTTGATGTCCACTGGATGAAATGTTGCAGAGAAGGGTCACATGGCTTAGCTCCCGGCTGACTTCACCATTTCGTCAATTGCTTGGCTTAGGACATAGAAGGCCACATGAAATTTGCAGATGATACAAAGCTGAGTGACAGAAAGAGCTCCTATGACAGATGTGTGAATTGAGATTCAAAACTATTTTGACATCTAGAACTCAAGGCGGAAACGAATGAGATAAAATTTAACAAGGACAAGTGTAAAATTCTATACTTAGAACTTCGTGGATATGGAATGTTAATGACCTGCCCAAATTTCTGACCCCTCGGGCTCTAACCCTGACTACAGAATCTACGTGGTCTCTGCCATTTTGCCCACTTGCATGCCCCTTTATTTCCCTGGCCCGAATTGAGAATATAAGAAAGTTTTTATTAGTATTTCCAACCATGCTTTTGGATTAGCCCTGAAGTTATTATTGCAATTCTTACTTATACACAATGTTCATAGTAATTGAATCCCAGATTCCATGGCTCTGATCTCAGTCTCTCTTTGGCTGTGTCCCTGAATCAGCTGCTCAACACCTGCCCATTTGGATCTTCATGGTAGTTGACGCTATGGAACTCAGCAAACCCCCTGCACTGGCCCTGCTTTAATAATTGTCCTTTATCCTGGTCTTTTGTGTGCAGTACAGAACTTCTAAGTTTGATACACAATTGAATGCACTTCAAGCTCTTTCCTCCCATAGACTGGCTGGAAATATAGTTTTAGGTTCAAAGCATGAAAGCAATCAGCTAGGTTGAAGTTGAAGCCAACGATGTGATTATGGCCTCCAAGGAGGCAGGTGCAGAGTAAATGAAGGGAGCCCAAAACTGAGGTTGGAGGGAAACTAGAGTTGTGGTTAGAGTAAGGAAGACTGCAGAAGAAACGAAGAGCAGGACAGCTAGAATGGTGGGACGTAGACCAGGAGAAGGTGTCACAGATGGCAAAGCTCTGGACAATTTTCAGGTGAAGGGATTGATCAACAGTGCTAGGCACAGCCAAGATGTCCAAAAGGATAAAAGACCTAAAATATTTCTATTGGACTTAGCAAAATTTGGATCACCAATGGCACTGGCAGCAGAAGCTTCTAGGGAGAGAAATGGAGGAAAAGGCTAATGGCCAATAGTTGAAAGGGAAGTGGTTTGGAGAAATGGAGATGGGGAGAATCACATGCACACTGGAATAAGGAAAAGAGAATGATGGATAGTAGCTAAAAAGGGGCAAAGTGTTAGATGAGGGAAGGCTGTATGTGTGTTGTTTATGTATGGGCAGATAAAATGTCATTAGAGGGATAAATGGAAGATTCATAAAGAAAATGTCTTTCTGATGGGGGAAAATCCCTACAGATCCACCTGTATATCTTCTTGTTCTTCCTCCCATCTTCGTTTCATTTTCTCATCCCACTTACTCTTCCTTCCTGTCTCAGTCTTTCTGTTCCTCTCTCCATCTTTTTGCTTTGATTTGGGGACCAGGCTTTGTATTTTTCTGAATTCACACCACTGTCTTTGCAACCTTGTTTGACTGGGCTCAATGATATCATGCCTGAACAGAGGCGTGAGCTACCACAAACAGGGACTGCTTGAAACACATGCTAACAATGGAATTATAGCATCCTAACCACTGTCCTTTGTCAGTATCAGGCACTAACAAATATATTTTGAGGGATTTGCATATTAACGAGGGTGAACCTTGAAGCAAGATAATGTCCTGGTGGATGAGGGTTCTGGAAATCATGTCACATGTGGAAACTTTGGGGGATCTGGGTATAGCTCAGAAAAAGAATACTAACCTGAGGGAGGAAGGTAGAACAGACTTGTTCTATGTTCCTCTGAGGGAAAACTTTAGGACAAGGCACATGAATTACATGAGACTGAAATTACAGTAGTCCCTGTTTATCTGCGGGGGATGTCTTCCAAGACCCCCAGTGGATGCCTGACACCAAGAACAATACTCAATCCTGCGTATACTATGCTTTTTCCTCTACCGACAAACTTATGATAAAGTTTTATCTTTAAATTAGGCACAGTAAGAAATTAACAACTATAACTAGTAAATAAAATAGAATGACTGCAACAATGTTCTCTAATGAAAGTTATGTGAATGTGGTCTCTCAAAATGTTTGATTGCACTGTATTCATCCTTCTGATGTGATGATGTGAGATGATAAAATGCCTGTGTCATGAGATGATGTGAGGTGAATGGTACAGGCATTGTGACTTAGTGTGACTATTGACCTTCTGACTATATGGTCAGAAGGAGGACCATTTGCTTCCAGACTGTGATTGACCACTGGCAAGTGAAATTGCTAAAAGTGAAACTGTGGATAAGGGATAAAGTGGAGGGACTACTATAGTTCAATGTTTAGAAGAATGTGCCATGTCAGTCCTTGAATTTTTCTCTTGCTAGAAGCTTGAGCCAAGTGACATTACCTTAGGGAGGAGATGGCTCCTTGAAGTCCCAAGATGGCTTTTAAGTTATCTCTTAAAAATTCCCAGCAAAAACCCTGGTAATACTCTTGCTGGATGACCTAGGTCACCTGTCCATCCTCAAAGAGGCCAGGGAAATGCAATAAGTTACCTAGACCTTGACTCACCTGTTCAATCCCTTGTTTTGTCTTTATTTAAACCATGGGGAGCCCTAAATCAAGCTGCTCTGGGAAAGGAGGAATGGAGAAATCAAGATTAGAAAGCCAAAAGAAAAAAATGCACATTGCAACAGTATTCTCTGGGAGATTGTCCTAATTAAGAAGGAATGCCCATGCTGAAGGTTCAGAAGAAGAAGGAAAAAAATCAAGCAACTGTTGGTTGTGAATACTTCACATTTTTCTCCCCTGAACATTGGTTGGTAAAATTACTCTCCTACATTCATTTCTACCCTCTCCTTCCCCCCTCCCCCCCTTTTTATGCTTCTCTTTGGAGCTCATCTCCTATTTTCTCTCCCCTGTCTCTCAGAACCCAAAACCATGTTTAGGATGAGGTGAGATAGCAAAGAATGGGCATAGCTAGTGAGAAGGTATCCTACTTTTGCTCATTCCTCCACTTTTCCTTTCTATGCCTCTCTATCCCTGGGCCCAAAAGTTCTGATTATAAAGAAATAAGATATTTTTAGTGTTTACCATACGAAAATTGTGCTTTTTTTAATAGTCAATGTGTGTCAAAAGATTATTTTGCTTTTTTGTTAAAATTATTACTGATTTTGAGGCTTAATTCTTTTTTATCCTATAGCCTAGTATTTAATTGCATTTCTGCTTTATGCATTCAATACATAGTTATTGAGTTTTTGCTCTGTAAATCTGTAGCCATCGATGACCACCATGGGGAGTGCAGAGCAGGCCACACCTCATGGCTCCATCAATGCATGCATCAGACCCAAGAACCTCTATGACTGTTACCTTCTGACATTTTGCTTACTTTCCTCCATTAATCTGATAGTGCAGTTGGCCAAAACCTTGTGCTTTGATTGCTATGGGTCTGTAGGTTTGGTCTATAGAAGCACTTGGTTTGCTTCTCTCCATTCCCACTGTTAGTTTAGAATTCTAATGCCAACTTTACTCAGTATTCTTCTGACCTTATACAGTGTGATCAGTGAACTTCAGGCTGGACTCGGAAACTGCTAGAACACTTGGAGGTGAGACAGGGAATCTGACTGCGCATATGAGTAATCTGGTCATTTCTCTTTTTGGTGGGGGTAGAAAGCCAGTTCTCCAGTTTACTTCCCTATTGGCATTTACAACTCTGCTGCTCTCATGATCCCTGGGGGTAAAGGTTGCAAAAAATTATGTATTTTTTAAGTTCTGCAAATTTTTGTGCTTAAAAAGTTGCTTTCTATTTTTTCTCCCCCAGCAACAAAGACTCTGGCAAAACCCATCTCTGCTGAGTTGAATGCCACAAACAAGAATCTATGGGAGAAAAAGCATTAGAATTAGGTGTAATTTCTGTGGCTAAATGACTCACCCAGTGCCTTTTCCAGGCACATACTGGTTTGCCGATTTGCTATGCTTCCCCTTCCTCTCACCAAAATGCCTGAGGATCATCTTGCTTAATTTTCTGATTTCACTGTTACATACTGCAACTGTCATTAATCAGTCAGAAGTTCTCCAAGGATCAATTTATTCCAATTTGTTTTCCTAAAAGCACATTGAGGAGAGGAACCTGGTAGAGTCCCCGGGTGTGCTCTGGTGCTGTAGTGAAGATGGAGAGACGACACCCATAGCAATAACTCTGACTTTGCTTCTTCCAAAGTTCACGATGACATGAGAATAAGAAACGATACTCCTCTTTCTTCACTGCCATTCTTCAAAACTTCAGGAGAATTTGTTAAGGCCATGGCAATTTTATCATTAAAACATGATGCAAAAGACTTTCTCTGGGAAAAGGCACTCATAGGTCTCTCAGCAGCCAAATCAAATGAAAAAATGAGGAAGAGCAGATTACTGCAAACCTGAGTTTTCGGCTAGAGTAAAAACTAACCAAAGATGTCTTGGGCATGTTTGCTTCAGTGCATTTATGAGCCATGTGGGTCATGGACATAGCACATGGAACAAATGGTGGAAAGAATGAGCTGCGTTTGGTTTAAGTTGATGGATACTGAAGGTCCATCCCACCCTACTCGTGGTCTACCTTCGAGGATGCTATTTCTGACTTCTTACCAGGAGAAGTAAGAAAGCCTAAATGATGCAGATACCATCATGATTACGTTTATTTGTCAATCTGTAATTCTTTTGTGGGTTTCCTTGTAGAAATTGGGAGGTTTGTCACAAAACTCTCTCATAGGCACCATTTGACCTCAGTGATGTCTCCATCACTGCTATTTGAGGCACTACCCAACCCTATGTCAGAATTCCAGTTTCCCCATGTTTGGGTATTTACTAATATAATGAATATACATGTATGTCTCCGTTAACAACTAAAAGTTAAATACATAGAATGTAACTTCCATAATTGGTGTGGTATACCTTTTATAAAAATTTAAGAAACATATAACTTGAGCTTTGCTTTTTGTTTTCTTTCCTTCTCTGTTGCCATGACCTTTAAGATTGGATAAATTACAATCCATTGAGTTTGAAAATTTCCTTCCCCAAATATGTTTTTGTTCCCCTTTCTGATTTTTATCTCCTGGGAGTAGGATCTCTGATTGTCCAGTTCATTTCACTCAGAGAACATATATTTTCTACTTCTTTCATTCTTTTATTAGGAAAGTTAAGTTTTTTATTTATCTGTTTTTTACTATTGTTGTTGTTTCTTTGTTTTTCTTAGTTCAGATCCTTCTCCAGATACTGAATCAGGCATGATTCTAGAAGGCAAAATCAGGAGCAGGAGGTGGCATTAGTCAATGACTAAAAATAACTGTTAAGTCATGTTACATAAATTCTTCAATGAAGAGCCATCAATGGTATTGGAAAAATCACAGGGTTGTTATTTTACTTAAGCTAAACAGAGGAAACTCCATCCAAATGGAAACTAATTGAAATGCCTTTTCAAAAATGTCTTTCGACTCTTCAAAATAAGGATTACAGAGCCTGAACAGCATATAAGTGTCTGTAAAGGTCACAGTTTAAATGTTCAGTCTCAGGCAGAGAAGAGTTTATATATACAGAACTCTAGGCTCACTTAAAAAATGAACACGTTGCATTTGATTTTCATAATGACCTAAAGATTCTCTGGACATTGGCAGAACAGGTAAGTCAATCACAACTGAACAGGTAAGTCAATCACAAATGACAAGATTCACACAATTTCTCATGCAGACCACTTGATTTTTTTATTACAACCAAACAATGTACTAATGCAGTTGACCCATGAATGATAATTCAAACTTTTTTTTTTTTGGCACTAAAGTCTGTTTGAATTTCAGTGTCCTAGATTTTAGTTCATGATACTGAATTCTTTCAACATCTCATATGACGTTTTAAGTTTAATTGTGTGGTTTCCTCAAATTCGTATGTTGCAATCTTAACCTCTAGTATCTCAAATGTGCCTGTATTTGGAGATAGAGCCTTCAGAGAGGTAATGAAGTCAAAATGAGTTAGGGTAGGCCCTAATCCAATCTGATGGGTGTCCTTATAAGAAGAAGAGATTAGGACACAGAGAAACATCAGGGGCCTGTGAGCACAGAGGAAAGATCATGTGAGTGCACAGTGAGAAATGTTTTTGCAGGTCTCAGAAGGAATCAAACCTTCCAACACATTGATCTTGGACTTCTAAATGTGAGAAGATAAATTCCTGTTTGCCACCTAGTTTGCAGTAATTTGTTATGGCAGTCCTACCAACCTAGCATGCCATGCGTGTCAGCAAACTAATACTCTACCCATATCAGCCGTTGATTGGTCATATCCATAAATTAGGATATGTTGGATTATGATTAGTAAGCAACAAATTAGAGCAAGCTGAATTTCCATATCCAGGATGGACTAAAATTTTGGACTAGAAATTTTATTTTCCCTCTGAAGAATCTAGATGGAAGATTATATGGCAGTGATTAAGATGTGTATTTTCCAAGGGCACCTGGGTGGCCCAGTCGGTTAAGCACCAGACTGTTGTTTTTGGCTCAGGTCATGATCCCAGGGTCCTGGGATCGAGTCCCTTGTTGGGCTCGCTGCTCAGTGGGAGGTCTGTTTCTCCTTCTCCTTTTGCCCCCCCACACTCATGCTTGCACACACACACACTCTCTCTCAAATAAATACATAACATTTAAAAAAAGGATGTTTATTTATCAATGAAACAAACCTCCAATTCTACCTCTACACATATCCTTTCATGAAGAAGAATTAAAGTTCCTTGTTTGGAGCAGTGAAAGTTTGCTCTTAGTAACATTAGTAAGATTAGCACCAGCTTTCCTTGTTCTACAGTTTACCACATGTACTTGTGAAGCCAGGCAGCCTTCTGCTTAGCACTTTCACTATCTAGAGAGTCCACTGTGTGAAATGTCTGGGTTCAGAATGGCGGAGAAGTCCCATCGCCAGTTTTCAGGGTGGTCTGCAGGCGTGATCAGGACAGTGGGGGAACATCCAGCATCCGGACATCAGAGCACCAAACTGCTGCTTTAGTTCTTTGGGTTTCCATGGCCTTCAAGTGTTCAGGTGCTATGTTGGAGTTCAGCTGTACTCCAAAGAAACTGAAATTATTATTATTATTATTATTATTTTTTTGGTCTCTGATTTTTATTTCAACTTAGCATGTGTCTAAAGGAGAATGAAGCCCTAGGAGGTTTCTTTGCAGCTGTCAACATTTGTGGGTTTGTTGAAACCAGGCACCATCTCTAGCATGTAGTCGTCTAAGGCAAGTGACCTACGCTTCTGCAACTGCTCACTGCTCACTCTACCCAGCCCACACTCATCTTAAATTTTAACTGCATGTTGTATTATACCATTCCGTCCAGAATATGTAAGATAAAGAGGTCTCCCACATGTTTCTGAAAGCACTTAACTCTCCTTTATCAGAGCATTTTGATGCTGGTCACAAAAATATATTCAGGCTAAACTCAGCAAAACTATCTCTATCTATCTCTATCTATCTCTATCTCTATCTATCCCTATCTCTATCTCTATTTCTGTATCTAGGGGAGGTTACAAGACTAAACAAGCAAACAGCAAAATCCCACAAAAAAACAAAAACAAAAAGCAACACAACATTGACAACTTACAATTAAAGAACCAGACCCCCCCCCCCAAAAAAAAAGAGAGAGAAAACAGGCAACTCTGAAGAGTTTTGGTAGAAGGAGAAGCTGGAGTTTTGTCAGGCATTGTGGCTGGATTTAATTAGCTTCAACTGGCCTCAGTGTCTTCAAGACCCTCATACGATTCTAGTCTAGGAAGGTTCTGGTTCCCTGAGTATATGGGTTCCCTGCTCCCTCTTTGGTTGGAGAGGACAAGGTACGCTGATTTAACAGTTCCATCCCACTTGTGCAATGAGGTAAAGAGCATCTTCCCCCCACCCCCACTGCCCCAAATCATGATGTAATGTCAAAGGCAGGGGAGAGGAAGAGTGATAGCCAGATGGCAACAGACAGCCACCCCAAGCTTCTTGACCAGGGTGAGTTGCATTTGAGCATCACCTCTGTGGTTTGGGCATACTTTAGTGAGCAGAGCTCCTAGGTGCTTCTTTTCAACTTATGGACAGAAAGTGTCCCTTCTGTCACGTTCTCTCTCTAAGGGGGTCCATTGGCTGCTCTCAGGGACTACTCTGGATGCTCCATCTGAGTACATCTGGCCCTGAATTTATGGCATACTTGTTCTAAAGCAAGCTGAGATCTTTTGGCACAATGAAAAGCTCGTTCATGTAAATATGATTATTAATAGTCATCATCGGAAATGAGGAACATCTTGATAGCATGAGAGAAAGAGGAACCAGTTCTGGTTGGGTGCCAAGTGTAGCAGCTGCGTGGAGCAGACCTGGAGCTCCGAGCTGCCAGATATGTTGGAGAGCTGTTCCTTACTTTGGCATTTTGGTAGCATTTCCTAGCAGGTGGCAGAGGCCTGGGAGGTTCTAGGTGTTAGAACATGGATCTATGAGCTTTAGGACAAAGTAAGCTTTTTCCTTAAGCTTACTGTGTCTGTAAAAATTCCCAAGGGCCATGTTCTGTCCTTCTGAGACTTCCAAATGAGAATGTGTGTTCATGAGGCAGAATATTTCAGACTTTCTTGGCTTTAGAGGCAGGAGCCCATTTGGGTCTCTTCTTTCTGGTACTCCAAAGGTCCAGAGAGTTGGGGGTACAAATGGAGGGAGATCCACCTGGGAGTGAGAATCATGCAAAGTCACAAAAAGTGACCTTTCCTATTATGAATAAACTGATCACAAAATCCAGTCAAGCATAGCAAAATGACGTCTTCTTAGTTATTGGGCTGTTGCATGATGTTTAAAGCATCCAACACTCAAAGAAGAAAAGCAGTTATATTGAATACAATAGTATGAAGCAAAGCCATAATACTCAATGTGGTATTTGGTTTAACCTTCGGTCTACTGAGAAAGTTGTGAATGGAACCAAGAGCTTCATGGCTGGAGTCATGGAAATGAGGGTACACGGCAGAGGGAGATTTTGCTCAGAATTTCTTGTAGCGCCTAGGTAACTTTCTGCTTCCATGGGATAGATGGGGAGAGATTATAGAGCACCTAGAAGCAGGAGAAGATCACAGGGTGCCTCTAAGGAGACCATGAGCTTTTCTGCTGTAAGCAACATGGCTCTGTCTGGTGGTACCAGCAAACCCAAACAATGGGAATGGACATGGACAGCAGAAGTGTATTCAGGGAGGATCTGAGCAGTTAGTACAGATCAGAGCACAAAGTTCTGGGCAAGCTAGAAAGACGGGGTTCTGCTCCTAGAAACATTGTCCAAAGCAAAATTCAGGGATGGAAGTCCAGGAAGGGAAACTCCTTATTGCCCAGCACTTTCTCTGCCCCTGGGAACTTGTTTGACATTTAATGACAGAGATTTTCCGGCGAGATTTTTCAGTTCCAAGCAAATTTGGTGCTTATTAGTTTTGAGTCTGAAAGTGTGGAGGAAATCTTATTTTCTTAGAAGGGCGATATCAGCCCCCCTTGCTAATAACAGATTTGCTATTTGTTGGGTGAAAAATTTGATAAGGGAGAGAAGCCCTTCCACAACCACTCTCCACAAGAACAATAGTAAAGGGGGCATGCTTCTGTAATAAAAAGGAAGTCTCAGGGATCACTGAGGGACAGAGGCCCTAAACTCTAAGGCTGTTTTTCCTCCCTGCGTAGGAAAGCACCAGAATTCAGAGCAATAGAGGGGATTTTGCCTGGGGTGATGATGAAGGGAGTGGGTAACGAAATGAAGTGGGAGCACTTAGAGAGGAAATATTCAAAGGTAGCCTGGAAGTGTTTCATGGAGATTTTATTACATTTTATTTCTAATTCTCTTCCCCATATCTTCGTGAAATTTTCAAGAGAATCTAAATGACTTTGCCAAAAACAAACAAACAAATAAAACCCCTACTGTGTGGCTGGCTATGTTTGGAAGATGGGGCAGTGGCTGTTGATCTTATGGCGCTGTGGTCGTGTGTGTGGGGTGGGGCTGGGGGAGTGGGTTGAGAAGCCAAGACCACCCATGAGAGACCTGGCGCGTCTGACCACACCATTTTCACCAGCTGTCGCTGTGCCAGGCTCCATGCTAAGCTTTTTTAAAAAAATGTTATCTTGTTTAATTTCAACAACAATCCAGCAAGGCAAGCACTATCGTGTTTTTTGTTAAATCTGTGTCAGTAGCCTCCCTCCTCAGATAAGAGGCTGTGAACATCTCACTGGCAGGACGTGTTTTATTTTTCTTTGTATCTCTATTGTCCATTATTAGGTATGAAGGTTCTTATGAATATTTGCTCAGTTGAATTGGACAGCAAGAGAGAGAGGATTGAAAATGTAGATTGAAGTTAGATTATGGAGCTTTGACTGACACATCAAGTTTGGATTTTGTCTTAATTGTTACGGTCGTTGGGGATGTGACAGGGTGAACCAACAGCATGGAAGGGTTTTTTTTTTTTTTTGTATGTTTGTTTGTTTGTTTATTTGTTTAATTATGTTCAGTTAGCCCCATATAGTACATCACTAGTTTTTGATGTAGTGTTCAGTGATACATTAGTTGCGTATAATACCTAATGCTCACCACAACATGTGCCCTCCTTAATACCTATCACCCTGCTACCCCCTTCCTCCACCCCCTTTCCCTCTGAAACCCTCAGTTTGTTTCCTAGAGTCCATAGTCTCCCATGGTTTGTCTCCCTCTCTGATTTCCACCCCTTCATTTTCCCCTTCCTTCTCCTAATGTCCTCCATGCTATTCCTTATGTTCCACATATGAGTGAAACCATATGATAACTGACTCTCTCTGCTTGACTTACTTCACTCAGCATAATCCCCTCCAGTTTCATCCATGTCAGTGCAAATGGTGTGTATTCATCCTTTCTGATGGCTGAGTAATATTCCATTGTGCATATGAACCACATCTTCTTTTTTTTAAATTTTATTTTATTTTTCCAGTGTTCCAAGATTCATTGTTTATGTACCACATCTTCTTTATCCATTCATCTGTTGAAAGGCACCTTGGCTCTTTCCACAGTTTGGCTCTTGTGGCCATTGCTGCTATGAGCATTGGAATACATGTGCCCATTCTTTTCACTACATCTGTATCTTTGGGGTAAATACCTAGTAGTGCAATGGCTGGGTCATAGGGTAGCTCTATTTCTAACTTTTTGAGGAAACTCCATACTGTTTTCCAAAGTAGCATGGAAGTTTTTAGTTCAAAAAGTCCATCCGGGGGGGGCCTTGGTGGCTCAGTCTGTTAAGCATCTGACTTGATTTCAGCTCAGGTCATGATCTCAGGGTTGTGAGATCAAGCCCCATGTCAAGGATCTATACAGGGCCTGCTTGAGATTCTCTTTTTCCCTCTCCCTCTGCCCTTTCCTCACCCCTAAAAACAAGAAGGCTACTCTATTCACTTTGGCTTAAAAGCTTCAGCAGGTTAGAGTTAGATCTTAAAGCTCTAGCTGACACAGCACTCTATCTGGTATGAATATACTATGTTGAAATGTTATTTTTGATGACTGGCTATAATGTCAAGGGTGAGTTCAAATGGTATCTAGAGCTAGTTGCCCTTTGAGTTGTCTTTTGGTTTATAAAAGAAAAAAGGTACAATAAAACCTATTAAAACAAAGCTTATTTTTTTTTAAAGATTTTATTCATTTATTTGACAGAGAGAGAGAGATCACAAGTAGGCAGAGAGGCAGGCAGAGAGAGGGAGAAGCAGGTTCACTGCTGAGCAGAGAGCCCGATGCGGGGCTCGATCCCAGGACCCTGAGATCATGACCTGAGCTGAAGGCAGAGGCTTAACCCACTGAGCCACCCAGGTGCCCCAAAACAAAGCTTATTTTTAATGACAATCTTTCTACAAAAAAATAAATGTTTGGTGGGCAACAGATAATACGAATTATTCTTCTGGCCATTCGAAGAAGGGCATGGTTTAACGTAGTTCTTTACATCTCTTTCCACTATGGTGTCTTCTTCAAGTCTCCATTTGTTTATCTTGTTTAATTTGGCATGAATGGAAGAATCAGAGAACTACGGAAATCACCGCTGGTGCAGAAACACGATCCAATGTATCCCAACTTCAGAGTCCGCCTAGACAGTAATAAGAGTACCCAAGCTTATTTCAGTTTTTCTAAGAACTTAATAGAAACTATATATTTTGCTATGATAAGATCATGCAGGCTAACTGAAATTTGCTTATTTACTTCTGGCAAGAATTTCATCAGCCCGATGTGCTCACCTTGCTCATCTCTTGCTGATTGGAGGCTCTGATTAGCAGTTACATACATCTTTTAGTTAAGAAATGAGAAGAAAACATTATTTTATAAGCAGCTCTTTGGTGGTAAAAATATTTTCATACAACTGTTCCTTGAGGAACAGGCACATAAAAATGACCTTCACAGGGGCACCTGTGTGGCTCAGTGGGTTAAAGCCTCTGCCTTCGGCTCAGGTCATGATCCCAGGGTTCTGGGATCAAGCCCCGCGTCGGACTCTCTGCTCAGCAGGGAGCCTGTTTCTTCTTCTCTCTCTGCCTACTTGTGATCTCTGTCTGTCAAATAAATAAAATCTTTTTAAAAAATTGCTGAAAAGTGATTTCATCTACTCCTTTCACTTTTATTGATGGGGGGATTGAGGTCTGAGGGTGAAGTTGGCCCAAGGCCAGGAGGCCAGCCTCTTTCTCACCCCATCACGTGTTTCATCTACCAGGGCTTCCTCAGATCCTTCCTTGAGCTGGTAGGAAGCGCATCTCCCCAAATAGGTTTGTTCAGTGTGAGGTGCTGGGAATAGCCAGCGATCCCTATACCGAGGAATGCAAGGTAACTCTAAACTTTGCTGTGAAGGAGAGGAGAAAGCAAGGGGGTCAATGCTCAGAGACAAAGACCCTTTGCTCTTCTCTGCTCCCGCCTTTCTTGGTCCTTCAGGATAATCATGACTCTTAACCACCGTTTCTCAAGCACGTGTTGTGTACCAAGGGGTCTTACTGGAACTAAGAGGATCTGTTTACGGGAAAGATACTATAGGATAACCTGCCTGTTCTACGAGTTCTGCGAAACATAGCCTAGGGGACAATGTGCATGTGTCTTAGATCATAGGGCGGCAGTTTGGGCTAAGAAAGCTTCCCGGGAAGGCAGCTCTGGGGGAGGGGGCGGGGCGGGCATTCCTACAGCCCAGTGGTCACCACGGCCTCGGCATTCCAAAGGCCTACGCCCTTCTCCGAAACCTTCCTTCACCCTCAGTGGCCTCTGTGTTACATTTTAGCAAGCTAGGCTTGCTAAAATTTATGGATGATTTCACCCTCTGCATGAAACCCAACAGTGAGGAATCTATAGTCCCCAAATTCTGTCCCTGCGTCCTGCCACTTCCGGTTTTTCAGTGACTCTAAAGTGATGCCAGCTCCCGTCTTGGGTACGACGGGACAGGGGATTAAAGGCTACTGGGTGAGTGGACCTTGATGTAGTTGAGGTGAAGACGGAAGGCCAGAAGCATTTGCTAGATGCCAGGTGGGACGTCCTTTCCTTGTCCTGGAGGCTTTGTTTGGACACCTCCTGCCCCTGCTCCTGTCTTACCCCCTCCCCCCACCGCACGCCTATCACTGCCTTGCTGCTGGGGCTGTCTGCGAGCGCCCTGCTTCCTTCCGGCTCCTGGGAGCCTGAAACACAGGAGTCCTCATCAGAGAGAGCAGTCTGTTTGTCAGCACATCCGCCTGGGCAGAGTGGCTTCAAATCACTTTTAAATATTCTTTTAACCAGTATTTCTCCAGTGTAATGAAGGAAAATATTGAAAAAGAAAAATACGCTTCTTAAGGGAAACAAATTGCTGTGATTTGAATCAAAGGAAAGCACACAGCCAGCCTATATTTCAGCAAGACAGATCCCATGTAAATTGACGCTAATTCTAGAAAATGGAATGTCGTAGATGCATGACTGGTGTCTGAAGTAGAAGAATGACACATGTGAAATACTGACCTTTTGGATGATGAAACAGAAGATGTGAAACATACTCGCCTCTAGTTTCCTAAATAAACTCAAGGCCTCTGCAGCATGAAACAGAGATTTAGGAAAAGCTACAGTAAGTGAAATAGGAGGGAAATGCAACGACATTATATCCTTTTTCAAAAGAAAGAACACACATAACCATGACACATAACACATAACACCTGTTGTATCCTTTTTCAAAAGAGGGAACACACATAACGATGTCACCTCCCTAACCCAGTGTCTGAGGTACAGAGAGTCCTCCTCCCCAGGTAGCTTATCATTCACATTCACCGTCACATGTCTGCCCAGGCCCATGACATCCATGGAGGATTTGGCCAAGGAAGGGACTTACATCTTCTGTTCTTACTTGGCTTTTTCACTTGGGATGGGAAGTTCACTTTTCAAAATAATTGGTAAGTGCAATTTAGGAATGTTGAGTTCAGCCAGACTCATCTGCTCGTTGGAAAACAAATGGGGGAGGTCTCCCCAGAGGCACTGCAAAATCTACCTTGCTCAACCGTGATCGAAGGGATAAGTGTCCTTCCTCACTGGCACATGCCATCTGGAAGGTAGACAGCAAGAATAAAAGCAGAGCACTGGTATGCCCTTGTTCTGCCTTGGGATGCCCTAGATAGTCTTTGGCATCTACCAAATCAGAGCTTGCTGCTTTTTCCTTTATGCACAAATACTTTATGCTTTTTCCATACCATTTCATGTTTGAAATTTGAAAGCTGTGGATAGACTTTTTTTTTTTTTCCATGCGATGCAACCTAGAGGACTATTCAAAGGAACTCTTTCCTAATGTGATTACCAGCTTTCTAATTTGACTGAGAATTTTTTTAAATTGATAAAATTAGAATAAATAGTAAATAAAGCATTATGGCATCGAAACTCTATGTGCCAAATAATATAGCAACAGACTTACGACTTGTAAGTTCTTTATAATATGAACATGGCTGAAGTGGGATATTTTAATTATAAAAGTCATTCTGGAAGATAAAATAAGGACACACAGAAGTTGAATAATGATAATGCAAGATTAAACATTGTACTCCCAAAAGCAAGAATATATTTCTTTTGAAATATATGAAATGGAACATTTTTGAAATAGGCCAAATTATTCACATATAAATAGAACAATAATGAATAATACACATTATAATATTGTTAGATTTTAATAAAATAAAAAAGAAACAAATAATATGAACTTTATTTTTCTTATTTTTTCTTTTTTTAAAAAGATTTTGTTGATTTATTTGACAGAGAGAGACACAGCAAGAGAGGGAACACAAGCAGGGAGGGAATGGGAGAGGGAGAAGCAGGCTTCCTGCCGAGCAGGGAGCCTGATGTGGGGCTCGATGTGGGGCTCGATCCCAGGACCCTGGGATCATGACCTGAGCCTAAGGTAGACGCTTAACGACTGAGCCACCCAGGCAGCCCAAATAATATGAACTTTGAATCTTTTGATGACTTGGAAACCAAAATGATAAATTTACGTTTTTGTAGCATTGTGAAGAGCATTCCTAATAAGGATGTATGGAACATGTGAAAGAATTTGGAAAGGAACAGCACATAAAGGTTAAAGATTTAAGATAAACTACAATATAGTCAAATAAATTTCAAAATGTATACAAAGCAGACAATTACATGAAAAAAGATTATGAACGGATAACTTACAAAAGAGGAACTACAACGCTTTAAAAACAGAAAAATGATCAACTTTACTTATAACTAAAGGAATGCAAACTAAAATCATAAAGAAAGCTTTTTTGTTTGGTTGGTTTTTTAACTTGTTAAGAAAAAGATTTTATTGAAAATCCCCAATTCTAATGATGCGGTATTTTCATACTTTGTTGCTGACTGTATACTTTCACAATCCTTTCTGGAGACAATTTGGCACCATGTACCAAGACTCAGAAAAGCCCTCATATCTTCTGAATACTCCTCAGTCAGGGAATATTTTCTAAGGTTAAAACATATTGGGAAACTAGGGGATGATTATTCTTACACTCTTTGCTGCATTTATGTCAAGGTTGTTTGGGGGAAATTCTTAAGTGGAAAAGGGATTCTGGACAGTCCCTCAGGAACTGGCTCAGAGGATAGTCTGTGGTCAATGCCAAACCACAGAAAGAGGGTGAGATCAGACAATGATGAAAGGAAGGGTATTGCCAAGATCCAGCCCCAGCACATGGTATGCGGAGTCCCAGGAGTAGAGGAGTCTTTGGAATGATCGCAATGGATCTACTTCCTTTCTGGGGACTTTCTAGGTGGTAGTCATGAGCATTCACTTGGACAATTAGCTGTGTACTCTGTGTAAACTTACTGTGCTCAATATTTTCTTATAAAGTAGAGATAAAAATAAAAATAGTGCCTGAAGTTGTTGACAGCACTAAGAAACTAGTACACATCAGATGTATCCAGTGCACGACACGTTTTGATCATGAACTAAACCTTGGCTTTTACTAGTTGTGACTCATCTGCTGGAGACTTGGGAGACCACGTCCCAATATATCGATTGCTGGTTGGATGAGTCCGGTTACATTAGTTAATCTCTCAGAGGGCTGTGCTAGATTAGATATCTCTCAGGTGCCTCCAGCCTTAGAGGACTATTTATGAGACAGTCCTGTATAGCCTTGCGTCAAAGGGCTAAAACTATTAGAGTCAGATACACTGAGGTATGAAACCCAGCTATGTCCATTTCTAGCAATGTGATTTGGGGCATAATATTTAACCTGTGACTCAGTTCCATCATTTGTAAAATGGGGCTACCAAGAGTTCCTACCTCGTAAGATTCTTAGAAGGAGTCCAGGAGATGGTGGGTTCAAGTCACACAGCAGAGTGGCTGGCAAATGTAAGCGTTTGACAGAAAGTAGCTATTGCAATGATTCTAGCATGTTTCGATTCTGTCAGTTTTCTGGCATTGGTGGAGACATTAGATATATAGTAAGCATTCTAATTTCAAATAGTCTACCCATCGTCCACAGTAAACTATGTTTTCTGGAGAGAATTCAAATATTTTATGGTTGAATTTCCAGCTAACAGGTAGGTTCAAATTTCTGACTAATGCTGGTGTGTTTTGATTTGGGGCCTCAGAAAATGAAGTTAGTGTTCTTCCAGATCATTCATGGTACTGGAGGAGGGGGTTATGGATGTTGGGTGTCAGTGAAGTTCAAACATAATAATATCCTCTGGGAACTACTAGAGAATGAATGGAAATGGATTCACTAATTAACATTATCAGGTGGAATCCGTTACAGTGGGGTCTTGTGTTTGGAATCAGCCGGTTCTACGGAGTTCTACGGAGCTCCACCACCCGTGATGCAGCACCGGCTTCTACCAACTGAAGAATCATTATTATTATTTTTTAAAGATTTTATTTATTTATTTGACACACAGAGAGAGAGATCACAAGTAGGCAGAGAGGGGCGGGGGGGAAGCAGGCTCCCTGCTGAGCAGAATGCCTGATGTGGGGCTCAGTCCCAGGACCCTGAGACCATGACCTGAGCCAAAGGCAGAGGCTTTAAGCCACTGAGCTAGCCAGGCGCCCCTGAAGAATCATTATTTTATGGGATGAAATTTCCTATTTCAAGACCTCCTCTGCCTTATGCTAACATTAGAACATAAAATAACTTCAAACCCCACTCCTCCAATCCTCCCCAGCCTGTCCCACCTTTACCCACCACATTCAGTGTTAGGGATCCCCGAAGGGCAAATCACACAGCTAGTCCCTGCTCTAAAAATAGATTTGAATGATGGCCAAAGACTTCGGAACAGGCATAGGTATTAAAGGATTCCATTAGTGTTATTGATGTGCCACATTATACACTTTTAATGGGATCATTAGCCAAAGAAGAGAAAAATAAAATTTTAAAGCTGGAACAAAGCTTAGAGGTAAACTAATTCAAATAAATTATTTTACCAATGAGAGAAATGAGGAGTGAAGTGACTTTCTGCAAGTCACACAGCGGTGGTGCTGGTGTTAGTACCCAGTCTTGGGCTCAACATGCTTGGGGATCCTTAGGGATTCCTGAAGATCAGAAGTATTCCCCTACATTTCATGACGACAGTCCTGTGTCTGGGTTATTGAAGGAGCAAGAGATGCTTATAAAATTTATGAACTCGTGTAAAATATATCATAGAAAAAAAGCAGGGGCTCTGTTGTTATTTTTTTTTTTTTTTACCATTATTAATGAGTCTTTTGGGGAAAAATATCTTAAAATTGTTGAATGATGGATATCCTCCCTGAAGCTTAATATTGAAAAACTCAGTAACTCTTCAGAGACTAAAACTGCCTAAACATTGCCACTGTGTCTCTTAATTCCACACCGTGTTCTCTCATCTGATTTTTAGCTGCATTGGAAGAGTAGATATCAGGGAAGGAAAGATGAAAAAGTTGACTCACCGCAGGTAGCCCAAGACAAGCAAGAGTGACCATCTGCTGACTGTGACAATCTCAGTGGGAAGGTAAATGAAGAACTCAAAGCTTGTGTATTGTCAGCCGGAGAGAATGTGACCTTACATAAAAATATTCAAGATTATAAAAATACGGACCTTTTGTGTGCATTCGCATTGACTTGTGTTTATTTACAGAGATAGTGGGAATATTTTTACAGTTTTCGTCATTAATGATTTTCTGGAATCTGATTGAACTCAGGTCTATCTGACTCTGGCGTCTGAGCTCTTCCCTGCTGGAGAAGGTTGAGAACATTGCAGCACAAGTGAAAGACAATTAAAAATCACCTGTAGAACCATCATCTAGAGATAGCCATTATCAATAATGGGTAATGGGATAGATTTGTTCCTTTGGTTATTTTTCCCTTGCCTTAATTTTTTTTTTCTATCTGAGCTTCTATCTCTATGCCCATCCTTATCTCTATTCCTGTGTAATTTTTTGCAGACCAAAGATAGAAATAAACCTGGGGGATAGAGATAGGCAGACTAGGGGTGTGTGTGTGTGTTATTTGTAGGGTGGGGTGTAGGAAATGCAGGACCTGGGAATGATGGGAATCTTTAACAGTAAGAACACTTTTTTGGAAGTGATGCTTTTTGTCCCCTCCACTTTAAAAAAGATTTAATTTAATTTATTTATTTGAGAGAGAGAGAGCACACACACACACACACACACACACACACACGCATGAGTGGGGAGAGGGGCAGAGAGGGAAGCGGACTCCCCACTGAGCAGGGAGTCCACTGGACTTGACTTCAGGACCCTGAGATCATGACCTGAGCTGAAGGCAGACACTTACTTAACCGACTTAGCCACCCAGGCACCCCTGGACAAGATGCTTTTCAACCATTGTGCAGACGATAGGGAAAAGATGTTAGGGAATTCTGGGTGAAGTGCTGTGGGAATACGTTTGGCCTCATGATGTTACGTATGCACACAGCCAGGTGTGCGCACGTGCACACACACAGAGCCCAGCGAACGTTTCAGGAAGCAACACTTGCCTTTATTATGTGTGGTGCACTCTGGTCTTTTCTGTTCTTCTCTTTCTTATTGCATGTATTTATTTTTTTGCAATGCTGAATGGGACTCACTAAGCTGATTTCACAACCGATGAAAGGTGGGTTGAAAGCCCTGAGTTCGGAGTAGAGGAACTGGAGTGCTCAGATGGGAAATGGTGGTGCAAGGGCATGCTGTCCTTTCACGTGTGTCTTTTCTGAAGAGCAGGGGCGAAGGGCGAAGAGATCCCCCAGCAACCAGCGCGGGGCTGCAGTTCTGACCTTACTGGAGCACCAGTGGAATGCTCGATTTGGGTGTTTACTTTTTTTTTCATGTTGAGTGTGAATTTAGCTTTAGTTAGGGGAAGTGAACACAGAAATATTTTGGGAAAAACAGGTGGAATAATATTAGGAAAATATTATTATAAGTTAAAATTCCAGCACTGTGTTTGCCCCCTGGACCAGTGAGTACAGCAGTCACCTGAAGGGCCCAGAATAGAATTGTAATCGCACCCCGGTGAGTTCCGTAAGCATGGAGTGGCCGTTCAATTTTCCTGTGCACACTCACCCCCATGGTTCTTCAGTCAAAGAGGATCTACTCATGCACAGCGGATAGTAGTAAGGGAAAAAGGCAGGGTCCAAAATTACATATGTACTCGAATCTAAAATATAAATATTTATGCGAATCATTTTTCTACTTGTACTTTCCAACTTTTAAAAATTCTGCAAGTGTAACTTTGTGTAATGAAAAGCAAAAAATGAGTTTTTTTTTTTTTTTTTTCTCCTCTAATGACTTTTGAAGTGTTCATGCTTCAGCACCCTTGTGGTTTGGTAAACTATTAAATACCTATAAAACTAAAAAAAAAAAAAAAGGAAATCATCATGGTTAATCTTAAAATTGTCTCTTAATTTTTCCATAAGTCTGTATTGGTGACAGGTTGAGGGGTGGCAACTACAGCCCAGGCCTCTGCATTCACAAAAGGGTCTTGTGACCTGAGGATGTTGTTGCCACCAGGCCTCCACGATGGCCCATGAGTTAGTTTCAGAAACAGTTGGATTTTGGTGATTTCTTGGTGTGATTGGACAGCATTCTCACTATTTCTCTGCTTATCTCAGGAGCGAGCACCAGAAAGATTCTTTTATTAAAAATTTTTTTCGGGGTGCCTGGGTGGCTCAGTGGGTTAAGCCACTGCCTTCGGCTCAGGTCATGGTCTCGGGGTCCTGGGATCGAGCCCCGCATCAGGCTCTCTGCTCCGCGGGGAGCCTGCTTCCCCCTCTCTCTCTGCCTGCTGCTCTGCCTACTTGTGATCTCTCTCTCTCTCTGTGTCAAATAAATAAATAAAATATTTTAAAAAAAGTTTTTTTCTTGTAATTTATTTGAGAGAGAGAGCGAGAGAGCATAAGCAGGGTTGGGGCAGAGGTGAGGGAGAAGCAGACTCCCCATGAGCAGGGAGCCTGATGCGGGGCTCCATCCCAGGACCCTGAGATCATGACCTGAGCCAAAGGTAGACACTTAACCCACTGAGCCACCCAGGAGCCCCAAGATTCTCTTTTTATAGCTAGAGTCTACATAATTACATGTGCGTGCAAACGTATTCCCGTGACATAGTGATTATCCCCACAAAGCACCAACTAGGGATCGAATCCCTTGTTTTCCATTTCTTTTACTGCTTCCATGAAAGACTTTGACCATCAATGCATTTCACTATAATTAAAAGGATTCCTGTTTCCTGTTGTAGGAAACAAACAAACAAACAAACAAGCGGTATAATGTTTTTGAAAACAAAAAACACAATGTCAGCAGCATGTCATTTTAAAATTTAAATTTCTGGAAGCTTCTAGAAATATCCTCTGTGAAATGTTGAAATGGGCTCTGGGTGCTATTTGGTATGTGGAGAAAGGGGGCCAGAAGCAGACGTAATTGTTCTGTCTAGGAAAGGACTTGTTGGTTCTACCCCAGCAGAGCGGCTAATATGCGTGCGCCCTGAGTTAGCGGAAATCAACCTCACTAAATCCCCATTTTATACCCTTTTGTAACTTTAAGGCTGCCTGATCTCTCAGGTCAAGTTCTCTGGGAGACAGACGCTAAGCAGAGATTTATGAACAAGGGTTTATTGAGGAGTTCTGTAGGGAACCATACCTGGAAGGGGCAGAAGCAGGACTGGGCAGAGGAAAAGCCAGTTTGAGGAGTTTTGACTCATCATCACCTTAAGAAGAAGTAAAATATTTCCATCATGCTAGAAAGTCCTCAGATCCATTTGTTTCTAATTACTGACTCCACCACTGCCCCCTGCCCCCCCTACACCCCGACACTAAGAAACCACTGATTTTCTTTCTGTCAGTACATGTCTGCAGATAAGCTCTGCCTTTTCTAGAATTTGACACAAATGGAACTATACAGTCTACAGTCTTTTGTCACTGGCTTCTGAATGTTATTAAGATCCATCCATAGTGTTGTTTATTCTAGCACTTTACTCCTTGTTGCTGTTGAGAAGTAGTGTCTTGCTGAAAGGATAAGTCAGTATGGGTAACTATTTACCTGTTGATTGATATTTGGGTTGTTTTCAGTTTCGCTGATCAATAAAGCTGCTATAAACACTTATGTACAAAACTTTGTGTGTCCCTATGTCCTCAGTTTTCTTGGGTATGTATCTAGAAGTGCAGTTGCGGGGCACCTGGGTGGCTCAGTGGTTTAGGTCTCTGCCTTCCGCTCGGGTGATGATCTCAGGGTCCTGGGATAGAGCCCCGCGTCGGGCTCTCTGCTCAGCAGGGAGCCTGCTTCCCTTCCTCTCTCTCTGGCTGGCTCTCTGCCTACCTGTGGTCTCTGTCTGTCAAATAAATAAATAAATAAAAAATAAAATATCTTTAGAAGTGCAGTTGCTGGGTTGTGTGAGGAGTAGGTTTGACTTTATAAGAAACTGCCAGACTGTTTTCTGAAATGGTTGTGCCATTTTATACCCCAAGCAGCAACGCTGAAGAGTACTGGTTGTCCCAGAATTTTCCCCTAGATTGTTGAGGAGGAAACTTCAGATAATTTTTGAATATAAGCATTTATTTTTATTTTTTAAAAAGATTTATTTATTTCAGAGAGACAGCGAGCACATGCCCACAAGCTGGGGGAGGCAAGGGAGGAGTGGAGAGAGAGAATCTTCAAGCAGACCCCCAGATGAGCACAGAGTCCAACTTGGGGCTCGATCCCACAACCCAAGAGATGGATCCCACAATCCATGAGATCATGGCTGACCGGAAACCAAGAGTCAGACGCCTAACCAACCAAGCCACCCAGGTGCCCCTAAATATAAGCCTTTAAAACTATAAATTCCTCTGTAAAGGCTGCTTTAGCAGCAGGTAACAATTTTGAAAGACTGATGTTTACTATTACTTAATTTAAAATATTTTAAAATTTTCTTTGTGATTTCTTCTTTGATTCACAGGTTATCTGACAGTGTGTTGTTTACTTCCCAAATATTTGTGCACTTTTCCAGGCATTTCTCTGTTATTTCCTTCTGAGCTATTTCTGTTGAGGTCAGAGAATACACTGTCTATGATTTCAGTTCTTTTCAAGTTACCGAGGTTTGGGTTATGGAGCAGCGTAGAGTCTATATGGGTTAATACTCATGTTCACTTAAGAAGAATGTGTATTCTGCTTTTCTAGCATGCAGCATTCCATAAAAAATCGATTGTATTAAAATAGTTACTTTGCAAAGCAGAGCTCAATACATCTCGAGCAAGGAGAGCAGCACTTCTCCTGGTTCAGAGGGGTTGCAGAATCTGGGAATTCAAGATTTCCAAAGGCATTGATCTGTGTTGCCAGCCCAAGCCTCAGGGTCTTGCTCCTTCCCAAACAGGGTGCTGACCTTGGCACAGAACTTTCTGGAGTGGAGAATTCAATCTCCTCTGGAGCTCCCCTCTGTGTATAACCAATTCCTGGTGCGATACTCTGCTTTCTCCCCCATGTAGATGCAGGTGATGTGAGTCTCTCTTTCTTCCGGGAAGGGGGCACCCAGGCTTTCACACCTTCCTGTAATCAGCAACTGTGTATCTTTATCTTACCGTAATGGAGCCACAGTGCTCAGCACCAGTCATCTGATTCCATAATCCTTATAATTACTGCTTCCCTAAACCTCTCTAATGCCCGAGACATTGCACCCATCAGCACATTCCTTTCCATTTGTATCCTGTTTCAGTTCACTGCCAGGGAAAGTTGTAACAATCGCCCTGCTACAGTGCTTTAGAGATGATCAGTGTCCTGTCCATTGCCATCTGGTAGGTGGTCCGTGTCCCACCCGCCATGTAGAGTCTGTAAGCAAGTGAAGGAGGCAGCTTTGAACAAGAAGAGAAGGTGAACTGGGAGGCAGCTGCCTGCAAGGCTTTGGCTGATCCAGTAGGAGGCTCTAGAGCGGGAATGACCCTCTACAATCCCACTATCATCCCCATCCCCATACAATAAGCTCCATACAATCAGCCCCATCCCCATTTTCACCTCTATATCGACCAGTCTTGGAAGTGGGCTGCCCCCATGGAGGGAGCATAACCTCGGGCAAGGCAAGTCAGCTTCCTTTGGCTGAAGGCGATGACCAGGGAGGGACTCACGTATGGGGGCCAAAAGCTCACACTCCCAACACTGGCCAACACTCCTGGCTGCTGCGGCAGGGAGAGCAGTGATCCCGAGGGGCGTATCTGGACAGCACATTACAACATCCACTATGACGTTACTCATCAGTAATTTCTGAATGCTGACTGCTCTTCAGGGAGGTCATTAATGGCACCCTCCTCCTTTTCTCCATCACTGAACTATGGCCAGTAAAAACGGGACACGGAATACAGAGACACAGTCTTGGCACTAATCCACTTACAACTCCAGGTGGTTTGTTCAAGACGAAGATTCAGTTTCTCCTCCTTTCTCCAGTTCTCCATCCAGAAGGCCACCCACTCTATGCTTCTCCCTCATGGTTTTACTGGAACAGTCCTGGGAATCTCCGAAGAAAGGGCCGGTCTGTCCAGCAGAGCAAGTTTTGCATCACATCGTTGTACCCAGAGACAGTGAGACCAGCAGGGCCAGTGTAGACCGAGACACTTTCTTACCACGGATGCTCTTTCCAGGACTCATTTCTACAAGTTATGTCCAACACATTTTCCATAGGGTTTAAGATAAGTAATTCTTGGCTTTGATGATGGAAGTGGGAAGAAAGAGAGAAAAAAATAGAAATGAAGAAAAAACAAGAGCCTGGTTTTGTGTGAAGTCGGCTCAGATGGAGAAGTGGGGAGGTGGGAAGAGAGCATAAGGTGTGGCTTCACACGAGCCCGGCCGGGAATGTGTTTGGGACCATGTGGCTCATCGGTGAGTGAGGACTATGGGAAAGGGCAACGAGGACCCTGAGAAGCCAGTCTGCGAAGAATGTGGTAGCACACACATGCTAAATTGTCTGTGCTAAATGTGGGAAAGGCAGATCTGAGCCCCAGCCTCCATTCCTGTCCACTCCCCCAGGTTCTGGCTGGAATAGGAGCTGTACTCACCTGTCCCAAAGAAGGGAGAGCGCATTACTGACATGGGTGGTATCTCAGAGAGGTTGACAAGGACTGTGGAAAAGCTGATATGTTCAAGTTTGTAGCAAATTGCACAAGAAGAGATCATTGTATGCCTGGAGCAGAGCCCGCGTCCTACTAGAAGGACCTACTAGAAAAGTGAGCAGGGATGACGTGGCACATGGTCTAGTACAATCTGAGGCTAGGACAGATATATGCATGAGAGAAGAGGGAGAGAGAGCAAGAGCAGAACACAAACAGGACATAAGGCTTCATGTTGGACAATGGGGTTTCACATTGGTGGAACTTTGATAAATCTGTCAGGAACTATTAAGAAGGATTCAAGGTTTAGTGGGGAAGTTTAACCCTTACTCGTTTTCTGTATTAATTATCTACAATTACTTAGTAAGTCACCCCAAAACACAGGGTTTAAAAAAAAACCTATGTTATTTGCTTACGATTCTGTGGGTCACCATTTGGGCTGGTCTCAGCTGAGCACTTTTTCTGGTGGGCTCACTTGGGTCACCCATGTGGCTGCTGTCCTTGAGCGGTGTGACTGACCTGGTTGTTCTAAGCTGACCTCAGTCATGTTGTTGCTTTGCTGCCTTTCACATGGTTCTCACCTTAAGGAGACTGGTTTAGGCTTCTATTTGCCATGATCTCAGGTTCCAAGAGGGTGACAGTAAAAGCTGCAAGGTCTTTCCTGGTTCAGGCTTGGAAAGTCCATGATGTCACATCTGCACCCTTATGTTGATCAAAGCAAGTCCCACGTCTACTGAAGGAGGTCACCAAGAGACACCTGACTGCAGGCTGACCCGTGAGCTAGAAACCCCCTCCCCTGTCCTTAGAATGTTCTCTGCCCACCATCCCCACTTTGGGGACTGTTCTCTAGGATGCAACCTCGAGAGAGTAAGGTGTGGTTGAGACCGTCTGGATGGCGTATGTGACAGCACCATTATTCTGGCCAGCTGATGTGGAGCTCCATTTGTCTCATGGGTACCCAAGACAAGCCCTGTAAGTTGCCTTGCTTATTAAAAATGCCACTTCTCAATCTGGAGTGTTCTGACTCTTTCTTCGGTCTCTCTTTGCTCTGCCTGGATGGGCGCCAAGTTCATGAACCAACAACATCCAGCATAGATTCCAAGGGGGGGACAGATAAATACCTCATCGTGAGAGAAACAGGCAAGGCATGATGCAAAGGGCTTTGGGGGAGGGGCAGGGAGAGGGATAAATGTGACCATTTTTGAAAACAATCTGCCGTGTTTCTAAGGCTGGGGATGATGGTTTGAGGAAGTAAAGAATGAGAATGGATATCTTGGGTATTAACCAGTTCTGTCATTTGCCTTTTAACCAAGTTTGCAAAGAGAAGCAAAGATAAGAAGATGTCCTTTTAAGGGAGGAAAAGGGGTATCTTAACATCACAATAAATACCTATCACTATAGAAGGACAAGCGCCAGATGCTCCATCACTATAGGGAGGTTCTAAGGTTTAATGAATTTTCAGACTTCTCTACTGCTCATCCACAGCTGTTTTGGTGATTTTGAAATAAAGTTAACGATACCCTAAGAAAGACTTTCCAGCGCATGCCCTGGTAAACATAAAACTATAATAAAGTTTGCTGGCTATCTTACTGAATTAGAAACATAAATGGGCTTCAATATGTTTTCTCACTTTTAAGAAACTAAATCAAATAAGCAGAATCTACAGATATTCCACATGCAAATGGCTTGGCTACAGGCAACGTTTGATCATTTGAACATGTGACCTTTGTGAGAATTTGATCATTTCAATAATTTTTATTTCAATAATAAAAAAAAATAAAAAACTGTTTTCTGTACACCTATTATGTGCCAGGCATGTTGAATGAATTCACTCATTTATGGCTCCTAATAACCTTAAATAATATTATCACCCTTTTTGGAGATGAAAAATCTGAGGCTCAGCAATGAAAATGACTTGCGGAAAGGCATCATTTGGATATTTTGAAGGCTGGGATTCAACCTGAATCTTCCCATTGTGACTGATACATATTTTAAACATGTATTCAAATTGTATACATCTTAGCCTACTTTAAAAAAAGCTGTTATAATGCCATAAGCATTTTTTTTCAGTTGCAACCCTGCTTCGTAACTATCCTCTTTAATAATAGCATAATGTTTTAATTTTTTTTTGATATTCTGAGCCATAATTTAATTCATAATTTAATTCACTACTGTCCTGATGTGGATATTGAGGTTGCCTACCTTAGGGCTCAGAATCATGAACTAGATTAAACATGGCTTACAAAGCCTTCTCGGGATGGTTGTAATTCTTTTCCTGGAGAAAAAGTTATGTTTATAACTCATCTGGGCCTTATCAATCTTTTTTTTTTTTTTTTTTTTTTTCTGGTCATTTTTCTTGAAATGGTATTTATTTAGATCATTATTGAGGATTAAGCATGAACTAAGGCACATATTTATGTACCTAATATTTCTCCTCATTGCACCAAAACACCTCTCGGTTATTGCAAGAATGAATCCCTGCTCAGAACAAATCTGTTTACATTGTAAAACAGCACTTTCAAACCCAGCGGGAGGGTGAGGTTGCCTTGTCCCAGAACTGAACAGGAGATCTGGATGCAGTGCCGGCTCTAGCCAGTAGATGTCTCTATTTCATTCACCCGCTGTTGCAGGTTCCTCCTGAATGGGAAGGCTTGGGAGCCAAACTGATGGGTGGGAGGTTGTCCCATCCCTTTGCCACCTTCCACCAGCCTGCACCTTACACACCCTCCCACCCTTCGTTTAATGGTTAGTGGCATAAAGGTAACTGAAACAGGAGTGTCAGTTAAACACATTCTCTACCAGATCTGTTTGCAAAGTGAACTAGTAACTGAAAGCAATCTCTACAGAACCGAAGCCTGTTCTCTTTAAATAGCACCATACGCTGAACGAAAAAGCTGTATTACTGAGTCATAACAATTAATTACACTCGGAGGTGAGAAGACAGGATTTAACGCTCTAATGCGATTTGAATTTAGGCCGGTATCTCATCCCGCTGCTATTTAAAACAAAATCACTTCTCCACGGAAGCATCTGTAACTGAGGATGGTTTCAAAGCTTGAGTCTGAAGGCATCTCTGGCAACTGAACATTCCCGTTTTAGCTTTCTGAGAGGTTTAATATGCACATTTGGATTTTCTAGATTTTCGCAATGAAGTGCATCGCTTTCTGCTTTGGGATTTGACAAAAGAGAACTAGGAGGCCGGGAAGGTCTATTATTCTCATCAGGAGTTTTCTAGGTGTGGGAGGTATGCAGGATGAGTTAAGGGAGAACTAAAAATAGCATCTCAAAACAGACCACATGAGCAAACATCAGAGATGTATATCCACGGGGGCAGACCGCCTGTACCTCAGCATAAGGGATTTATTGATAGGGCCAAAAAAGTAGCAGGGCCTAGGAAAGTGGCTGAGAAAGTGAGTCCTTGGGCTTTTAAGGTAGAGCTGGGGGGGGCGGGCAGAGGTGCTGAGTTCATCTGGGAAGACATAGACCAGCCCCTAAGAAGCATCTCTCTGGCTCCTAGGGCACCAAGGGTCTTGGACTTGCCGGGGCCAGTCAGTTGATACTGACCTACAACTACGTGGTCTGGAAGGACCTGCCTGGGGCCCTGGTAAAGGACACTGTGGGAAGCCAGGGCCCGGGATCTGAAATCACCACTGTACGGCTCCCCTCTGGGTGATTCTATGAACTTTGTGTTCCCCAAGCCTTGGGAGATATACTAGGAGAATGCAATAAGCTGAAAGCTGGATTCCAGAGTGCTCTGATGTCTGGAAATCACATTACCTATCACGAGATAGCACAGATCCTTCTGGACATGGGGTGTTAATTTTGATAGTGTGCAGGTGGCTCAGGACTCAGGCTGTGCATGTGTCCCAGTGCCGCATGTTATCAGAAGCCTTCCCCTGCCAGCCCCGCTACTCCCTGGACCCTGCCTCTCAGGAGCTTTGTGCCCCCACATATACTGTGCTCCTCTTCCTCTCTCTCTGTTCCTCCTGTCCCTCAGCATTTCCCACCATGCTCTCTGCCCATACTCCTGTAGCCCTCTAGGCTCAGCTTAGCTTCTCTATCCTGCCAACATCCTGGTGCCCCCAGGCCCAGATGGCTGCTCTACCTTCCAGGTATTTCATGTCAGAGGAGTTAGAGGTACAAGTCAAGAACTCCTGCCTAGAAGTCATCTGAGTGTGCATACTCCAAGCCACTCACTGGTTGTATCGCCTGGACAGTGACCTAAACCCTGCAAGCCTCATTTATCTAATCCATACAATGGGAATACATTAATACTTAATTGGCCTAGTTGTCAAGAGGATGGCCAGAAAGTAGGAAAGTGTATTTCATGATGGAAACACTAGCTTGTGAGCCTCCAGGCCTGGGAGCTCACAGAGGCCCCTAGCTTTGGGTTCTTCCAGCCTCCTGCAGTCCCTGGCAGATCTCAGGAGAGAGGAAGGCCTTGTGGCGGCCTTGTGCTACCCTCCTCACCCATGAACAGGCACCCTAGTCCTCTGCCCAGCATGTCATCCCTCACCGTGTCCATTTTTGGGTCTTACTCCAGACATTCCCGGGGTCCCAATCTAAAGAAGCTCTCCTCTCCCCTTCTTCCCTCATCAGGCCTGCTTTGTTTTCTTCCTAACATTTGTCGCCACCTGACCCAGTACCCTTTCGCCTATCTTCTGGGTCATTGACTGGCGTCCCAACTGGAATGAAAGCTTATGAGGAGGGGGGATCATTCTCCGGTCTTGTAGGTCTTGTATTCTGCGCCGCTGTACTCCTCAGAACCCAGCATTGGGCTGGAACATAATAGCTGCTCAGTTAACTCGACCTGGAAGAATGAATGGAAAGTCTGTCCCGCTGCACATCGCCTGGCAGGTCACAGGCAATTCAGAGCTCCCCGCTGTTCAACCAGAGACACCCCCCACCCCGCCAGGCTCTGCCTTCCCCAGCCAGTCTGTCCCCTCTCCCGGACCCCATCCGGTACGGGGCTCCCGCGGGGGGGGGTTGGGAGGTAGGGCTGCCGGCTCTAGCCTCCCCTCTCTGGCGGCGGGATCTAGGGGCTTGGGGTGCCGGCTATCGGGTGGAGGGCGGGGGGCGCCAGCCCCGGGCATGCTCAGAGCGCGCAGGTCCGGGTGGCGGCGGCGGCGGCGGGGGAGGAGGAGGGAGCGGTCGCCGCCGCCGCCGCCGCCGCCGTGCGCTCGCGGGCCCGGGCGGAGCTGCGCAGTCCTCTCGCTGCTGCGCCAGGACAGCCGGCGCGCGGCCGTGCCCACAAGTTGCCGGCAGCCGAGCTCGGCGCCGCCTCCTCCGCTCGCGCCCCCAGCTCCCACCCCGCCGCGGCGGCCGGCTCGGGGTCTCACCTCCCGCGGACGCCGACCCCACATGTAAAGCGGCACCGGAGCCCCCCGCCCCCCCCCCCCCCACCCCCTGGCACGATCCAGAGTCTGGCCAGCGTCTCCTCTCCCAAATCCCGGGCTGGAAGATGTGGCAGCCGGCCACCGAGCGCCTGCAGGTAAGGGGCACACGCACGGCCGGGGTCCAGCCTGGAGGAGGAGGTGTCCCGGCCGGAGGAGCCCAGGGGGCGCCTCTGCCCACTTGTCGGGGATTTACCCAGAGCGGTCGTGTGAGACGCGTGGGTAGGAACATGATGCTGTCAGCTTACCCCAGCGCCGGGCACCAGACGGGGGCGAGGGGGTGATGAATGGATAAATGCGCCGCTTCGGGCGTTACAACTTCTGGCGTGGGGTGTTTGTGTGCTTGTTGCTAGATGTAAGGTTGCACTTCCTGACCAGCAATTCTCGATCGCATTCCACTGACACGATTTACTGGTCTGGGGTTAGGGTTTTCGCATCCAGATTTTTTTTTTTTTTTTCTTTTTCTTTTTCTTTTTTTTTTTCTTTTTTTTTTTTTTTTTTTTTTTTTTTTTGTCTCCAGGAAAGACAGAGGAAATGATTTGTGAAAGCATCCATTTGCCAGTATGATTTGAAAATATCAAACTTGCTTTGGCTTGGTCATGATATGTCTTTTATTTTATTTTACTTTACTTTACTTATTTTTTTCCTATTTGTTGATGCTCTCCTTTCATTTTCCCTGAACTTCAGCTCCCCCACATATTTTGAAAATCAAAAGTTAAGTTCAGCCAGGAATAATACTTAGGCTCTGGGTCATGCCATCAAAAGTTTTTCAGTGCTGTCTACTGAAATGACAGACTGCCTTTAATTTGGATTCTGAAGCTGGGGTGTGGGGAAGGGGGTCAAAATGAGAAAGAGGGATGTTTATGGGAAGGAGCTCCTTCAGTGATGCTTGGGACCCTGGAATTGCCCAGACTGCAAGGTTTGATGACTGCCTTTTGCTCCCAAATATTCTCAAGAGAATGGGCAGCTACTCTGCTGGATAAAATCCCCTGAATCCTGCAGTGAAACTTTTGGCAGGCTCAGAACCACATTGTTTCATAGTAAACTCTGAAGAAATGTTTAAGTGGTAAAATATAGTACCATTGGAAGCTGAGTGGGTCTGAAGACTTAGAACAGTGGAGGCCAGGAGCCCTGGCTGGCTTGGGAGGTTTCTCAGTGAAAATGGAAAGCTCCCAATGGAGAATGCTGACTGTCCCTTAGATGTTGGGAGAGGTGAACATTTGCCTGGGAGTTCTCATCCTGAGGATTTACCTGCAGAGGGCATTGCATTTAGCAGAAACAGACCCCCCCCCCCCCAATCCCATTTCTAGCCTCCCTGGGCCTGTGGATTTGCAGGGAGTGGGTTCATAGTAACAGAACCTGAGAGACCAGGCCAGTCCCCCCAGGGTCTCAAACAGACTAGTCTAACAAGAATAGGGACTTTTAGCCTTGGGGACAAGGTGGTGGGTGACCAACCTCTGACCTCCTGGTCCTAGTAAGAGAACATCATATCAAGCTCTGAATGATTGGCCAAAGGTAAGTTAATGTATTTTGGTAGTGACACCAGTTACCAGTTGTGCATTTGAATCCCCCCTTCTGCTCAGCGCATGGCTTCTATTCTAAAGGAAGGGGTGACTGAGCAGGGTGGAGGGTTCCCCCATCAAATGAGGAGGGTAGCTCACAGAAGTCCTTAGAGAGATGAGGCCAGAGTTCCTGGAGGTGGCTTTTCTGGCCTGGGGCTCTGTGCCTCTGCAAAGTTTGTGGATTTTTGTCTCTTGAAGTTATTTCTCCCGGCCTGTTTCATTTAAGGACTCCTGTGTGCTGCAGAGCACGTGACCCTTGGCAGGCGAGAGCTTTGGCTTGCGTTCCGCATGGCAATCGTTCCTTTACTAGAAATGTCGTCCCGGCTCTCCTGTGAAATGTACACATGTGTGCTGGGCACGAGTCTGGTTTATTACAGTTTGCGCTTGCAATGCCTTTCTTTCATTTTGAAGTGTCATGTTGAAAGAGCTGGGCTTTGGGCTTTTGAAAGCTCAAGTAAACATGTCTTATCACTGACAAGATCAAATCCCTGTTGGAAGGTTCCTCCCAACACAAGGCTCAATTTCATGCTCCCTAGCCCCCCCCCCCATTTAAATTAGTCCACAAGCCGGTTCTCTTTTAAAGGTTCTGCTCAAGCCTTGCGATTATAGAAGGGAGCCAAATGAAGAAAAAAAATCTTCATAGTCACAGCTTCTTTCCAAAGAGCAGCTTGACTCTTCTTTCAAAACACACAATTTGTGTGCTTTTACTTCTTGTTTCTGGGGGAGGGAGTTGTTGAGGGTGAGGTGGTGAGTGAGCTGTGTGTAATAATATTTTATTTACATTCCTTGTGGTTATGTTTGTCACGGTCCCTGTTTGCTGTCTGGGATTTTTTTCTTCCCCTTTTTGTCCTCAGGGCATCACCGTATAGGAACGTTGGTTTCCCAATCCTTGGTCCATGGGATGCTTTATCTTGCCCCGATTTTGTGGCCCAGGAGATGGTGATGAAAATTGTGTTCAAAGGGGAAATAAATGATAACTTCCCTCATGAATGAAGTTATAGCCCCACCCTTCCCACACAAATCCTAACCTTCTCCTACAACCTCATTAATTTTTTTCTTCATTAATTTTTAATGCAAGACTTCAATTTAGATAAGCTGGAGTGCAGCAAATCCTTCAAGGAAGCATTCCCAGAGCTTCCTAATAGGACTAAGGACTCAGGAGCCAATTTATTGTACAAATACCTGGAAACAAAAGAGGTGAGGGAAGAAAAGAGTGACATCTTTTCTTAATTGATTTCATGAGTTCCTGCTAGATGATGCCCCTTCAAAGGTTCTGTGGTCCTGGGAGCGTGGCAGAAACTTGCTCAGGTCAGACAGTCACTCTCTAGCTAATTTGGGGCTGGCAACCAGCCTTTTTTGCTCAGGAAATGACATCTTTGATCGGGTTTGAGTATCACTATCAATACTCACTTGTTTGCCAAACAAAATGATGCTGATGTTTCCCGATATGAGATATAGCTGCTTGACCCAAATCCAGCACGGGCGAAGGGACCTGTTGCCCCCGAGCAGGGCTGAGCTGGATCATTTCTCATTCAGTCACACACCCTGCGGCAAGTTCATCTGCTCCCCTGAATGTTAAAACTTCTGTTGCGTCCCACTCGAGCCCTGTTTGGGAGCTTCTGCCATTAAAAATATAATAGGATCAAAAGGGATGTGAAGATTTAAATTACCACCCCAACTTTTAAAAATGAATAAATATGAGTTCTTCCCTTTTCACCTTCTGTACTACACAGTAGACTTTTTTTTTTTTTTCCTTGGAGGGACTCGGGAGAGTTATAAATTTTTCAAGAAGCAGATTTGAAACAGGCTCTTCTCAGAAAAGTGAAGGGGACTTTTCAGTAGAAAAGGGCTATGCACTGTTTTTTTGTTTTTTTGTTTTTTGTTGTTGTTGTTGTTTTTGTTTTTTTTAACATAGGGATGAGATTACTTCTGGCCGTGGTATTCTAAAAATTGCATGCGTTTCCTAATTGTCTTAATTCTCGGGCAGAGGAGAATCCATTAGAAATGACAGACTCATCCATACAAGAGTGAGGAGACGTTAGCCATAGCAACGTGTATCTCCCCAGAGCATGTCTTCAGTGAGCTCCCAGATGCATTTTTCTGCAGGCCAGGAAAGGAGGAGAGCAAACGAAAAATGAATGGAGGCTGAATCTGAGACAAAGGAGGCCAACAGATCCTTGCCTGTGGTGTAGTTCTTACAAGGATGGCGTGGAACGTGATAGTAGGAAGGTGGATGAGAAGCGAGTTCTAGAAAATTGTAATTGTGGAGTCAATGTGTAACTGTTTTCTCGTGAGTTTTTTTTTTTTTTTTTTTTAAGATTTATTATTTATTTGAGGGAGAGGGTGGGAGAGGGCGAGAGAATGAGCAGGAGAGGCAGAGGGAGAGACTCTCCAGCAGACTCTGCTGAGCACAGAGCCCATTGCAGGGCCTGAGCTCATGACCTTAACCCAGACTAGAAAACCAGATCCTGCTTTCTTTGGTTTCTGGTGAAACTCTGGGCTGGCAAAAAGGTTCAAGTAAACAAAACTGAAGTTTGACTGGAGAGAAAACTTTGGAGATTTTAGGTGAGAGTACTTCATCCGTCAGGATCACCTTGCCCTTTCTCTGCCATGCTTAGCTGGTAGATTTCACCCTGACGTGGCCTGGGGATCGTTCTCGACTTATTTCTCTATGATTATGCCCCTTGCAATTTTCCCCTGAGAATTGATGGAAGAACCCTTTAGAATGTCAGCTGGAGACCATTAGACCAGGCCCGCCAGGCAGAGGGAAGACTTTGGCAAGTAGGACACTTTTCCAGGCTTACCAAATTGGCAAAAGGAACACAGATTAAGGAAGGTAATGACAGCAGCCCGTTTTTGCGGAGCACACGCTGTGTGTGTGTGGCACTGTGCTAAGGGGTTTTATTTGAATTATCTCGTTCATTTATCTTCCATGGCCACTTTTATCACCATTTCATAGTGAAAACAAAACAAAACAAAACAAAACAAAACAAAACAAAAAGCCTGAAAGCTGAAGACGTTAAATGATTTGGTCAGGGTTGGACAGCTAGAAATGAGCGGAGCTGGAATCAGAACCAGGTGGTCTGGCTTCAGAGCATACTTCTTAACCCCTTGTCTGTAGTGTAGAAGGATAAGACGATGCTGTACACATGCTGGTGCTCTGGTTCCCAAGAACCAAAATTATAGCAGGGGTGGTCCCAGGGGCTCAGAGAGGCGCCTGTCGTCTTTCTTGTGGAAGTAGATGGATGCCTGTGCTGACAAGGGCTACCCTCTTTGGGCGGCTCGCACCTCTGGGGGAAGTAAGCTGCTGTGTTGTACTTTAGCTGAAATTCTCTGTTGCCATTGACGAGTCTCTTCATCTGGAACACATGACATTTATCCAAACTGGAGACCTTGAAGGCTGGTAATCAAGCCTGATGTTGTCTGCAGTCCTTTCACATTTGGACCAAAATTGGGGGGGAAGGGAGGAAGGAGGTTGGGGAGTTCAGGAGCAATTGCTTGGAAATTAGTGATAGGTACTCTTAGCGAGGCAAAGGTTTCTCACCAAATCGATTCTAGCTTTTACGATTCTTTTCATTCCTCTTGGATGAGTAAGTACAAAGCCTTGGACTTTATCGTTTATAAAACACTTGGAGTGATCACGACTTTGAAGTCTTTCAGAAGCAGAATGCTATCTTACATCATTGGATCTTTCTCTGAGTTTGTCAGCAAGATCTCCACCAAGAGACTTGCAAAATGCCAGCCTTGGAAACAACTCTGCCCCCTGGTTACCCATTGCCTAATTGGGCTGTTTAATGTTGACTGTACTGGGTTATCTTGGGGTGTTAGGCAACGTTTGCATTTTGTTTGATGTTCCAGATTGGCTCTCTCCTCCCACCTCCCTTCGCACTGTCTCCCATCCTACTGTTTAAATTAATCCTGTATACTGGGTCCTGGAAGAGTCCATCTTGGACAGACTGGGGAATCAGGCTCTGTTCCACGGGGCTGTTTGATGCCACAAATAGCGAGTAGCAACAGTGCCGGGAGTCCTTAGTGGTCAGCAAACAAAAGTAGTACAGAAATGTTCTTAACACTGCAGTGTGTTTCACTCAGCAAACCTCTCCCTCCCGCCCCTCCCACCGGGCCCAAATCTCAATGGAGACTTTGTGTAAGTACAGGATGAAGACATAGTTGAGGTCACTGTCCAAAGACCTCCTTGGAGTCTAAGCGGAATTAGTTACTATCATCTTATGTTAACTTAAAAAGCAGTTTTGATCCCAGTTTAGCTGCCAACCAGTGATACAGCATCTGCATATTACCCAGGTCCAAGCCCTCAGGCCACGAACTGGAAGAGGACAGCGTCAGGAACCAGACACAGACTGGCTTTGTGCCTTTGGCCTATTTCAATGCTTCCAAAGCCTCAGGGAGCTCGCTCCCCTCATGCTGGTGTCCCTTGGGGTCCTCATCTTGCTGAGGTCTTCTCTCCCATGCCTGATCGCCAGGAGCTCCTTCCTTTTCCCTCAGTGGCTGCCACTGAGGTCTTGCCTTGATAAGGGAGGTTCTAGCAGCGAGAAGAACACCACCTCCTTCTGCTTGTTGAAGCTCGTCAAGTCTTTCCTTACTTGCCCCTTTGGTCTTCCTAACTTCCTAACTGACGCAGTTATTGAGGGACCCAGGCTCAGACTCAAACCCTGGTCTCCGTGTCTTACTCATTGTTTGGGTTGAGTTGGGTCAACATGTTCCCTTTCTCCCCAGATATATGCTGAAGTCCTAACCCTGCTACCTGGGAACGTTGCCTTGTTTGAAAATAAGGTCTGTGCGGAGGTCATCGAGTTGAGTCACTCTGGACCAGGGGAGTCCTAAATCCCGTGACAGGTGTCCTTCGTTTTTTTTTTTTTTTTTTTTTTTTTAAAATTTTTTTTTTTTGGACAGACAGAGTTCACAAGTAGGGAGGGAGGCAGGCAGAGAGAGAGGAGGAAGCAGGCTCCCGGCTGAGCAGAGAGCCCGATGCGGGGCTCCATCCCAGGACCCTGAGACCATGACCTGAGCCAAAGGCAGGGGCTTTAACCCACTGAGCCACCCAGGTGCCCCTATGGGTGTCCTTCTAAGGAGCGATTTGAAGGCACAGAGGAGGCACAGGAAGGAAAGCCTTGTGAAGACAGAGGCAGAGAATGAAGTTAGGGTTCCACAAGCCAAGGAGTGCCAGGGGTTGCTGGCAGCCACCAGAAGCCAGAAGAAAGAATCAAGGGAGGGTTCTTCCTTCGAGCCTTTGCGGGGAGCGTGGCCCTGCCCGCATCTTGATTTGGGACTTCCAGCCTCCAGAACTCTGAGAGAATACATTTCTATTGTTTTAAGCCGCTCCGTGTGTGGTAATTTGTCACAGCAGCCACAGAAAACTAATGCGCTCATGAAACCATATTGCTTTTGATCACGTTCTCTCTGTTTCTGGAAGCCTAGGTATGCCTGATTTTCATAAACTGGGACAAAATGAACATGTCTCTATAGCGTGCTCTTTTTGTACTGAGTGTGTGAATTGATTTACAGTACATTCAGAGAAAATGAAAACAGACATTATAAAACAACTAAATTACTGCTTCTTTCTCCCTCATCTGCTTCTGGTCAACGTCCTAGGAAGGGCGGCAAACGGGTTTTGTGTTGCTAAAGGGAGCGCCTCTGGAAAATATAGTAAATGTGCTTCAAGAGGTAGTTAACTTTGGTCATTAAAATTACGGGATGTGAAAGATAGTTTGCTTTAAGGCGGATCTCAGCGATACTCTTCCAGGCAGGCGGAGACTGAGGGAAGGCTGGGGTTTTATCCTCAAAACAGTCCCGCTTGTCAGAATCTGGGCAGGGTCTCTGGGTAGCAGGCCCGCCGGTGACCGCCACTCCCCAACAGGGATGACAGTGGGTTGACTTGAGATTCTATTCAGGGCAGCCCCAGATGATGGTCTGGTTGATTATTTGCATCTGGTTGGATATTTTTGTTTGTTTTTGTTTTTCACTTGGTAACGGTATAAATTATCTTAATGAAGAACCTCTTTCTATTGCGGAACTCACTTTGGAGACAAAAAGTGAATGTCACGAGGAGTAGTCACACTTGCTTTCCTGGGCCAGCTGCTCTTCTCCACGCAGCAGCCTTGGTGGCTCCAACAGCCGGTGGTGGGGGGGTGGGGGGAGCAAGGAGCCTGAATCCGTGCAGGGCAGCCCTGGGGTCTTCCACCTCTTCCAGGGAAGAGCCTGTGGCGTTTTAAAAGGCCATCTCACCTTTCATTGTCTTCCTCAGGAAGGAGTTATATGGCCTGTGGGGATGGGGAGGGCTGGGAGAGCAGATCTGCCAGGAGAAAGTGACTCCTTGATTGTCATCCTTCTGTGAGAACAGCCCCATTATGATCTCTTTGTGAAGGATCCTTTCCTCCAGCTTCTTTGTAGTTGTGGGTCTGAGGATAAACCCACAGATGGCGTCGCCCTATCTTCCCACCGCATGCTTTCACGCCTTTCAGTCAGGAACCCCTGGCTTTTCCCCAGGTGTGTGCGATGTCCTGGGGTACAGGCCCCCCATCCCCACCCCCACCCCCCCTTGTGGTGGGGGATCGTGGAGCCTGCCATTTCCTTTCTAAGTGTCCTGTGGATATTCCCCGGGAACCATGGGGCCCTGGTGCTGTTGGGAGGCTGGTTTGTGTCGGGCCTAAAATCTCTGTAGCTTCCGGCCTTCGCTTCCTAGCACTGCCGTCACAAAGCACCACAGGCTGGGCGTCGTTGGCAATAGAAACTTGTTGTCTCACAGATCTGGAGGCCACAGGTCTGAAATCAAGCCAAGGGGAAGGGTTGGTTTCTTCGGAGGCCGTGAGGGAGAATCTGTTCCTTGCCTTTCTCCTCGCTCCTGGTGGTTTTCTGGAAATCTTAGCTGTCCCTTGGCTTGTGGCAGCATTGCCAGTCTGCAGACGGAGTTCTTCCCCGGTGAGTCTTTTTAGAAGGACACCCGCCATCTTGGATCAGGAGCCCAACCTCTCTGGTCCTATCCCACCTTAGCTAATGACATCTGCGATGAGCCTGTTTCTAAGTAAGATACATTCTGAGGTATTGGGGTTTAGGATTTCAGCGTATGAATTTTGGGAGAGATGCAGTTCAGTCTATAACACTTTCTTTAGAATTTTCTTTTGAGTGTTCTCCATGCACCAGTATATTTCTCTCTACTTGAACCAGCCAAACAAAAAACCCCAAAAAACAAACAAAACAAAACAAAAACAAAAACAATGGGAACCCCCCCCAAGTGGTAGTAAGGATGTGAAATGGAATGGCATATCTGCTTTGTGTCATGACTACTATTTTATACTTGATTTGACTGAGAAATGAGGAAATAATAGCTGCTTAGGGTGACAAGGTAACAAATCCAGTAGCTGGGAAGTATGTTCAGAAGCTTATCCCTTTCTCAGTTCCCAATTCTACTTGTGAAGGAAACTCATATAAACTGTCTGGTCGTGATTTTTCCACAGTTTTGTCCAGGTCTGTGCAAACATATACAGATATAGAGATGGACATTTAGGTCTTTCTCATATATTTCGATAATATAATCATATTGTATATGTATTGCTCTGCATTTGTTTTTTCACTTTACAAAGTGTTTCTTAGGCATCTCTTCTGGTCACTTCAGTGACCCCCTTTCCATGATTCTGCTTCCCATGGTTTCAATTACTTGCAGTCAACTACAGTCCAAAAACACATGATCCTTCTTCTGACAGATCATTTACGTGACAACGCCTACATCCTTCACCTTATTACAAGCAGAAAGATGAGTACAGTATAATAAGATATTTTGAGAGACAGAGATGGACCACATTCACTGAACTTCTGTGACAGTATATTGTTATAATTTTTGCATTTTATTATCAGTTACTGTTAATCTCTTATTGTGTCTAACTAAATTAAAGTTTATCACAGGTATGTATGTATGGGTAAAAACAGAACATACATAGAGTTTGCTAATGGTTTCAGACATCCACTGGGGGTGTTGGAACATATTCCCCATGGATAAGGGGGGACTAGTCTAACATAGCTCCAACTTATTCCTTTTAGTCCCTGTATAGAATTTGCCGTAGAGTGGGACCACAATTTATTCAGGAGTTCCTCTATGAGAGCGTATCTGGGGCAAGTCTGTGTTCTTCTGTTATTCTCCGGCCTGTAGGTAATACTGTTGTAACTCCCCGGGCATGTCCTTACGTACTTGTGTTTCTAGTTCTTTAGATGGGAGTGGCAGCACTGGGATTGCTACACCTAAGAGTATGCATCTTTTATGTTTTAGCTGCTGTTAAAGAGGGCCTTCTGTCAGAATTCTTTCTGATCAGAAGTGTGTGCAATTCTGGCAAAGGTGCAAAGAACACAGTTTGCTGGAGAAAGGATAGTTTTTTCAGCAAATGATGCTGGAACAATGGGATATCCCCATGCAAGATAACCAACTCCAAACTTTAATCCTTCCTTCATATATCTGGCATACAAAAACTCACTCACAATTCATCACAGGCCTAAATGCAAAACCTTAAAACCGTAGAACTTCCAGACAAAGATAGTAGAAAATCTCTGTAGCTTTTTGTACATTAGTATAAACATTCCTAACATCAAGACAGTGACCAGGGCCATCACGCCCCAAGTTACTCTGGATCAGGCCCAGATTTCTTAGAAGGATCACAAAAATGTGATCAGTAAAAGAAAAATGTGACTGAATGGGATTTTATCAAAATGAAAACCTGTTCTTTAAGCTATTTTGACAAGAGAATGAATAGATAAGACATAGACTGGGAGAAAACACTTGCAAATCCTATATCTGTAAGAAAGGACTTGTATCCGGGACATTGAAAGGACTCTCAAAGCTCAATAATAAGAGGCTAAACAACCCAATTGGAAAACAAACAAACAAACAACAAACAATTTGAACAAAAAAGTTGTATGGACAGGAAATAAGCACACAAGGCTGTTAAACATCATGAATCAGGGAGAAAATGCGAATTATAACCACAGTGAGGTATCACCACCTAACTCCAGAATAGCTCAAATTAAAGAGACTTCAGCCACACCACACACCAGCAAGGATGTGGATGAACTGGGGCTCTTACTGGTGATGGAAGGCAGATTAGTGGATCTGAGGATGGGATGGGAGGAAAACATTTGAAAAGGGCTTGAGTACATGTTTGGGGGTGAGGGATAGGCTCAACATCTTGATTATAGTGGTGGTTTGATGGGCTTATCTATATGTCAAAACTTGGAAATTATGTAGTATGTTACGTTTTGGATATATTTCTATAAAACTGTTTAAAAAAGGATATGTGAAGGAGTCATTGTATGCCAGGCACAGTGTTAGGTGTTGGGGGACTAAGTAGTAACATGGTTCCTGCCCTCACTTCTGTGAATTCTTAGTAGCTTTCATGTTCTTTTAACTGGAAATTAAAATCCTAACCTAGCATATAAATAACTATCTATTTTTTTCTTAGAGTTCCATTCACTCCTTTTAAAGCATTCCTTTATTTAGTCCTTGAAATGACATGTTTCATTGATGGCAATTTGCTTGAAGGTCCTAAGGGAAACTAGTAGTTGAGCAAAAGAAGAGATCCCACCCAAAGGGCAGACAGTTCAAATTGGTGGCTCGTTGTTCCCTCTGTCATTTTGTCCCCTTCCTTGTTCTTGCTCCTGGTGGCTTGTTTCTGACTTCTTTCCAACCTGTCCAGATGGCTTAGTCCTCTGAGGCCAGGTCAACCCTAGTGGCCAGTAGACTCCGGAGACTGTGCTGTTGAGTGGGTGACTTTCCAGGGTTGTGACCCCATGTCTGGCTGGACCATCTTCTTGATATTCACCTCCTGCAGTGGAAAACAGAGTATATATCATGAAAAACCACGAATGGGTCTGGATTCCAGTTTGTGAATGTGACATACTTAGCAGAGGTGTAGGGTCTGGATTAATTATGAAATAATTCTTTTTCGCATGAGTATAGCAACTCAAAACTTTAGCTAGCACAAAGCGACTTTACCAACGGCCATTGAACCTTAGCAGAATGCTGTCGAGAAGCAGTCACAAAAATAATGTTAATCTAGTTTAAAAACATTTTTTTTTTCTCCTCAAGGAGGAAAATTTAAGGCACTTGACTCAATCTCTTTTGAAGGGCAAAGAATGTCAGACTTTGTTCACTAAATATCTAAGGGGACCATGTGGCATATTGTCCAGCTGAGGTCCTGCTGAGGTGATGGGGACACTATTAGTAATTCACTGGAATAGCAGGCATAAACCAGAGTCCCCTGGCAAACCAGGCTTTATGATCACCCCTAAAAATGGTAGGTAAAATGTTAGACTTCTGTTCCTCATTGTTTCACTTTGGGAGTGAAGGAAAGAAATGAAATACGTGAGATGGGCAGGATAATACAGCAGGTAGGCACGAAAGCCAGGCAGAGGAGACACTGGGGAGATGGGCGTGGGGGTGAAGAATGTGTACATAAAACAGAGGAAGAAGTGGAAGGTGGAGGAAGTCACGTAGGCACTTAGCACCAACCCTGGTATGGAACGTATGGTGCTCCCCAAAAGGTAGCTGTCGGTCACACGTTCCGTGTAGCTGTTGGCCTATGGAAACATTATTCTTTTGAGCAAAGGGGTCAGATGTTCACCCGTGCTCAGTGGTGCTGAATGCTTTGGTGGATTTTCTGGCTGTTTTGGAAAAATAAGGTTTTTCAGATGAAGAACTAGGAAACTTTGAGAGGAAAAAAAAAAGGAGTTCCAAAGCCAAAGGATGGGTAGCTTGGGGGAAGTGGAAATAGAGAATGTGGAAGTGAACAGAGGATATTTCTTTAGGCTACGAATCTGGCTACCTTTGACCCATATAGGCTGTTGAAGAAGGAAGAGACTTTGGGGTTTTTAATCAGGTTCATGGATATAAATCTTGGCTGCCTCACTCATTACAAGTTACTTCAGGGTCTCTGATTTGCATTTTTTTCGACTTTAAAATGGGGGTAATAACATTTAGCTCTTGACTGCTCATTGAGGTATAGACTACAAAGACCTTAGCATGGTAACTGGCAGTTACTGGGAGTCAGTAAATCCTCATTCCTTACCCGGTTTCAGTTCCAAAGGGTGAATTAGGAATAGCTGCACAGCATCTTAGGGCTAGATGGATAATAGAATTTTGGCGTTTCTCAAACTGTGTTCCACGGAGCATGAATTTAGCAAGCTACTCCTATGAGTCTTGCTACAGAGGGTTCTGTCTTTACATAGTACTGGGAAGCAGTGGGTGAGACGAAGTGAGTCTGGTTTACTGCAGGACTTCTTGCAGCCTTTGAGATGCCAGTGCCCCGTGAATTTCCACGTGAGGGAGAGGAGAAGCCAGCCCTTTGTGAAGAAGAGTCCTGCAGTCCAGAGGGCTTCAGTACGGAACTTGAACTTCTTTAAGTTGACCAACTGTGGCCCTGAGGCTTGGCTCTAGCTTACAAAAATATTTCCTTTGACACCTCCAGTGTCTATAAAAACTTGACAAATTAGTTTCCAGGATTGAAAAATTAAAGGAGTTTATAAGGAAATCTGGACTTCCTGGTTCTCTTAGAAAATGGGAGCGTCAAGCCACAGTGGGTTCTGACACAGTGATCCTCGGCCGACGCTGTTCCATGTAGACAGGAAGTGGCCTCCAGCTTGTCCCAGGCCTTACAGAGCAGGTGTCACTAAGTCCCAGAAGCTGATGGTCCTGGGGCCCTTGGGTGGGGACTTCTGGTCCAGTTGAGCTCCTTCCTTTGGCTGGTGGGAAAACTAAATCCAAAGTTCATGGTGTCCTTGGAATCGGGACGGGATTCTTGGTCTTCTGACTTTCAAAGCCAAAGCGATAGAAGATTGTGTGACTCTGTTTATTGGCTTAGCATTATTCGTTCCCTCTGCAGGCACAGCTCTGGGAGCTCATCTTCAGGTGCCTGAGCCAGCTCTTCTCCCCTCTTTCTTGGGAGCTATGGGTCGGAGTCTGTGTGATTGGAGCAAGACCTTGTCATCACCCCTTCTCTGCAGGGCACATAGAAGCATGGGAAGCATAAGTGGCCTTGCACTTGCCATGTGCCGATCTTGAGCACAAGGGGAGGGTTTCCAGGCAGAAGTGGGAGACTTCTCTGACTTTTCACTGAATCCACACCACTGTTTCCTGCATAGCCCGTGCCAGGCAAGTAGAAATTTCTCATTGTTATAATATTGGCTCATTTGGGGGCATTTTGACTGCCAAACATTTGCACAGATTGTCTCCAAAAGGGGGGAAATTCAGAGGATGGAGAGTAGTTTTTAATTTAATGGCTTTCAGCATTTTCCTCACAGATTTTCAGCCAATGAGGAAATGCTCAAATGTTATTTCAGGAAACCTAAACTGAAAGACATCTTCAATGGTGACAATATCTTCCTATTTAAGAATCCCTGTTTCCACCAAAAAAACACACACGAAACAAAACAAAACAAAACAAACAAAACAAAACAAAACAAAAAAGTAAGAAAGAAAACAACCCCCCAAAACCAATAATACCAAACCACTCAAAAGCATTCTGTAGATGTTTTCTGATCCTCTTGGGAGAAGATCTGCAGCTTACCTTACCTTCCCAGATATGCTGCTGGTCTCCTTAGCTCTGCCTATTCCTGCAGAATTATGGGATCTGATTATTTTCAGAATTAGAAATACATGGAGTTAAACAGAAAGTAGCTTAAGCTATAAACCAATGAATTAGACCTCTTACTCTCAACCTGTCTATTTGGTTCCTGAAGGCACGAACATTGTGTACGTCCTGTTAGACCATCTAGTTAGGTTGGAGATGGTTTCCTATTGCTCCTCCATTGGACCCCCTTCCAGTAAAAGTTTATGACTGTATTGATAACTACTCTGAAAATTATTGACACTATAATCAGACTCAGAGTTGGGTTATTATTTATCTTTCCTTCTTATCTAATCTAAGTTAATCTAACCTGTTTTCCTACAGCACCTTTTATTTTTACTTATTTGTTTTTTTTGAGAGAGAGTGAGAGTCAGAGAGTATGAACAGAGGATGAGCAGAGGGAGAGGGAGAGAGAGAATCTTAAGCAGACTCCACGCTGCGGCTCATTGCAGGGGTTGATCTCAGGACTCTGGGATCATGACCGGAGATGAAATCAGGAGTCGGACACCTAACTGACTGAGCCACCTGGGTGCCTGCCTACAGCACCTTTCAAAACCAAAAATTCATCGGAAACAGTTTCTGCTGCACAGAGTTGACTCAGCCGTAGCAGAAAAGGGAAGAGATAATGCTCGCTGCCGAACATAAAGCTTTTGGTCAATCTGAAAGCTCAGAAAATACAGTTACGTATTAGATCCTTATGTAGTTCTGTAAAGATTGGTTTTTGGTTCGTAAAGAAATTCAAATGCTTTTGAAGTACTTTTCAGTAAAAGATAGAAATACCACTGACACATTAAAATGAGACTAAAATAAAACTCCTCAAATACCGGTCATATAATGAAGGATTTGGTTGTACCTAAAAACCTAGGATAGGACTATAACCGAGCCTGAAACCTCCAGCTCTGAGCTTCCCAGTGGCCTAAGGAAGAAGGGAAACTTGATGAATTACTTAGCTCTCATTATCTAATAGTAGAATCTCCATCAAGCCAACTGGAGCCCCAAATGTTTTCCTAAATTGAAAACCCCAGAAATTACCATGTGGTTCTTTATATGGCATGTCACAGCACAAACTCTTGGGTGATAATATTAATTGTAGTTTTGACAAAGATGTCTCTGGAAGTTGAAAAAAATAAACAATTAAGTAGGAATGCTAAGACTGTTTATGAAGCAGTACAAGTGGACGTCCATGGGTTTTTCGTGCCCAACTTCATTTCCTATCTTCTGGTCACAGCACCCTGATCTCACTTTTGGGAATTATTCTCCCTCTCCTGTGTGTGGGGGACTCCATTTATTTCAAGGAGGGGGACTGTCAGTGTGCCCTCCTCTAGCTGTGGCATCCATGTGTGCTCCTGGTATCTACGTTAATCAGACACTTTCTCCCAAAACTGGGATCCCGAGCAGGGTGGCGAAAAGGCTGGAAATCGCCCAAACCAATTATTCTGCCCACTGAGATCTGTAGTCCTGCTGCACAGACCCCAGCAGCTTCTTGATCCCTATCCTTCCTGAGCTTGGTCCTTCTGTATCGCCTTTCAATCTGGTATCACTCTGATAATGAATTTGTTTCTTCTCCAGTGAGCTGGAGTTGGTGTTCACTGCTTGCAACTTCTGCCGACTCTGATTGCAGACTCTGACTGATACACAGGAAGAATTTTCCTTGAACCCACTGATGGCCAGCCTTCAAATTCTGTGTCCACCAATGTTCTGTGTGGAGCAGAGCTGGCATGTGGAGAAAAGCGAGACTGCCATGCTTGAAGGGTCTCCAAGATCCCAACCAGAAGGTCATGCACACACACCTCTCCTTCCTTATGGGTACCCTTTCCTTGTCAAAAGTGTGCTTGCTCCGCTGGGAATTGGAGAAAGGGTGCAGACCTTTCTCTGCCTGGAATTTGTCTCGCACCTAGCCTTACTTGAGTAAGTGCCACTGAACAAGAAGAATCCTCCTTATCTTATAGTCCTGGCCCACAGCTTCCATGTTCTGGCCCTCTGCTGGAGGATGACTTTTGTCCTTGTTGTTTATAAGGCTGTAGCCCGGCATCTGCTATAAATCTTAAGGTTTTTTATAACTTGGATATCACTCTCACCTTTCTGCCAAATCTCTGTACTGAAAAAGTGGCCTATGATTTTAAGTAATGATGCTTTTACGACGTCCAAAACAAATCAAGTAATTTTGGTCCACATTATCAAATGAATCCCTCTGGTCTCTGAGTCTGGGGTAGAAATGGTGGTGGGCATGCAAATGGCTGTTTTGGCCAAAATAGCCAAAGAGTTCCAGCCTCAGGCTCTCTGAGTCTCAGAGCTCGAGAAACATCTGTAGCTGTTGGTTGAAAATGTGAATGGCTCCTTAAGTTCACTCTAGGACAGTGTGGGCTCTTCAGCCCAGAAAGTTAAATACATCCAACTCTGGCAGTCCTGACCTTCTGGGTAGAGAATGTAGTTCACTAGTCTTCAAGACCTGCTTTGCCACTTTGATTTAAACCAGGCGGAAATCTTCAAAACAAAGCTCTCTGAATCCAGGAAAGTTCATCTGGCATCAGTTACCTCGGACACCCCCCCTGCCCCCCCTTCCCTACCCCACCCCCTTGTCTTTTCTCTAAGGGCTTGATGCTTTGTAGAAAATGAATGGCTTTGCAAAAGTGCAAATTTGGGAGAGTGTTGTACAACCAAAGAAAATTCAAATTAGTATTCCCCCTGTGGGAATCCTCTTGGGGAAATTGAAATTATACTGAAATGTTCACGTATAGAATACATCCAGTATCTGTTTTAGGATGTTGACAGACTGTTTGAATGATACAGCTTGGTGGTTTTCTGGAAGTAAGGTGGTCTGGAGAAGGAAGAATAAGGAGTCTAAAAAAACGTACTAATTGGTGTTTCCTTCTCTCTGTTGTGTTAATGGTAAATAGCACAGACTCAATGCTGATCTTTTTACTCCTTGGCCCAGAGAACTGGCGTTTTTCTTCATAACATAATTTAATGCCCTTGTTGGACAGAGGCTGTGCGCGCTCTGAACAGGAGGGGACGTGTGCTGGCCAGGGTCCCTTGGAGCAGGGCAAGCATTCAGCAAAAACTTGGAGGGAGTCTTTTGGAAATAAAACCTAATTTGCAGGGATCTCTACTCATAAGGTAGTCTTGCTCTGCGATTTGGGGCCGTATCTGTGTTTTCTCCATTTTGTGTGGACTACCTCCTTTTCTTGCTTTTCTCCTCCTGCTTTCCTTGCAACTAATGGGAGTGAAGCTCTTTCCACTCCTGCATTTCTCTGAGCTCTCTTGCTCACTGCTGTATGTTTCAGACATTTTTTAATAGCTCTCCCAGGGGGCAATGGCCACCTCTCCTTTCTCCCGTCTTCCTTTTCAGTGGCGCAGGCTCTTTGGTGGACTGGAAGTCACAGCTAAATTGGACAAAAATAAGTTTGACTTCAAAGTCATTGTTTTTGGGGATTGTTAAAAAAAATTCTTTCTTCTCACTTTTCTTTTTGATTTGGCTTTTGGCAAAGAGTGCATAATCTGTGCCTTAGATGGTCATCAGAACTCATTCTTGGGTTATAGATGAAGAAGACAAATGGATTCATTTTGATCCAAGTCCTGGAAGAAATTGATAGACTGTTGATTGCTTGTAAAATGCACTTTAAAAAGTCTTTCTTGGAGCTTAACAGATGCCTGCTTTCGTTATGTTAAGAAACTGACGCTGTTTATCTTTTTTATTTCAATCATTGGCCCCTCTAAATAGGAAATTTAACTTTGATTTGAAGCTATTAATGCCTGCTGGTAAATAAGAAAATGCGTGATAGAGCAAATTATTTTTCGTCTCTTGCATTTCTTATGGGCATCTCAGACTCAGGGGAATTTTTATGTAGCATAACAATTTCATAAGTGTTAACATGTTTTTTTAAACTTCACATTATAAATAGGAGAAGAAGCCTGCTTCAGAAATTTAAAACTAGATTAAAGTTGGCCAGAGCAGAAGGCAAAGTCATGGCTCCATTACAACTCATATCTTGGGGTTTGGGGTAGTCTACTGACAATGCAGTAGATTCAGATAAAATTGCTCTTACTATGGATTAATACTTTTTGACCTATACATCTTGGAACTCAAGAGGGTCATAGAATTTTTTCTAAGACATCTGTGAACTCTGGGGCACCTGGGTGGCTCATTTGGTTAAGTGTCTGTCTGCCTTTGGCTCAGGTCATTATCTCTGGGTCCTGGGATCGAGCCCCATGTGGGCCTCCCTGCTCAGTGGGAAGTCTGCTTTCCCCTCTGCCTCTTCTCCTCTGTCCTGCTTGTGCTTTCTTTCTCTTGCTCTCAAATCATTAAATAAAATCTTAAAAAAAAAAAGACATCTGTGAACCCTATGTGCATTTCCTATACACCAAAAATATATGCCTTGCAAATATATCAAGTACTTTACAAACCTTGTGTGCTTTACTGAAAGAAATATTTATTTAAATAATTATTGATTCATAGTGACTTTTGGACTTTATGCATATTTTCAAGTACTAGATGTGGGTCCGCTTCCCCTCCTGTCCCTGTCTTGCAGGCTTTACTTTCAGCAAATGTTATGGGTCTTTTATTTTTAGGTGAGGAGCCAAACTGGATTATAAGGTGGGTCTACAGAAGTGGTTCCTGTGTTCAAGGTTTCAGTCAGTTAAATAGAAAGTAGATTGTTGTTAATGGAGGAGCCTTCCATCACAAGACTGAGGAGGGCAAAAGAGGAGAGCCTTTGTAATCTGTCCCATTTTATTCCGAACACGAAAGCTTCCCTTCAGGTCCTCCCCAGGGGGATGCTGTCGTCTCAGGGATGAGGACTATGTGTGGCCATATATTGGTCTGGAGGACAGATATTTTTTTACAGATTTTATTTATTTATTTGACAGAGAGCTCAAGCGGTGGTGGGAGGGGCAGAAGGAGAGGGAGAAGCAGACTCCCCGCTGAGCAGGAAGCCCAGCGTGGGGCTCTATCCCAAGACCCTGAGCTCCTGACCTGAACTGAAGGCAGACACTTAACCAACTGAGCCACCCAGGCATCCTGAGAGCAGATGTTTTAATTGATATGGTCCTCTGACATGAACCATCAGTTGATGCTGGTTCCACACAGTCTCAGATGGTTTTCCAGCCCATCTTTCAATGAGACCATGTTGTGCAATGGCATGTGTTGAAAATTGCCAGGATTACTGAGAAAGGGGGACTTTCTTTGTGATTAAAAAAAAATGTCTCTTCTAAGTGTTCAGAAGTTTAGAATTTTTATGTTTGTTTGGACAGATGCTATTTGGCTAATTTCTTATTTGGGAAAATGTTATTTAGTTGATACTGCTTGTTCTTTCTTCTCCTCTTTCTGCTGTCTTTTGCACATTGGATGTGAGAAGATTGTATGGAATGAGGCCAAATGAATGAAAATGTTGGTGATTAGGCAGATTTCCTTTCCTCCCTTCCGTGGCCAGTATTTGTAAAGATCTGTACTTATCAGATGTTCAAGAGTTGCTTTGATGCTTGGGTTCAAAGTCATGTACCATCTTCATCTCCCTACATCTTTTAGTGCATCCTGGACCATTTCCCACATTTTATGGTTTTTATGTTCGATACATTTGTTAATGTTTCCTTAGTTTGAAATATCATCACTTGGATGCTCTGCTGAGAGGACCGTACTTCTCCCACAGCAGATGAAATTGCCCTTCTTCTCCCCTTATGACTTAACTCCAAGTGCAGTGAATCATACCTTTATTTTTTTTAAAGTGTCCACAGTTCTTATGATGCAGTGATCCTGCTTAGCTTATTCTAGTTTTTCTCTTTATTAGAATTACTTGTGGACTTCCATGTCCTCAAAGCCTCTGAGCCCTAGGGGTTGGGGATCGGGTCTTTTTTCCTCCTTGTATGTCCTTTGCACCTGGCATAATATTTGGGATATAAAGCTAGGAGCACAATGCAAGCCCAGTGAGTATATTTATTTCTGTAGTGTTCAGTGAATTCATGATATTTTTTAATGTATTTGCCATCTCTTAATTTCTTTGGAAGGAAAGGAGAGAGAGGTAGTATGGTATACACATCATTATAGATCAGTGAGGATGCTGAGAGTGGAGTTTGACTTTGGCATTAAGGTGCAGGGGAGGTGGGAGGACGGAGGGAGGGGGAGAGAGAGAGAGAGAGAGAGAGAGAGACTGTATTTGTCTTTACAGCCAACTTTTAATGGGGAAGCACACAATTCTATGAGTCTGTATAAGTTCTTTAGAAGATATCCTGGATCTCCTTGACATTTAAGTCAAAATATCTTATCTTGTATTTATCTTGTAGCTGCTTACTGTTATTGCCTGCTTAGTGTAGGGATATTATCTGTTATATTTAATTTCAGTAATGCAAGAGATGTCAACACCCAGAGCTATTCATAAAAACAATAATTAATTAAAATATAAAATGTAGAATCTGTGTTTTGTTTAAGGTTGCATCTGTTTCTTGGTAATGGTTGCGTTTTAGATGGGAGAAATGCTTAGGTTGTTTTTCCTTATGTAAGATGAAGTTTTCTCTAGTTGAGCATCTTCAAGAAACCTGGAGACCACCAGGATTGCTAAACACATTATCTGTTCTGCTCTAAAGCGAGGAAATTCTCCAAAGAAAATTATTTCAAAAAGAAACAGAAGCCAGCTTGATTTCCACTGACCAAATAGGGTACACACTGACCCTCAAAATAAATGATAGCTGTTGTGCATTGTAGCCCATTGAATAAAGTAAGAATCCAGGAGGCTATACTGATAGAAACTGATGTAAACAAATAAACAGGTGAGGAAGGAAAGCTCTTCTTTATGACACACTTCTTTATGCCACAATGCCAACTGATGAAGAAGGCAAGAATGATGGAGCTAGAAACTCACCATTTTGTAACAATCATAGGAATTGGTCCTGGAAAAGGTCCTTAGTGAACACTAGAACCGGTGGAGGGATGTTTACATAATTTCAAAGTATGTCTCCACAAATTATCAATTGAAAAAAAGGGACTTTTCAGTGAAGAAATGAAGTGGACATCACCTTAAACAAATAATCAAAGTTGGCTTCACACAAATTGGGCATACCATTATCAGAAGTCTCCCAGGTAGTACCAGAAGTACCACCTGAATGGTATTCCTGTTCTGGGAGCATGTATTCTACCAAATGACTGGCTCGTGCTCTTAAAAAATATCAGTGCCAAGAAAGACAAAGAAAGGCCAAGACACTGTTCCAGACGGGACAGCTAAATGTAGTGTGTGATCTTGAAGTGGATTCTGGGCCAGGAAAATAATTGCTGTCAAAGACTTCATTGACATGGCTGGTGACTGCTTTTGCGACAGTTATGCAAGAAGGTGTCCTTGTTCTTGAGAAATATATAACTGAACATTTTAGGTGTAGGGGGGTGACATCTGTAATCTGTGTCTTTGTCTCAAATGCATGTGAGGTAAGGAGAGAGGAGAAATGGGGAGGGAGAGAGAGGGGAGGAGTGAGAAGGCGAGGAGGCAGGGAATGAGGGGTCAATGGGGAGGGTGAGGGAGAAGAAGGGAGGAAGGAGGGAGGAGGAGAGAAAGAGAGAGACGGGAGTGGGGAGGAAGGGGAAAGGAGAAGGGAAGGTGGGAGAAAGAGAATGATTGAGAGTGAGAATATACGGTAAAGGGAACGTTGTCATGTGTTGATGGCTGATCGATCTGGTAAAGGGTATAACTATTTTTGCTATGTTTGGGTAAACCTGAGATTATTTCAGCATTAAATGCTAAACAAAAACACATTACACAGACGTGTTTGCAAAGGCCATTTCTCCTGGTTTGGGGGATGGTGGTCACTGAACTGTCTGGAGCCTGAGGGCAGGGGCTGTTCTGTTCTGTTTCTCACCACGCGCCCAGTGCAGAGCCCAGGGCCTGGCCAGAGGAGGCAGTCTGTAAATATTTGTTTGATGGACCCATGGCTGCAGGGCCTTGAAGTCTCTTGAGCTGTGGACTGTTGATCTTTGCACAGTTGCAAATGTCAGTCGAGAGTGCCTATTTTACCATTTTCAGGTTCCCTTGCAGCTAAATACGGCCACGTGACAAGTTCATGGTAGCCGGAGGGATGTAAGCAGGAGTCTGAAAGGGAGGGTACTGCCTTCTCGGCCCCTTCTTGCTCTTTTCTGGTGGGAATGTGAATGTGATGGTTGAAGGTTGAGACCATCATCTTGGGGGAGCTCTGTGCTAAGGACGGGGTACAGGAGGACAGGCAGCTGGGACCTCGATACCTGGTAGATGCCATACTAGCTTCCGGCTGCCTGCCCCAGACTTCATTTATGTGAGAGAGAAATAAACGTCTGTCTTCTTTTTTTTTTTTTTTTTTTAATTTTTTAAATTATTTTTATTTTTATTCATTTGACAGAGAGAGAGAGAGATCACAAGTAGGCAGAGAGGCAGGCAGAGAGAGAGGGAAGCAGGCTCACTGCTGAGCAGAGAGCCCGATGCGGGGCTCGATCCCAGGACCCTGAGATCATGACCTGAGCCGAAGGCAGAGGCTTAACCCACTGAGCCACCCAGGTGCCCCAAACGTCTGTCTTCTTTAAAGCGCTGCTACTTTGCTGTTTCCTTCATTCACCGCTGAAGCTAATCCTACAGGATACACCGTGTTCTCTAAGAATCCTCACCTTGAATTGTTGTTCCTCTGCGGAGCTCTGTATTCCATTTGTCACGTACATACACATTGACTGTAGAAATTCTCTGGCCTTTCTTCCCTCCTTCTTCTTTTTCCTTCTGTTTTCCCAGGGTAGAAGTTTTCTTATTCTGAGTGGGATTCTGTTTCTGTCCTTGAGTTGGTGTGTTCGTGTCTCTGGTTTGGGGACTTCACGTGCTGAGGACACCCTCCTTTCTCCTCTGTCATGGCAAACCTTCTCCATTTTGCAAATTGCTAAATTGGTCTGAAAAGGTGGTGAGAGCCGGCTTTCCTTAGGAGATGTCTTGTTCTGACAGACCCAGCTGGAGACCGGATGTGCAGAGGTAAGCACTTGCGATAATCAGAAAATAGGCAATTTTAACTATTTCCAGTTGCCAAAACCATTTTGCTTCAGTTGAAGGATTCAGAGCAGGTTTTAAAAGGGCTCCTTCTGCCTGGTGAGTTTTGTGTGGCAGAACTTTGTACTTTTTGGAATCCGCTCATGTTTTTACTTGTTCAGCGGATGGTTCTTCCTTTGGAACTATTTATTGCCACTAAGGTTTGTGGCGCGTTGGGTCCCACAGATAATAAATGGGTGTGGGTGCCCACAGCACAACATAAATAGAAGAACTGACTCCCAGCTTGTTTATTGTTAGACTGGTATGTAAGCAGCAGAGCTGAACTCCTCAATTATGTGTGTGTGTTTCCATGCAGTAGGACCCAGGAACTTGAAAATGGACCCTGTAGACATCATGTACGATGTTCAGTTGTTTCCTTTAAAGGACTTATTTTTTTTTTAATTTTTTTATAAACATATAATGTATTATTAGCCCCAGGGATACAGGTCTGTGAATCGCCAGGTTTACACACGTCACAGTACTCACCATATCACATACCCTCCCCAATGTCTAAAGGACTTATTTTTTAGATGCGACGTGTGAATGAAGATTGTATTGGCTTGCATAGTTCCCCTGGTCATGTTATTTCATGGTCTGGAGGCTCTGAAGTACAGAGGGTAACTTCCTCGCCGTGGGCTGTATGGGCTACTGGTGCTCTGGCTAATGGGAATCAGACGGATGCTTCTTTTTCACTTCAATGTAAAGGATTATATTTGGAATTGCCATGGGTGAGGTCTTCCAGCTCTCTAAACTCCAACTAGCCTGTGCAGGAATCGGTGATGGCTATCCTATGGAAATTTTGATGACATTCCTACAGAAAAGAGAACAAATCCCTTATTTGTCCAGGGTCACCTACCCGATGAAGTCCCTGTCACAGTACTGTCAGCAAAACACACCAAATGAAACACCAAAGAAAACCAAAAACCAGAGAAACTGAAACCAAAATGCTAAGGGATGCATGATAAGAAGAACTTAAATATTCCCTGGGCCCAAGTGAGTCTGGTGTGAAGAGGAAGGTGATGAGCCTGGGGATCAGGATGTTTTCATGTGAGTTTCATGGAAGTTTCAGCCCCACTAGGTGGTTTCACTACGACCTTGGTCAAGTCACACAAACTTCTATGCCTCAGTTTCTTCATTCAGTAAAGCAAGTCTAATATTAGAGTTCTACATACTGTAGGGGGAAAAAAAGTGTTTTGTAAACTGGAAAATAGGTTCAAGTATTACTTAACAGTCAGCTAATTAAAGGAGTGGTATCGTCCTCTCCCTGACCTCCAGTGCTGATTTTTCCTGGTAGGAATCACCGCAGTTTTGCCCTCTCGGGAATTGTTAAGAATTTGTCAGACTATCTGTAGGATCCACAAAAATAGCTGGTTAAAATGAATTACATTTCCATACCTTCAGGATTATTACTGTTTGAGGAAAGTTTTGAGAGAGAATTTAGGCAAAGCAAAACAAATGTCCTTTCTCCCTTGTCCATGAGCATATACAGACACCTGTGGCATTTACCAGGAAGCTGGGAGTGTTACAAGAAGCCTTATTTCCATCATGGCCCTGCTTGGGATAGAGAGGCATGTGTCCAGGGGAGAAGCTTTATGAAGTCATGTGTTCCAAACTGAATGCAGAGGAAAAGCAGTGTGAAAGACTTAGTCATGCAGAAGAGTTTCAAACCACAGGTGGGTTTTTGAGATTGTTGTCAAGGAGAAGATGCAAATGCCATAATTAGTTTGGACAGCTCTTTTAAGTGTAAAGAAAACCATGTCTACTGGCAGAGATGGAATTTGTTACACGACTATATGTGGGATTTTGACCTTAGACAATTGAAAAACAGGTAACATTCCATTTTTAGTACCTGAAGCTTCTGGTCATGGAATTTTGAAGTTCTCCAGGATGGTTTCCCTACCTCTGTAAGCACCAAAGTGGCTAATGCTGTGGCAGATGTCAAACCTGACATTGCCAGAAGCAAAACACGGATTGGGGAGGATTTTGTAGGAGGCTTCTGGTGGGAATTTAGAGAACAGGGTCTGGGAAATGAGGTTCTAATGAGGAAGTTGAGAAGGAAAGAGGATGTAGTTTCACTTTGAGAAGAGTGGAGAATGACTTTTGCTGATTAGACGATGTGTCGAGATTACAGGGCTGGAGAAAGATATTCTGTATCTGTAGTAAATGCATTATTTGGGCAACGAAATACAGATTGATGGGAGAAAAGATAATCAGTTTCTTGGGAGAGGTTGCATAATTTTGACTGAGTTAAAAATGAAGAAAGGATTTTGAAGGATTGAATCTTCTTTTTTTTTTGTGAGGGTGGTCTGCAGAGTCAGAATTTTGGGAAAGAGGGTCAAGGATATTTGTTGGTGAAAACGATCACGCTTGGTAGCTTTGAGGGGACGCCCTATAGACAGGCTTGATTCCAGTGCCAGTTTGCACAGCTGGTTGCAATTGTTTGGGTGACGATAAGAATCAGGGATATTTGGTTTTGTATTTGAAAAGAAAATAATGTTTAGAAGTTTGATTGGGAAGAAAAAAGTTTGAGTGGAAAAAGACTACTGAGTAAAAGTTTTTTTTTTTTGGATTGTGATGAAAGCTTGACAAGGATCCCTAGTTTCTCTGCCTCACACTAAGATCCCAAGTATTACGGATCTGGTGGTTAAATGAGGTTGCACTCATTTTCTGTTGAGACCTAGAAAGTAACATATTTTGTTTACACAATGCTGGTTTTTGCTTTATTCTTATGTTTGTATTAGAAGTGAGTAATTTAGTCTCAGAGAAAATACACGTGGGGCTTTGTGCCAAAAGTGAGTTTTGTGATTAAAGTATCCAATATTAATCTTTGCTTGACAAAACCAAATTAATTTTTTTAAAACTTTATATGATCTGAAAAGAAAGCATTATAGCTAAAATGTAGGACCTAGGAAAAGTTGAGAGTTGCTGAATTGGGCTTTGACCTTGATCTTGTAAAGAGAAAAGATTTTCAGTTCTCTTGGTATTAGAGGAATGCAAATAAAGGTGATTATAATTATGATTAATACTGAGTCTCCTTGTTTGATTGTTGTCCTCAGGGGGATGGGGTTTGCACTGAGGCCAATATTTTGTTCCATTCTTGTTTTTAATTTCTGGGCTTTAAAATCCAAATACTGCATATCTGTAGAAAGTTATCCACAGAAATGTAAAGGGGGAGGGGATGTAATGTAAATGTAATGTAGAGGGGAGCCTTGGTGGCTCAGTGGGTTAAGCCTCGGCCTTTGGCTCAGGTCATGATCTCAGGGTCCTGGGATTGAGCCCCACATCAGGCTCTCTGCTCAGCGGGGAGCCTGCTTCCCCCTCTCTCTCTGCCTGCCTCTCTGCCTACTTGTGATCTCTGTCTGTCAAATAAATAAATAAAATCTTTAAAAATAATAGAATGATCTGGGAAGTATTCCTTCTCCTCACTTTAAAAAAAAAAAGAAATGTAAAGGTGATATTCATTTATTAATTCAATAAATGTTTATCGAGCACCTTCTATGAGCCAAATATTATGCCGGGCATTGTCTTTGTCCTCTGGAAGCTCATAGTCTTGAGAACATAATAGACATAAGAACATGTAATTAAAGACAATGCAATGGTACTGTAATCAAATAGAGAGGGGCAGTTGTGGTTTTGTCCTAGAGGGGAACGCTTCATAGAGGAGGGGCTCTAAGCTTTTTAAGGAAGAATAGACATTGGATAGGTAGAGAAGTTCCCCCAAGGCATAGGTAAGAACATGTGCAGAGCTGGGAACTTGGGCTTGTCCAGACAAGAGTGAGCACACCATGTAAGGGTGGAGGGGTGGAAGGGGTGTGATGGGGATGAAGGAACGTGGAAGCTAACATGTAGCTGAGGCTTGACTGGGAAGGAAGGGTCTCATATGGGCTATTTCTGAGCGTGGGCTCCATCTTTTAGGCATTGGGAACCTTCCTGGCAGCTAATAGGAGACGAAGGATACAGATGTATTGGTTTTAGGAATATTATTCTGGCAGTGACACAGAAGATGAATTAAAAGCAGGGAAGTGAGGAGGCTATGGGAGACAGTGCAGAAAAAAAGGGGATGAAGATATCATGCCAAACAGTGACTGTTGGGGGTAGGAGTTGGCAGAGGTGTGAGCGACAGTTAAGCGACAGAATGGATTGACAGCAGGTTAGGTTAGGGAGGAGAGAGAATGTGAAGCATGATATTGAGGTTTCCAGTCTGGGTGGCTGAGTGGAGCATCACGTTACGTATGGAGGCTGCTGGGATCTGTAATAGAAGGGGAATATTTCAGGTGGCAGTGGGATAGGGTGGGGGCAGAATCACGAGCTGTCCTTTCAGACCTGTAACTGTTTTTGCTTGTGGGCATCAGTTCTGGTTGTTATTGAAATATATGAGTCACAGCAAGTGGTGTGAGTTTTGATTTTAACCGGCCTCTAATTAGGCAGAACAGGAAAACTATATTTTTAGGTGTTGGATTAGATTTTTTCCTACCTCATGATCTAAAGGCAGAGAGCTCTGCCTTTAAAAATAACTATTTACTGAACACTAACTCTGTACCTGCTATTGTGCTAAGGAGGTACCTGTTGTTACAGATATTTTATAGTCAAGGAAAGAGATGATTATAGAGGTTAAGAGTTTGCCAAAAGTGGTAAAGATGGACTCAAACCAGGTCTGTATTACATGCAAACATATTCTTATATTTGATTTTTGAAAAATTATAACCCTTATGGGAAAATTATTGGAAAAAATAGGAAAAGATTCTGTTTTAATGGCAGCAGATACATTGTAAGGTGGTTTGGTTTTGATTTGGACATTTAGCTCAGTTATCAAAACTTTTCTGCCCATCTGAGAAAAATAAAACTTGATGTATACATGCTGTGAATTTTGTATTCCTTAAAAGTTCACCAACTCCTCAGAATAAATATAGTTTGAGTATCTTTCAGAATTATACTGGAAGAACTGGACATCTTGAAAATCTGTGCTCATGTAAAGAATGATTTTCTTTCTGTTTTATTTGTGCAAAATTCATATTTTCTGTGGCTAGGTAAGCAGTATTTTGTAGGCCTTATTTCTGGATAAAATAAATTGTTTTTCTTTGACTGAGGGGAAATCTGAAATAGACCCATCCTACCAAAGAATAAAAACCAAGCCTCTGCATGTTCAAGGTGATTACTCAGTAACTTACCAGCTTTTTAATGCAAAAAATCAATATTCCTGATTCCAGAGACTGACAGCAAAATCCAGAGTCCTAAAATGTGTCATCTAACATGTTCAGTGTAAAAGGAAAAAATCTGGCAGGAAAATGTAATATATAGCCAAGAGAAGAAGGAATCAGTAAAAACAGACCCTAAGAAGACACAAATGTTGGACTAGTAGGAAACGCTTTAAAGTAGCTACTACAAATATGTTTAAAGAATGAAGGTTTTTGTTATAAGGAGTGAACAATAGAGAATCTCAATAGGGAAATGGCAACTGTACATAGAACCAAATGGAAACTCCAGAACTAAAAGTGAAATATCTGAAATGGAAAATTTTGCTCTATGGACTTAACCACAGATAGAAGAAGGAAGAAGAAAGGGTCAGTGAACTTGAAAACACACGAGTAGATATCAATCTGTTTAGATTAAGAAAGCTTAACAGAACCTCAGCAACTTCTAGGACACATCAACAGTACAGGATACATGTGTAATTGTAGTTCCAAGAAGGCAAGAAAAAGACTAGGGCAGGAAAATTCAACAAATTGGAAAATTTCCCAAATTTAGTGAAAAAAAATATATTTTTGGAAAGAGAGAGTGTATGAGTTGGGGGGTGTTGGGTAGAGTGGGGAGGAAGGTAAGAGGGAAAGGACTAGAGAGAGAGAGAGAATCTTAAGCAGGCTTCAAGCCCAGCACAGAGCCCAATGCAAGGCTCAATCTCACAACCCTGAGATCATGACTTGAGCTGAAATCAAGAGTCAGATGCTTAACTGACTGAGCCACCCAGGTGCCCCTGAAAAATATCAAATTTACAGTTCCAAGAAACTTAGCAAATCCCAGGTAGAGAAAACCAAAGGGAACTACACTTAGGCAAATCAGAGTCAAAGTCCTGAAAATCAAAATCATGAGAATGATCATTAAAACAATTACAGAAAAGCAGTCCATTACATAAAGGGAACTGTGCTATAAATGATTACTGACTTCTTATCAGAAATAATTGAGTGAAGGAGATTGTGGCAATGACTTCTTTTAAGTATTGAAAGAAAAGAATAATCTGTCAACCCAGAATTTATATCTGGGGGAGATATACCATGAATATGAAAACAGGATTTTCTGATTTTCTTCTTACTAATAATTTGTGAACCTCTGAGCTGAATGAAGTTAAACATGTCTGTACTTTACTACTCAGTAAATTGAGAAGTCCTATGAAAAGGATATCGCATTCACCAATTTCTAGGCTTTTTTTTTTTTTTTTTAAATACCGTACATCATTTGTTCACAGGATGTCTTAGGGACATAGCTTTATTTATAAAATGTTTCTGGAATTAGGAAATTTCAGGAAGGGAATTTGATATTACTTACTATTCATTTTTATGTCCAGGATGTCTTTGGGATGAAGTGATTTGGGGAAATAATTGGCAGTTTATCTGTATCTGTAGCAATGAAAATGTGAAGTCTTACCTACCTTGCATTTTTTTTTCCTTCTAATAACATATTTTTAGGTTGAATGGCTTTGGGTTGTTGCCAGGTGAAATACTGTCCAGCAGGGCTAAATTGTTCAGTGTTGCCTCTTTAGTCTAGATGAAAATAGAACTCCCACCTAGAGTTCCCAGGGCATATTTTAGGAGTACAGTAGTGCCAGGAATATAGGTTGAGTTGGATTGTAATGCAATTGCTACCTTTTGTGTCTCTGTCTTATGAGGACTTACCTATGCCTTACGTGCAGTTTAATCATTAAATGTTGTAAATTAATGCTACAAAAATGCAATTTGTATAAAGGTAGTCAAAATTACATTATAAATGTTGTAAGCCATCTAGTTCAAATGAAGTTTCAGCTTCTTGAAATAATTCATTGAAGGATCAAGTGACTTAGGTTTCATTGCTACAGAGCAACATGACCTTTTCTTTGAATATATTTGCAAATGGACCTAAAGAGATCATCATTTACAAGGTTTGTTTTGAATTTGTTGCTTGTTCTCCTCTCTTATTTCTCAGTCCAGTTCTAGGAGTCTAACATATCCCCTTTCCGTGGTTGACTTTGAACCCTCCCATGGACCACGTCGAGTGTCTCCCATTGCATTGACATTGGTTGACAGAAGGGTTTGTGTTTGTCCTCTTGCTTGTGGCTGTTAAGGAGATGATGCAAATTCATCTCCTGTTCTCTCTCTCGTTTCCTACAGAAATGAGTCAGTCTCAGTCTCTTTTCCCTCTAAATCGAAGATGCCTAAGTACAGAATAAATTTCTAGGGCAGTGGTTCTCTAATTGGTGATCTCCAGATCTTTAGTATCAATCACTTGGAAACTTGGTAGAAATACAAGGTATTGGCCCTCCCAGGGATGTACTGAATTTGACACCCTGAAGGGGGGGCCCAGCCATTCATGTTTTCACAAGTTCTCCTAGTGATTCTGAGCCTTGCTTACATTTGAGAACCACAATTCTACATTAAGCAAACATTTTGACATAGTTTTTCTGTCCTGCTGGTTAGTCAACAACAAAAGTAAAGCAGAACCCAAGAATTCTTGGTGGTGGTAGTGGTGAGGTGTTGGATGAGTTCCTTTCAAACCCAATGAAATACTTTAAGTAATAAGAATAACACTAATCGGTAGTAATAATAAAGAAACAATAGAAACTAATATTTACAGCATATTTTTTTGTGGGCCAAGCCCTTTGCCTGCCTTACCTCCACTCATTATTATAATATTCCTGAGGCCAGTACTGATACGACTGCTGTTTTATAGTGAAGATGCAGGTTTAGGGAAGAAGTTGGCCAAGGCTGAGGTGTTCAGTAGGACAGCCAGGATTATGATACTGGGCAGACTAGCACAACAATGTCATGACCCACTTGGTAATGCTGTCTGAGGCTTTGGGCAATGCCTCTCTTCCCCTGTCCCAGCCCGTATCTCCTGGCGAGGCTGGAGACGTATTCGTAAATGCAAGAAGTGGAGCCAAAGTTCATGTCGTTTCAGATAGCTCATGTCTTACTTACTCATTTGTGATTTGCCCCCCTCCCAGATTTGTGTTTGCCCCCTCCCCTAGATTAATATCCAGAGCTATTTTGATTAAGTTGAGCGAATGTGGCAAATACATTCTTATAGTCTGTTTTCTTTCAAAAGTTGATCTCATTCTGGAAGTAACCAATTCACTGACCTTTTATCTTTGGGCCTTAGTTTGTGGTTTTTTGAAGCTTTCCAAGATCAACTGAGCAATGATGCGGTTTGGCATTTTAAACAGTTAATACAGTATCAAGCTGGATGATTTTGAAAGCAATTAATGTTTGAATGAAGTCCTTATCCTACTGAGTCATGTTCCCCCTTTCTAAAAAAACTTTATTAGATGATTAGAGGCAGCCTTTCAAATTCCATTCCTGGTAATTGAGGGATTTATTTTACCTCCAAGATAGTTTTGTTTTCTTGACCAATAAGGAAGTAGAATGTTTTCAAGAAGGAAGACAAGCTGTATTAAATGGAGAGAAAAGGGCTTTCCAAATTGAAATTTAATATCATCATTTTTTAACACAAAAGCAAGAACTCAAATGAACCTTCAAAGTTACTAATTAATTTGACGTTAACTCCACCCTTCCACCATGTACCTTCTATTTAGTAGCAGAGTCTAAAAGAAGGGCATTAATTAAAATTGGAATGATTAATTTTGTTTTGTGTAAGTCAGAAAAAATTAATTCCAATGTCAGTATAAATTAACTCCACTGTTAATAATTCCATAGACCTCCTTTCCATGGTTTGCTTCAGTAATGGAGAGTTTATCAGACATTCCTAAGGGTCCAGAAAAGCCTTTGTGTGGGGAGTGGAGGGTGGGTGAAGGTGGAGTAAAGGACATATGAATGTATAGATACGTAAGAAATGTCACTTACACTTCAGGGGCACTTGGGTTGCTCAGTGGGTTAAGCCTCTGCCTTCAGCTCAGGTCATGATCTCAGGGTCCTGGAATCGAGCCCCACATCGGGCTTTCTGCTCAGCGGAGAACCTGCTTCCCCCTCTCTCTCTGCCTGCCTCTCTGCCTACTCGTGATCTCTCTCTCTGTCAAATAAATAAATAAAATTAAAAAAAAAAAGAGAAATGTCACTTACACTTCAAATGCTTCTTTATGTTAGGGTAGCCTTTAGTTTTAAGCAAAATACCTATTCAGAATGATGAAAGTTTCTCCCTCTCTCCCACTGCACCTAGGTAGATTTCTTCCTTCCGCTCTTAAACCACACACAGGTGGAAACAGCTTTGCACTTGCCTGAGATTCAAAGAAGTGCTCTTTTTTTTTTCCTGTTGCACAAAGTGTGTCCTTGCAAATTATTTCTCCACCTCCAATCAAGACCATTTACTACTTAGAGAATAATATTTGTTAGGGCAGTTTTGCATGGCAATATTTTTAGGGGTAAAAACGGTAAGTGGAAATGTTCATGTATCATATGTTTACTTTTTTTCTTTTTCACCCAGTCATTCAGAACAGTAGTGCTCTTTTTATGGCTTGACTACTTGCTCTGCAAAACTGACAAATGCTGGTGACTGGATATTTTCTCCTAAATCCTTTAATGTATTCACAGAATGAGTAAAAGTTTAGAATTGGTTTCTATTATTGTTCTCTGGATGTAAAGGGATTCCTTAGTTCCCACACCGGATAATTTTCTTAAACAGGACCTACCACCAAGTTCTGTTTGTATCAATATCCTAGTATTAGGGTGAGATTTCACAGTATTTCAAAAACAACATGCACTGTGATCTGTATCAGGGCTCAGCGATTGTGTGTGTGTGTGTGTGTGTGTGTGTGTTTGTGTGTTTGCAAAGGGTAGGGCATTATTTTAGGTTTTGTAGAACATACTCTGTTGTAACTATTCCGAGGTTGTGTGAAAACAGCCATAGACAGTACATACAAAAAAGGACATGGTTGGGTTTCAATAAAACTTTATATGTAACAACATATCGTGGGTTGATTTGTTCTGGGCTGCTGATGTATCTGTCCTCTCTAACTGTTCCCCTGGCAGTTTAGCCTGTTGGCTCATTCCTTCTACTGGAAGAGGAACATGTGCTTTCCTTCTTCCCTATCTTTGCTCATATCGACCCCCATATGCTGTCGTATCTGTTCAGGGAGAATGCTGCTCGAAGGACATGAAAGTGACCTGACAGTAGCCTCCACTTCCCACCGATGACCAAGGTTTTAAACTTTTGGTTGACCATCTGCACTGAGCTTCTCCTTCCTCCTTTACGTCTCCTGGAAAGTCCCTCCTGAAGTTGCATGACCAGGAGTAAAAGGTGATCTTTTCAGATAAAGGAGGCTGTTCCTCGGTAAGGGGAGAAGCAGCGGTTGTGCTCCTGGACACAGCAGGGCCTGTGAGAGAACCATCTCCATGAAGCTCCGACTGGCCACTGTATCTGCAAACGGTGTCTTCCTGCCCCTCTGAATCCCTTAAAAGTTTTGGGACCTACCTTCCTAAGATGTCCCCTGCTTCTCCCTCCTGTTCCTTTTGTTACCTGTCTTTCTTTGGGGTAGGTTTATGTTAGGGAGACCTCTGTTCTTAAAAGAGGGCCTCATTCTTAGAAGTTTATACCTAAATTGACCCCTTCAGTGACTGTCTACATGTACATGGTTTTCTTAAAAGCTGACACATATTTCTAATTTGTTCATAGAGTAAATTGTTTACAACCTTGTTCAGGTTCTGTGTGGGATGATAGGCTATCATCAGCTCTCATGGAGTCTTGTTGCGAGATGATATTCAGATTTTTTTCTCCGAAATACAGGCTTTGGTTTTCCACTCCATTAAAGAACGGACTTGGCCACAAACTGCTTCTTATGTACAACCAACCATGAGACCCTTGTTCTCTTGCCCTCTGGATGCCTGGAAGCCATGACATTGACTCTTTTTTCATGGAAACCCTTCTAGTCTGGGCTTCCTTGCTTCAAACTGCAGTGTCTCTTAACCACTTTCCCCAAGTGATTTTAATCTCTCATCCCTTCAAGCCCATCTATTTGAAGTACCTCATAGGATTACAGGATCACTGTCATGTATCCACTTACTGAAGCACAATGACAGTAATGGTCAGTTATTGCAACAGTGGAGGGAAGCGACAATGTCAGTGTTCCAAGGTCTATGTCATGGATGAAAACCAACATTAAAAAAAAAAAAAAAAAGTCAAGAAAAAAATCAGTGAAAATAAATCTTAAATTTCAGATGGAAGAAAATTATAAACATATTAGAAAATACCCATCTGGCTGCTGCTGCATCCTTCCTTCCTGCCATGTCTCCCCAGAAGCTGCCGCCTTCTGATCGCCCGGTCAGTGGACCTCGGGACTTCCTGCAGTTTTGCTGCCCTGAGTGCAACTTTCAGAACCACAACCTTTGGGCAGCTCCTCTGCTCTGCCTGCTGCTTCCAGGAGGCTGGTGGCGGTTCTGATTTATTTCTCCTCCTGAATTCAGTCTTACCTTTGATCTTCTCCAGTGGAAAGACTCACTGCTTCTGAGGGCTCCCCCTGCCACTGGCTTCCACCTATTCATGATGAAAGGTTGGGGTGGAGCCTGCATCTGTGGGAGCAGAGTGGTTAAGAGAGGAGCTGAGGATGCTTAGGGGGAGGGAGGTTGAAAGTCCAGGGTCTTGGGAGGAAGAGGAAGGAAGCTGTTGGTCAGAGTATGAAATAACAGCATCATAACTGGCATTTTAGTCCTTAAAATAATGCATGGCATATTGGGTGACCAGGATGCGGGAAACTGGACTTGCCCTCTCTTACGTCAGAATAACAGTTAATATTTATCAAGGGTTGTTACACGTCAGACACTATGCTAGTATTTGGAAAACCCAATCTGTTGTAATAATGGTTTTTCAAAATAGGTCTTTGTTTGACCGTAAAATGGGTGTCAGAAATGTCTAGGCTTGCTTGTTTGGTCCTGTTAGTTTGCTGTCCAGTGAGAGGTGAGCACACACAGGTAGCAGGCTGAATGTCCCCACACCCCCACCCGCCCCTGCAATGTCCACACCCTAATACCCCAGACCTGAATGTGTTATATGTGTTAGTTTCCTCCCGCTGCTATAATAAAGTAGCTCGTATTTAGTGACTTGAAACAACACAGAGCTGTCTTACTGTTCTGGTGATCAGAAGTCCAAAATGGGTTTTTTTGAGCTTAGATTAAGGTGTTCATAGGGTAGACTTCCTTTGCAGGCTCAAAGGGAGAGTCTGTTTCCTTGCCTGTTCCAGCTCCTAGAGATCTCTTGCATCCTTTGGATCATGGTTCCTTTCTATGTTCAATGCTGGTCAGATCTTTCTTCTTTCTCACACTGCATGACTGACACTGACTCTTCTTCCTCTTTCCTTCACATTTCAAAGAGCCTAGCAATGACATTGAGTTCATCTGGATACTCCAGGATAATTTCTTTCCTTTAAAGTCAGCTGATTAACAACGTTAACTCCCCCTTGTATTGTAATATAACATAGCCGTAGGTTCTCGGGATTAGGATGTGGACATCTTTGGTGGGGAAGCATTATACTGCCTACCACATTACATCATATGGCAAAAGGAACTTCACAGATATAATTAAGGTTATGAACCTTAAAATAGGTTGATTATCCTGGATCATCCAGATGGGACTCACTGAACCAAATGAGCCCTTAAAAGCAGAGGACCTTCTCTGGCTGGAGTCAGAGAGATGTGGCAGAAGGGAAGGTGTTACTTGACAAACATGGCTTTGCTTCTGATTCACTTTGTGCAGTGCTATTGGGTGATTCATTCTGTTTTGCTCAAGCACTACAGTGGCTCTCCTCTGTCCCTCCTGCAAGGTTTAAGTCCAGCTTCCAGATCCAGCAGTGAAAGCTCATCTGTACACTTTGGATCCTGTATTTGATGTCTAGCCAGTCTCCCTGCTATGTTTCTTTCTGGGTCCCCCTAGGCTTTATGCCCTTGTGCTATTCTTTGCCTTGATAACTTGTCTTTCCTTAATGTCCCAAATTCTTCCTCACTTTTCGAAGGTAAATTCAAGTCACTTTTTCCATGAAGCAGTGGGATCTCTGGCCAATGTACCCGTTTCTCCCCATAGCATTTATCATCTTCGACACATAGCATTCAACTTATTTATTAGGCATCATACATTATTTTCTGGAACTTTCTCACATAAGACTTACCCTCCCAGGTACGTGCTTCTTGAGAGTAAAATCTCTCAGCACAACGTGTCATAGTTAATCCTCAATGAATGTTTGCTGAATGACTAACTCAAAGTGATTCTGGGACGCCCGGGTGGCTTACTCATTAAGTGTCTGCATTTGGCCTGGGTCATGATCCCAGGTCCTGGGATTGAGCCCTGCATCGGATTCCCTGCTCAGTGGGGAGTCTGCTTCTCCCTCCCTCACTCCGCCTCCCTATGTTCCCTCTCTCGCTATCTATCAAACAAATCAGTAAATCTTTAAAAAAATAAAAGTGATTCTATAGAAATAAATGAGGCATATGCTTGGTGGGAGAGGTTTCCTCACTGTACAGGAATCATCAAAAAGCTAGCATACTGGGTACTTTTGGCCATGGGGGACTTTCAGACTTCTCATTTATTTATTTTCTTTCTTTCTTTCTTTCTCTTTCTTTCTTTCTTTCTTTCTCTCTCTCTCTCTCTCTCTTTCTTTCTTTCTTTCTTTCAAACTTATTTATTTATTTGAGAGAGGGAGAGAGACCGTGTGTGTATGTGTGAGCTGGAGAGGGGCAGAAGAAGAGAGAGAGGGACAAGCAAACTCCTGGCTGAGCTTGGAGCCCAGTGCTGGGCTGGATCTCACGACCCTGAGACTGCGACCTGAGCGGAAACCAAGAGTCAGTCGCTTAACTGACAGAGCCACCCAGGCGCCCCAGAACTTCCATATCTATAATTCTTTCACTCATCTTGGTTCCCAACTCTGTCACCCCCACACCCACCCTGCTCATGTACATCTAGAATTAGTAAGTGGTTCGAAACGCCCTGTGATAGCCTGCCAGCTGGCTCGTATTACAAAAGCTATGATTCTCACCCTCTTGCTCTTCCTGCTCATCTAAAATCTCTCATTCCAGCTTTGAGCGAGTAATCTGATTAGAATAATTTACATTATAGAATGAAAAACTGATAGACAGTTTTGACCGCTTTGGGTTTTTGTTTTGTAACAAAGATCTTATTTTAAAGATTTAACTGAGAGATTTGTGGTTTGTGAGGAAATCCACTGTCTTCTCTCTTTGCCCTTCCTGTTCATGCGAGATTCTTGGCATTTCCCGTCTGAACACTTACAGCTCAGCTGTGTTGGTAAACGGAACGCACATTTGTTTCAGGGACCATATTATGATATCAGAAAGCAGATTTAATAAACATATCCTCAGTCTCAATTCAGATTGCTTTTTTTGCCACTTTAGTCTGCATTTCATACTCCATGTACTTTTTCCAGCAGTTTCTTACTTATGAGTGTGAGTAGATAGACACACAGACAGGCGAACTATATGTCTGCCCGTTTATATATTTTGGTGGAATGTAGATGGGTGAGGTTGGAATGGGTGGGAGAGATTAGGAGGCACAGCGTCTGACTTCCATCTCTGTGTCCACAGATGAGGAAGCTGAAGAGGAGTCATGGGAAGTGGGTGGTAGAAAATGGAGCTCCGCATCTGGAATGTTGAGACATATTGGTGACAACAGACATTATAAAACCATGCATATTGGGGAGAACTGACCCAGGTTTGGAAGCTGTGGTACAGCTGCAAGCATGCTGCTTCAGAGCCACACAAATTTGGGTTTGTTTCTGGCTCCATTACTTGATCAACCTTGGGCCGATTTCTCAGACGGCGTCAGCACCATTGTTATCCAGGAAACGGGGCTGGTAATACTTGACTGGTGGGATTAAAGAGCGTACATATGGGGCGCCTGGTGGCTCAGTGGGTTAAGCCTCTGCCTTCAGCTCAGGTCATGATCTCAGGGTCCTGGGATTGAGCCCTGCATCGGGCTCTCTGCTCAGCGGGGAGCCAGCTTCCCCCTCCCTCTCTGCCTGCCTCTCTGCTTGTGATCTCTCTCTCTATCAAATAAATAAATAAATAAAAATCTTAAAAAAAAAAAAAAAAGAGCGCACATGTTAAATACCTGGGACATGGTAGGTATTAAGCAATTGGTAGACTGTAGTTTTGTCTCAAAGGCTGAAGTGACATATTCATGTGATGTTATATCCCCAAGAGGAGGGGAGCATCCAAATGGGTGGATTACACAAAAGGCCAAATTTGAGGCTTGGAGGAGAATTTTCCATAGACCAAAAGGATGAGTATGAGTCCATTGGGTTAGGGGCTGTGTGCTTCACTCGAGCTGAGCACTCTGGTTTGGCCTCATTGGTTACCAGTGGACCGAGAGTCCACAGAGACTCCCCTGGTCCTCTAACCCACTGTCTAGCCAGACAGGTGGACTGAGGTATGGATGTTGTATATTGTTCCTGACCCTTGGTTGTTGGGTTTCTGCTGGCACACTGTGTGGGGCAAAAACTCAGTGTGTCACATGGCTGTGGTCCCCCATTGCTGGGCAGCCCTTGTTAAGAGAAGAGGAATTTAGTGATTTCCATGACTGTCTTATGAGGAGGTCCTGATGAGACATTTATTTAATAAACCTTGCTAGGGGTTATTAAGAGAAACAAATCAAGAGAAATGATAGCATATTTAATGCCTATGTATATATATACATGAAGGTATACATAGATACATTTATTTACGTTTCTAGAGAGTTTATGTTTGTGTGTGTGAAATGTATTCCTTTGGAAGTTACAGTATGCTGTATTTTTGAAAAGTAGACTGCAATTCGATATAAAAAGTGAAGAAATGAACTTTTTTCATCCCCAGTAACTCACATAAAGCTTCACAAGCAGATATTACAAAGCCCCAAGGGCAGCAATAAATTCCTCTTATTGATTTAAATCCAATTAGGGTCCAAGCTTGTGAAACAAATGTTGAAGTCGTATGGCTAACAAACCAGATAACTTAAGAGGGCTTTATACCAAAGGGGCTTATAGAAGTTATTCTCAGAAAAACTTCCAATTGTTAAAGATAAACAAGCTTTGGATCTGAGTGGTGTTTAATCTGAGTATGCGGTGAAGGCCAAGAAGGGTTCATATTGCAAAATGTGGGGCTTACTAAAGAATTTCAGTACTTTCAAATCCTAGTGGTCTCTATTTCACTGATCAAGGTTTATCATTTTAGTCTACCTTCTTTCGTTCTCTCCCTCCCTCCCTCCCTCTCTCCCTCCTTTCTTCCTTCTCTCCCACTCTCCCTCCCTCCCTCCTTCCTTCCTACCTTCCTCTCACCCACCTTTTTTTTCCTTCCTAACAGTGAAGTGCAATATGGTATCTGCTTTTGATATCGCATTACAATTCCAAACACCTTTCTTTCCCGCAGACAGATGTAAAACTCCTTGACCTGTATTAGACATGATTATTTTCGTTTAGATTGGCCAAGGTTAAACATTGCAATTACTCAGAGAAGTCTATAAGCAATGAACTAAAATGTTAAAAACAGCAAATAATTTGGTGCACTGAGAGAGTTGTTTCACTTTGTCAATTCATGGGTCCTTCTCCCAGCATGCCTTGTGTCTTTTATAAAAGTCTTAACATGTACCATAAGTGTAAGTAGAAGAGCTAAATAAAACTTCATAGATCACCTGGGTGAGATTATTGAATAAGACATCTGCTTTAAGCCAAGTTCAGATGCGTTCTTTGTAGGTTCAACATGTCATGATAGAGACTACATGAAACAATGAGGGTTTATTTTTGAAATTTTGAAGGTGAACTCCAGCTCCGCCCAAAAAAGAGGAACATATGGAAGAAGTCAGGTTGTAAATAAGAGATGCCCACCTGAAAATCTGGGGATATCCTACATTTGAGGTTGACTGTCTGGTAAAACATTTTGATATGAAGAAAAATACATAACAATTGATTTGTCACCATACACTGACCATAACATTGCTTTGAAACATTCCCTTTGAATGGCACAATGCAGAGACAGCCAATCAACTTGCAAGTTGGGGTAATAATAAATGTGACACATGGCTACAAAAAACACAATGCAGTGTGAAGTCTAGGAGACCATAGTGGCCTCAAGGTTAGCTTGTTGGCAGGATTTCAAGGTGAGGGGGTATTGGTGGAGAAAGGGTGTGTTCCAGAGCAAAGGTCAATTTCATTGCTGACCATTCATTCATTCATTCATTCAGCTTCCACTGTGAGTCACAGACTTTGCTAAACACAGAAAATTAGTGATGGCCTTAAACTATCCTAGATGACATTGAGACTATGTTGAAAAGGGAAGTCAGCAGACCGTTTCTCCGCTATTCCACTCCAGTCCATTAGCCTCCAGAGTGCTGGTGTTTCTCTGAGATAAGGTGTATTTCTTATGTAATTTCTAATGTAAAGGACCAACAAGGGATAAGTTCTCTCCTCCAGAATTATATTTTTAACAGGCTTCAAAATTCCTGTTTTGCATAAGCCTAAGATATTTCTCATGGTAAAATTTCAGGCATTAACAAATTATATTCCTGTGTATAAAGGGATCTTAACCATTAATCTCTAAGATCATTTTAGGAAAATGACTATCAACATGGTTTTAACAGATACTTTTTTGTTTAAATATGAAAGAGTGTGAGACTCTCTATCCACATGTTTCCTGGATGTTTATAAATTTCATATAGAGAGACACAAAAGGAGTATGTTCTCATTAAAGGACATCTTTAAAGCAGAAAACTTATCCATATAGTCATACTCAAAGACATTTGTTAAAACTCCTCAGTGTATTGCCATTAAATCTATAATTTACCATCATATTTAAATTTTTTTTTCCTTATTTAGAGAAAGAGAGAGAGAGAGAGACTGTGTGCTAGCGCTCCTGTGAGCAGGGGGAGGGGTAGAGGGACAGAAAGAATCTCAAGCAGACTCCCCACTGAGTGTGGATCCCGAGGCAGGAATCGATCCCAGGACCCTGAGATCATAACCTGAGCTGAAATCAAGAGTTGGACCTTAACTGACTGAGCCACCCAGTCACCCCTGTCATCATACTTTAAAGAAAGTTTTTATATTTGCTATATATATATGCACATATTAAATAGTAATTACAAAATCTAATCAAATCTTTTTGTGACTGTTATTTGTTTAAATAAATGAACTATGGAATGTAAGTAAACATAGACATAAATTGCTATTAACAGTTGGATTGTTCTGGACTTAATTATTACAATGATTTGGATGATCTTAGATCTTGTAATATTCAACTCACAGACCCTCACCATTATAGATAAGGATGGTAACAGGAATAGGACTGCTTCTAGTGGAAATGCTTTTTTTTTTTTTTTTAATTTTATTTATTTGTTTGACAGACAGAGATCACAAGTAGGCAGAGTGAACTTGTCCAAGCTGGAAGAGTGCAGGCAGAGATAGAGAGAGGAGAAAGCAGGCTCCCTGCTGAGCAGAGAGCCCAACACGGGGCTCAATCCCAGGACCCTGGGATCATGACCTGAGCCAAAGGCAGAGGCTTTAACCCACTGAGCCACCCAGGCTCCTCTAGTGGAAATGCTTCTAATAGTGGCTTTAACAGGAGAGATACAGCTGCTCATGTGAAAAGTGTAGGCATGAGTGATTGCTGGTATTGGTTTGATAGCTCCTCAACTATGCTGTCAAAAATGCAGGTTCTTTCTGTCTTTCTAGTCTTATTGAACTTGGTGTGTTGACTTTCATCCTCATATGGTTGCCTTTTGGTTGAAAGATGGGTGCTACAACCCCAAGTCATCATATTGATGGTCAAAGATGAAGAAGGCAAAAGGTGCACTACCTTTATGAGGAAAATAAAAGGTTCCCCAGAAACAAACAGAGTTCCACTTATATCTCATGGTGTGGCATCGTGTCACAAGCCTACCAAGGCTATCTACCATTTTTGGCTTCTGAAGAGGAGAGTGGAGGGTAAAGGGAATGCGTACTCACTGCCACCAACAGGGTCTGCAACATCAGTGACTTGTAACTGCTGCTACCGAGCTGCCATCAGTGAAGATGTAGACGTGCATTGTGTATTGGATAAGGTAGGTTGACCCAAGGTTGTCCCACAGAACTTTCTGTGATGATGAAAATGTCCAGTCACGTGTGTTGTCCAGTACTGTAGTTACTGACCACACGTGACTACTGAGCCCTTGAAATGTGGTTATTGAGACTGAGGAACTGATTTATCAAACATGTTTACTTTTATTTTTTCTTTTTAAGTTTTAAAGTTTTTAAAAAATATTTATTTATTTTAGAGAGAGAGTGCACACGTGTACATGTGCATGAGCAAGTCGGGGGTGGCGGAGGCAGAGGGAGAGGGAGAGGGAGAGAGAGAATTTCAAGCAGACTTCACACCCAGTGTGGAGCCCAATGTGGGGCTCAATCCAACAACCCTGAGATCATGACATGAGCTGAAACCAAGAATCAGACACTTAACCAACTGAGGCTCCCTGGTGCCCCAGATGTGTTTAATTTTGATGAATTTAAATGTAAATAGTCATATGTGACTAGGTTAGTGCCTACCATGCTGGGCAACACAAATTTGAACATTAAACCTATTTAAGTGATTTTTGAGGAGTAGTGTTGACCTTTGAAAGATCAAGTCCTTTTGTGGTAAGTGTGATTTTATAAAAATGGTTGTATCCTCATGTGTAGGTCTTTATTGTGTGTTTATGTGTTTGTTTTTGCTTCATAAAGTCAGCCCAAAGATCAGTTTCTCTGTCCAAGCATGGATTTCTTTGTAGGAAAATTTCTGTTCTGGAGATTGTTCTTTTATCATTAAAAAAATACAACACCACTGCAAATTAAAAAAAATAAAATTCAAAACACCCTGTTTTTGTCTACATCAGCACTATTGCTGTGACTGTGGAAAAAAAATGATCCCTAAGGAGGGTCATTCTAACAGTTTAACTCCGTTGTCTGCTATGTATGAACTGCAAATGTCTCCTCCCAGCCTGAAATGGTCCAAAATTTTGAAATGTGTGAGTTTATTTTGGATTTAATTAACTGGCAAGTTTCATGAGAAAGAAGGATCATAGAAGACCAGGGAATTTTTCAGTATTAGGAGTCCTCCCTGTTCTGATTTCCTTGTACATGTGGGTGTTGGTGAACATTCTGGCAGTGCTCTTTGGCCAAAGCTCTGATGGGATGAACTTGTCCAAGCTGGAAGAGTGCAGACCTCAAATGTGCTAATAGGAACCATCACTGGCTCATGGGGTCTAGAATCTCGGGTGGGGTCACTTGGATTGGGGAAGTGTCATCAGTGCTCAGTTTTGTCAGGAGATGTGACAGCAGCAATTCTATTTATCCTCCAAATTAGCAGGTTCTTATTACTTTGAGGTCCAACAACAATGCATCCTTTGCTTTCTGTGACTTTGAGAACACAAGTAATGAAATTCTAGGATGTGAAATTCTTAAAAGCAAGTGTTAAACTAATTCCAGAAAGTTGGGAAGTGTGAGAAGTGATTACCTTTTGACTGGGCCACAGACCTGGGGGGATGTGGACACTGCCATCCACCTGTCAGACCTCTAAGCCCTTGAAGTGTTGTGAACCATTTGCATCCTGAAAAAAGATGGCACACTCAAAGGATTAACTGAGGTCACTTGAAGAACAAACTGTCTATTGAAGTGTGAATAGGTCAGAGTTAAGGGCCTGCACAGGAGGTAATGAAGCAGCAGACGCCAGCATCAGTGAGATGGCTTTAGTCCTGAGAAGGTCCCAGTGGAGCCCCTGCCTCAGAAGAGAGGTTGCCAGGTGAGCTGCGTCCATAAATAAAGGAGAGGATCCACTATGAAAATCCTGGGAAAGTGAAGAATACAATCCACAGAGGGTAGAGAATAGCTCTTGAGGGTCAATGAGAATAACCAACATATTACGTAATTTGTCCCATGCTTCTATGTGCATACAGGCTTCCAAGCACTAACACACATGTTTGTTAACTCTGTCCTTATGATGGTCTCCATTTCACTAGGAAGAAGACTGAGCTTAGGGAGCTCATGCAGATTTCCCTGAATCTAACACTTGGTCAGTGACCAAGTCATGAGCACGAGCTGTTGTCAGACGTTGACCTCCTGGCTCTTAACTTCTATGCTAGGAGAGGGGTTATGGAGATGTAACAGAAGTTGAAAAAATAGGGAAACCAAGCCTATGGAACCATCATAATCATAATAATGGGAAGAATGTCCCTGCCTTATATTTCTAGACATCATTACACTTGACCCTTATAATATTCTTGGGAGTTAAAAAGGTTAGGTATTATTATTCTCATTTTACTAATGAAAAATAGCAAAGGTTTAGGTCAAATGACATGCCATAAAATAGTATCTCAGAGCTGGCATTTGAATATAGCCTTTTTAAAAAATTTCTGAATCCATTAGTGAGGCAAATATACTATGTTGTTAATTAGAAATGCTGGCAACAGGACAGTTTAATTAAATTAAGTCAGAAAACAATAAAACAAACATCTTATATACATATTCTGTTTAAATATTATGAGTCACTATTTTATTTTATCCATATTGAAAAGCCCACAGTGATGGTGCATCATAAAATAAATGGATAAATAACATGTGAATCTAAAATAAGAGGAAGGAAAATAATATCAATTTCTTAAAAAAGAGTTTAAAATTCATAGGGTTCACCAAATACCAAAATTAATTCCAGCTAGGCTCCAGAGTTTGATCTGAAGGCATAACTTATGGAGAGATGAGTAGGAGATAGTGCGATCTATGGGGCTGGTCTTGTTGGGTGGTATGCTTACTGGATGGCAGATCCAATGTAGGGTCTGTAAAAATGTTACTCCCTATTTCTCAGATGAGAAACCAAGGCCCAGAAACCTGTCTTGGCCCAGCATGTGGGAGATGATGGCACGGCTTAGTAGGCGGGGTGGGGGTTCGGGGGGGCGCTCATTGTTCTGTTTCCAAATTCAGCACAGTCAACCATCAGAGGTCTTAGGATCATCTTCATCCTGCCCATTAGGACACCATGATGTAAGAGATTAGCAGTTTCTTTTCTGGAAAACCTGTTAGAGTTCCCCAAAATGAACAATCATGTAGCTAAAAGCAAACAGGAAAACAAACCAGGACCATATTTGCATGAAATACGACAGTCAAAGAGTTAAGCTTTATATCAAGTATTTTAACTGATGCATAAGAAACACCATGCAGATAAATGGACGAGGAGTACGCATAAACATTAGAATATACTTCGTAAACAAATTTGAAAATTTAAGCTTATTAATAATAAAAGAAATGCAAATTAAAATAATAACGAGATGGTATTTTACATGTTTCCAATGAATAATCGTTTTCTTGTTTGTTTTTTAAGACCGAAGCGAGGATAATTGTGAGGTCGTTGTTGTGGTGGCAGTGGAATTTCTAGAGCCTCTTAGGAAAAGCAATTTTGCAATAATTATAACAAATCATAAAATTTCTACACCCTTTGACCCAGCAATCCCACTCCTGGGACTTTATCCTGAGGCAATTATTAAAAAGACAATGAAAGCTATGTGTAAGAAAATATTCATTGCAGTAATGTTTATCATAGTAAAAAATTGGAAGCCACCTAAAGGTCCCACCACAGGGAAATGATTCAGTAAATTATGTGTTTGTATAACCATCAGATTAATTAAGGAAGCTATAAGGTAATATAAGGATACTAATGATCTCAGTTGAAAAAGGAGTGAAAATTATATTTATACTGTGCCTTTAACTGCTGAAAAGTCCATATATGGATTTGCACTGAAAGTAAATATAAAAAAAATAAAAATAATGGACATGACATTATAGGGAGGCCAATGTCTCTCCTCAGACTGTGCACCTGTAGGTGTTTGTGGCTTTGGCTTGTGGAGTTCTGGGTGTGTGAAGAGAAGAATCCCAAGATCAGGTTGAATAGGTACAGTGAAGCCAAGTCAGGAAAAGTTTTAGATACTGTCTTAAAGAGTTTCAACTCCGGGGCGCCTGGGTGGCTTAGTGGGTTAAAGCCTCTGCCTTCGGCTCAGGTCATGATCCCAGGGTCCTGGGATCAAGCCCCACATTGGGCTCTCTGCTCAGCAGGGAGCCTGCTTCCTCCTCTCTCTCTCTGCCTGCCTCTCTGCCTACTTGTGATCTCTGTCAAATAAATAAAAATAAAATCTTAAAAAAAAAAAGAGTTTGAACTCTGTCCTTAGAGGCATTGGAAAGCCTCTGCAGTTGTCATAACCAAATTTGTGTTTGGGGAGCTCTGACAGCCCGAGGGCTTCAGAACAGGACAGAGGCATGCAGGGTGGTACTGCGCTGGGGTAGTGAGAGTCACCGTGGTGCCTGGCAGGGTGGGGATGGGAGCGGTGGAGGGAGAAACTCCAGAGAAATATGGAAGGTGGAATCACCAGCACATGCCAAGTGCTTGGGTGTAAGAGTGTGGAAGGGAGAGGAGAGGAAGGGAGGCTGCTTTCTGAGCCTGGACAGGACTCCATTAGAGGGATTGGTGGAGAGGACTCCATTTTGAATGTGTTGAGAGTACAGTTTTTGTGAAGCATTCCATAGTGCCTTCCATAGACAGCTGGAATACGGTCTTGTCATTGGGTGGGAGGGAATGGTGGATGGTTGGGTGTGTTGGCTTATGTGTGTAGCTGAAGTTGAAAGGTTGGAGGATGCCCGGGGAACATTTGTCTTAGGAGAAAAAGGGTCAGCAGGGGCCAGAACCCTGGGAAAGTCCAAGGTTAGAGATGGTTGTGAAGAGGAATTGATGAAAAAGTTAGAGGCAAATGTGGAAAAAGAGTGAAGAAAGAGTCTTAAGAAGGAAGGAGTGGACAGGAGACCTGACCAGGGCTGCAGGTCCAGAAGGTAGGAGCCCCATAGAAGGACTTTGGTTGGGTCATTGGATTGTGGATGATACAGTTCTGGTGGAGCATGGAGTGAGGAGAGGGGACAGAGTCCACATGACTGTGGGGTGAGAAACTCAAGGGGGGGGGATGACGCCAAATTGTTCCAGACTTGAAGAAGCTCAAAGATAGAACATCCAACTGTCCCAGTTTGCCTGGGACTTGGGGCATTCTCAGGATGCAGACTGCTCAGTGCCCCAGTCAGGAAAGTCCTGGGCCAACCAGGATGAGTTAGTTGCTCTTCTCAAAAATGTGTAAACTAAAATATCTGCTCTTTAAGTGAGATTAAATCTGTGTGAGGATACCAGATGTATGTACATAATGCTGTTAAGTAGCAACACAAGGAAACAAGCCTATGCCCAGCTGCCAATTTAGTGGGATAGAGGGTTTGGGAATATTTTTGAAAATATTTTTGGGTTGAAGCAATCTGGTGAAATTTTGGGAAAAAATGAGTTGTTTTTCTTTTTAATTTTTAGTTAAAAAAACCAAGTCAGAATGGCACAGTAAAACCGTAGGAAGTAAAGCACTGGTGTAAACATTGACAGTTTTAAACTAAATGGCTTCCTTATTTGAGTTTTCCAATTACTGTTTTATTTATTTAGTTTTAATTTTACACCAAGGCGACTAAAAAACCTATAACAACACCTCATTAATTTGCATTAATGGGGAAATGGTATGTTGTTTGATACATGAAAGCACTGAGTTTAAAGACCCTGAGTGCTAATAGACCATTGGTCCTCGAAAAGACTCAATTCATCTAGGGGAGTCAACTATACTTACAGAATCCTTGTTTGCCAGGCTGGGCCTGACTGTTGCCTCCTGCTGGGGGTTGGGAGTTCCAGATCCCTCCTCCACCCATTGGGTTCCCCAGCCTCACTGCCTGTAGGTTCACTGGAGAGTGTGGTCCATTTTGGCTTTCTGTGACTCGTTTTCCTCACTGGTTGTACAATGTTTTTGTTAGAATTTATTACAATGTTTGTGGAACCAAGATGCCTCTCTGTCTGGGGCTCTTTCACTTGGCTACTTGCCATGTGCAAGTTCAGTACAGGTTGCCTGATGTTTCGGGGCCTCATTTTTTCTGTTAAAGAGGTTTCAAGATGTTGTGGGGTTTAAAGTTGATCACATATATGGAGTGATCTGTGCAGAGTCTGACCCACATTTTTGTGAGGTATTATTAGTCGTGGCCCAATGCTTACTAGCCACATGACCCTAGGCAAGTCTTTCTCTTCCATTTTATCTACAAAAAAAAAAAAAAAAAAAAGGCCCTGACCTAAATGATCTCTGTGGTTCCATTTGATTCTTGAATAAGGGATTTTCTCTAGTGCTGTTTAAAGCTTGGACTGAAATGAATAATTGTGTATTTGTGTAGTGATAAGAGAGACTGACTTTATGAGGTTTCAGTTTAACACATCCTGATTTTTGAAAATGAGAATTCAGTTGAGGAAGACTTTAGGAACCTAGACTACAATGAAAGGATAGTGGACCAAGATACATTAATCCGACTCTATGAAGATCCATAGAGAGGTTCTGTTGCACCAATCAATATTCTGGGCAAAATTTGGGCATATTGGTCTTCGTCCCTCCTACTCATCTTTCCACTTGTAAGTGTAGCTCTTTCTCCCCCACTTCTGAATCTGGCCTGTGCCTTTGGACCTTAGCAGTCTGTTCACTCCACTCTTCTCCCTGAGTCCCAGGACTCCAAACCTTTCTTCTATATATGGCACCCACATCCCTACTGGGCCCATCTGCCTTGTTTCAGATTCTGGATGTCCAGTCTGTCTGCTCCCCCTCTGACACCTGTCTGCCCCATCCTGCCTTTGGTCAACATTTTGGCCCTCCACGTTGTTGCTGACCCTGATCGGGCCTCTTCTCTATGTTGTTCTGTCACTGCCTCAGATCCGTCTTGGCTCCATGACTGATTCCCAAAGCATGTGTGGGAAGAGTTACCCTGTGAATGCAGCTTGTACAACTTGTCAGTGTGTGGACATGATATGAATGGGAATAAGAGAAAATGAAATATGAGAAGAGGGTCATTGATTTTTCTTTTTTATATTTCTTTTGTTGTCATGACTTTTGCTCAGGAAGCAAAATTATGGGCAAGTTCATTTCAAGTATAATCATTTCATGAGATAATCCGTGCCAATCTGTGTCATGATGTTTGTATTATTATTTGTTTTTCAAGCACCTGCTGTCTCTGGACCCCTTTTGGCCACTGAGTGGAGAATATAGTGGAGAATAATAATCAGGTACTGAAAATAAAGGGCTATCATAGAGGGTACATATAGAGGTTTTGGGGTGTGCAGTGGAGGAGACAACCCATAGTTTGCAGTGGGAGTTGGGGAGTATTCCCAGAGGGAGTGACATTCGGGCTCAATCTTGGGGACATGCTAGGTAAAGGAGACAACACAAGGGCGTGGAAGAGTGAAGAAATTTTGGGGTGACTAGAGGGTCCATGATTGGAATTGGAAAACAAAGCTGTAAAGACAGAACTGGGACCGTGTTCAGAAGTACCTGGGAATGTTGGGATAAGGCGATGGGTGATGACAGGTAATTACCACGAAATCTGAATGAGTTAGGTCTAAATTAACGCACCGTAACTGTGAGGGGTTTGGGAAACAACTCTTGGTAGTGTGTGCTGGGTATAGTATTGTTTGAAGCCAACAATCCTGATTCCTCTCCACAATTGCCAACCATATCTTGCCCTTCTCCGCTGTCCTGGCACTTGGGCGAGTCTCATCTTTTCTTTGAAGTCTCTGTTTTCAGGAGGAGGCACTTGTTGCCTCCTCCTCCCCATTCTCTGACTTGGAGTGAGATTAAGGAATTGTGTTTACTTCAGAGCCAGGGCCAAATGAGAGGCTTTGAATAGATCATTTCTGACTGCATTTCTTCTCAGGGCTGTTTTCTTTCCAGAAAGGCACTATCATTAATTAAAGCAAAACAAACAAAGCAAATCCCAAACAGCTGAGCTTCATATTTTCAAAGACCCATAAACCTCATCAGCATAAAAGAAATTAAATTTGGAGCGTACCTAGTGCAGACATTCATTTTGATGGAGTGTCCCATGCTTTGCTTTATTATCTGGGATGGAGTTTTCTGGAGTATCAGAGCGCTGATGGGTTTTGCCTTTATAGGTCCTGGATAGAAATGGGCTCTGTCTGCAGGAGGCTGCAGCAGCAGAGAGGCTAACAGAAAGTTGAGGACACTTGTGGCCAGCCTGCCCCAGGAGACTGGAATGTGTACCTCTGAGCTGTGGTTGTGTAGGGTTTTGATCTATTTAAAAAGTGGATCGATACAACAGAAGTTGGATGTGTGCATATCACAGTATGTAAGTTGTAACTTACATACTTAAAATTCTAAGTGAAAAAAAAGTTCTTTATTTAAAAAAAATCTTAAAAAATCTTAAAAAAAAATCTTATAGGTGCCTTTTCAGGAAGGGACTTTGCAAACTAGATAGACAATGACAATAATAATGTGATTTGTGGCTTTGGGTCAGTTACTTCTTTTTGTGTTTAGGTGTCCTCATTCTGCAAAGTGGCATACTACTGTTTTGATTTTATTTCTGGGTCTTGTGTCTGGTTTATTTTCCCTTCATAGTGGAATATTACTTAAAAAATACTTTGTAAGAACTGTTTTAAACCTGTGAAAAGCAGCCAGTGTTACAGTTATTTACTTTTTAAGAGTTGGACAGCTTGAGGATTACCTGCATATTTTTTGAAAGATCAAAATCCAAGGCCCAAATCTACTGATTATTCAGTCTTAGCATCTTCATCAGTTTACTGATCTTTTCTTTGAGTCGTGGGATTATTTATATGCTGGCCATCCTGATGGTGGGATATTCTTCTTTCTTGAGTCCCTGTGTTTCTTTCTGATCCCATCATTTTGGGAGCTAAAGCCACAAGAACCCATGAAGCACAAGGATGATGGGTGCTGGGGCTGAGAAGCAGACTGGCAGTATCACATTCTGAACTTGGAGAAGAAACCTTCAGATGAACATATGTGTCTTCTCCTACTCAACCCAGTATGAGCATGGCCCCTGGGAAAATTGAGGAGACCCATATGACAGGCAGCATATTTGCCATTCGCTGTTTTTAAGAACAATGTTTAGATTTTGTTCTGCTGCTGCCTAGTATTTTTTGATCACGGTCACAAGGCCAAGTTTTAAAGACTTCACCTTCTGAGAATAGTTCTTCTTAAAGCCACATGTCAAAACTGAAAAAAGACTGATACATTCTGTTCTATAGGAAAAGTTATGTTCTGTTGGCTTCATCCTGGTGTTCATTGATTTCCAAGCCATGTTTGGCAGAGGTGATGCAGGTGTCCCACAATTTATTTGATTTGAATTATATTTTAAAATACATTTTCACTACTTAGAGACTGTAATAACAAGGCATCACAGGTGACCGACTATGTGACTGATTCTCTTCTAACATGTTGGAGACCACCGGTACATTAACTGGAGACTGTGATTATAAGTTCATCTTTTTAATTTAATTTTTTCTGATTTTACAGTAAAATTTCTCCTGTCATGTCATGTTCATATTTGGGCTTATGGTAAACCATATCCCTGATTTGAAGTTAGCTCTACACAGTTCATTTTGGGGAAAGATGTAGTGCAAACATTTGACCAACAAAGGGTCTATTTTGTGGATATTTAAAGTACTTTCACAGTCAATGGGAAAATGACAAACAATCCAGTAGAAAAATGGGCAAAAAATTCATACATAAGAGTAATAGAAGGAAAGCATACATTTCCAATAAACAAACAAAAAGATGTTCAACCTTATTCAGTGAAAGAGCTGGAAAATTTAGCAGTAGTAGGCATCTTTTAACCCCATCTGTCAGGTAGGTCGTGCTTACAAAGTGAAATGAAGCCCAGTGCTATGGGAGCCAGGCATCATAGATACTTTCATTGTTTTTTTTTGTGGGAGTATAAATTGCTCTGATCCTTTTTTGGAGGGTTTGGGCAATATGTGCCAAGAAAAATAAGGCATATTCTCTTGACAAGGCAGTTTCCCTTCTGTAAATTTATTTCACAGTTGCCCCAATTCTTGTACTTTTCTGTATTGTTTGTATTAAAAACAATAGTATAGTTGAGCTGCTAGAAACAACCTAAGTATCCGTATATGACTAATGAAATTATGGTGCCAGGATTTAAGACAATACTACAGAGCTTAAATGAAAGAGGGAGACAGAGGACAAAGGGAGAGGGGGAGAGGAGGAGGGAAAAAGAGAGGAGAAGGGGAGGGGGAGATAAGATGTGCTGTTAGGGGAAAATGTTCAATATATTGTAAGAAAAAAGGAAGCTATAATATAGTAATTTAGTGTGATCACATTTGTATAAAAAAAGGAAATAGAAGATCTCTTTATGCATATAACTGCATTGAAAATTTCTGGAAAGAGATGCAAAAGAAAAAGAAAACAAATCAAACAACAACAAAAACCTGCTAATGGTGATGGACTCTGGAATTTGACACTGAAATTCAGAGAATAATGAGGGGTCCTCTGTATTTCAGTATATGCCCTTCTGTGTTAATTCAATTTCCCTTTTTATGCCAAGCATGTGGATCTTGAGTGATAGGAAAACTATTTAATGAAAAAGCCCTCCATTTTTCCCATTCTTTAATAATGCCTTCACCCTCCCCATATCTGATTCTAGAATTCTAGTTATTTGTATCCTAAATACTTATAGATTTGTTTTTAATTGAACACAGCTTCAATTGACTTCGGATATACTTATTAAGAAGTAATGACCTTTTGATTGACTTGCCCAGACAGCTCTCTAGACTCTTGATGGGAGGACTGGCCAGGATTTAAGAACAGCAAGGTTTTTCCCTGGTGGGGAAATCAAAGTGGACTTACAGGTGACGTAGCATTGGCTCTATTGCTAGAGATATGCCTTTGGGAAGATTTTTTTTAGCCTCTTTCAACTTCTGTTTGGATCTGTAAAGTGGGGCTAGTTTTAACACCAACTGCAATGTGTTGTAGGAATGAAAAGTTGTACTACTTACAAAACACTTAGAAGGGAGTCCAGAGCTTAATCTGAGTAGCATCATAAATTATTCTTTCATTTTATTTTGATAGGCACACCCACCTCACCTCAGTGTTTCAGTTTTCTTACTTTTAATTTAAGACATTAAAGGTAAAATGGAATGCCTCTTCTGGTTCAAAATTTAATGATTTACTACTCTATTTCCGGTGTAGTGTACTCTTTATTAAGTCCTCCATGGCCTAAGGTTCTGTATGGCTGTTTATCATGTTTGATGGTGAATTTAATTCTGGCTTGTTTTTTATCAAGGGCCCTTGGCTAGCTTAATGAAGACAACATATTACATGATTCATGTTTGTTTGTTTTTTTCCCATTGACAAAAATCATACACATTCTGTATCTTATAATGTCAAGTATTTGAGAATAGATGGAAGGCATAATGTCTACCCATGAGATGCACAGGGACATATGACTTTAGAATTTGGAGGGAGGAGCCACCCATAAAACGGACTGTGTCAATCAAGATGTTGTTGATTGAGAAGGTGGTTGGAGGAAAATTGTGAACAATTCATTATTCTTCCAAGGGGATCCTAGAACTTAAGGTGTGGAAATTGTTCTTCTCTGAATATGCACTTTCTCTGCCTTTCTGGAGTCTAAGTTTTTCCTTTGTGTTTGGCTCAGACCCTCTGAATTTTATTTTCCTACTTGAAAAAATGCCAGATCTTAAGACAGCTGATGGTGTGGACAGAGTGTCCCTAGAAAGAAATGACACTCAATGGCCGGAGAACCTGAAGAGTTGAACTCACTCTGTGTTTGGGTGAGGTGTTGGGAGGGGGCTGCCCTGTGTCCTGGGTCCCCGAATTTGTCAGATTTATCTTACTTTATTCTCACAGACACCCTGGAAGTTGGGCATTTTACCTATGAAGAGTAGAGGCTTAGAAGGGTTACTTTACTTGCCCAAAGTTACAAAGTTCCTAATTCACAGAGACTGGATTAGATGGAGCCCAGGTCTGACCTACTCCTTAAGGGATGTATCTTTTTCTTTCTCCCTCTACTCCTGGTTAACTTTGATTTTTTCATGAACCAGAGTGCATGCTAATTCCTTCCCCTGGTGTAGTTAATTTGTCTTGTTGGTTACAAAGGATTAGTTTGGAGAGTGAGTTTGGAAAAGGAGCTCAGGATTGTGTACTAAAGTGTGGGTCAGCTGAGAGGAGGAGAAGGGAATGACTGTGACTTGGGGCTTAGCCATCCGGCCTTCTGATTCTGTCTCTCCCACTTGCCTTGCTGTGTTTTGGAATAAATAAGCCTTTGTCTGTTTGTTTTTGGTATGTAAAATGGAAATAATTCTACCTTTCTGGGAGGGTTGATGTGAAAAGTAAATGGCAGTTTGTAGCTCGTGCCTGAATCTATGTGCCCCAACTTTGCTTTATAAACCTTCTGATGGCTGCCATGACCATGAGGCCCAACCCCTGCCAAAGAAACCCCCTGGTCTATCTTGGTGGCTGATTCCTGTTAGTACTTCTGCAAGGATCTCTTTATATGGAAATAGATTTAAAATAGCACAGCGGACAGGCACTTCTCCACACTTAGCCCCCTCCCAGCTCTAGGTACAAGATCAAGAGCTGCTGAGTACGGCTGAGGATTTATCGTCAGTTCTTAGTGACTTTCTCATAGAAGTTTCCTCTGCTATAACGAAACCTGGGCTTGTGTTTCTTTTGACAGAGGAGGGAAAAATTAAGAAGTCACATACCAGGTAACAGCTATAGAGCACCTCTCTGTGATGACTTATTTCTTCATCTCTGGGTGAACTTCAAAAAGATCCTTTGAAAGGGAATTATAAATTTTTCTCAAAAAACTTTTGGACACCTGATTTATTTATTTATTTAAAAGATTTTATTTATTTGTTAGAGAGAGAGAGAGAGAGAGCATGTGCACAAGCGCGTGCACACGTGAGCTGGGGGAAAGTGCAGAAGGAAAAGCAGACTTCCTGCCAAGCAAGGAGCCCAGTGCAGGATTCCATCCCACGACACTGGGATCAAGACCCAAGCAGAAGGCAGATGCTTAACTGACTGAGCCACCCAGGCATCTCTGGACAACTGATTTAAAGGCTTTGAGGACAAATCTATTTTAAACTTGGCTGAGGAAGCATATTGTTAGAGGGACAACAAGCACACAAACAGGTAAAACTCTTAGCCAGTTCTTTCTTCTTTGTTTCTATTTATTTTTTCCATAAAAACAAACAAACAAAAAAACCCAACCCAGACACAAATTCTAAGAAAAAAGAGGCCAGTATAAAGGCCTAACTTTAAAACACAAACGCAGGGTGTGATTTGGGGTTGTCTGGGGTTGTTACACTTTAAGGCAGTCTCAAACTTTTTATATTTGAGAAACTGTACAATTAAAATTGATTTCTGGGAGTGACCTTGAGACCTACAAAGTTTCTTATTTATTAGAGAAATCTTCAGTTATTTTCAGAATTGCATTTAACTTCAAGCTAAGAATTTTTTTTTAAGATTTTATTTATTTATTTGACAGAGAGAGATCACAAGTAGGCAGAGAGGCAGGCAGAGAGAGGAGGAAGCAGGCCCCCTGCTGAACAGAAAGCCTGATTCGGGGCTCGATCCCAGAACTCTGGGATCATGACCTGAGCCGAAGGCAGAGGCTTTAACGCACTGAGCCACCCAGGTACCCCTAAGAATTTTCTTAAAATGCTGATTAATAGAAACTTGTAATAGTGGTAACCATTTCACTGTGTGTTGCTATTGGATAGTACAGATAATGTTGCATTATGGTGCTTTGTTTCTTGAGAAGTTACTTTTCTGACAACCTCATCCATCCAGAACACAACCCGAGTCTGTCCAGAAGCAGGTGAGAAAAACCCTTAGCCCTTAAACAGCTACCACAATGCCCAAGCATCACGTTCTGTGGTCGTGACAGAGCTCAGAAATACATTTTGAAGATGTGACATGGTACTGTATGGCTTAGGGAAATCCACATTTCTGTAGAGAATCACACATTCCTCAGTGGTCCATGGGAGCACTTCTCCATTTAAGCCCAGTAATACAATTTATGTTCACATCGATAGTAAACGTGATCAATAAACAGCTCCATTTTCCTCATACACTCTGTTTAAGAAAATCCCAAGTATGCAAATAAAGATTTTTCATTCATCCTGGTCAGTGAAAGATTTGGCACTTAGATTTAGACCACTGTCCTCAGAACAGTACCTGCCTGTAAATGTATAAATGAGTAAGTAAAAGACTTACAGAATATAGATGTTAGGTTATGTAGAACACCTCATTTCTTGGTACTTGAATGAAGAGTTACTGTATTTTGAATCTAACAAATGCTTTTTTGCTCAAGTCTCTGATTTATGGAGAACTTATTCCCCCAAACCAGCCTCCTACATTTTGTTGTATAATGTCTTTTATGTAATTGTTTCACTGCACCCCCCCATCTCTTCCCATTTTTGAGGCAAGAATACAATGTCATCATAATAAATATTTTTTCATTGTAAGGCAGCTTTATTTGGGAAGCAGTTTTAGAAAATACTAGTTAATGAAATTTTCAGCAGAGGCTGTCTGTAGCCACAAGAAAGCATGATTAGATTTTAATTAAAGTATACTTAATTAAATCCTATTGGCTGAAAGTAAATGGAAAAAGTTATTAACCCTCTTTAATTGTTTTCACCAAGCTTTTAGGTGCCCTGCCTGGAGGGGCCTGCTGCTGCTGGCAGGCACAGGAGTCTGTCTGGAGGGATGGATCTTATTTTCTGATCTGCCATGGTTCACTGTTGGCTTCTAGTGCCATATTGGTACATGGCATTCAGCTCCTTTTCTTAATTTTCCAGCAAACTAACTGCATAAAGAAATAAAATTATAAGTCAATAAGCTATGCTCTTTGAATTTTTATCTTTGCTTATATAGCAAAAGGTGTTGGGAAAAGTGCCTTGAAATCTTCTGACTTCTCCCACTCTCGGATTTTGTGGCAAAATTCCCTTTTGTGGAAGGAATCCAATCTAGAATGAGGATCTTCTCAATGTCTTTCCATATGTTAAACATTTTTTTTAAGTTCATTTTTTTTTTTCTTGTCTGATACAAAACTTCCTGGGAGCTCATCATAGGTAGAAAGAAAAGGCAGTAAGCAAACATTTAAGGAAGGGGTCTCTATAAAAAGTAACCATCTTATTCTTGGGAGATAGTTTGTAGTTTGTTTGTTTGATGATTATGTGAGAGGATTTTTCAAATGTTTGTAAATTTTCCTCTGTAATGACATTTCCTTAATAGAAATGTGATAATCCTGGTTCTGAGTCTGAACCTAAATACCTTTCTGAGTGCTCTGGGAAATTGTAATTTCTGCCTTTAAGCAATTGATTAATAAATTAGCTAAACATATCTGAATAGGCACGGGGGAACTCGTGTAACCAGAATTAAAGATAAACATGTCTGGTAAGAAAAATGAAAGCATTCCACTCGCAGTTGAAGGAAGGGCATCTCAAGGATGGTTACTATTTTTCAAAGCCAAAGATGAGAGATCCTGGAGGTTGTATTAAATGAGCCATAAATAATAGACCCTAAAATATAAAAAGTGTAAAACACTATACATGTGTTTTTCCAAGTTACCATCCAACACTGTTCCTGGGCAGTGGGTGACTCTCTTCCATGTGGGATTTGGGGGTACAGCCCTCTTTCTTGCTGTGGTTCTACTCCTCCTCTGGGCTCATATAGGTGGAGAGATAGCCTAAGGAAGAGCAACTGCTTATTTCAAGTCTTTCCTCATTAGAGACACATGTCCTTTCTGCTCACATTCTGTTGGCTAGAACTCAGTCATCAGTTCATACCTCATTTCCGGGAAGGTGGTGAGCTACATGTAGTCCCGCTGAATGCCCAAGAAGCAGGGGGAACCGATTCTGGTGAGCAGCGAGCTTCCCTGCCACAGAGAACATCTAGGTGAAAGTTTGCAAGTGGTTAGCCAGCAAGGCATAATGGCCCTGCTGGTCTTGTTTCTTTTGGCAGCCCAGTACTTGTAGGATTTAGAGCTGGAGCAAACATCAAAAGATCAGGAGATTTCTTATAACTATCTGGGCTTCTGGCTTCTCTTGGAAAATTTGACTTGCTGGCGGTGTTTATTTCATATTCTTGCTTGCCACTCTTGTCTGGAGTTGTCTTGAGCTCTACCCGTACAGAGGCCAGGGGCTTTTTTGTTTGCCATGGTTCTGGCCACTCTCTGTCACCCCTGAGCAGGCCAAGCCTCCGTTTCCACTTTCCACCTTATTCCAGGCCTCCTCCTCTAACTAATGCATGACTCCAGCATTGAAAATGAGAATACTGATTCCCAGCCCTGATATCTCTCTCCGCTCTCCCTTCTATCCCTCCCTCCCTCTCCCTCTTTCTTTCTCTCTCATTATACCAAAGGAGACACTCACCTGTAACTTAGGTCTAAGAAATAATATTCTGGTTGGCTAGGAAAGGTTTCCATGAGCTTATAGGATTGTGAATGCTATTAGAAAGAAGGAAAGTGGGCAGGAAACAAAGGGAGAGAGAAGGAGAAGGAAGGAGGGAGTGGAATGAAGGAAAGAGCAAAGGGAATGCATTCTGGGCTTTTGAAAAAACTTCTAGATCTTTGCATGAACACCTAGCTGCATTCTGTGTAAACATGTTCTATAAGCCCTATTCTGTCCTAAGATTTGTAATTGGAAATGGGATCTTTAGCCTCTAAAACCAGAGGGTAAGAGTAGATTATTTCTTTTTGTGACCACTGTTGCGAGGACTGATTATATACAGCGATGGGTGACAATAAGAGACCAGACAGCGGTGAGCTGAGACAAAGTACTGTCCTTCTGACCGACCAGTCTGGTCATGGGGATTTGTGAAGCCTGCACCGGAGATGCACCAAGTGATTGGTTAGTGGTGCAGCACTCATTCTTCTCTTTTGCAGAGAAGTGTTAGAGGAAGCCAGAGTCTGGAGGTCACTGGGCAGGGTTTTGCTCACTAATCTTACAGGTAGGAGGACTCACTGAGCTGCCTCCATCATGACCCAGTTGTGGTGGTGATTAAAAGAGAAAAACCTCAGGGCCTGGAGCTTGCAATTGCTGTTGATCCAGATATGGCTAGAGTTATAAAATGGACACATTAAGGGAAGTGGTGCCCACGGCTAAGGGAGTCATTGTGAGTTCATCCTTGAACCTATAGATGAGGGCAGCAAGGACACACAGTCTTGTGTCTGGAAAGAGTTTGCTGCATCCTAAGCCCTGTTGCAAAAGCCCAGGTGGCAGGTGGTTGGGCATCACTGCCATACTCAAGGTATCTGTGGCTATAAAGATGAAGGCAGTGGTTTCCAGTCCTCACTGTTAGGACCACTCAGGAGGTATTTAGTAGTACAGATTCTAAAGTTCCATCTCAGACCTATTGTATGAAACAGCTCTTCCAAAAGAAGTTCCGAACCACTTGTATGGTCCCATGGATTTGTTTAAGGGAAGGGTAGAATAAAATTCAAATCCAAGTCATTGGTAGGGTGACCCCAATGCCAATCCCACGCAAATATGTCTCTAGACGTCTGTACTTTAAATCCTCCTCTACATTAAGAGTCATGTAAAACATGGCTTTAAATTTTATATCTACTGATTTAAATTAATAATTATGTTAGCAATAGGGAAAGCAAAATTAAAGAGAGCTTCTCTTTCATGCCTGAAGAAAACCAACTATTAATCTACCAAGCCATAATCAAAACGGGGTCCTTGTTTCTTAAAGTATTTGGCAAGGAGTATCAAGGTCACCTGGGAGTTTGAAAGAAATGAATACTCTTTGGTGCCACCACATATCTGTCGACCCAGAATCTGCATTTCAACAAAATCCCCAGGTGATAACTGTACTCAACAAAGTTTGAGAAGCACTGCACTACCCAACGGATGTCGGAAGCCCGGATACCTTCTGGAGACATAAATAGGATCATGGTCTTTTCCCTGCCAATGCTCATGTGTGAAGTGATGGTTGACAGAGCACGAGGTTGGGGTTTAGCCCAGCAGATGGTTCATTGGTAGAACTGGTGTACCTAAAAAGTACAGTGTTTTGTTTAATTACTTTTGTAGAGTTAGTGTTATTTGTTTAACTTATGATGTCAGGGTTAAAGAGCTAGAATTGAATCCATTTACCTTGGATCATAAAAACAAAAACAAAAACATGTAACAGAACACTTTTTCTGGTTGAGTGTGTATCCAATGCTTTCTGGGCATGAAGATGTTTATTGTTGAAGTTCTGCTGGGAGAATTTATACACTGAATTTGAGTCAGGTCATAGAGTCAACTAAACTTGAATAAGTTTTTTCTTTTTTTTTTTAATTCTTTTTTTTAAAATAGTTTCTTTTTTTAAAAATTTTTTATTTCTTTTCAGAGTAACAGTATTCATTGTTTTTGCACCGCACCCAGTGCTCCATGCAATCCGTGCCCTCTCTAATACCCACCACCTAGTTCCCCCAACCTCCTACCCCGCCGCCCCTTCAAAACCCTCAGATTGTTTTTCAGAGTCTATAGTTTCTCATGGTTCACCTCCCCTTCCAATTTCCTTCAACAGCCTTCTCCTCTCCATCTCCCCTTGTCCTCCATGCTATTTGTTATGCTCCACAAATAAGTGAAAATAATTTCTTATTTTTTATTAACATATAATATATTATTAGCTCCAGGGGTACAGCTCTGTGAATCGCCAGGTTTACACACTTCACAGCACTCACCATAGCATATACCTTCCCCAATGTCTATAACCCTACCACCCTCTTCCCCCCCGCCCCCCGGCAACCCTCAGTTTGTTTTGTGAGATTAAGAGTCTCTTATGGGGGGGTGCCTGGGTGGCTCAGTGGGTTAAAGCCTCTGCTTTTGGCTCAGGTCATGATCCCAGGGTCCTGGGATTGAGCCCCGCATTGGGCTCTCTGCTCGGCAGGGAGCCTGCTTTCCTTCCTCTCTCTCTGCCTGCCTCTCTGCCTACTTGTGATCTCTGTCTGTCAAATAAATTAAAAAAAAAAAAAAAAAAGAGTCTCTTATGGTTTGTCTCCCTACGGATCCCATCTTGTTTCATTTATGCCTTTCCTACTCCCCAAACCCCTCATGTTGCCTCTCAACTTCCTCATATCAGGGAGACCATATGATAATTGTCTTTCTCTGATTGACTTATTTCACTCAGCATAATACCCTCTAGTTCCATCCACATTGTCGGAATAAGTTTTTTCTGCGCTGATTATTGTTTTTCTCTTACTCATATCCCTTTCCTGATAACTCTTGGGCAGAATATGATGAACACAGAAATGCTGAAAAGCCATAGTAATCATTAGTCATTATGGTTGGTAGGATTTTGGTATTTTTTGTAGTTATATAAGCAATAACTTACTAGCAATAATTATTTCCTTAAGCAGTAATTTTTAATTTGCTTTCATGAGGCCTATCCCCAGAGTGTGGTTTGCAGATGAATCTGAGCAACAAAAACCACCTTGGCAAATGATTTTATATATACTTGTATTTTTTGGTCTGGGTAAGAAAACTCTAAATTTCACCCAAAGCACACAGGATCTATTTCGGCATCAGCCTGATAATGAGACAGTAATTGGTGTGTAAGCCGTTCATTCTCCAAGCTTTCTCACGGGGCATAATTTGTCTCTTATTTGTCAGGGATGGGTTCTGAGAAACAACACTCCCATTCACGATGGGCAGAGCAAATGTACTAAAACATTATCATAGCTGGGATTAATGGTCCACTATGGATTTATGTCAAGAATGTTAATGATTTGTTTATGAATAAGTGGGCCTGTCGCATGGTGAAACAGTAGCCTGCAGAACTGCTGAATGGACAGTTTGCTTGCAGAGGATTCTTGGAGGAAATAAATACTCTTGCCAGGCCTTTTGCATCTCTTAAATCGCTACTGTGAATTGACTTTGGAATTTGAAATGGCGGCGTTTACCTCACCAAATCCTTTGCTTGTTATCGCAGACCTTGTAACTCGGAATTTTCTCGATATAATTTGGAGAAAAGTATTTTCTTTTTAGGATTGCATAGAATTTGGTTTTGTAAAAGATTGAGAGAATACTAATTAAACCTCTCATTGAGCAAAATCTGGCTCTGCCCTTGTTCTCCCCACCAGACTATGGTAAAACGTAATCAAACTTTCTTGAAGTACATGTGAATGTGTGGACAATAGGGATTTACAGTAGATTTTAATTGGTAGATAAAAGTCACTTACTGCTGGGTGGAGTCCAAGCGATGACAAATAAGTCAAGATTATATAGTGATTCATATACGCGCATACAGATTGATGTAAAAAATGTGTGTGTATATGTTTGCATATAGAATAGGTATGTGTAGATGTGTGCGAGTGTGTGTGTGTGTGTGTAAAACCTGCCGTGTAAATGTTTATGATGTAATTTAATGATGTATATTCTAGCTACTTTTTAAATATTCACCTTTTTATGAATGATGATTTTGGCTTTCTCTTGAGAAGAAATTTGAACTTAAATGTTATTCTATTTATATAAAAAAGATTAATTTATTTTTCCTTTTTTTTTGGCTTTGGGATAGAATTAGTTGAGTTTTTCTTGACTTACATTCAAAGGCTCTTAATAACTTAAATAGCAAAGTAACTTTATATAAAGTTTTAATTATAATCTGGGAAGTTTCATACTGCAAATATGACCTAAAGGATATTAATAACTAGGCTTCTATATAATCAGAAAAAAATGTATAATAGTTACCTAATGAAAGTGACATCAGTATTTACCTGGTAGAAAGGACCTGCAACAATTAATTTGCTTGGTCCTTACAATACTCCTAGTTGTTTTGTGACTATAAAGTCATGGAGTCAAGCCTCAAATCAGAACCTTTTGTGTCTAGACCGCATGTTCTTTCCATTGTGGACTATCACAAGATGAAAACCCATGTGACCTCACCCTTCATGTCCCTCTCCCCTTTCTGTATTCCCATCACGCTGTTCCAGTAGGTGGATAGACTTGCTGAATGCTGTTGGGGAAAAAAAGAAAAAAAATAAATAAAAAAATAAAAAAAATAAAAAGCTGGGCACAGATGGCCTTCCAAGGATCAGAGAACTCCTTGACATGATGTGAAAATCTTGTGTAGATCTCTTGTTCCTTGGGTTGTGTCTGATTCTTCAAGAGGTTCATGATCTTCCAAAAGATAATTTGTCCATATATTAAGTTATTAACTCAGTGCATGTCTAATCATACTGGAGTAGCTGGACGTGTGTTCTTTTTTACCATCATCGTGTTGTAGAGCAAAATGATTCTGAAGTTAGGAAACTGATCTTCCTACATACTTCCAAGGTGATCTCATTTCTCTTGAGTCAGACCCTATGGAGATTTTACTCCACTCTTAACTGGCAGTTCTTCAATAAGCAACATATATAGCCTTGACTTCTGACCATTCTACATTTCACCATCTGAGAAGGGACTGAGTACAGGTAAGTTTGGCTCTTTCATTTTAATTTTGTAGCGGACCTCAATAAGGTCATTAAGCAGATGTTTCAATTTGGAATAGAGTTGTTAGCAGAGACAAATTAAAATTAAATCCAGAGGATATGTGTTCAGCATCAATCGTGAACAAGGAAATCTTCTCCATGCTTGGGGATGAGGTGAATGAGGCCTGGGCAGGATGCTCAAGGAGTGGTACGTCCACTCATGCGTAGACTGTGATCAGGATTAACCTGTATGCACAGCGCCTTTGTATTCTATTGCTCACATTTGTGTCCATTGAACCTTAGCGTACTAAATATTTCAAGGTAAGAGTGCTCTACCAGAAATGCTAGATTATAGTAATATACTATATATAAAGTACAGTGGTATACTTTATGCATGCTGTATACTACAGTAGCATACTATCTATAGTATAGAATGTGTACCTAGTTATATTATTTATTTTTCTTATATTCATGTATTTTGGCTTTAGAATTTCCTTCCCGTGTTCCCTCCATAGACGTAATTGTAATAAGATTGATTCTGCAGAGAACTAAAAACCTATCCTATTACCCTATAGCCCTACCTTTTGCATCAGGGATTTTTCACCTGGCTCTGTTGACCTCAAGGACTGTCATCCTCCAGGACTCTTTCAAATCCTGGTGTCTATTAGAATCACTGGGAGGTTTTGTTAAAAATGGAGATAACTTTCTCCGAATCAGGAATCTTCTATTGTGACCAGCTTTCGAAATGATTCTGAGGTAGAATGGGTTCTGTACATGTACTTTATAGAGGAATAACCACAAACTTCTGGAACTTTTTCTGAATTTGGATTCTGTTTCTTTCTCTAGGGACAGGATCCACAGTTTTGTTTAAAATCTTAAAGGGGTCTGAAATCCAGCAAAAGTTTATGAGCCACTGTTCTTGTGGCTGGAGTGGAGGACATTAATTGTAACCATACATCTGTTACTTTTTTGAGCTTGGGAGGTAAATAGATTGAATTCACAGGCAGTGAGATGAAGTCATATTGTAATCGTAATACTATTAGAATAAACCATTTTTACTTTCAAACTAAAAATGCACTACTTTTGGAACACTCTTTTATGTCCTTTTTCAATAACACTTAAAAAGCAATACTAGTTGATGGCCAGGTGACATTTACAGAAAGATTAAGTTTATGTTATAAATGCGGGAGTACGTTACTTATACCTTACCTGAGCCAGATGTGCTGGAATGTGCAGACATTTTATGTTCTTATACTACAACAGGCAACTTGAAACCCTTTCAGGCAATTAGCTATCCCAGCCCAATATCCCTGGAAATTTTGATTTTATGCCGAACCCCTCATCTGTCATTCATTTTCATAGAAATAGAATGAGAAGAAGGCATTAATAACTCAGAGCAGGCACAGTGCTAGGAGAGATGAAATAATCATGTTATCAAAGTAATTGACTCGAATTCCAAGAACAATTCTGCTTTGAGGTTCAAAGAGAGAAGCGAACAAAAGCCAAGTTGATGCCTGCCCTGGGTTTGTAGCCTTGTCAGTTCTCGAAAACTTCTTGGTAATGAGGACTTTTTTGCAGAGTGGTGATAAGAACCTCATAGTCTTCAGACATGTTTTCTGTGCTTCTAGACAGTCAAATTAATAGGTAGTGTTTCTTTAGGGATTGGGTATGCTTTCCTCTTTAAGAAATATTTGACAGTTGTTCCTTGGAATTGTCAGGGTCCTCTCTGTGAGTGAAGAGACAAATAATTTAAGTGCTAGCTTCATTTCCATGTCTCTTCACATAATAGCAGGACACAGGGAGGAAGTGCAGGCTTAAAAACACTGTGGGAGCTGCAGTAATATGGCTTTCGCTGGCTAAGGCAGTGAAAGTTTTTCATCTTCAGAGGCAGGAAAAAAATTCCATTGAAGCAAAACTGAATGTGGTATATCGTTAAGAAAATACAAATCAAAACTACAAGTAGTAGATATCTACTTCACACCTATTAGGATGGCAGCTAACAAAAAGAAAACCCAGAAAATAACAAGTGTTGGAGAAGATGTGGAGAAAGAGGAAGCCTTATGTGCATTGGTGGGAATGTAAAATGATACAGCCACTGTGGAAAACAGTATGGCAGTTCCTCAAGAAGTTAAAAATAGAATTGCTATATTAGCCAGCAATTCCATTTCTGGGTATAATACCCCAAATAATTGAAAACAGGGTCTTGAAGAGGTGTTTGTGTGCTCATTTTTATTACAGCATCATTCACAGTAGCTAAAATGTGGAAGCAGTTGACATCCATTGTTGGATGGATGGAAGCACAAAATATGGCATTGACATATGGAATGTAACTCATCCTTAAAGCTGGGGTCTGCCACCAAGGATGTCTTAGGGAGTGGAGGATTCAACCTAGGGAAATAGTTACTGCCTGTATTTAACAGACATTTATTTGTTCAGTGTCCCTCTGTGCAAGGTGTTGGCTAACATGTGGAGTAGAACTCAAAGCCAGATCCATTTATTTCTCCTTTTGAACCTGATATTTCTACCAGGGTTGAGATGCCTTTTTGTCCAAACAGTTGAAATAGTCTTAGTTTTTTTGTTTTGAAAACAGTGGTATTGTCATAGTAAGAGATTTCATGGTATAGAAAGGTATGGAAAAGAAATGAAAACTCATTAAGACTGTACTTAATGTTTTGGTATATATTCTACATTCATATATATCTATATACATATATATATGTATGTATGTGTATATACACACATATACACATACATACACAGGCACACGCATTTATTGACAAAACAGGAAATAAGCAATCCACTCTGCCTTGTGACCTGCTCACTTGGGTTAATATGTTATTTGACATAGTTCCAGAATGATGTGATTTGTTCTCTATTTGCACTTTTAATGGCTAGGAATAAATTTAAGAGATTGTTAGATGTTTTGGTGAACATCATGTCTTTCTAATGATGGAGTTAAATTTAGTTATGAAAAGAAAGACAATGTGGTTGAAATGCAAGAATACAGAGACAGACACATAGCAGAGTGGGCACTGGATCTCACGCTGCTGGCAGAGATAGAATCAGTGGCAGCTGATAAACATGGGAAGTTTGGGGGCAAGAGACTTTGCAGAGACCTTGTGTTCTTCTTGGATGCTGAGCCTTGTCAGAGGGTCTGGTTCTGAAATGTTCATATTTGCTTGACAAGCCTTGAGTGCCTACCGTGTGCTTAGCAGTATCTAAATTACTGGTAGTACTGGGTTAAAAAACCCTTTTTATTTCCCCAGAGGATCTGCTGGTATAGTGGGGGAGGCAGACACACTCACAGCTTTGGTGAGATATACAATACATAGAGATTTGGATCAGCTTCTCAACAGTGAGCTCAGCAGATATCAGGCCTTGGAAAGAAAGAGTTCCTTTATAATGTCTATACAGTATTGGGTCCATATTGATGCTGTTTAAGTCATCAATTATTTTCTCAGTGTCTGAAGTATAAAGGAAAAAAATAAAAGACTTTGGGATAAATGTCTCCCAAATAGCTCTTAATATATTTTCACTTGATTTTTCTTGGTCCTGTAAATAAGGGAAGCGCAGGCGGATATGCTTACCTGGGAAGGAATATAATCACTTCATAGATGGCCAACGCCTCCCTTCCTGCTGGATCCAGGATAAGCTGGAGAAGTGAAACAACAGAGTGACCCCTTGGCTCAATAGCTTCACAAACGAACTCAAATTTCCTTCTCTCACTTCTCCCTTGTGGGGGAATCTGAGCCTCCTGCCAGAACAAAGAGAAGTGAGACTGAGTTTTAAGTTGACCTCTTGAAAGTGTTGATAACAATAGTTCCCTAATATTATGTGTGTGTGTGTGTGTGTGTGTAGCACATGTAGGAACATTTTGTTATTTGATTTAAAAATTAAATGTCTTTGATATATAATACGTGTTTCATTACCTATGCACATTCTGACTTGTAACATACTGAAATACTGTTGAAATATTATTATTGATTGGCTTTGATGGAAAAATATTCTTATTTTTCCTATTTATTTTTAACTAGAAGTTTCACATTTATTTTAAAGAGTTATCTTCTTTGGAACATTAAGGAGCTTTTTAAAAATTCAGTCATAGAGTTATAGATTTCATAAATCCCAAACCTGTTTGCTTAAGGAAGTGTACTCTAATTAACCTTACTTTTTACTTCATTATCTGTGTCCTTGTTATCTGAAAAATATAATGTTGTTGTTTTATTATAGTCAACCACAAAAAAAATGCATGTTTGTTAGAAGTCTGCTATGAGCCATGTACTGTTCTAGGTACCAGAACAATGGCACCAATACAATCATAATGGAGAACAAGAGAATTCTTGCTCTCCAGGGTTGATGCTCCCATGTTGGAAGACCTACAACAAATATACCATCAATAATTGAAACTGTATAGAAGATAAAATGAGGTAACATGATACCTGATTAGCTCAGGCAAAGCAAGGGCTCTCTGAAAAGACATTCTTTGAAACTTGAATAATGAAAAGGCAGTTGTCTCCTGAATATTTAGGTATATTGTAGGCAGAAGGGACGGCATCTGCAAGGGCTTTAGGGCTTTAGGTTAGGAACAAGCTTGGTCACGGTGTCTAGGACATTCCTAGGAAACAGGACAGAAGAGGAAGAGGTTGGAAAAGTAATCAGGAGTTAGACCTTGTCAGCCATAGTAGGGTGTTTGGGATTTTATGCCATGAGTGATGGGAGCTGTTGGAGAGTTTTCACTGGAGAGTTGACCTATGATCTATTCTTTCAGAAAGAGCATTGTCTGTCTGTTGTTTTCGAGGATGGATTGGCAAGCGAAAGTAGAGGCAGGGAGGCTAGTTATGGGGCTGTTGAACTGAACCTACAGGAGAGACGTTGCTCTAACAGGGGAGGTGGTGAGCAGTGGTTGGATATGGGATCTATTTTGAATATAGATCCTATAGAATTATCAATAGATAAGGAATGGACTCTCAGAGAAAGAGAGATCAAGAGTGTTTCCTGGGATTTTAATTTAAGCAAATACACGAATGGTGGTACCATTTACTGAGATTGAAAGGACTCCAAAGAGAGGATGGCATATTTTTAAGATTTTATTTATTTATTTGACAGACAGAGATCACAGGTAGGCAGAGAGACAGGTAGAGAGAGAGAGAGAGAGAGAGAGAGGAGGAAGCAGGCTCCCTGCAGAGCAAGAGCCCGATGTGGGGCTCGATCCCAGGACCCTGGGATCATGACCTGAGATGAAGGCAGAGGCTTTAACCCACTGAGCCACCCAGGTGCCCTGGCATATTTTTAGAGAAAGATCTGTGTATTCTGTTTCGGCAGCATTAATTTTGACATACTTGCTCAGATTCAAAGTAAAGATACTGAGAAGTCAAGAAGTCAACTGTACTAATCCATATCCCAGATGAGAAGTCTTGTCTAGGTGTATGTGTTTGAAAGTTACTACTATATAGCTGGGATTGAAAACTATAGAACAGAATGACATTATGGGAGAGAGTGTGGACAGAGAGGTGGTCTGAGAACAAAGCTCCTTTGATGGTTACTCCTATGCTAGACCTTGAAATAGTTTATTACCACATCCACAGCTGCTCAGGACAGATGTTGAGAACATATTATTGTTTTACACCTTGTAAATGCTTGAAAGCTATTTATGATGCATATATAAATCCTGATAAATTTTGAAAACATGCAAAAATTTCATGTGTTCCATTTTGTATCCTTCTAGTACAATGGGAAGGATAATAAATTTGGGGAAGATTTGTGCATATAGTTTCCAAGAAATATTTGTCTTGTTAACAATGCTTTCTCAGTATGCCCAAATTTATAGCTTCCTGTTACTTTAAACCTGAAGGCTATCAGGATTTTATTTGAAATTGGTTGAATTTTCATCAAGAACTCAGAAAAATCTCATTTCAGTTGTTCATTGGTATTACAGCTTTAAAACCTTGGATTTTAAACCAGAACACTAGATTTTGAATGGATTGAGTTTTTCAGAGAAATGAAATGCAGGGCCGCTGGGTGGCTCAGTCAGTTAAAGGTCTGCCTTCTGCTCAGGTCATGATTCCAAGGTCTGGAGGTACAGCCCCAGGTTAGGCTCTCTGTTCAGCTGGGAGCCTGCTTTTCCCTCTCTCTCTGCCTGCCACTCCCCCTGCCTGTGCTCTCTCACTCTCTCTCTGTCAAATAAATAAAATCTTAACAAAAAAAAATGAAGTGCATTTGAAAACAGTCATAAAAGGAAAAACAATGATTTAATAAATAGTAAGATTCCATTATTTGAAGAATTACAAAGAAAGTGTGCAGTCTAGATAAGACCATGGTACCCTCATCCCCCTAGTTCAAGAATCTCAAAAATAAAAGCAAGATGAATTATATTACTTGTCCTCTGTTATGGGAAGAAATTTTAATCTTGTTATGGTACCACATTGTAATCGTTTATCATCCAACACAATATGTTTAACACTAAGTGTGCATTGTTTCTATAATTTTACTTATTTTGTACTTGACATGTATGGTGGTCAACCTGTGCCATAAGAAATATAAGATATATAGGATACAATTACGTAAGGTAGGTAAAGCATAATCATTTACTATTCTGAAGTGATTTCACATTATTACAATGTACCTTTTCTTTTTGAGTTTGATAGAGTCTAATTAGTATATTATTATCTGATGACTTTTTACTGGATATTGGGTGTAATTTCCAGTACTTTAAAATGACAACGATAGTGTCCAAGAAGCTTTTTCTTTTCCCCAGTCATTTGTTATAATTTTTTTTTATAGGTTTCCATGTACTATTGGGGGCTACCAATTTTCATTTATATTAGTTAAATCAACATTATTCCTTATATAATTGACATTCTTTGCATGTCTTTTTTATAGTTGATTCTTCAGTTTCTGAAAGTGGTTTCTTAGTGTCTCATAGTATTATCTGCCATTTTTCTTTTGAAATTTGAACATATTTTGTGTTATATCTTTTGATTGTCCATTATTTGACACATAAAGATGCACAATCATTGCAGTTTAATTGAAAATTTTGCTCATAGTCAGTATACAATAATAAATGTTTTTGTCTTATATTCAATAATTGATGTTCTCTTAACATTTTGTCTATTTGCCATCCTTTTATTTTTAACTCACTTATGTAGTACTATGTCATTGTTATTTACCATAACATTTTACTAGTAAATATTCAGTAAAAGATTTTTTTTAAAAGATTTTATTTATTTATTTGACAGAGAGAGATCACAAGTAGGCAGAGAGGCAAGCAGAGAGAGAGAGAGGAGGAAGCAGGATCCTTGCTGAGCAGAGAGCCCGATGTGGGACTCCATCCCAGAATCCTGAGATCATGACCTGAGCTGAAGGCAGAAGCTTAACCCACTGAGCCACCCAGGTGCCCCAAAAATTCAATAAAAGATTTATGTCAGCCCTAGGCAAAGCACATAATATACATTTTTTATAATCCATACAAAAACTTTGGGAGGTAGATATCCCACTATATGGTTTTATTGTTGTTGTTGTTGTTTGGTTGGTTGGTTTCTTTTAAAGATTTTATTTATTTATTTGACAGAGAGAGACAGAGCCAGAGAGGGAACACAAGCAAGGGGGAGTGGGATAAGGAGAAGCAGGCTTCCTGCTGAGCAGAGACACTGATGAGGGGCTCAATCCAAGGACCCTGAGGTCATGACCCAAGCTGAAGGCAGATGTTTAATGACTGAGCCACTTGGGTGCTCTACTACTATATGGTTAAAGGAAGTGAGACCCAAAGCATAAACATAACTTTTGTAGGATTAAATAACTAATAATGGTGAAGCTGGGGTTTTAAGTTGGGTCTGTCTGACCTAGAAGTCTGCTCTGCATTGTCTCTGAAGATAGTTGTATATGCAGTTTGATTTGAGTTGTGTGTAACCCAATCTGAGAAAGTTTAACAAGATAATTTGACCCATTTATATTTGTTGTTACAACTGATGTACTGGTGACCATTTTGGTCATCTTATTTTGAGCTTTGTTTTTTCCATGTTTCCTTATACTGCACATTTTAATTATACTTAATTCTCTTTTCTCCAGTAATCTGGAAAGGATAGATAGTTTTTTATTTTTGAAGGTATAGATTCTTTAGTTATATTTGAAAAATGTTTTTGAAAAACCCAACCTGTATTTATTTTCTTACCAAGTTAACAATGAAATTGTTTTTACTTCCTCTAAGTATAAAAAGGAGTTCAATAAACTTTATTTTCCTCTCCTCTATTTTCCAGTCTTTGAGAATATAACCTAAGGTTTTATACCCAGGCTATTATTGTTGACTTATATTTGCATTATGCATCTTCACTTTCAAGAAATAGTTTTTGAGTTTTATCTTCAGGATATTATATTTATATATTAGTAATTTTTTAGATTCACTTTGATGTTTAATTGTGATGTAAAATTGTTGAATTTAGTGATCAATCCTCCTATTGTTATACTTTTCCTACATTTGGATTCTTAATTTTGATATTTTTCTCACTTCCCATCTTTCACTACATTTATAAGAAGAGAAAGAAATGTGGGTGAAATGTATTTTGAATATTTCCATATAAATGGCCTCTTGGGTTGATTCTTCATTGTTTTTATAAGAATCCATGCTCTGAGTAATATGCAGTTATGAAAAGAAATTAAGAATTATCTCTGGGACATATTGATAAGCTAAAAAAAAAGCTAAGTGGGAAAGGTTGTGTATGGTATCTTATTGTTTAAGGAAGGAAAGAAGAAATATATGGATGTGTGTGTGTGTGTGTGTGTGTGTGTGTGTGTGTGTGTGTGTGTGTGTGTGTTTAGTAGCAGTAGTACATAGCATAATAAACTAAAGAACTAAAAATGGGGGTTACTATGGAGGAAAGAAGGACAGAGTAGAGGTGCTGGGGATAGAAACTAGAATTTTATAAATACAGCAAAATTTTGCAATAATTTACCTAATTTTAGATAAAATTGAAGCAAAATGAAATGTTTAGTCTGTAAAAACTGAAAGCAATATTTAAACAATGAAAGCAACTCTGTATCAAGTTGATGATTTAGCCTCATAGAAAAGAATTCATCTGACTGTCATTTACTAGTGAGATTTAACCTAAAAACAAAGTCCCAAGTCTGCAAAGATATCTGAAAATGCTTTTAGTAATAATTTGCTTTACTAATCTCTTTATAGTAATGAAATTGGCATTGTTTTCCTGAGCTGAGTATGTATGTTTCTCTCTACATGTGTATAATATATGCATGTATAAATGCAAGGTATATATGTATATGCATATATTCATAGTACATGTATACCTAATCATTGTTTTATTCTAATACTGCACAATATTTTCCCTCTATTATTCCTTTACAATATCCTGTGTGGTCATATACTCACACTCACATATACTGAAAGGTAGATAGTAGGCTATCTATAATATTCTATTATATATATTCTATATACATTATAAAATAAAGCAAATTCGTAATTATGTGAATGTTACTAAAGAACCAAAATTTTAGTAAATATACATAATCAAGAATTACATATAAACCTTGTATCCTAAATTTGACTTGGAAATATCTTTGTATTTAGTGTAATCCTGCTATTGTTTCAATTCACATTCTCCTTAGTTTTAAAAATTTCTGTTTCTCAGAGGTAATGTCATCTTATATGCTATTGAATTTGCAAAAATGGCTTTCTAAAAGTTTCTTCAAATTCATATATAAATAATACATGAAACCTTGCTTTTTCATATAAGTTTTTATAATGATATTTTCTTTCTCTTGTTACATTTTTTCAAAGGCTCTGTGTTGTTACTTCTCTTTGTAAGAGAAATGCCTAAATTCATAAAGATTGAGGTAGTAATAAATCTTATGTCTTCCAGGGCTTTAAACCAATTATTTAGTTTTTGTGTGTATGTGTCATTTTTTTCCTTTTCTGACCTCGATATTAAATAGACATTTTGAAATTATTTTTTGAAAACTCAGAAGTTTCAATATTCCCTTGGAATAGCTGTGGGTCTGCTCTAAGCCCAGAACAACAAATTAAATTTAATTTCCTCCTAGAATTTTCATTAGGTTTTCTGGACCATAGCTCAGTGGCAAGGGACTGGAGATTATTCTTGTTATGCATGGAGGTAATAAGTCGTCTTTGACAGTGTCTTTCCATTCCGCAACTTCAATACCTCTTCACAATATTGCTTGCCCTCTTGGGAAGCCATTTTGAAAATAACATATGGCTTCTTTTTCATTTTGTGAAACCAGTGTTTAATTTGGCTGGGAGCAAATTGTACTTGACATTAATTCTACTTGTTTTTATTTCTGGAAAAGTGACTCTGAAAGGTCATTTTCCAATAGGACTACAATATAATTTTATTAAGTGCATAGTATTTATTACATGGTAATTAAATTCTTCACACACACACACACACACACACACACACACACACACACACACCCATTCACACAGGACTTGACAAATAACAAAATGCAGCCCTTTTCTGTAATTCTCCAGAGACCTGACCCACAAGAGCAGCGATAGTATCATTTGTGTTTACTCCTGGTCTGTGTGGTAGACTAACAATGACTGCACATTTGTTGCTACTTCTCCCCTTGGAAGATGGAGTCTAATTCCACTCCCTCCGAATCTGGCTTCACTTTATGACTTGTCCAATAGGATATGGCAGAACTTTCTCAGATTCCTGATGCTGAGTCAGGAGCAGTGTTATAGCAACAGCTTCTGCCACATCTTTTAGAACATGGTCTCTGGGAGCACTGAGCCACCAGCTAAGAGAGCCTGATGACCCTGAGCCCATCCTGGGGAAGCCATGTGCAAGGGTTCTAGCCAACTTGAACTCAGCCTTTCCAGCCATGTCTCCTGGGTTTCCATGCATTATCTACTTTAATCCCCACACCAACCCTGTACATCACAGGTGTTATTACGATTTGTATGTTTACAGATCGGCAAATAGGCTTATATAAATCAGGAAGCTGCTTATATATGTTCTATAAAGTACATCTTTTATTTATTTATTTTTAAAGATTTTATTTATTTATTTGGGAGAGAGAGAGAGAGGATGAGAGAGAGAGCATGAGAGGAGAGAGGTCTGAGGGAGAAGCAGACTCCCTGCTGAGCAGGGAGCCTGATGTGGGACTTGATCCTGGGACTCCAGGATCACGACCTGAGCCGAAAGCAGTCACTTAACCAACTGAGCCACCCAGGTGCCCCTAAAATACATCTTTTAACCTCTAGTCTTCCATATGCTGTTTCTTAGATTCTTCAAACTGTGGCTTGTGAATTACGGCTTCCTATTTATGCTGGTTCAAGAATAATTTCTTTTTTTTATTGAACCAAAATACATTTCATAGTTATAAAGTAGTACAAAATTAGTCTTGTAGAGAGACCGTATTGTGTTCAGTGCACTTGATTCTGCTGCTATTGATATGTGGGGACAAGAGAAAGAGCCAGAAATGTCAAAAGGTCCTTTTTTCGGTCTTTGGGCGTGTGGTAAGGAGGTCACCCTCAAAAGTGTCAGGCACACCTTCCAAACAGAAACAGACTAAAGCAGCTGACGCACAGTCCATAGAGATGGATCTTGACAGAGAGGGTAGAAAAGGTACTCCAAGGCCAGTTAGTGAATGGTCTTGTGCATAAAAAGAACGATTTCTTGGGGCACCTGAGTGGCTCAGTGGGTTAAAGCCTCTGCCTTCGGCTCAGGTCATGGTCTCAGGGTCCTGGGATTGAGCCCCGCGTCGGGTTCTCTCTGCTCAGCAGGGAGCCTGCTTCCCCCTCTCTCTCTGCCTGCCTCTCTACTTGTGATCTCTCTCTGTCAAATAGATAAATAAAATCTTTGAAAAAAAAAAAAGAACGATTTCTTCATCTTAATTGTTAGTAAAAAAAAATTATCCCTATTTTTTGTATTTTTTTAATACTCCCTATTTTCTTCTAATAATTTTTCTTTCTTTCTATGCTCTTCTTTATATAATGTGTGCTCATCCTCATGGAAGGAAGGAAGAAAAGAGGGGAGGACACCAGGAATACCACTAACATTCTTGGGGGGCCTTTAATTAGTCAGGCATTCTACTGGGTGCTAGCACCCTGAGCTATTAGCACAGAACATCTGTTATTCCAGGTTTAAATTTTAAAGCTTTTAACATTTGAATTTTTTAGACTGATTGGGTTTCCTAAAGCTACGTGACTCGTAGAAGGTAGAACTGGATTCTGAGTCCTTCTAAATCCCTATTTCTGACGATATGCCTCACTATCTCTCCTAAGCCTGCTTTTTGGTTGGTGAGATTTATTTTACTTACATTTGACTTACCAATTCTTTTAAAAACCCTAATCCAATTTAAGAGTGCTGATTCACATATTGCATGGCATTCCCTGGTGCTCTGAACTTATTAATTTTGGGGGAAGTATTAAGAGTGTCTAAATATAAGCTCATGAATGAACTTGCTGAGTGGATTGAAAAATACCCCTAAGCCTTTTAGGTCTTAGTTGCGGGGCACAAATTAGCTGCTGAACTCACATTTGCTCATGGTGAAGATCTCTTTGAGGCACTGGTGCATGTATCATTTCGTGTGTTCATGAGACTTCTTTTATAGATGGAACTGGGCTCTGCACTGTGTCAAATGAGCCCTGGGAGAGGAACCCAGGTATATAAGAATCCCCTTCCATTCTCAAAACTGGTGTTTGTTTGTGGCCTTGGAAACACCCTCTTCCCAGACCACTGAGCCATGTGGCTGAGTTGCTGGCTCCCTTTGCTTGATACCTGTGAACAGTTTTGTCTAGCCCCGCCATTGCTAATGGGGACCACTTTGCCTTCCTCCCAGGAGATATTTGGCAATGCTTAGAGACAACTGGGAGATACAACTGTTATCTACTGGGTAGGGACCAGGGATGCTTCTAAACAACCAGTCATACCAGGAAAACCCCACGACAAAGATTTTTGGGGTCCAAATGTTTTTTTCATTATTGCTTCACTTAAGATGTTTTTCCCTAATAATACCCATCCCAGTGAATTTTACTATATGATACTATATAATGGTTTCTGTATTGAAGTTGTATCTGTGATTCATATATAAAAAGAGTAAGGCTTTTTCAGCCCCCCCAAACCCATTTGCCTCCATGGGGCCATACAGCCCCCAATGAGAATGCATGCTTCCATGGGAAGCATGAGAACAGAGAGGCTTGGAAAGAACCCAGTTCACAAATAATCCTTGAATAGGACAGAACAGAAACCAAACCAAACCAAACAAGAAAATGGGAAAAGTCAGTATGCCTAGGAAATTAACGAGAGTGTTTGGAAGCAAACTGTCTGTCTCGTGCAGTACCATCAGTAGTCAACTGTAAGTTGCAGATGGGTGGATGGAACAGGTTCTCACTTTCTCTTTCTCCTGCCCCTCAATAGGCACAAAAGCCCCCAAGTTCTCCCTCCATACAATCTACAGGTAGGAATTCAAGGATCAGGTCCTCCCTCTACCTGCCCATCTCCCTTCTGGTTGGTCCATGAGTGGGCATCTCTGTTTTGTTAATTCATTTTAACAGTCTTCAGTGGTGTCTATTCAATATTTAGCAGTGTACCCGACACTGGGGTGGCCCCCAGGCAGACAGATGTGGACCTGTCCTGTGGTATAGCCCAGTGTGGCCCAGCTCTCTCTAGTCTCATAATACAACCAACAGCACTTTGATATTCTCCACTATTTTTACATACCTGCATGCTAACCAGAGTATTTACTCCCCAGTGTCATTAAATCGACCCATCTTATTAGGTAATACATTTATTTAAAAAGGAATATCTTTGTCATTGCTTTCATGGGAACCTCATCTCACTGCCATAAATAGAAGGAAATGACCAAAACAAAGTAGGAAAAAAATAAAATAGTTGACAAGATATTGTTTTCTGAGGGCTCTGAGCTTGGAGCTGTTACTCTGGGCTAAAAAGGAAGATTTACATGTAAGAAAGGTATTCAGGAAACCGGCACCAAACCAGACTGTCACCTTGATATGATTTGAAAGGGAATTGAAGTGGGCATGACTTTCACCCGAGGTGATTCAATATTACGTAATGCTTTCTCCGTGTCCTAAAATCGTCTCCTGTACCCCCAGGGTCTCTCTTACATTTTGGGAAACATTTGTTGGGCTCAGCCCAGTCAATGTTATGTCCCTGCCTTTTCTGCCCCTGAATGGCCTGTGGTCGCCTCAATAGTGAACTGTACCTATTTGAAGTTTCTTCTTTTTCGTTGTGTGTCTAGTCCCACACATCGTGCCCGGCACAGAACAGCGGCTCATGGTTTACTTCTTAATTGCAAGGTCCAAGGATGCGTCCTCATGGTGCGTCGCCCCCGGTAATCCACAGGGGGCGCTGCTCCGAATGAGGGCTGAGCGCAGGTCCGTGAGCACGCGCTGGGTGAGCAGAGCTTGGTGGGGGGAAGGGAGGCCTCTCCGCCTCCACCTGCCATTGGCTGAGGTGTGCAAGGGCAGCGCACACAACCACACGGGGCTGCTCTGTATAAGGGAAAGGAGATGCAGATTAATAAATAAGGAGGGACTTGTGCTTCTCAGATATTCCTCAGAAGGATCCTCTTTGTTCTGAGGAGCACTTACCAGTAGTTGTCATTGAGAGCAATCTCATACAGAAGAAAAACAAACTTTACATAAATATTTAAAAGCAGGTTTATGAAAGACCAGGAGGATTTAAGGAGTAATTATTTCATATAATCATCTCTTGTGGTGGGATAAGGATATAAAAGTCAACATTTCTTTAGCCAAACAGTGTTCTGAGTGGTGCCGCCTTCCTTCCCCTCCTTCCTGCATTTCCTTCTCTCCTCACTTTCCTTCCCAATTCTTCCTTCCCTTCTCCCTTCCTCCCTTTCTCTTTCAGGAAAGCAGCAGATGCACCCCAAGTCATGCAGCTGTCTTCCTCTTGGGTGGGGGTACTGGCCGACCTTCGCGACCACCAGGGAATGAACTTCCAAGTTAAAGCAGGGAGGATTCTGGGTCGATGCCTAACATCTCTGTTTTCAAGATGAAGAAACCTGGGGAGAACGAATGACTTCACTCAGTTACATGCTTTTGTGGCCACAATTGTGTGTGTTTGGTGACATGTAATTTGTGGCATGTGTCATGACTGATGAGGTGCTACGGTTTTAAAAGGCAAAGGAGAAAGGAGGAGTAAGAACAGGGCTAGTCTGCCATTCAGCACATATTTTTTGAGCCACTTCAGTGGTGTGATGGAGTAAATGCCTGGTGAGAGCAGCAGAGTGGAACTGGGCGAGAAAGCAAACAAACTTAGGAAACTCAGTTTTGCTATGAAAGAGATGAGGGAGATGAGAAAAACGGCTGTAGGGGGTGGGCTCAAGAGAGGATTTTGTTTTAACCAAAGAAAAATATAGCATATCTCATGCTTATGGACATGAGCCTGTAGAGAGGGGAACTTAAAAGCTGGGAAGGTGGAGAATTGCTGGAAAGGTGTCCCTGAGTGGGCAGGAGAGGATGGAGTCTGTTTGTGCAAGTGGATCCATCAGTGATGCCTAGGGGTGAAGGTGTTGCATCTGGAGAAACATGAGGCAAGACTCCCAGGACAATCCTGAGGACTGTATGCTTAGAGGGGTTCTTTTTTGCGGGACACCAACTTCCTTAGAGAAACTGGAAGTGTATTAGTCTCCTAGGGCTGCTGTAACAAGGTATCACAAACGAGATGGTAAGTGTATATTTATTTATTAGAAGGAATTGGCTCATGAATTAAGGGAGGCTGGGAAGTCCTAAGATACCGGTTGGCAAGATAGAGACCCAGGGGAGCTGATGGTGTAGTTCCAGTCTGAGTCTGATGGTCTGAGAATCAAAAGCCAAGGGTGTAAATTCTAGTTGGAAAGTAGGCAGGCTCAAAATCCAAGAAGAGCTGATGTTTGGGTTAGGGTCTAGAGATAAGGAAAGATTGATGGCTAGCTTGAGACAGTCAGACAGGAAGAATTCTTTTACCTGAGGGTGGGTCAGTCTTTTTGTTCTACTGAAGTCTTCAGCTGATTGGGTAAGGCCGACACACATTGGAGAGAATGATCCAGTTTACTCAGCCGACATGATTTAAATGATAACTGCCTCTGGAAACCCCCTCACAGACACACACAGAATCATGTTTGGCCAAATATCTGGGCACGTCACAGCCCAGTCAAGTTGACACATAAAAAGAATCACTGTAAGTGGCTTAAAACAATAATTTGTTCCCTCACATTTTTGGAGGCTAGAAGCCTGAAATCCAGGTGTTGGCAGATTTTGTTCTTCTTGGTGGTTCTGAAGGAGCATCTATTCCTTGCCTCTTCCTTCCCTAGCTTCTGGTGGTTGCTGGAAATCCTTGGCATTTCTTGGCTTGTAGATGTATAATTCCAAGCACTGCTTCCGTTGTCACGTGGCATGCTCCCATGTGTGTCTGGGTCTGAATTTCCCTCTTCTTAGGAGGACACCAGTCTTTGGGTTAGGATGCACCCTAATCCAGTGTAAACTTACTTTTACCTGCTTATGCCTACAAACACCCTATTTCCAAATAAGATCATATCCACAGGTTCCCGAGGTGACGACTTTAAACATATCTTTTTGGGGGTGGGAGGAGGACAAAATTCAACCCATAACAGGGACCAAGACCCGCAGCGGAGAATGAGGATGGGGAAGAGAAGGTGTAAAATAATCAAGTGAGACTGTGTGAGGGTAAGTGATTAACAGAGTACAGAGAGGATGGTGAGAAGCCTGATGTGCCTGCTTGGGTTTATGGTCATGAACTTCATACAAGCAACCAGCTTGATCTTTTGGAAAGATCTTTTGGAAAGATCCAGCCAGATGCATCTCTGTGCATGCAGCCTTGACTGGAGCGGAAGGTTGGTTTTTTCAGGGTTGGTTTTCCAAGGGAGTTGGATGAGGTGGGTATTATAGATGGGTGAAAAGAGGTTGTTGGGAGGAATTGACCTCAGATATGGAGCTGGGTAAGGAAGGCTGAGGCTAAGAGAAGGGTAGATCACAGGAAACAGGTGGTGGATGAATGGGTTGAGGTCCCTGTCCGGTTGAAGATGGTGGGAGTCCAGGTATTCACTGGAGTGAGCTGAGGATATGAGATCTTAGCCAGAGACTTGGACGTTTAAGATGGAGCTGGACAGTGGCCTCTGAGAATCAAATATTTTAAATAAATTTCCTAAAACCACTCTGCTATTATTCTAGGGAGATTCTTGCGTTATATCTGATTATGGCATTTCATCTCCTTGCCCTAGGCAAATTCAGACAGTTACTAGTTTTCATAACAAAAAAGTAAGCTGTTCACACCAGTCGTGCTTGCTCTTTCTTGCCTTCATCACCTAAGTGAGAGACATCTCTGGCCATGTTTACAAAGAGAAATAAAGCAGAATTTCATTTCTGAGCAGTTTGATTGCAATTCAGTGGTTCATGACTTAGAAATGTAAAAGGAAGTTGCTAAGGCTATCATAATTATGAACTGGAATCCTTTGATTAACAGTGGAGATGCTTTCCTTGTAAAAATATTTCAAGATAAAGCATTAGTGGGACTTGGTGGCTTCACTGTCATCTTTTATTATTTGTAATGTTGTAGTGGATCTGATTCCCGAATATATTTACTGACAGATCATTAGATCTTGCCAGACTCTTCTGCCAAATTCTCATGGACTTCTCCTGGCCCACAGAATACAATGCTGTTTTTTTCTGACCTGACCCATATCTGTTTTTTCCAGTATCATCTTCTGTGTTCACCTTTTTTGTACCATGTATTTTGGCCAAACTAGACTACCTGCTGGTTCCCAAATACAAGGTCTCCTTTTTTCTGCTGGGTTATGCCTCTTCTTGTCTTTGGTCTTGTCCTAGTAACATCCTGTTCTCCCATGGGACCTTCAAGGCCCTGATCAGAGGCTTCCTTGTGTATCAGGCTTCCCTTTCGTCATGTGACTCTCAAATATTAGTGTGAATCAGAATCACCTGAGGGGCTGGGAGAAGGCAGATGACTTAGTCCTATCCCCAGAATTTCTGATTCAATAGATCTGGGGGTGGGAAAGCCTGAGAACCTGCCCTTCCAATGAGTTCCCAGGTGATATGGATACTGGAAGTCCCGAGGCCACACTTCAAGAACTTGTGTTAAAAGCTGAAATGTTTTTGCTTACATTGACATTTTGGAGGCTTTTTCCCCCGCCTTGAACTTCATTCTCACAGCAAGGATAATATTAATGCTAGTTATTAAGCAATAATGATTTATCTCATGCCTTTTCTATGTATACAGATTATGTACATTGGAAGGATGACTCATTTCCAATCAACTACAGTATTTGCAACAGCTGATATTTTATTGAACATAATTTAATCTCGGATGAGTCAAGAGGCACCTCTGTTCTATGCGTTGCCTAAGGTGTATTATTCTAAATGTCAATTCCAATTTTATGGTACGCTAGATAAAATTAGGTCATTTGAACTTTTCGTGAATGTTGATAAAGCAGAGATTTAAAAAACAAGAGAGACTTTGGATTTGGAACACGTTTACAGAATGCATATGGATGGAATTATTGGCATTTATTAGAACTACAGGAGACTTATCTAGTCCTTTGGACCTGGAGTTTGTGTTTGGTGTGGATTTGAGCTTGTGCTGGGTACGGCGGGGGGCAGGCATGTCTTGTGAGGGACTCTGTCAAGAAGAGGGATAAGGTGAGTCCAGACAGAGGGGGTTGGTTCTGAGCAAAGGTCCTTCTGGTCAAGAAGGGTCCAGCCTCTTTTGTGGCTTTGTGCCTCCCCATGCACAGCTAAGTCCAGGACAAACAAATGACCTACACACAGCTGCCTTTGCTTAAATCAGCTCAGCAGACTGTGTTCTTGCGCAGCCAGATAAAACCTGGCATTTACTTTGTATCTAGTGACCTTTGCTTTTAGGAGAGATTTTTTTTTTTTTTTTTAATTCTGGGAATCTTGCATGATTGAGTTTTATAATAATGTTGCATTAAAGGGAAAATACAATTGCCAATAGGTTAGTAATGAGATTGGTTCATTTTTTTTAAAAAGGGATGCCATCCCCGTGTATAAATGGTGTTAAAATTTAAGGGCGTTTTTTACTTAACACTTCCTTTTGTGTCGTTTTTCTCCCCCAGCTTCTCTCTCTCTTTGGTGTTCCCTATTCATCACCCCATGTTAACAGTCTGGCTTTCTGGCTCTGGGAGAAGCATTTTCTTCATGGGGCATAAGAGAAGCAGCTTGAGGAGCGCAGATGCTTGCTAATGTCTTAGAAGAGATGGAAGTGAATTAGTTCCATATCTGAAGGGCCGGTGGGGGCTGATAGGAGCCATGAGGGTCCGCCGTCTGTCTGCAGGCTGGTTTTCATGGACCAGCCAGTTTCTGGCCAGTTCCCCACTCTTCCGTCTATTTGTGGGAAACCCAGGATTTGCAAACCTGCCCCGCGTGGATAGGGTGGGGCACCCGCCTTAGGCTAGGGAGAGGCAGGCTTCAGCTCAGGATCCCCCAAGAGCTGTCATGGGCCCAAGGCGAGTGAATTTTCACCCTCTTGGTCCAAACACATAGCGAACCAGAGGAAAGAGGGTGCAAGTGAGCCAGCAGTTGAAGGAATTATGTGCAATTTCTTTGGACAGAGTGTTCACCTCTGACCTTTACAAAGGGGACCTAGCATTGGGCCGGGTCTTAGTCTCTATATAAAGTCAAGTTGAGCCCCACCCTGAGCTGATGGATTCTTTACACGGTTTGTGCATGTGCCCTGCCATCTCGGCCTTTCCTGACTCTAGCCCAGTGCACAGACGTGGCCTCCCTCCCTTTCACATCTTTTTCTGATGCCCTCAAATCATCAGAAGATCCTTCCCTCCTACAGTGTTTAGACACGCATAGTCTTCTGCACGTAGTGTGGCTCTATATATTTGAAATGGAACTGGTAAAAATTAATTTCCATTTGGGCAAGTCACAGTGCCTTTGTAAATAATAAAATACATTTAACTGAATATAATGAATAAATATACACAATAAAGGAACAGGATGTTTTTATCCTGACCAATTATAGGTAATGAACCATGCAGTTTAGGGCACGATTTTGAGTAGGGCTTGAGTAGCTGAGAAAGATGGTTATACAGTAAAAATTAAGGATGAGAATATAGAACAACAGTAATGAAAAAATCGTTACCTGTATTTTTTTTCTTTAAGAAAACTGATTAAAGACAATGAAACAAAACCCTTAATGGCCGCTATTGAATCAAGATACCTTGAGATTGTCAGATCGTGGGTTTGGGGTACTGAGGACTAATGACTGCCAGACTGAAGAGGTAGCCCAGCATGCTCAGCTGTGGACTGGCTTACCCTTAGTGATGTTGTGGGTCTGCTGTGGTCACTGTCCTGAGGATGGAGAGCCCCAGGTGGTAGGGGGTGTGGATCACAATGTCAATTCACGACCACCTCAAGTAGGAGAAGTTCTCTTTCCTTTAGCTTCTGATAATATAAAAGCATAGTAGTGGAGGGATTTGATAAAGAGAATTGGCCCCATATTTGGATTCAGTGGATATGCAGTTTTAGAAAGAGGGAATAGTAGAAACCCAGCCCTGGTCTCTGACTTTGACCTCTGCACCGATGCTGGGGCTGAAATGGGCATGCTTGAGAGAGGAGACAGTTCCAAGGGAGAGGCCCTGGAGAAGACAAGTAGCCTAGTTTTAGGCATTTTGACTTGGGCGTTTTAATATCTTTCTTGTGAATCCTTTTCTTATCAGAAGCCCAAAACAGCCGTCTTTGGAATTCACCCATCAATGAATAGGTTGCCAGTGGAAATAGGTCACTTGGTGTTTCAGAGAGTTGAAAAGAATAAATGTTGAAATCTAGTATAATGAGGAAGGATTGAGGAAAGCGAAAAATAAAAACACGACAAAACAGAACAAAAACCAAAGGAAGAAAAGAGCAGTCCTAGTGTGGAATGCCATTGGCTTTGGAGTAATGATCCGCTTTACAATAGTGGCCAACATCCCCAGCTCTAGCCCGTGTCAGGACCTGTGATGCTAGCCACTCTGCCTGTTTTACTCAGTTAATCCTATGTAGCTCTGTGAAGTGTAGACACTGTCTCTGTCCCCATCCTAGATGAGCAAACTCACCTAGGGGATGCGGAAGTTGGGGAGGTTAAGTCAACTCCCAAATTCATGCATCTTCTGTTTTACGTGAGAGGGTTGAGAAAACATAAAGAGCAACAGATGGCACAGAAGAGGACGTCCATCAAGCACCATTGAACTTAGGTTTGGCTGATGTGTACTCTGTATGTTACAGGAAAAGACCTTGTATTATTAAGTATCATTAGCGCTATCTGTACCAACAAGAGTTTTTGAAACTTGCTGGGATACAGGCTTTTGAATTTCAGGGCCTAGTTACCTAATAGAAACAACATATAGCACAAGTTGTGTTGGGAATACGTGCTGAATCCGGGAACTAAAAATCATGGGCCACCCGGGCAAAGTCTTCTGGCTATGTGACTGTGAGTTGAGGCAAGGCAGGGAAGCTCGGAGCCAAATGGAACCAATTAAGGTACACTTGGACATGGACCTGAGGTTGTTTACCAAGCCCATTTGCTGGTGGAGAGTCACGTTTCTTTATCCTTCTTGTTCGTAATTTAATTTGCTAATTGTCTTTAAGGAAAAAAAAGGTTGTAGGAACTTTGGCTGAAACTGCAAAAATTCAGATTTTATGAGCATGTTGAATGCAAAGAAGGAAATATAAAGTTGTTCTAAATTTACACACGGACTATGCACCTGTTTTGAATTTGTAGCCTTGAAAGATGTCACTTTTTAGAATAGGCACAGGGAGCCTGTGTTGTACTTGAGGCAGGTAATAGGAGGCGGCAGGCATGGGGATAGCGAAATCCATCTCCAGTAATTGCAGAGTTCCCCTGCCGCCTCCAAAAGTCCCCGTTTGGCATCAGTAGAAGGCTTTATGGAGAAATTGCACCCAGCCCTCCCAAACTTACCTTTGTGGCTGCAGATATAGCAAAGTCCATCTGGATCTGTTTCCTGAGAGAGGAAATGAATGGAATGCATGTCACATGTATCATGCAGTTGTAATACCTTGATTATTCATGTTCATGCTGTAAAAATATCTTTTCAAGTAACTCTAAACCATAATGTTGAGTGGCTTATGTTTAGGTCGATAACTGAAGGTGGTGAGCAGAGGCTATGATAAAAAATGATCTTACCAGGGCGCCTGGGTGGCTCAGTCGGTTAAACGTCTGCCTGCTTGTCCCTCTGCCTGCACTCCCCTTGTTTGTGCTCTCTTGATCTCTCTCTCTGACAAATAAATAAATAAAATCTTTAAAAAAATGAATAAAGGAAGGGTCTTACTTGTTTTAAATCAAAAGAAAATTTGTTTAAGACCAGTGGTCCTCAGAGAAGGATGTGTGTGGTGTGAGGGTGGGATTATCTTAGAATCACTTACTTACTCCCTTCCGTTGTCCTTCCTTACATTGTCCTGCAGGATGGGAGTGGGAACAGTTTGCTCCACCATGTGTATTTGAAAATACTTTCCACTTGATTCTGTCCTAAACCACTCTTTTAGGGCTGGCTGCTTTGGTTTGTTTGTTGTTGTTGTTTAGTATTTGAAAGTATTTATTAAGTGTCTTTTTAAAAAAAAAATTATTTGACAGAGAGAGACACAGTGAGAGAGGGAAAACAAGCAGGGGGAGAGGGAGAGGAAGAAGCAGGCTCTCCGTGGAACAGGGAGCCAGATGTGGGGCTTGATCTCAGCACCCTGGGATCATGACCTGAGCCGAAGGCAGACACTTAACGACTGAACCATCCAGGCGCCCCATTTATTAAGTGTCATCTTGCTGCTGGGAAATGCAGTAATGTTGTTCACAGAGACCCATGATAGTTTTTATTGACAAGCTAATTGATAAACAAGAACAGCTTGAAATAATAAAAAAAAATATATTTAACAAGGGAAGTATGGCCTGGGACCCTAATAATGAATCACTCACTCGAGCTCTTTGTTTAATCCAGTGTTTGCTTGCATTTCTTATTATGAAACACACTGAGCCATGAGGAAAGCCTGGCTAAGACTGCGGTGGGGTTGAATTTTAACGACTTCTGTGAGATTTTGGTAACTTTAAATCGTGTCTATAAGCATGATGTTCTGGTTATTTATTGCACTGTAACAAATCACCTCAAACATTCTCTGTGTAAAATAGTAATGGTCATCTGTTTTGCTCACAAATCTGCAATTTGGACAGGACTCTGGTGGGGGGAGGGTGCTCAGCTGAGGCAGCTCAGCTGGGGCTAAGAGGCCACTTCAAGATGGCTTCTTCCTGTGGCTGGCAAGTTGGTGCTGGGTGTCAGCTAGGAGCTGAGGGGGGTTGTCCTGTTCTCCACAAGCACCTCTCCTTGGGGCCATTTGAGCTTCCTCATAGCAGAGCAGCTGGATTCTGAGATTTAGTGTTGTAAGAACAGCCGCTGGAGGCTGCCAGTCTGCTAGAAGTTGACTAGAGATGACATAGACCTGAGCCGAGATCTCCTCTTGAGGTGAGGAGTGTCAAAGAATTTGCAACCATCTTTAATCTACCCCCAACCGAATCAGACCACTTATCTTTGCCTCTATAAGCTGTTCACTTTCGTATCTTTTGACAAATCTCAGGGGACTTCTTTCCCTATACTGTCCCCCCCAGCCCCCGACCTTTTTTCATAGAGGGCAAAAGTTAGTTCTTGAAAGGAGGAGGATCTTAGATATTACAGTGGGACAATCTATACCATAGAACATAAATGGATACGCAATATATCTGTGATATTAAAATTTCATGGGGGTGAGGGAGGCAATTAGGAAAAAAAAAAGTCTAAGAAGCCTCCTTAGGGGAAGAGATAATGTAAAAAACTTTGAGAAACACTGCTTTACTTCTAGGCCAGATGTGTTAACTTCTCTTCCATAAAACCTATCCCAATCTAATCCCGGCAAAGTTAATTGTTCCGTTTTTATATACTTATAGACATTTTATTTATATGTCTGCAGTGTATTTAAGCTGGTCGGATGATGCCTTTTTCTCTTATTTGACCGAGAACTTTCTAGATACGTAATACCATGTACCTGCAGTATGCCTATAATCCGTATTTAGTGAGTTGAATTAAAATGGACTAAGGGAATTAGGTTTTATCTTGGTTTGGGTTCTTCCAGAAATAGACCCTGAGGTAAGGATTAAAGCGTCAAGTAGTAGCCTCTTGGAAAGTGAAGGAAATGCCGGTGAGGAGCAGGGAGGTGGAACAGGGAAGGAGAGGAAGCCCGTGAAGGGAATGCTATCAAGCCAGCTGCCGCCTGTGACCAAGTGCTCAGTCCTGTGGGGGATATGCTCAGAAATGTAAAAAGCCAAAACCAAAACTAAACCCAAACAAAAAAGCTTCAGAGCTCAGAGTCAGACCACTTGTGGAGCTGAGGAGCGGCAGGATTTATACTCTCACTCTCCGCCATTCGTTGACTGAAGACTCCCAGGGTTGTCAATGGGCTGCGCTTGCTTCTGGGACAAGCCCCAGGCAGAGAGAAGCAGGCCCTGCTGGTGGAAGTTGGAAGCGGGAAGGCTGAGGGCAAAGGCAGAGCAGCGAGAGTATAAGCTGGAGGCTTCCTTAGCCCTGAAACCCTGAACTAGTCAGAGAAAAGGCGATGAGAGGTTTTTGGTTGGAATGGGGAACTCTGACTTTCTCGTTGTCAGTTTCCCCGGTTGAAGTTCAGCCACGTGAAGATAGGAAACGCGCCAGTCTTCTTCAATACTGTGTGCTCCGCAGAGTCCCTGACTCAGCCAAGAAGAGGATTAATGAATAAATGGCTGACTAAACCAGCACTAGGGTTTAAGAGGTACGTTCTTTATTGTGTTCCAGTTCAAAGGAGGTCAGAGCAGGTAAGGCACAAGCTGGTAATGAAAGCTGACAAGTGTCAGGTGCAATTCGCCTTCAAGAACTCTTAGGAACAGACAGATGAGCTACAAGGGAGATCTGTTCCTGGGGGTGGCCTGGGTTGCTTACTGAACCACTGGCATTTTTGTGACTGAGCGGTCAAGGGTCATATTCAGGCCTACTGAACTCGGACAGGCCAAGGTCAGGTCCTATGCACTTACCTGGGTGTCTTGTCCTGAGGAATTTACCATATTAAGTTCAGGAGCAGTGAAAACAAGTAATGTTGACTGGCCGGTGAAATGACTATGCCTCGATGAGCTTGTGATCTTGGAGAATCGACTTAGTGTATACCTTTCCTTTCCATCATAGGTTGAATGGTGTGGCCCTTCCTCTCCCCCCCCCCCCACCAAAAAAAAAAAAAGATATTTTGAAGTCCCAACCCTCAGTCCCTCAGAATGTGACCTTACTTAGAAATAGGGTCTTTGCAGAGGTAAAGTTAAAATGAGGTCATTAGTGTGGGACCTAATCTAAAACGGTGTCCTTAGAAATTTGGACTTGGAAGCAGACACACATAGACAGAAGGTGATGTGAGGACAGAAAGACAGGATAGCTATGCGTATCTACAGGGGATGTAGCTACAAGCCAAGGAATGCCAAGGAATTCCAGGGATTGCCAGCAGGACCAAAAGCTAGAGAAGGAAAGGAAGGACTTTACCCTAGAGCTGTCAAAGAGAGTGTGGCCCTGCAGACATCTTGATTTTGGAGTTCTAGACTCCAAAACTGTAAGACAATAAATTTCTGTTGTTTCAAGCTACCAGTTTTTGGTACTTGGTTACAGCAGCCTAGGAAAAGTAGTACCCTTTCTTTTCTTTTTCTTTTCTCTCTTGCTCTCTTTTTTTTTTTTCTTTTTTGACTAAGACTTTTCCAAATAGTTGTCCCTTTCCTCTCTTTCTTCTTCCTCCTCTTTGCTTGCTTTCTTATATATGCTACAGCAATTAATAGTTGATACTTGCCTGCAGGGTCCCTTGGTTTAGGAAGGACATTCCATTCCTAAGCCACTTGGAGGACAAAAGAGAGGCTCTTCTTCAGATGTCTGGCCCTTTTGGCTGTAGCTCAAAAAGGGGTCATTTTTCTCATTGAAATGGTTTGCTATCTATACCAGGACTGGGTGGGGATGAGCCTTTCCTGTTGGAGTGCAGTGGGACGGGCCTAGCAGATGGCCTCTTTTACATGTTACTCCTCTTAGGGCTGGAGGCACAGATCCCTTCCTTTCCAAGGAAACTTAATGGATTTACCTGATTTCAGGGGACCCAAGTGGGGCCATTAATCGTGGTTCTTGTGGCTGAGAGTTGCTGGCTTCCTGCCAGGGAGGTGGGATATTTGTCTGGTTGTGGACCTGGACTGGAGCTCATTGCCAAGGTGATCTTCAGAGAGGAACAGTCTGGCTGATGGTTGTGGGAAGTGGTATGAAATCATGGAATGGAAGGCAATCGGCTAAAATGAGAACAGTGTGATTCAGGCACGTGTTTAAAGTTTTTTTTTTTTATTATTCCAATAATGTTTTTCTTCTCTTAATTATTTGTTTTTGCATTAAGCATTTATCTCGCAGCTGCTCTGCGTCAAGTGCTTAGCTAGGGACAAAGAGACAGGAGGGAAGCAGTACATCCCGATGTGACAGGTAGCATGAAAGTCCTGATTATTGTCCACAGCGCAGGTCAGGCAGAAAGGTAACTTTTACCTGGGCTGGCATGTAGGGAGTTTCAGGAAAGCCTTTATAGATGTGATTATAACTGAGGAACACCACCAGAATATAAGAGCTGTATTCCTTGATATGGACAACATTTTACACTTAGAACAAAACAAAACAAAACCAAAAACCCCTCTTCTGAAGGTATCATGTATAGCCAATGACTTCTCCATCCTCTGTGGATGACTGCAGCCCGGCGCTGTCCATGGCGCCCTCATCAAAGCAAACTCTGCCTTGCCCAGTCTCTGGCATGCTACCTTCCAGACCATTTGAAGCCTGGGGACAAAATTATTTTTAGTTTCTTTCCAACCTGCCAAGATAATGTTCAGTCGTGTATCCACCAAAATACAGTCCTGCAGAGGAATTTTGCCCAGTGAAAATGAAGTGAAAATAAAACCAAATGAGCGGGGATGGACGTGTTCCTAACACAGACGTGCTGTGTCCCCGTGGGCAGAGGATTTCCTGACACCACAAAGCAGGAATTTCCAATTGGAACATAAAGGTGTCCCTGGGGCTGTACCCGGGAACTGAATGAAGTCCCTTGGGAAAATAGGAGAAACAGCTTTTTTTTTTTTTTTTTAATTATGTTCCATTAGCCACCATATAGTACATCATTAGTTTTTGATGTAGTGTTCCATGATTCATTGGTTATGCATAACACCCAGTGCTCATCACAACACGTGCCCTCCTAAATGCCCATCCCCTGTGGAATCTTAAACTCATAACATTTGGTTTGGTTTCCAAATCTTACCTTGTTTGGTCTGACTTCAGTCTTCTAAAAGGGTGTTTATGCTGTTTTGTTTTTATTCTCTGCTCTGTGCCCTCATTTATTGCTTTGGAGGAAGACAAGTTCTTGGGGTATTTCTTGTCATGCACTTGCTTTGGTCTGGGTTTTAAAGGCTCACCTTGTGTTTCACTCATGCTCACGTGTGCATCCGAGAAGGACATGGTTAGGGAGCCACCTGATCAAGGCCTCAGCTACTAGATAATTGCAGATAGATAACATTAAAGTTTACAGAAAATTAGTAGCAGTTGGCTTTCGGCATGATTGAAAATATAAGAGAGCAAAGGAAAAAAGAGAAAAAAATTACATATAATTCAACAACCTGGAAGCAATACTATTTATGCTTTTGTATATGTGCTTCTAGAGTTTTGTTTTGTTTTTTTAGAGAGAGAGTGAGAGCCATACGTTTGCGTGAGCAGATGGGGGAGAGACAGGGAAAGAGAGAGACTCTTAAGCAGACTCCAAGTTCAGCACAGAGCCTGACATGGGGTTCGATCCCACAACCCTGAGATCATGAACCAAACCGAAATCAAGAGACGGACATTTAATTGGCTGAGCCACCCAGGTGCCCCTATGCTTCCAGATACTTTAAAGTGGTTGTCTAAATTTAAATGGCAGAACATAGGGAGGGAAAAAAATAAAGATAATTTGTGTGTGTGTGTGTGTGTGTGCGCACGTGCACGCACATGCGCGCGTGAGTGTACAGTTATTTCTCTAGGTATTTGATGTACATTGTCAAGGGTAATACCGCAGGATTTATTAGAGACTCAGGACCTTGACGTCAGAGCGCCTTAGAGCAAATCCACCCTGCTTTATTCAGAATGGTATTGGAAGGTAAGTGAGATAATCCTTGTCAAGTGCCTTTGTCACTTGATGGGAAGTGTGGATCCATCTCTCTCTCTCTCTCTCTCTCACATGCGCACATTTGTATCAATTGCTGCTCCTGCGGTATGGTGAGTCATATACTGAGACTCACGACTGAACCTAGGATTTTCTGATTCTAAAACCTTTCATTTCATTCCGTGCCTTATACTGTTGATTACAGAATGAAATCTATTATGCAGTTTTATTTACTTATTTTTGAAGATTTTATTTGTTTACTTTTGAGAGAGGGAGAGAACAAATGAGAGAGCACAAGAAGGAGCAGGAGAGGGAGAGAGGAAGTGGACTGCCCACTGAGCAGGGACCCCAAAGCAGGGCTCGATCCCAAGACTGTGAGATCATGACCTGACCAGAAGGCAGATGCTTAACCAACTGAGCCACCCAGGTTCCCCTATTATGCAGTTTTAAAAGATGATACAGCAGCAAGCTTATCGACTCTGGATGGGTGCAGTGATCTGGGCTGGCATGCTGGTTGACTGAACCAGGCCAGTCATTACGGTTTCTTCATCTGTGAAATGAGGGAGTTGATCTAGGTCATCTGGAAGGTTGCTCCTCTTCTTGACGTTCTGCATTTCTGGGTTGTAATTCCTCCTAGACAGAGTTTCAGGGTTCCTGTGTCCACATTTCCGAAGCAGGAGAGGATGTGTCTGAGAAGGGAGGGAGGAAGCCGACCACAACCAGATAGTAGTTAGCATCCACGGACCCATAAATATCTGAGCTGGACGGAAACAGGGCTTGAGGGGAAAGGACCTTTGGAACTTAAGGATAATACTAATATATATTTTATAACATTTTATGTGTATCTTTCCAAATACAAAGCAATCTTCAGTGCACTTAGTTTTGGTTGATTAAAAATATAAATTTGACTCTGGCTTCTGCCTACAATGAAAACAGCAAGAAGAGCATCACTTTCCATCCTGTTAACGAGAAAAAAACAGCTAATTTATAGAATCAAACCTCTTGAACCCATCAAAGAGCCAGGGTCAAAAAAAAAAAAAAAAAAAGAGCCAGGGTCATAGTACATCCAACTGGCCCAAAATATATAGAAAACAAGACTTCCAAAAAGGAAAAAAAAAAAAAAAAAAAGGCACCATATGAGTTACAGCTCACTTGTAGTGGAGAATGGTGGAAGATGGCCTATAAGGCAAAGGGGTAGGAAATACTCAGCTAACTTTCTTCACTCATTTTTAAAGGTTGATTGTTGCCTAGTACTGGTGTGAAGAGCTCATGGTTACTCTTCACCCAAGGTGAAGAATTTGATGCAAATATGAATTTGTATCAACTCATAGGCCTTTCCAAACAGAGCACCACCAGGACTCATGAGATCTTCTGACAGCGAGGCTGGAGGCCAGAGCAGGCCTTCTTTGATGGTCTAGGCCTGGGGGAGGGGTGGCTGTCATGGTTAAGGCCATGTACCCGGACTCATTTCTTCTAAACAACACGAGACTGCACAGCTGGGGAAAGGGGAAACATTCTGTGCTTTGAGGGCTTAGGTGAAGACCCATTGTAACATGTGGAGAGGAAAAGAAAAAAGTCCTCTGCATCTGGAAGAAAGGCAGGGAGCCACCCTGGATCCAGACAAGTTGTGGTCTCTGAATAGCGGGGACAGAGACAAGATCACTGAGAAAGCCTGACTTCCAAGACCAGAGGACACAGGATCTGCCTAAGGCTGAGGTGGAGCAAGAGGGAAGAACCCTTCCTTGTGCTCCCCCCAGCACACTCCCAGGCTAGAAAGCACCTAGTATCAAGCAGTTGTAGTTAATCTGTGGGGACAGGGGAAGCATGGGTGGGGGAGATGCTGTGAGTCCTAGGGGTACAGAGAAGTCTGCAAGAGGGAACAGGAGCATTGAGATATACCTCCCAGTGATGCCGACCCCAGCCTAAAGACAACATCATTCTAGAGGAATCAAAACTGTGGTGCAGCAATAAAACCCAAGCCAGACCAGTTTCAGACGAGATTGACTTGCGACACCACACTGATGCCCGAGCAGAAGGGATGTGATCAGTTTCAGGTTTAAGCGTTATTTCCCTGGGACTCTACTGCACATGATGTCCAGAATCCAACAGAAAAATAGGAGAGGCACAAAAAGCCAGGAGGAAAATGATCCTTAGTGAGAAGACAAAGCCATTAACAGAACCAGGCCCAGAGATGACTCTGATAGGGAATTTAAAATAACTGATAAATATTTAAAGGCTCCAGTGAAAAAAGTGAAGAGCAAGCATGGGGTATTTCAGCAAAGAAAGAATCATACAAAAGTGCTAAGAAAAACAAAAATGAGAAGGAAGACAACAACAGAGTTAACAGAGATGAAGATGGCCTTTAATGGGCTCATCAGTAGACTCAGCAGATGCAAAGGAAGAGTTAGTGAACGTGGAGATAGGCCATCATATTAATTATTGATTTTCTGTGTTTTACATTTATTGATTGATTTTCCTCCTCCAATCTTTATTTATTATTTGATTTCTTCTACTCACTTTGGGTTTCATTTACTCTGTTTAGTCTTCCTTTTTTTTTTGAAGGTTGAAGCTGAGTTTATTGAAGAAAGAATTTTCTTCTTTTCTAATATTGGCATTTTGTGCTATAAAATTACCCTTACCCTTATGTATGTTTTAGTGGCATCTCAGAATTTTCGATGAGTTATGTTTTCCTTTCCATTCAGTTCGAAGTACGTTCTGCCTTGTCTTTTGATTTATTCTTTGATTTAGGGGTTATTTGGAACTGTACTAGTTTCCACGTATTTGAAAATTTTACCGAGATCTTTCTGTTGATTTTCCTTTGTAGAATTTGAATCGTAAATTTACTGAGGTGTTTTTTTATTTTATTTTTTTAAATTGTTTTTTTATGGTCTAGAATTTGGTTTTTTTTGGTGAAGTGTATTCTGTACCCTTGAATTCTGTTGTTTTTGGGTGGAGCCATCTATAAATGTCAACTACATCACATTGGTTGGTGGCGTTATTCAAACTTGAGAGATCCTTGCCACTTTTCTATGTATTTTATCCATTGGGAGAGGGCAGGGTTGAATCTCCAACCCTATTTGTAGTTTATGTTTATTTATCCTTTGTGGCCCTATCAGTAGTATTTGCTTCTTTATATTTTGAGCGAATTTCTTTAGGCAACATAGAATCAGGCCTCCCTCATCAAAATCTCACTAAATCTGCCTTTTTTTTACTAGGGGTATCAATTTTATAGATTTTTAAATCTATCGCTTTATGATTTATTTTCTATTTGTCTCATCTGGATTTTTATCGTTGTTACCTTTTCCCTCTCCTTTGGCCTTCATTTTTATGATTCTGTTTTATCTTTTCTAACTCTTTGGCTTGTTATATTAGTCTTTGCTTTACGGTTTGTAGCATACACCTTTATTTATTTATTTATTTTTAAAGATTTTATTCATTTATTTGACAGAGAGAGAGAGCACAAGCAAGGGGAGTGGTAGAGAGAGAGGGAGAAGCAAGTTCTCCGCTGAGCAGAGAGCCCCACACCGAGGTCGATCCCAGGACCCTGGGATCATGACCTGAGCCGAAGGCAGAGGCTTAACCCACTGAGCCACGCAGGCGCCCATAGCCTACACCTTTAACTTACTGCGTTAAGGTGATAGTACACCACCAATACCATATTTCCACTTCACCTTTTCTGACTGTTATACTCCTGTGTACGCGTGCTGAAATCTTCCTCCTCCCCAGTGAGCTCTTCGTGAGCCTTGAGGGCTTTCTGTGGGCTCTGTGGGCATTGAGTTATTTTTGTGCCTCTCCCACATAATCTCTTGAGAGAATCTGTGATGTGCAAAAGAAACGCTTCCATAATTAAAACTGCATGAATAAATACGGGTGTGTGAACATGAGTATTTTCAGTTAGTTTAATAATAGCGATCACTTTAACAGATATAGACAACCTTTTAAATTTAGGAGTGTCTGGAGGTAGGCCTTTAAAATTAAGTTGGAACTTTTTGCAATAAAGCAGTTACTAGGACACTTTGCAGCAAGAAGGAAGATGCCAGACTGCTGTAGGTCTTTCTTTTCTTGAAATACCAGATCACCATAAAATGCATTAAAAAAATTAATCCTCAAAGTAAAAGAGTGCAATTTTGAATATGCTTGCTGACTTTGGGGGAGAGTTTCCAACTCTCTTTTCTTTTTAAAAAAGGACAAAAGTGAAAACCATCTTTTGTATTAAAACATACTCACGTGAAAATTGGATGTACGTGAAATTTTCTTTTACTCATTCATGGGATTGCTCTTAATTGTATAGCCAATCATTTGTGGTTTCTCTAACAGGAAAGTATTTTTTTCTTGTTTTTATGTTATTTTGTTTTGTTTTGTTTTGTAAAAATGCCAGAATAAATATTTAAAAACAGAAATCTAAGAATTTTTCATTAAAAGTGATAAGTAAGATCTTCTGGAAAGTCAAGGTGGAGTATTGCAATGGTTTCTTTTCTCATGCTTGGGGCTTGAATCTACTTTAAAAAAAAAAGGTATAAAATGTAAGGAAACCACAACAAAGTTTAATTAATTCTTACATACTCCCCAAGGAATAAAATGCAGTGTGGTTATGAACAGAATGTGAAAGCCCTACTGATTTTTGCACGCCTAGTACAAATTAACATTTGTTTGGGGAACTGAAGTTTTCCATTTATTTGGTTCACCCACTGATGCCTTGTCATTCTCTTCAGGAGAACATTTGCAATATTTCTGAAGCTTGATTAAGGCCTTACTGAATCAGTAATTTGCAAGTTAAAACTGACCATTTTAGCCAGCCTTCACAATGCAAGGATGAACCAGGGATTAAAACCTTAATGCCTTTTCTTTAATTTGAGGGAGGATAGTGTTCCAGTTATCTTAGAAAAAGAGGAAGCGGGATTTGCCTTCAAAAGATGCTTTATATTTTGGATAGAGAGTCAATACAAAGGTGAGATACACCCGATTTGAATTGGTAAAATATGTAAATCCTTGCCTGCTGAACTGTCAGAGATTAATGTCTGAATAGGAGTAGGAAGCGCCAACTGTAAAATTATACAGGGCATGGCGGTTACCCCATTCGCATAATGGGGCTTGATTTAGTGGCTCTATTTTAGGGTTGCACATAAAGCACCCAATGCAGAAAGCCGAGCTTTGTTTAATTTGTCCGGGGCAGTGCCCTAATTTTCTACAACACTATTCACTTCCCTCCTTTAAGAATGAATAACACATTTTCTTTATGGAACTCTGTGCGTCTTTCATTTGGGAGCAATCGTTTTTCCAAACTCCTCTGTTAGATTCCTCTTTTGTTGCCTTTTTGTAATGCTCCTAGATGATGGCAAATTGCATTGTCTTTGTTGCACTTGTCTACCCACACAAAGAACAAGCAATACCCTTTTTGACATGGCATAACGTAGCCCCTTACACTTGACAGATGGGAAAGCTAAGACCTGGGAAGTACAAGACTTGCAGTTCTAATAGAGCTGGTTGTCCCATCTCCATCTTTGCTACCCAGCAAGGGAATTTGTCACCTGAATGGATGTCATCATATGTCCTTTGGCTATTTCTGGAGACTTAGAATTCATCTCATTTCGGCCGGAGCTCAGAGGACTGTATTGCAAACATGGATAACCTAGGGATTGTAATACTTCATTTCAGTTATTATTGGTGTTTATCATTAAGGCTCAACCTATTCAGGTAACAAAATGCAAGATTCTCTTTTTTTTTTTTTTTTTTTTAATACAATGTTGCTGTTGGCTTCTGCAGTTTAACATTTATGAAGTCCTTTTTGAATTTTGTTAGCGGCTCCATTTTATTGTTTCAGACGATTTTTCTTTTCACCGAGAAGTAATTTGTGTTAGCGAGACTCTTAGTTGCCAGGGTCAGACTCCTAACCCGAGCTCGCTGAAGCATCACGGAGATGTATTGGTTCATATTCTCTGTAAATCCGTGGATGGATCTGAGTCAGATGAGGCTTGATCCAGGGCTCAGCAATGTCAAGTCCGTGACCCTCCGTATCCCGGTCCTCTTTGTTTCTGTGCGATCCCATTCTCAGGCTGACCTTGGCGGGTGAGCAGGTCGACAGCAGCTTTGTATTCACGTCACTCTGGCCTGGGCAACTTGGTCATTCAGGCTTCTGGAAGAGTCTGTTCAGCCAGTCTTGAGTTTCCTCTAAACCAGTGCCTTTAGCCAGGGACATGCGGTACTCAGGTGATCAGCCTGTGTCCCATATTCTTTCCCAGGGTCAGGGGACAGGGACAGCCCCAGTCCACAGAGCAGCTAGATAGCAGTGGAGGCATTTGCTCGAAGAAGGCACAGGAGTGTTCTTATCACAAATGGCTAAAGCCACCCCTTGAAGACTTAAAAGAGCCACTCAGAGTTACATAAAAATGTTAATTTTCCATAAGAAGACATATTATTGTAGACTCAATGACTCATCAGATCATTCACAGTGTATTTCCCTCTTTACCCTCACACTTTCATTGTTGGCAAAAAGGACAAAGCCATTAAAGAAAAAAAAATTAAAAAAAATTTTTAAAGATTTTATTTATTCATTTGACAAAGAGAAAGAGACAGACAGCACAAGTAGGCAGAGCAGCAGGCAGAGGGAGGGGGAGAAGCAGGCTTCCTGCTGAGGAGAGAGCCCGTGGGACTCAATCCCAGCACCCTGGGATCATGACCTGAGCTGAAGGCAGATGCTTAACCAACTGAGCCACCCAGGGGCCCAAATCCCCCCCCCCCCCCCGTTTTTTAAAGGAGTCATTTCTCAATTTCACATTCAGATACTGCCCTAGCATCTCCATTCAGCTAGTCTGATAAACTCACACGATTTGCAGTTGTCATTTGATTTCCCAGTCTCCAGCTACTGGGAGAACCCCTTTCAGGCAGAGGCTAACATTTGATTTCCATTCCAGCTGCGTCTGCCACAGTGTCTGGCTGAGTGCAGGTGTTCAGGGAAGGTGCACTCGATGGCCCAGTGAGCTAACGTGGGGCATGCACCTTGCCTGGCGGGAGATGCCAAGGCTCTGAAGAGTTAGGTAGCTCAAGTTATGCAGCATGTGTGTTGAAGTTGGCACACTGTTCCCAGTTTTGGGTTTTTAAAATGTTTCTTTCATTCTTTTACTTGGCTGTCCGGCTGTGTGTGTGTTTGTGCCAGTCTGCAGCTTCCCATCTCTCTCTGTGCTCAGCGACAGGACTGAGAGCCGTGACATTGGTCCCACAATGGGGGCCGGGGGACAGTCTCAGAGCTTCTGGGCAGTGAGGTGGTCCAGCCTTCATGACAATAGAGTCACCTCTGGGGCCATCTTTAGGAACATACTGTGTGGCAGGAGTCAGGCTGAGTTGAGCAATGTACTTCTCATCGAGCTCCGCAAAATGGCAGACGGGGGACAGTGTCCCCATTTGCTCGTCACCTTGTTTTCTGAGCCTTTCTCCCCTTTACCTTCTTCATCGTATGACCTCAGTTGCTGTCCCGCCATGGCAACCAGCTTTGCCTCTCATTCTTAGGTGTCTGTGGTGCTCCGCTCAGACACCTTTGTTACCCCCAGTGTTGGATGAGAATCAATTAAGAACAAAGACAGAAGCTTCCAGATTCATATGAAAACTTGCCTCTCTGTTTTTAAAAATTACAAATCAGGACTCACAGGGAAATATTAGGGTAACTCTTTCTCCCATTTGAAGAAATACCGGCGTGGCAACTTTATCACCTAGAAGGTAGCAGTATGAGTCAGGGTTGGATCAGAGAGACGGAACTAGTAGGAGACATGCAGCGAGATTTATGCAGGGAACTGGCTAATGCAGTTGCGGACGCTGGCGAGGCAAGTCTGAGAACCCTGGGGCAGGCTATTGGGAAGGGTTGGCTGGAACTCTCGGCACAGACTGAAGCTGCCGTCCACAGGTAGAAGTTCTTCCTCCTCAGGGAAGCCTCACCTCACCTGGTAAGGTCTTTTCAGTGGATTGACTCCAGTCCACCCAGATTATCGAGGATATATCTGGACTCATGATTATAGACTTAAAATCATACCTACAAAGTACCTTCACAGCAACTCCTGGATTAATGTTTAGTTAAGTGAAGGTGGCCCATAAAACGGACAATCAGTGTGATCAGTTGGGAGTTCTAGTAGATTCTCCATGAACCCATTAAACTGTTTTAGGCCCTTGGGATCCTTCACTGACTGAAACAGTTTCTGCTCTTATGGCATTTGTATTCTAATGGAAGATGACAGAAAATAAGATGAATAAAATACATAATTTTGTAGTGGTAATAAGTAGTGATGAATAATAAAGCAGAGGAAGGGACTACACAGTGAGAAGTATCTACGTGGGCAGATCTGGCTCCATAATTTGTGAGGCCCAGGGCACAGTGAAAATGCAGTATCTCTCCTCAAAAAGTCAAAAAAAGTGCCCCCAAAGGTACTGAAACATAAAATTTTTTCCTTTCTTCCCTGAATTTCTCTCTACGATAGTCATGGTGGATTTTTTTTTCTTTCTGTTTGGCTTTTGCTATTTTATCTGTTGTAAGCAAAGACAAATTCAGAATTTAGATTCTTAACACAAATCTGCCATTCATCATTAGGTTGTGCAACGCCCATTTTCAATGCAAATATAGACGTGGAATCACTGAAGTCACATGATCTGCATTTCCTAGTTCATGGGTGTGTCTCAATGTTGTGCTTGCCAGAGCAGTGGAAACACGCTACAAACCCAGCTCATCTGTTTTTCTTTCATCTCTAAGACATGCACATTCTCCCCACACTTTACCTTTGGTTTGCGGATTCCTGAGGAGGGATGGATGGGAGGAGGAGGAGCTGTGGTTGCCCTGCCTGTCCCTTTCCTTCCCTGTTGTCATTTTTAGTGTAAGTGGTTGCCTACTACAGGAAAAGTCATGCAGATAAAAGGGATATGCTAGAGTTCCTTGATCACTCATGTTAGTTAGGATACAACTGACTTCTTTCTGCACTTGAAGCAAGTTCTACTTCTAAGGATGAACTCTTGGGGCTGTCAGTGTTCTGCTTACTGAGCCATAGGCTTAACACCCTTACCTTGTCCTCACTTGGCATCCCGTTGAATTCCTAGGCATCAGGGGATGCACATACTGTGTATATTTCCTCTATTTATGTATGCACATTGCCATCTCATTGGACTTCACTTATGAAATGCAAGCTCAAAGGTACAGTTATGAGGGATTTCAAGATTTTTACTTTAACCCAAGAGCATTAATGCAAGTGTGGAGCCTCCTGAGCATGGGACACTGTTGCGACGGAACAGGTGGCATGCCCATAAAGCCATCTGTGCGTGTCTGTGTGAATGTGTGCACACATATGCTATTTTACATAATGTTGATCAAGAAGGACTGTCCCATAAGGTGACATTTGATCAAGGTCCTCAGAAGATCAGGAAACCAGGCAGGCAGTTACTAGGGCAGGAGTAGCATGTTCAGAGGTTCCAAGACACATGAGTCTTTGCCTTATTCTCAGAAGAATAAAGAGGCCATGGTGGCTGGATCCAAGTGAGAGGGTAAAGGGTGGGAAATGAGGTTAGAGAAGCAGAAGTCCCTGAATGGTGCATGAGCTCTAGGGCCAGGGAAAGGACTTGGAATTTTTCTGTGAGAAGAAGGAAAGGCTTGGGAGGGTCTTAACTAAGGGGTGAAATGCATTGATTGAATCTCCCTTTGGCTGCACTGTAATAATACTCTGCATTGGGACAAAGTTGGAAGTGGTTGGGCCAGACGCTATGGTAGACCAAACAATGGTGGGGCCTGGACTGGGTGTATACACAGCAGCAATTAAATATAGTTGGATTCTGGGCATATTTTACAACCAGTGACAATGGGAGCTGGGTATAAAATCGATATTTACCTAGAATCCAGCATATGAAATGGTCTATTGAGAAGTAGTGAAATTCCTAAAGTTCTTCAGCCAGTGCATGGCAGAACTGGAGAAGGAGAGCAGGAGTCTTGTGTTCTTTTTCACTGGGTCTTCTTTTCTGTTAGCTCTAGACTGCATCCCACTCCACCCCCACCACCCCCTAATAGCTCTGTTAACATTCTCTCCTGAACATCTTCCCTTATTTGGCTGAAATCGGCATGGTGGAATCTCTAGGATTCTATCTCTATAAATCACTTTGAAAAAACTTCTCAGAGCAAGGTCCTAGGTGATTCTCCTGCTACCCTATGTTTCCGTGGTCTCATGGTGGGGGTTGGCCGTCTCCCATGGTGTCACATTAGTGCTGTCCTGACAGTCTTTTTCCTGCATTTTCTGAAGTATCTCTTGACCTCCCCTCGTAAAACAGAGTTCATAAAACAAAGATTTTCCTCCTGGGTTTGATGTACAATTGTGCCATGTATAATGCCAAAAACTTTAACTGTAGTTGGCTTGCTTATTTATGTATTTATCTTGCTTCTCAGCACTTTCAGACCATGCTGAAGTCCAAGCTGAATGTCCTGACACTGAAAAAGGAGCCCCTCCCAGCAGTCATCTTCCATGAGCCTGAGGCCATCGAGCTGTGCACCACCACGCCCCTGATGAAGACCAGGACTCACAGTGGCTGTAAGGTATGTGGCATGTGGCTAGCAGGGGCTCTCTTGGTGGGACAAACCAAAGGACATGTAGCCAGCCTTAGGACACTTGTCTCCCTGTGGTGACTTTTGAAAGGAATGAAAATGTAACATGACTAATGAGCTTCGTTGAGTGATGGTGGGATGAACCCATATCTGCTGTATTTTTAGCAATCAACCATTCTCCATTGTTTCCAGGTAAAGACATAAATTCTAGTATGTGTGAATAAAATAGTCTTCTCACTTATATTTGCGGTAGCCCTGTGGAACTTTGGGGCTCCCCAGAAAAGTCCTATCCTTAGTGATATTTCCTCCCTTTGTATTTGCACTCCAAATAAGACACATCTTAAAGAATAAAAAACAAGTTTCTCAACAGTGTACTTCTCTGTTGGGGGTTATTTTGCATTTTTGTTTGGCTTCAGCTCTCAGAATTGATACTAATATCCATGCCTCAGAATCCATTAAAAAACATTTTTTTTTCATCTATGTAAACTGTAATGCTGACATTAAAGAAAATCTAGAAGTGGAATGTGTAATTTTGGTAGGCTTTTGGGTTCTTTCTTGCATGATATTCTTTTTTATATGAATTGACGAACAAAGCAATCAGTTCAGGAATAACAAAGAAAATATGTTTATGCATATTTTGTCATTAGCTATTTTTTTTGAGGAGTAAAAAATTAGGGGGCAGAAATTTGTTTTGAGTAGTGAAAATAAAATAAAACAGAAATGTATGTTTGCATGTGGGTTTCTATTATAATCTTGTAGACAGACTCCTTATTGCGTTTCTAGGTTAGGGAAGTCTTTCTTGCCAGAATGTTCCATCCCCTCTCCCATTCTTGCATCGCTATGGTCAGATTGGAGCCTACAGAAATCTTGAGTGATGGCTGTGTACACAGAATTCCACACGTGTTCATCCATCCCACAAATACCCAGTGGGTGCTCAGTGTCTGCCCAGCACTGGGGACAGTGGGAGCAATACCCACCAGCATCTTTGTAGGGTTTAACTTCTAGTTGGGGAGGAGGGAGGAGAGAGTACAGGTAAACAAGCATTGGCTGTTGAGAAAGCCAGTCAGGAATAACTTGTGGAAGAATCTTTCAGGCAGAAGAGACAGGGAGTGTTAATTCTCAGAGGCAGAGATAGTCTGTGTGTGCTTTGTAATAGAGAGGAATGGGCAGTAGAACCCAGAAGTTGAGAAAATTGTGTTCTGTGGTACGGTCAGGCAAGAGTCTGGGTATAGAATGAGCCTTGTCATCGCAGTGGCAAAGAGTTTTGACTTTCTTCTAATTACTGTGGGGAACTGTCAGATTTGGGCAAGAGAGTTAGTTATATGACTCCATCAAAAAAAAAAAAAAAGTGATTTTAAATGGTAAGTACGCTAAGGTGAACTTTCAGCTTCCAGAGAGCACTTGCCAGAGGCTCTGTTCCAACAGGAGACAGGGGATCCATAGAGTTGGCCTTCGGTCCCCATGTGTGCGATGCTTTTGGTGAATTGATGATACAAAGAATTATAAAAATACTCATTAAATTTGAAAGTGATATGAGATCAAATTGTGTTATACATACTTTAGAGATTTCCTAGAGTCATTTTGAATTCTGTTCCTATTGGGGAAAAAGGTCCCTCAAAAGCAAGATGAAGTCATTAGGGACAAGTGAAAGAAGAAGAGTTTCATTTGATAAAGGCTGTGGAGTGTGTTTAAATGGGAGGGGAAAAATGCAGTTACAGAATAAAAGACCTAGCAATCCAATCGGGATATGGAAGAAATATGTGTGTGTGTGTGTGTGTGTGTGTGTGTGTGTGTGTGAGAGAGAGAGAGAGAGAGAGAGAGAGAGAGAGAGAGATATTTGCTAAAGAGAAAGAAATACTGCTAGGAGAATAAAAACCTATCATTTTCCTTAAAAGGAGCATAAGGTTTGAGATTCATGGAGTAATTTTTTTGTGTGTATTGCATTAGGTTGTGTTTGCTTATTTTACCTCTAAAAGGATGTTGGGAAAAACAGAAGGAATTCAGAAGAGCACACAGAAGAGAGTGAGTTTGCCCTGGCATCAGTATGTCTAGCTAGACAAAGGGAGATCATCAGTGATTTCACTGGGACACAGGGAAGAACTTTGGCATTCAAGGTGTAAAACGTAGTCCACTGGGCTATAGTAAGTTTGTGAACTCGCCATCCCTAGAAATCTTGAAGATGAGATTCCAGGTGTGGATAATCATGAACTGGAATCAGGGATCTGGGCCAACTCCAGTTTTATGATTCTCTTTGAAGGAAGAAAACACCCAATGTATCCTTCTTCAACTTGTATACTATAATGCCCTTTATACAGTTATATTTTAACTTAAATGCACTGGAGTTACATTCTTTAATTCTCAATGACAATCTTATGTTTGTGTTCAGAGTCACATTCTTTCGATAAGAAACAACAAAAAAGTTCCATGTTTGAGCCTTGAAATTTCTGTTTAGAATGTCCTGACCTCCCCATTTGGTCTCCCCACCATCCACAGAAACAAAATGCAATGCTTCCTCTCTGATTCATAGGAGTAACTTGGTTCACAAAATGCCAGCTGCAGAAGGAGGAGCTCTCTCGGGCTCACGCCTGCCAGGAATAATGAGCATAATGTAGCCCAGGCCCAGCTGCGGGGCCAGCGGACAGGACCCTCCATCTGCACATACTGCTAGGTCTTTTTCACTAAACAGCTCTCTAGTACTGCCTGCATAACTGTCGGTTTGGGGGAGGGAGAGAGGCAGGAGGGAGCAGAGTAAAGGAAAAGGGAGTTGAAAGTGGGTTATGGTTAGTACCATCGAGGCTCTGGTTCATGTCAGATTTCGCCTTTCCCTGTGATCTGTATTCTCTGTGGGTTCTGATGGGATTGCCCTGCCAGACTATTCATGTTGTGAGCAGCTGGGTCTTTGTGTGTGTTTTCCTTACTGCTGCCACGTTTTTTTTTTTTTCTTTTTTTTCTTTTTTTTCTTTTTTTTTTTCCTGGAGTGGAGTTATTTCACTGCAAAACCCATTGCATACCATTAGGACGTGCCTGCCCATGCTCTTGTTGGAGATTTCCAGAGTATCCGATGCTGTTTCTGATTTTGCAGCAGCAACAACCATGGTTGATCATACCTGGCTTCTCCTACCTTGCACCACAGAATCCTAGGTGGCTTTGACTTGTTAGCAAACATTTATTTAATTCATAGTCATGGCAGACCTTCTGTGTACATGGAATTGTGGAGAAAGGCATCAAGGCAGACGTTGCAGGTAATGCAATTTGTAGTCAAGTGGAAGGAATAGACGAGCGCCTGAATCCATAAATCCCCAGGGCTGTATCAGAAAACCCAAGGGGGCAGGTTTCTGGACGTTCTTCCCAGAGATTTTGATGCAGGCACTCAGCTTAGTAGGCAGAAAAGAACCTGCACTTAAAAACTAGACTGCAATTTACATGACTGTGGGGTCCAGGCACTGCCTGGAGCTTGAGGACCTGAGCTGCAGAGTGATGTGTGAGAAGAGCCACGTAAGTGACCTAAGTGGAGTCACACCTGGGGAGGCAGGAGATCGGCCAGGGCCGTGGAGGATGGAACTAGAATGGGTTTGCCGAAGCTGACCAGGAGGCTGACGTCCAAGAAAGAACTGGGCTGGGTAATTTGTGCATCCGGTGTGCGCTCTACCTACGGCGCCTGTAAGTGCCGCCTTGCCCTACAGGGGGCGCTGTTCTTTGTTGTATTGACTTATTTCTGGGCCTAATTGCCATAGTTCTCAAAGCCTTTGTGAAATGGTGGTAATGTTGATGATAATAATAACTAGTGATAAAATACTAATAATACAGAAATGATGGTAATGATAAAGAGCTGATGTTTCGGAATGCATTAAGCACTCTCCTGTTCCCTTTTCATGGTATAGAAACACTGGGTCCTCATGACCATCCAGTAGTTCAAGGGCCATCTCTGGCCCCATTTCACAGGTGAGTTAGTTGAGGCATAGAGAGGTTCTTTCCTGTATCAGAGTATCCAGAGAGTGACTGGCAAAGCCTGCATTTGAACTTCATCAGTATGTCTCCATAGCCTCTGCTCCTCCCCACCAGATTCCAACCCCTCTTCATGACTTCGAGTGACTCCCATGTGTGTCCTGAGATAGTTCTTAAAAGTGGCTCTGTCATGTGATTGTAGCAAGTCATTTTGCTTCTGCGAGCCTCAGTTTCTTCGTCTTCGTTCAGCTAGAACTAAGATCACTGTATCGTAGGCATTCTCTCATCTTAAGGTCCAAGGCTCAAATTTACTTGATTCAATTGGACTCGAATTTTGTCTTGGTTCACAAAACCCAGAAATGATTGGGGATCATGTACTAAAAGTATCGTAAACAAGGAATTTTGGAACACTGAAAAAAAAATAAATAAAAATGTCATATAATTTTACCCCTAATATACCTCTCAGGCTTTCCAATTTGGTTTTTGAAAAACCGAGAGAGAGAGAGAGAGAGTCCACAATGAAAAGTCACATTCCTTATAAAACATGCATAGGAAATGAAACACGAAATGTCCATTGAGCTCCTGGATGCCCATGCTCTGTTTCATGAGATAGTCCTCAGCTTTACGGCATTTATAGTTTCGAACCAAAATAAATAGTAGCAATGCTGAAACAAAGATGCTGACACATAATTGGGATCTAACACATGCTATAACATTTATCTTTCGTTTAAAACCTTTCACAAAGTTTGTGAATGGCGGTAGTTTGAGTGTAAATACGCTGATGAGTTGAAGACGGAAGATGACGTGGAGGACACATACCTGGGAAGACAAGAGGTGAAAGAAGCAAGAAGGAAAGGCAGGAAAATGGGCAGTTGCTTATATAGGTCTCCTGTTTGGATTTGAGTCTGCCTGCCTTGGCTCTGGTTTACCTGGCTGTCTTTCCTCTGCACCTGCTCAGCTGGGGACAGCTAGCGTTTTGAGATTGGTCTCCAGGTCTCCAGGTCTGGCTCTTCTCGACCACCAGACAGGCTTTGGGAGTTGGTAGAGAAGAGGGCTCACTGAGCATATAATATTTCTTCCCACACCCCACCCTCCCCCCATCCCTGGTTCTCTCATCGCTCAGGATGAAAGGGCCCTTGTGTTCATTCTGCAGCTCAGTGGGCATCAAGCTGCCTCTGTCCCCTCATGCTTCATCGCGGGCCCCACCAGGGCCTCACCTGGGCCTCCTCTCCTACAGAACGCCCCATCTGCCAAATCTCTCCTTCCCCCAAGGGAGGCAACCTGGTTTTGCATCATGTGAAGTCCCATCTAAGACGTTCACTGTCTGTTCCCCTTTGTGAGGGCAGAAGCCATCAAACAATCTAATTCCCAAGAAGGGAGTTGTGATTCATACAGCAGGATGATTTTCCTATTACTCTTCTTGAGGTTCGTGCGTTCAGAAGTAAGTGCAGTAGTCACCAGCTCTCAGGAAGGACGGGGCTGAATCCCAGTTGCACGAGATGGAGAGGTTCCTGAGCTGAATGAAGGCTTTGCAGGCAGTCCTCAGATCCTACCATTTTACGCCCATGTAGGATGGCCAGTCTTAGAAGTGAATTCCAGCCGCCCTACTTAGGATGAGGGCTCTTACTTGAATTTCAATGTATTTAAAATTAGCATCACATGTATCTATTTCACACATATTTTTGTGCTTATTGGATCAGTTTTGTATTTAATTAGACATGTAGTCATGTTTTTTTATTTTTATTTTTTTCATTTTAGCCAAAGGCCCCTGCTTTTACCCACTCACATGAGGGAGAAACATTGATTATACCGTGTCGTCATCCTCATTGAATGCATTTTGTGGCCTTTTCTTGGTGTAGGTGACTTGGGCAGGGCATGAGTCCAGTTCTGCTAACTGTGCAGATTCTCTCCTTGAAAAATGCATCTCGGCTTTCGATATCGAGACAGAATACAAATAAAATAAAGACTAATAACATATGAAGTTAAGAGTCAAGCATGGAGTCCTCATCAGCTCTTTAAACCTTTTGGTTCAAACCAAACTGTAAATCTCAAGATTTGGAGTAAATGGTGTCTAATTCTAATCTATTTTCTCTTTATTCTTTCTCAGACTTTCCTGTAAACAAATCAAAGTACATTTACTCGAAAGGTAAAGTTGGTGTGAGCTAACATCTGTTGTTTAAGAGACAAGCTTTCATTTTTCTGCAGTTTTTACTCTTTGTCAATTTCCCCTTCCTCCTTCTTCTCCCTTCCCCCCCTTCCTCCTTAACTTTCTTCTCTCATTTCTTTCTTCATCTGCAGGATACACTGCATGCTCTCAGGATTTCCCAGATGGTAATAGGGGCACAAAGGTAAACAATGGTTTGGGATCCTTTGGGTTGAAATAACAGAAAATCTAACTGGAATTGACTTAAGTCATTGAAATGTATTTGCTTTGGAGTTGGCAAATTCCAACTGGAGGGAAGAGGGAAGGAGATGCTAGAGAGGAAAAAAGGTGTCCACTACAAAAAAAAAAAAAAAAAAAATAGGCTTAATGACCTAAGGGAGGACAAATACATTCTGTAGGAAGAGCAGTGGCAGTAGAAACAAATGCAGAGCCTCAGATTGCAGAGTGGTGGGGGGATGGGAGGAGGGGAGGTGTACTTTCCTTCTGTGTTACAGCCCAGCTCAGCTCCTTGAATATATACGGGAGATATTCTGGCACAGATGAGATAAGCCTCAGTTTGAGAATCGGCTACTCTCCAGGGCCCCGTGTAGACAGTCCTGAGTGACTATCAGCTAGCAGTGGTTTGGCCTTCTGCACCGAGGGGCTTTTGTCTTCCTGGTGGGTGAGGGTGGGAGGAATGTTCTCATTCATCGAAGAAATCTTGAGCCCCCCCTTTCAGGCTTTCGTTCCAGATTTCTAATTGGGCAACCCATTCTTCAAGGCAGAGAGAGAGAAGTGGGATTTCAGAAGTCATGAGTTCAAGCTTATGAAATTTGAAGTTTCTATGAGACCACCAGTGGGCAACACCCAAAGAGTACTGTTATATGGAGGTAGAATTTCATAGAGGTCTTGTCCCTCAAGGATATTGGGGCTGTGAGAAGAGGAAGGAGTGAGGTAGGCACACCCACTTACACATGGAAGTGTGTACCCACTTCTAATGTTTGAGGACCACAGAGAGAAAGGAGAATCACCAGAAAAGGAACATTATGAGAACCCAAGGAGGGTCCTCCCCACCAGACACTGAAACTGTCCTCCGTCTTATTCCTGTCATTTCATCCTACACATGGTGCCCACTCTCCTAGCCACCCTGTTCCAGTCTCGGAAGCATTGAGGGGAGAAAATGGAAACCACTCTGGGATGGCTGAAGCCCTCGTATGTTGTTCTAGAATGGTCTTTGTGTATATGTTTGACATACACACTGCTTACGCCAAAGCTGTGGTGCCTAGCATGGGAGAATACTTTGTGGTTGTAAACTTTTTGGCTGCGAGTCTCCACTTAGGACTTTGAATTCTGTCCTTTGGTCTTCCCACTGACAGCTGTGGTGGCTTCAGCAAAGCTTTTCACCCTTCATGAGCTCACTTTTGTTGTTTGATGACTAACATCTTTTCATATGAGGGATTGTTTTCACTTCAGCCGATCGAAGTGTTTAGAGTATAGATTATCCTTTTGCCTGAGTGCTTGTTGAGTGGGATGGTAGGCTTCTTTATGGGGTCGCTCTACCCTGCAGTGGAGGCAGTAGAGCTGTTGGCCCCATTGAGGTATTCTCTGGGGATCTTTGACACCTTCAAACTATTTGTTTCCTGGTGCCCCACACTGTGGGGGCTATGCCTGAAAAATGGGCACTTTAGGGAACCAGTTATGGCTTTAAAGCTTAACCTTTGGACTCATGTCAAAGACTCTGTCTTCCTACATCTCCAGATGTCACTGTCTATTTTACTTCTTGTCTTCAGAAACTCTTGGGAGATCAGCAAAGATTCATTAGTGAAAAAAGGGAAAATAATCTAAGTGCCTAGAAGAGATATTATAATATTTTGGTTCCACAGCACTATGGAAAACATGCAGTCATTAAAAATTATGTTGTGGAAATTATACTGGTGTGGAAAATGTTCATCACGTATTAAATGAAATAAAAACCTGGTTGCAAAATGCTACTATGATTTTATTTTTGTGAAATACTGAAATATGAGCAGAAGTGATCCCTGAATAACAGGATTATGGGTAAAACTTGTGATTTTCTTTTTCTTTTTTTTAATTTTTTGCATTTTCTTAATTGTCAACAATGAATAAATACTACATTGGTAATTTGTTTTTAATAATACATTTTAAAGAGGAAATATTTGTTTGGACAAAAGTTTACATGAAGAAACTCCATTCTAGTTCAATCCTTTTGGAAAACAGCTTCTTCTAAGTCACCCTGACTTAGACTTTTGTTTCTTCTCTTCACCCAAATCAGAATTTCCGTAGCTTCAGGGAAAGTGACATTTTTCTGTCTAACTTGCGACATGGTCGGTGTCGTACGGGTCTGGTGTGTACAGTCTAACAATTGTGAACCTACTCAAATGTATTTGCAGGGATGATGTGGCAGGCTGCTTAGTGGCAACCTCAGTGGTTAAAATGGAAATTTATTCTCCATACATTTAGGGGCCAGAAGTCCAAGATAGGTATCCCTGGCAAGAGTCAGGTGTCCAGGAGCTTCTCTGGAGGTGGTAGAAGAAAATCGGCTCCTTGCCTCTTGAAGTTTATGGTGCTGCAGGCAGCCCTTGGCTTGTGACCATATCACTCCAGTGTCTGCCTGTGTAATCACACTACCCCCTCCTCTTCCACCCATTTCTAACCCCCCTTTGCCTTTCTCTTGTAAGGAAACTTGTGGTTGGATTGATTTATTTGTTTATCTATTTAAGATTTTATTTATTTATTTGATGGACAGGGATAACAAGTAGAGAGGCAGGCAGAGAAGGGGGGGGGGAGCAGGCTTCCTGCTGAGCAGAGAGCCCAATGCAGGGCTCGATCCCAGGACCCTGAGATCATGACCTGAGCTGAAGGCAGATGCTTAACCCCCTGAGCCACCCAGGCATCCCACTTGTGGTTGGATTTTGTGCCCCTGTGATAATCCAGGATAGTCTCCCCAGCTCAAGATTTTTAATCAAATCAGCAAAGACCTTTTTCCTTATAAGGTAATATGTCACGTTCCAGGGAAGAGGACCTACTATTTTGGGGTGGTCTTACTTGGCCCATTACAGATAGTTTCTTTATAAAAGAGGGACTCTAGTGCTTGCTTTGGCAGCAAATATACTAAAATTGGAACGATACAGAGAAGATTAGCATGGCCCCTACGCAAGGATGACATGCAAATTCGTGAAGCTTTCCATATTTAAAAAAAAAAATGAGGAATTCTAGAGATGCCAAAATTCCTAAGCAAAAAGAAATATAATGGTCCCAGTTAATCAGTTGTTTAGGTTATGTTATTTCTTAAGCCCAAGAAAATACTTTCATTGGAATTCAAAAAGCCACTTTAAAATACAGAAAAATGAGGAGCATTGGTCTGTGGAAGTATCTTGATCCTATGTTAAGCCAAATTTTTTTTGTTTTATTTTACTTTATCAAAATTTCTGAAAAGGAAGAGCTATTATAAAATTTTGAATGGAATCACAAGTTTAAGTCCTGACAGTTTGTAGATGACATGTTAGATGAGTATGTTTGAAATTGAGGAGTGTTCCCTCTGTCCCTATACTCTGAAGAGTTTTAATCAGGAAAGGATGCTGTATTTTGTCAAATGCTTTTTCTGCATCACTTGAGAGGACCAGGTGGTTTTTCTCTCTTCTCTTATTAATTTGTTCTATCTCAATGATTGATTTGCAAATGTTGAACCACCCTTGTATCCCAGGGATAAATCCCACCTGGTCATGGGACTCCACCTGCATATAGGGAGGGCATGTACTGCGTGGAGCACTGGGTGTTATATGCAAGCAATGAATCTTGGAACACTATATCAAAAACTGATGACATACTGCGTGGTGACTAACATAACATTAAAAAAAAAAAAAGATGAACACATTTGTAAAAAATTCCACAGTTCTACCACAGGGAAGGGGAATAATGTTTTGCCTCCCCTCCCTCAGTAAAGCTTTAAGGATTATTTTGAAAATGATATGGAAAATATCATGAGTATAACATGTGTGTCTGAGAGAACTTTCTCATTATGAAACTAATTTGCCCTCATGACTTCCTGTTTAGATCATTTGTCTTTGAAACAATTTGTTGGTTTAGTTCTGAAAATTTAGTTGAATCATTATCTGAATTTAGGGTTCATTTATTTGGGAAATATGTTAATTACTTTACAACTTTTCCTGGATTAATTCCTTGGATAAAATATAGTTCCTCTGTGGTAGACTTCATTTGTGGGGCAACCTATAGAAACACCACACAGAAAACCAATTAAGTTGGTAAAAACTCATTAATAATATACTTTATGGTTCCAACAGAGACTGTACAACTTGCTTGAGATGGTTACAAGGTTAAGGTAACTTAAGGCTAAAATCTGGTGCGTAAATGTAAGAAGGTAACGTTTAAAAGACATTTTCAAGTTTATATTTTCTACATATTTTTGGTCAAGTAATTTTTTTTTCATTGTTCTATTTACTTTTTACACTAAAGGAACTTGCATATTACATCATGGGTGCATCTGCTACTGGAAGGACTGGTTTAATTTATTGTTTGTTAAATGGAAAATGTTCATTAAATACAGAAGCATCAGGAGATATAGACTGAATATAACCTCATATAAGCCTAGACTTTCTTTGCAAGTGATTTTTTTTCTGACTTAAGTTTTAAAACTATATCAAAGGAATACCTGCAGGGATTTACCAAAAAACCAAAACAAAACAAAACAAAAAAACACCAAAAAAACTCTATCAAGTAGTAATGAAAAATGAAACATAAACTGTTTACGTGTCCCCCACATCCCTCTCACGCCCCAGTCCTGCTCCAACTGTAATTATTTTAGCTGTTTCTTCTCATGCTTGTCTTCCTATTTCAAATGCTATACTATTACCATTTTAGGTACTCTCTTTTGGCTAGTTTGGTAGATAAAGATTTAGCTCCATAATAACTCTACCCACTTGCCTTCCTCCATATTCCAAACATAGTTACTTCTGAAATTTTAGTTACTATCTGTGTGATAACTGAAGAGTGGGTCAAGACACCATGATTTTATTTCCTTTCTTGCATAGTATTTTTTGAATCCATAGTCTTACTATTTTTAGATTTGACATTATTTTATATATACTTATACTTAATTTTCCTCAGATGCACTTTCTGATTTGGCATGTACCCGTCCATGTGTAGCTTAACCATTCACTTGCGGAGATAGCGTATTCTTTATCACGTTCTCCTGAGCTGCTTACAGAGTCTGTTGTGCTCAGTAATCAGTAACAGTAACCTGACAGATTACTGGCCTTTAGGCCCTTCTCACTGCTGTGACTTGGGGACTTCTCTCCCTTGAGGTGGATATTCCTCTGTTTGCTTCCTCTCCTTTTGATTTCCTTCTTTGTTTATGCTGGAGCATGCGTTCAAGAAGTAAAAATTGTGTGCCTTGTATGTCTGAAAATTTCTTTATTCTAGCCTCACCTTTTTGAAAGTTTGGGTATAGAAATGAAGATTGGAAATAATTTCTACTTAAAGCTATGGAGGTGGTGTTCATTGATTTCTACTATACCCTTTACTCTTGCGGGATCTGATTCCATTTGATCCAGATAGTGATGTTCCTTTACATGTGACTTTCTTCCCCCTCTACTCTCTGAAAAGTTTGGGGATTTTCTTTATGTTCTTTGTGCTCTGAAATTTCATGACTAGGTGACTTGATGTGAATTCTACCCCCCTCATTCCTATAGTTGGGAAATTGTGTATCTTTTCAATTTGGACACTCTTATTTCTTGGTATTTTGTACTGAGTAAAATTTTAAGTAAAATTTCTACTTTCCTTCTCAGTTGTGGAACCATTTGAGAAGTAAGAAACATGATACATGAGTTTCATAGTTACATGATACATACATGATACATACATAGATACATAGTTTCATGGTACAGCAGTTTTATAATACCTGGTTTGGAGCATGTGTCTGTGTAGACTCACTGGGTTTCCTAAAGTTTCCAGATCTCTGTTGGAAGCTCTAATAAGTTGTTTCTCTTCTTTCATTCATTTTGTCCTTTTGTGCTTCTGACTTAAAAATGTTCATTATGACAGTTTAGTGGGGTTTGGAGAAGACATGGATGTCTAAGGTCAACTTGCCATCTTTACCCTCTCAGTTGTTTGGTCCTTTCATTGCTAATAGTGGTTTGAACTTCTCTTGTTTTATATCTTCATCTAAGATGGAAACAGCCATCCTTTACTTACTTTCAAGTTGAAAGAAATATTTATAAAGTACTTTCAGCTTTTCACAAGTAGAGCTGTGTCAATAAAATACCATTGTTATTCAGATATAGCTCCCCTCGGTTTGAATGGAAAGGTCAATAAACTACAGACATCATGGTAGCAAAAGAGATAAATGTGAAAGTGGTAATAAATAAGCCAGATCATAAAAAAGGTCATAAACTATGCTCTTAAATTTGTATAGATATTTCTTATTGTATCTCTGAGTATTTCAACCCCTGATTACCTAGCGAGTAAATGATAAAAACCACTGTGACAACAGGTGCAGATGTGTTCCTTGGTGTGTTGGCTGTTCATTTCTTTGTTTTTCCTGAAAATATGACACCTTCATTTCTTGGCAAGAGAAATGATGTCAGGGCTTCTGTACATACTGAGATCTCTAAATGAGACATTAGTCACATGGGCGTTTATGAGTCACCAGGCATCTTCATAAACCAAATCCAGGAATTAAAAAATAATTTGCTCAGGAAGTAATGGGAATAAATAAAGTATATCATCCTGAGACACAGGAAAGCTACTTTGTGAGCTAAAGATCCAACCGAAATTAGTTTCTCCCCACGTTGATGGATTAATGCATTCTCTTTAAAACTTGAGTCTTGCCACTTTTGAGCAGTGCTGGAATTCTTACATGTCACCATCTGGCTGTCCCATAATACTCGTTAGGGCAGAAAAGACGTCCATCATCACAAAGACATTACTGATAGTCTTTTCATGGGATGGTACGAAACACGTGTTTGCTTTTCTGCTCGGTTAGCTCACCAGCTCATTTGGAGCCCATCTTGGTTATGTATAAAAAGCTCTCTCCTCTGTCCTCTCCTGCTTATTCTCATTCCAGAAGTTCCCAAAAGCCCTTTTATTCTTTGTCCCTTCCTTGCATCCCCATCTACACTCTCCCAAGGGTCCAGACCCTTCAGAAGCATTTGACTTGGGGGCAGGGAGCTCCAGGGGGCTTTAGGGCTCTGCACATAAATCTTCTGTAAGACAAACTTTATGACAAAAATAGACTCTTCTATAGCAAAAACCTGCTGCATCTGTCATTCTTATGCCAAGAGAATCTTGATTTCATTTCTCCTTTTTAAGAGTCACGTCTCAGGAAAGAGAGAATGGGGTGGAAGATAACTCATTCTGTCATATGTGTGCTGGAGTCATTGAGAAAAAGAGCCAAAGGAAGGGAATTTGGAGACTATTGCAACAAAGAAACAATTAGTTTATTCACTCATTATTCACTCACTAAAATCCACTGATACGGACTTTACACAGTTTTTCTTTTTAAAATCATATGTCTGTTTAAACAAAATAAATATTCATTAATGATCTCTATAAATTTATGAATATGTAGGTTAAATCTATGTACTTGTTACTCACGCACGATGTGTATTTTTAAAAAGATACAGAATGGAAATCTTAGGAGAATGAGCTAAATCTGAAATACATGGTATTGTATATCTATCTTCATTGCGATGATTACTATTAACTTAGGCAAGGCTCTTCTTTAGTAATAGTGATGTCAAACCAAATCTCAGATGGCTTTGATGTCAGGGTTTTCAGCTAATCTTGTTGGACCCAATGAGATCATCAGTTTCACCCCAGAATGAGATGGAAAAGATGACATACCAAGAGGAGAGGGCAAGGGATTGTATCAACTCTGTCGTTTTCTTGTTGTCTGCTTATGGTACATTCTTTTTATTATCTAAAATCTGCCATTTGTGTGCAGGAACCTCAGCTGGGTTTTTGTTAAAACCAGATAATATGACCCATAAATCCACTGAGATGGGCAAATGTGAGCTATAATGACCTGAGAGATCATGTGAGTGAGGTGTCTGCATCAAGTTCTTCTCCTTTTTATTCTCTCTCTCTCTTTTTAAAAATATTTTATTTATCTATTTGAGAGAGACACAGAGAGTGTGTGAGAGAGAGATTAGGAGCAGGAGCAGGGAGGAGGAGGAGGAGCAGAGGGAGAGGGAGAGGGAGAGGGAGAGGAAGACTCCCCAGCTGGGTGGGAAGCCCAATGCTGGACTCAGTTCCAGGACCCTGGGATCACAAGGCAGATGCTTAACCAACTGAGCCACCTGGGCTCCCCTCCTTTTCACTACAGAATTCTCACCTGTAGGAGACTTCTAGCTCCACATCTGACATGTGGACCAGCTGGTGCTGGTGTCCATCTCTATAGTCGTGCTGAATTTATTTCATATTTTTGAAGATAAAAATAACCATGCATAGAAATTCTAGTGTATTGTATCCCCAGCCAAGGCGATTCTATCGCACACCTCCTGGGGTGTAGATAGCTTACTCTGGAAACAGAGAACCTTGTCTGTGGTGCTGCAGACATCGAGGCTGCCCCCTGGTATGTGGAAAAGCATGCCAAGATCATTTGTTGACATCTGCCTCATTGTTCTGGGCAGAGGAAGTGATGGGCTGGTGTCAGATATCTAGATCCAGACTAGATTCCACTCTTGGACCCCTGGTAGGTAAGAAAGCCAAGACTTGTCAGACTGGATGATCCTGTTAACAAGTGGATGGAAAAGCAGAATTCTCATGTCTCTTTCTTCATTTGTGGACCAGTCCTCTGGTGACAGTGCTCCTTCTTCCTGTATGGTGGAAGAGATAAGAAAAGAATTCGTAATCCCTTGTGTAGCTTCTAAAGACATCAAAATGAAGTGCAGCTCATCCAGATTTGGCCAGACTCTGAAATTTATTGGCAACTAGCAGCTGTCCATGATAGCTGAGATGGTTCATTAGTGCGGGGGCAAACTCCACATTTATAAATCAAGGTTCCTTTGTAGCAAGTAGAAAAGAGTTTCTCAATGTTGGAGGTTCCCACTTAGACTTAGGAGTTTCATTTTCTTTTTTAATATCTTGTTCAGTAAGTCATAGCACAGCTTCCTGGAAGGGAAAAATACGAAGATCAGCATTATACAAAATATGGAAAGTTCCAGATACTATTAAAGGAGTAAAATTTATTTCATTGTATTTGAAAGATAAACAGATTCTTTACTCAGCTTGTTAATCTGCAGTCATTCGTCTTCAGGCTCCATCACTTTCTAACTGATGATTACATCATCACTGTGAAGAAGGTGGCATTTGGGACATTATATCCTTTTCTTCTTTCTTCTCTCTCTCTCTTTTAAGATTTATTTATTTATTTTGAGAGAGAAAGAGATGGGGGGACAGAGGGAGAGAATCTCAAGCGGCCCCGCTGCTGTGCGTGGAGCCTGATGTGGGGCTCGATTTCATAGCACTGAGATCACGACCTGAGCCGAAATCAAGAGTCAGACGCTAAACCGACTGAGCCACCCAGGCGCCCCTTTCCTTCTTTGTTTTAAGCTTGACTAAAGATGGGCTAAGTGCCGTGATGATGTTGTTGAAGCAAGATTAAGAATGCATGTATTGTAAGGCCGGGTTTGGTGTGAGGAAGCTGTATATTTCCTTGCCCCTTCTTTTCCCAGTCCTTGTCCTTCTCTTTTCTCTCAGTGCTCTTTCCTCCCATCCTTTTTCTTTCCAATCCTTTCCTGTTGTCCCTGCTTACTCCCTTTCTCCCAACTTCCTGCTTCCATTCCTATCCCCATACAGATCCTCTGCGGGGACAGGCTCAGGTCACCTGCACAGACCCAACACATCTCTGTGGCCCAGGGAGAAGTTTATTAGCCTGGACATGTCTCTTGTGAAGAGCTGCTCAGACCCACCCGGGCTCCCACAGGAAAATCAGATATGTTGTGACCGTTGCGGGGGAGAAATAGATGCTGCACAACAATAGAAACAAATGTCTACCGTAAATAGTCCCCTTGTTTTTCTGAGAAGGAAATCAGTGTATACAGTTAGACACTGTGAGATGGTGATGGAGAGCCCTGGGAGCCGAGGGTGTCATGTTTCCTCTTTTGTTTGGCTCCTGCGATCCCTCAGCAGTCAAATGGGTATTTTAGGGAAGGCTGAGAGGATGTGTCAGGGGGTTTGGGGGAGTGGTCTCCGCAGGAGACTCTTGGAACCCTTTTTGAAGAGTGGGGATTTCAATTGAGTTCTGGGGATGGCAACATAGAGGAGAAAGACTGCCTGAGAAATCCTGAGAAGCTTGTGACAATGTGGATGGAGCCGGAGGACATTATGCAAACAAGCCAGTCACAAAAAGAGAGACCGCATGAGCTCACTCACCTGTGGAATCTAAAACAGTCACACATTGAAACAGAGAGCAGAATGGTGGCTGCCAGGGGCTGGGGGTGGGTGGCGAAAGTGGGGAGATGTTGGTCAAAGTTACAGAGTTTCAGTTGTGCAGAACGAGTAAGTCCTGGGGATCTAACGTGTAGCATGGTGACGATGGTTAACAATATTGTATACTTGAGATTTTCTTGGAGGGCCGTTCTTTGGTGTTCTCACCACACACATGAGAGATAACCCACAGGAGGTGATACCTATGTTAATTAGCATCGTCACGGTGAGCATTTTATGATGCATACATGCACCAAAGCATCAAATTTTATGCCTTGAATATATACAATTTTCATTTGTCGATTATGCCTGAACAAAGCTAAAAAAATAGTTGATGAGCATGATGGTCTTTTAGAAGAAATCTTGCACACCAGTCCTGCGAGTCTTTGCACACCTGTGGTTGTGGACATCATGTCTCCTCCCACCTTCCAAAGGCCCAGGAGAAGAGGACAGAGGGTGCTTTTAGCTCCGATTTGATAATGGAGGCAAAGACCGTTTGCTGTCTGTTATCCTCCAGGGCCCCGAGAACTTGTGTGTCTTGCTCCTGGCACGTGATTTCTCAAGTCTAGCTGAGGTCCCGCATTCTCATTAGGGAGAACCTATGCTCTTTGTTTGCATTTGGCCCTCCAGACAGATGCACGAAGGAAAACTTTGTCTGCTTTACATGTAGAATAAGCTGATACATTTCCTTGTGTTCCAGCAAAGTCTCTCCCTTGCTTTATTCCGGTTTCTCAAACAGAAAAATGGGGAGTCCAGCCAGTGCAGCTTGTAATGCCTCAATGTATCTATATTTATATGTGAGCTTAGCAAAGTGCTTTCTCAGTAGAAGGCATAACTCCGTGCTGGGTATGAGCTTCAATTACCTGCGTAATTGCTGCAGGTGCATTTGACCTAAGTGCACCTATTCCATTCATCCCCACAGAGAAGTGTCTGCTTGTCTTGTTGTTACTTTGTTTATTTTTGCCTTTCAGCACTTGAAGATTGATTGAACTTACAGTATATTGAGTTCAAACCTTTGTTCAGTCCTCTTCCTTCATTCAGGAGCTATTGTATTTAAACCATTAACATCTAATTGGAAACCTCAGACTGAATTTAGTGTCCTTGATTTAATTTAGTCCTCTGGTAAGAGATGAATGTCATCTTTACTGTTAGAAATTAACTTAAATTTGTTTTAAAGAATGATTTAATTATTAATAAAGAATGAATTAATTTAAAAAGAATGATAAACGAATGAATGGCGATGCTTTATTTACTGCACTCAAGGCCCCCAGTTCTTTTCATTGAAACACATATGTCACAAGCTACTTCCCCATACGAATTTGCATTGACAGAAATCTTTCTATTCTCTCTGCTCTTTTGTTCCTGGGACTTCCGCAAATGTATTAAATAGAGCAGCTGCTTATGAGGAATCAGAAAAGGGCATTGCCTTGTGTAGTTTATTTTACTTGAAATTGGTGAGATATGCAAAAATCTGTGATTAAAAAAAGACCCTGAACTTAATTTATTAAAGCCCTTAAATGTTAAAAAAAAAAAAAAAATCCTTCATCTTCCTTTTGCATTTTCTCCCCACTGTTTTGAGCAAAGTAAAGCTTAGTAGTAGGAAATACCTTGCCTTAGGGAGTTAATTTTTTCTGCTGCAGAGACTTTAGTATGGCTCATTTCTACAAGAGAAACATAAAGATATGTGGTAAGTTCTGGAATAAGATCTATGAGCCTGGTACTTAATGTTTTCATCACTGCTCTTCTCCATGGCTGCAGGGGATAGTTTGGGTTAAGGTAGGGCTGAGAATTTTGAGGGAATATTTGTCTGAATTTTCTCAGGGGGTCAAATAGGGCTCAGAGTTTCTTTAGTCAATTTATGTCCCTGAAGGTCAGGATAGCCAGCCAATAGATTTAAATCAGAGAGAGAAAGGGCCAATTCCTTATTGATTTTTTAATGGAAGGTAAATAACCCGTTAGCCTTTATTCACAAAAAGAGACAGAATAAAGCTATTTTCATATAGGAATTTTGTTTTGGGGGCATTAATATATGGCTAAGTCCAAGAGGAAGGAATATTAAATTTCTGAAACAATTCTCTTTACTGATCCGTGAAACATCAGAAAACTCTTTTAAGTTGAAAAAAAATGTTTTTTCCCCCCCTCGGATAACTCTTTTATACTAGTTATCTATTGCTGCATAAAAATTACCCCAAAATTAGTGGCTATGGCCGCAGTCATTTATTATCTTACAGTTTCTGTGGACTGGTAATCTGAGTGCAGGTCAGCTGACTGTCTCTGCGTCAGGGTCTCTCCTGGGGTTGCCGTCGGGCCATTGGCCAGGACTGCAGCTTTATTCAAAAGCTCAACTGAGAGAGGGTCCCGTGCAAGCTCACTCAGGTAGCGGCTGGTGGGATTCAGTTCTCTGCAGGTGGTTGGGCTGAGAGCAGCGGTTCCTTGCTGGCTGTCTCCCAAAGATATCCTCAGTTCTTTGCCACAATCGCCTCTTCATAGATCAGCTGACCCCCATCAGGACCAGCAAGTGAGAGAGCAAGACAGGATAAGCGAGATAGAAGACAGAGTCTTTTTGTAACTTAAACTTGGAAGTGACATCTTAGAAGCCTCAGGACCAGCACACACTCAAGGGGAGAGGATTGTACAAGGGCCTGAGCACTGGGAGGTGAGGTTTGCTATGGGGCCACCTGAGAAACTGCCTACCCTGTCCACTGACTGCTTTTTCAGGCCTCTTTTCATTAGTTAACCGACAAGTACGCATTGAACTTGGTGCTCAGAGTTGAATAATCTGAGTTTTGTATTTCACATGATTGTGCTTCTCCCTCTTTAAACCTACCCATCCTCAGCTTCAGGTTTTGACCTGGGATGCTTTAATGTTATCAGCTACTCCTGTCTGTTCACTCTGGGCACGAACATCATGAGAAAATTCTTTTTTTTTTTTTTTTTTTTTTTTTTTTTTACCATCGTGAAGAGATATTGGCACCCCCACGTTCACTGAAGCATATAATTCACGATAGCTAAGATGTAGAAACAACTTAAGTGTTCATTGACAGATGAATGGATGAAGACATTGTGGTATGTATATATTCAGTAGAAATGAGCCATACTAAAGTCTCTGCAGCAGAAAAAATTAACTCCCTAAGGCAAGGTATTTCCTACTACTAAGCTTTACTTCGGCCATGAAGAGGGAGGAAGTCCTGCCATTTGTGATGACATGGATGGACCTTGAGGGCATCATGCTAAATGCAATGAGTTAGGCAGAAAAAGACAAGTACTGTAAGATCCCATTTATATGTGGAATCTAAAAACAAAAATAAACTCATAGAAACAGAAAGCCGATATCGTTCCCTGGGGCTGGGGGTGGGGGTGGAGGACATGGGGAGGGCTTCACTGAAGGGTACACACTTTTAGTTGTATAAACTTATAAGGTGAAAAAGTTCCAGGGACCTAATGTGCAGCGTGGTGATTACAGTTATCAATACTGTATTGTACTCTTGAAAGTTGTTAGGATAGTAGATCTTAAATGTTCTCACTGTGACAAAAACAAAAATGTTAATTATGTGAGGTGAAGGTTATGTTGATTAACCATCTTGTGGTAAACATTTTTCAGTTTATGCATGTATTAAATGACTACATTGTATACCTTAAATTTACACAGTATATATGTCAATTAAATAAAGCTGGGGGAAATAAAAGAGAGAAAGGTGATTTCTGAAGTTGGACCTATAAGCATAAAGCTTTCGGCTTTTTTCACAATGTTCCCTCCCAGCCTCAATGACCTAGCTAGTTAATTTGGTTGATCATGTGTCATTTGGCAAAAGTGGGAGATTAAGTCTTTACTAAGCTCATGAGATGGATGTGGATGAAGGATTTAGAGTCGTGTGCTATGTTTTTATCCTATTTCCTTTCCTGCTGAACAATAGTGCCTCCTTTGAGCTGGAAAATTTCAATTAGGCAGCTGGTATGGGGACTTTTCTTCTTTCCTAAATAACTGTTTGGATGATCTGTGTCTAGTTAACTCATGAGGTTACCGCATATGTGAGACCACAGTGAAGGATTTTATCCACCTAGTTAGCCTGGTTTTATTCTGTGAGCAAGGTTTCCAATTAGAAGCCAATGCTAATTCTGCCTAGTACTTGCCTCTCCTTCAGTGACTTAACTTTTGGTCTCTCTTTTATGTTATCTGTAAAATGGGAATAATAGTCATTTGTCAACGTTGTCACGAAGACGAGATGAGACAGGGCTAGGTAGTGGTGCTCAAGAGGATAGCTATTACTTCTCTTGCTTTTCTTTTTATTTATTTTTAAGTCCTTTATGCTCAACTCAAATGCTTTTTATAAAGACATCCCTTTATAATTTGTTTGATTCATGAATTTTTTTAAAAAAGATTTTATTTATTTATTTGACAGGCAGAGATCATAAGCAGGCAGAGAGGCAGGCAGAGAGAGAGAGAGGAGGAAATAGGCTCCCCGTGGAGCAGAGAGCCTGATGCGGGGCTGGATCCCAGGACCCTGGGATCATGACCTGAGCCGAAGGCAGAGGCTTTAACCCACTGAGCCACCCAGGCACCCCATGATTCATGAATTTTTAAAAGGACATCATGGAATTGACCATTTGAACCATTTTAAAGTGTATCATCCAGTGGGTTCAGCACATTGATGATGTTGTGCAACCGTCACCGCTCTCTGCTTCTAGAATGTCTTCATTACTCCAAAAGGAAATCTCATACCAATTAAGCAGTCACTCTTCATTTCCTACCCCCGCCCCCAGCCCCTGGCAACTGCTAATCTACTTACTGTCTCAATGAATTTGCTTTTTAAGGATATCTCATATAAATGAAATCATACAATATGTGACCTTTCTTGTCTGGCTTCTTTATTTTATAATATTTTCAAGGTTTATCACTTTTATTTCATGTACCATTTTACTGATGTCTGCTAGTTACAGGAAGAATTGAATGAGGAAGAGTAATTCAAAGTGTATGCTCTCTGAATGGAGGGCGGGGATGGTATCATTTTTGTAGGAGGATGAACCACACCAACCACCTAAAGACAGAATAAAAGTGGGAGGGAAGCCAGCCAAGTTCATTTCTAAATCAACTTCTACTGAAGCTGCTTCTCTTTCCTACGACCTCCTCTCCTTCCCTCTATGGTTCCCTCCCTTGTACCTCCTCACCCCAGTCAACTCATCCCTTCTCATTTACTACCTACTCTCTCCCTTCCTTCCATTCTTTATTCCTCTCTCTGCACTTTTTCCTTCTTTGTTTCATCATTCCCTCTTTTCTTCTCTCTGTACAAAGGCAGAACTAAAATAGGTTAGTACTCAGAATTTCGATTGCTGGGGATTTATCCCAAGTGAACAGAGTCAAAGTAATTGACTTTAACCTTTGAGATCATATAAAAAGCCCAATATAAGAGCTTGGTTTAAAAAAATGATATATCTCTTGGAAAGACTCTGTAGCCACAAAAAAAAAATCATGCTTAATTGAATATTTAATGACAGAGTATATCTTTAGAGATAAAAGACCTTTTTATAAAATAGTAGTGCAATAGGTTTTAATGGTCTAATAGGTTTAAAATAGATTGTAATGAATCAAATAATATTATGTGTACTCTATGTGCATCTTTATCAGAAGAAAATAAAAGGATGCACTTAAAATTTTAACAGCCATTATCGTTGTATGGGACAATTACCAGTGGCTTTTAGTTTTCCTGTTTGTGCTTATTATAGCTTCAAAATTTTCAACACATGCATCAACCTTTGGAATCAGGGAAATAGGATAAAAAAAACACTGTTATTGAAAGTAGAAAAACTCAGTACGTGGCAATGAAATCAGAGAGTGGTCCTCATTGTAAAGGGTTGATTGACGTATCTCGAGATGATTTTGTCCCCAGGAACATTTGACAATGTCTGGGGACATTTTGGGCTGTCACAAGTGGGAGGTGTGACTGGCATTTGGGGGTAGAGACCAGGGATGCTGCTGAACATCCTGCAACATACAGGATGTCCTCCCCGCCCTTCACCAACACATTCTCCAACCCCAAAGTCAATGGCACCCAAGGATGAGAAACATGTTCAGTGGCTAGTTTAAATATTTTAAATTAGCTCATTGGAGAATATCAGTGGAAGAGGTCAAATCACTTGGGTTGTTTTTAATGGGTATAAAGAATTAATTTACTTCAAATAACACTACACTGACCTCATTATCTAAGGACTTCAGGTGAAATCATGCTCTTTTTCTACTGTTTCACCTGTTATCAGCATTTTTTTTTTTAATCTGGGCCATGTATCTCAAAGAGAAGAAGCCAGGCGATATGTTTGAGGCTAGTTTGTTGATACTGACTTAGGACACAAAATTCCATGGATTGATGAATAGAGGTAATTGTCCGAGAGAGAATAGTCCAGTCCTGCAGAATGAAGAAATTCTGGCTGAGGGAAGAGTGCCACCTACTGAATTGTGTTTGGGTTTTCCCCAGGTTCTAATTTATGCAGGTTTATGCCTGAAAGTGTTACTTTCCATTATGGATCTCACACATTTTCTTAAGTAGTTACTGCCACAATGTTAAACAATATTTAGTTATTATTGGATCAAGGTGTAATTAGAAACAGCTGTGAACAATTGCGTACCATCCAGCTACTGAAGTAGCAAGCTAAATTGTGCTTGAAGACCTCGGGTTGATTAACAGAGATTGTATCTGGCAGTTAAAACAAATCCATCTCCCGTTCGAGGGCTGCCAGCCAGTCCCATTTTGCCAAGATAACCGGAAAGATTAAAAATGCATTCAAGGGGCACCTGGGTGGCTCAGTCGGTTAAGCGTCTGCCTTAGGCTTTGGTCATGATCTCAGGGTCCTGGGATCAAGCCCAAATTCTGTCTCCCTGCTCAGCAGAGAGCCTGCTTCTCCCTCTCTATCTTACCTCCTCCCTGCTTGCACGGGGTCTCTCTCTCTCTCTCTCTCTCAAATAAAATAAATAAATAAATGCATTCAATATACCATTTTCAAATGTCACCAAGTTAAAAAAAAAAAAAGAAAGAAAGAAAGAAATTAAAGCACCTAGTGTTTGCCATGACAAAACTGTCAATATTTTATCCTTTCCTCAGAATTCCATCCCTGATCTTTCCTCTCTGTATATTTCTATTTTCTTCCTTCTTCCCTTCCTTCTCTTTCTTCCTTCCTCCCTCCCTCCCTCCCTCCTTTCTTTCTTTCCTTTTTGTTTTTCCCTTTTTCTTTTCTTTCTCTTTTAAGTAGGTTTCACACCCAGCATGGAGCGCAACACAAGTCTTGAACTCATGACCCTGAGATCAAGACCTGAGCTGAGATCAAGCATTGGATGTTCAACCGACTAAGCCATCACTCCCCTCTCTTTATTATTTTTAAATGCCCATTTAAAATGCCCTCATCTTTTTCCCAAGTATTTCTTTAAAAACTCTATAGGGCAGTGCATACATTTTGATATATCTACTTAATAACTACATTTTTAGATAACTTGAAAAACCATTTTGAATTACATGTTGAATTGAATGGGTCAGATAATTACCATGGTGAATCTCTTTATTGGGATTAAATAATTTGTCTCATAAAATTATATGCTTCTGTGTAATATGTTAATTCTTGCTCCTAATCAAACATTTAATTACATAATGAGCTTGGATAAATTTGTAACCTGAATCTAAAACCCATTTATACGAAATTCAAAACGGTGTGTATCGCAGACAGAGGAACAGTTTCTAGCATTTTGGTTCAAAATTTTAGCAATATCTGCCAATAATAAACATAAGGATTTGTGACAATTTCCAAGTCCAGGAAAACTTGCAGCGCTAAGGGCTGGAAAAGCTGGATTTCATGCGTTTATTTATTTATACTGACTTGTGGGTTCGAAAGAACTTTTATAACGTTGACTGTTTACTTGATTTCTCTGGAACGGTGACTGCCTCTCACATGAACGTGGAGGAACCAGAACCTTATGAGACCTTCCTTTGTCCCAAGTCTTGTTGCCTCTTTCAGAAAAAGTGGAGGCTCTTTAAGAATTGAATTTTGCCCAATTGACCTGCATGATTTATTCAGAGCTCTGTTGACTTGTGAGACCCTGGCTTTTATTAGTATTTATTTATTTATTTTTGACAGAGAGAGAGAGAGAGAGAGAGATCACAAGTAGACAGAGAGGCAGGCAGAGAGGGCAGGGGAAGCAGGCTCCCTGCTGAGCAGAGAGCCCTATGCGGGGCTCGATCCCAGGACCCTGAGATCATGACCTGAGCCGAAGGCAGAGGCTTAACCCACTGAGCCATCCAGGTGCCCCGTGACCCTGGCTTTTAATTGTTAAATAGGATTAATTAGTGAAAGACATGTCTGGCATGGGTATTTTGTGGTACCTTTTGGTAGAATGGACAATTTGCTTGAGCTTATTTTGTGGGAGAAAAATCACTCTTAAAACATGACTGGCATGGTAATTTTTCTGTGTGAATGGGGTTTCTTTACTCTTCACAGTGTGTGTGTGTGTGTGTGTGTGTATAAAAGTGTCTAGTATTTACTTAAAGTTTACTTATGCTCATGTGTTATGGGTTGAATTATATCCCCACCCAAATGTGTATATTGAAGTCCTGTCCCTCAGAATGTGGCCTTATTTGGATACAGGGTTGTGTAAGTGTAATTAGTTTATGATGAGGTTGTCGGGAGGGCCTTTAATCAAATAGAGCTGGTGTCCATAAAAACAGGGTACATTTGAGCATAGACATAAAACAGTGAAAATGCCTTGTGACCATGGGGGAGTTATGCCGCCTCAAGCCAAGGAAATTCCAAGAGCTAGGAGAAAGACCTGGAACAGATCCTTCCCCACCATGGCCCTTCAGACACCTTGACCGCAGACTTGCAGCCTCCTGAACCGTGGGACAATACCCTTCTGTTGTTGAAGCCACTTAGTTCATGGTTCGTCATTATGGCTGCTACAGGAGACCAGTATGTCAGACATTACCGATGTTGCTGTTTCCAGTTGAGTTCCACTAACATTTATGAGCACTTACTTCATGCCGAAAGCAGAGCTGGATGCCAGTGACACAAGCTGAATTAAGTTTCCTAGGAACTGAGCCTTGTGGGAGAGGTGGACAGAAGCGATCCAGGAAGTTTGATGTCCCCCTACGTTCAGAGTCGCCAACTTGAGATAGACCCATGAAGTCACCTAAGAAACCTGCTAGCTCCCTAATTATCTTGCTCAAATTCATTCCATAGTGACTATGAAAATCACCACTGTCCTCATTTCCATCCAACCAATGACTTTCTACTCCTGCTCATGGGATATTTCTTAAAGATGGTTTCTTTCTTCTTTTTTTTTTTTTTTAAGACTTTTATGTTTTTGTTTTTTGTTTTTTTCTTTAAAAAGAGAAAACAGGGACTTTCCAAAAGGGCGGTTTCCTTTCCTTGCCGTCAGCCTCACACAGGGTCACCTCCCCACTTTCCAGGTGGTTCCACACTTCTCCCCGATTGGGGGCTTTGCTGGGACTCGCACCCTTAGTGGGGAAAGTTCTGCCTGTCGCAGAAACGTGAGGGCACGTGTGCCTCTGCAGGATTCCAGATGGACTGAGGGCTATAAAGCCCTTGAAATGACTCCTAGCCTGCCCTTCATGACGTAGTTATTCAGAGCTTTGATTCACAGTTCCGTTATAATGAAAGTTCAAGAGTGTTATGTTTAACAACTTTTAACACCAGTTGGTAAAACTGAACTGACATTTATTTTGGTGATAAAGCTGAACCGATGCAAGGTTGCCAGTGGCTACTTAAGAGCGAAGTGTCCTTGAGAAGTATTTCCTTCTTTGTGCTACCGCTTCAGTCTCCAGGTGGAGCCCTTCACAGCTTCTTTGCTGTAATTAGTGTGAGCACCGTAGCTGGTAGGTTGCCATGGTTACTTGAGCCCACTGGGCAGACAGATTTTCATTGTAATTAGTGTGAACACCACAGCACAGCCATGGGTGCTACTCTTCTGAGGAGCCACCTCCCCGGTTAAGCGTGGACGGTCACCACGCAGGGTGAGATGGGAAAGAGAAGCATGGCCTTTTCTTCTGTTCCTTCTGCTCAGACTGGTGGAGCAGAGACCATGACCCACTTGGGGGATAAAGACAAATAAGATTGTTTTTAGAAATAGGCTTCTTCATAGTGCTGTTTGCATAAGCTACTCTTTCAAAATGGGAATGAATAAATACTTTCTGGATAGCTGAATTCGACTTAATACACTTACACAGAACTCAATACGCGAGCCACTTGAGGAGAACTGCCAGGCAATGAAATGAAAATTAAAATGCCTCCTACCATAATGACAGTTAGATTTTGGTATGTAGAAGTGCCTGAAATTTGCCAATATGGAATTTTCAATAAATTAAGTTCTTTTGGAGTCATCATAGCTTGGTGGAAATAACCCAAATATGGCGGGCTTTGGAGTTCGGGGCATTTGGGATCAAGCCCCATCTTTGTAGTTACTTAATTTGCATTCCTAGGTAAGTCAGATACCTTTTCTAAGCCTCCATTTTTTCATCTTTTAAAAATATGATGTAAATATTTAGAGGGTATTTGTGAGCATTAGAAATAATGAATGTAAGTGACCTGGGAAATAGTAGATACTCAAAGCATGGTGGTAATTATTATTAGTAGTAGTACTAGTTAGTTTTCAGTTTAGAAATAAATGGTAAGGAAGAAAGCTCACAGTGCTGAATGCAGTGTTGGTGTAGTATTCATTAAATAGCTTGGGTTATCCAAGTATTGTCATCATGAAGTCAGTCCACTATATTCAAAAAGAAGGATTCTTTGGCTTTGAACAGTTTTTTTTTCCCTTATCAAAGATTCTCCTTTCAGCAATGGGAAGTAATAAATAAGTCTCTTTGCACATTTCAACTTGAAATACTTGGAACTTTGTACAGTTACACTAACATCAGAGAGCCTTTCCGTAATTGCTGAAATGCAACAGCTAGTTAGCAGGATAAAATGCAGCACTGCATTTTGGACCAAGATTTTAAAATATTTTTCTATTTGAGTTTTTAGAGGGAGTTTAAAGGGAATGAATTTTCCTAAGCTGGATTATGCTTTGAATAAGTGCCCTGGGATGAGCTCACAAATGTTAAGTGTCTTTACTGCTTCCTTGGAAACACCTTTGGTTGTTGAGAATATGTGAAGTTTGGGAGACTCTGGTGTTAATGTTTTAATCTATTTACCTTTTGTGCGGAACTTGATTCGTGGTTTACTCCTTAGCGAATGTGTGACATGGATGCCTAGGGAATGGGAGACCCAGACAGAGCCCCTGACAGCTCTCACTCTATAGGAAGGACAGGTAGTCCCATCAACATCAACAGTGCATCCAAAGGAAGCCTGAGTCCTCAGAGGAAGATGAGCCCCATGGAGACCAGACAAAGAGGAGCAGGAACATGGCAGTGGTTTCCCAGGCTGTTCCAGAGACAGAGATAGATACAGAGAAACAGAAAGACAGACAGAGAGACATGCTCTGTCTCTGGCCTGTAAGAGTTTTATGATCACATAGTGGATTGTGTTAGTTCATTGTACCTTTTTATGATCTAGAACTGTGGTTCTCAAAGATGAGGGGTGTGTTTTAGTTCTCTGGGGGACATTTGGCAATGTCTGGACACGTTTTTGGTTTTCACTGTTGGGGAGGTATTAATGGCATCTAGTGGGTGGAGGCCAGAGATGTTCCTAAACATCCTTTAGTTCATGGATTAGCTCTACAACAAAGAACCATGTAGCCTGAGATGTCAATAGTGCCTCGGTTGAGCACCTCTGGTCACCTGGTCTAGAAATAGACACATCTTCAGACTGGCCCATGTCCTTTTTACTTACCCCTGCTCAGAATGTCACCTTCTGATGGCTTATTTTGCATTTTAGACGCCTTGACTTAAGAAAGGGGTTGTCTTTACAAATGGCTAACAGACACATGAAAAAATGTTCATCATCATTAGCCTTCAGGGAGATTCAAATCAAAACCACGTTGAGATACCACCTTACACCAGTTGGAATGGCCAAAATCAACAGGACAGTAAACAACATGTGTTGGAGAGGATGTGGAGAAAGGGGAACCCTCTTAGATTGTTGGTGGGAAGGTAAGTTGGTGCAGCCACTTTGGAAAACATTGTGGAGATTCCTCAAGAAATTAAAAATAGAGCTCCCCTATGACCCTGCAATTGCACTACTGGGTATTTACCCCAAAGATACTGATATAGTGAAAAGAAGGGCCATCTGTACCCCAGTGTTCATAGCAGCAATGGCCACAGTCGCCAAACGGTGGAAAGAACCAAGATGCCCTTCAATGGACGAATGGATAAGGAAGATGTGGTCCATATACACTATGGAGTATTATGCCTCCATCAGAAAGAATGAATACCCGACTTTTGTAGCAACATGGATGGGAATGGAAGAGATTATGCTGAGTGAAATCAATCAGGCAGAGAGAGTCAATTATCATATGGTTGCACTTACTTGTGGAGCATAAGGAATAACACGGAGGACATTGGGAGATGGAGAGGAGAAGGGAGTTGGGGGAAATGGGAGGGAGAGACAAACCATGAGAGACTGTGGACTCTGAGAAACAAACTGTGGGTTTTGGAGTGGAGCGGGGGTGGGAGGTTGGGTGAGCCTGGTGGTGGGTATTATGGAGGGCACGTATTGCATGGAGCACTGGGTGTGGTGCATAAACAATGAATTCTGGAACACTGAAAAATAAAATAAAATAATAAAATAAAATAAAATAAAATAAAATAAAAAGTTAGCTTAGACTGCTGTGACAAAATACCATTAACTGGGTGGCTTATTCACAACAGAAATGTATTGTAGTTCTGGAGGCTGAGAAATCCAAGATCAGGGTGCAGGTCAATTTGTTATCTGATGAGGGCTCTCTTTCTGGTTGCAGATGGCTGTCTTATTCCTGTGTCCTCACTTGGTGGAAAGAACAAGCTAGCTCTCTGGCCTCTTCTTATAGGGGCACTAATCCTATTTATTAGGGCTCCGACTTCATGATCTAATTACTCTTTGATAGCCTCAACTCCACATATCATTATGTTGAGGGTTTTAGCATATGAATTTTGAGGGACACATAACAAGTTTGTCTTAGTTGGTAAATAGTAAGTTCCAGCCTCCAACAGAGATAAACTAAAAATTTTGCTCGTTCATAAGTCTCTTAAAATTCAAGTCAATTCTGAGTCTGAGTAATTTGAATCCATGGGGAAAAAATGGAGCAGGAATAATAATAAATAGGTACAATTTCTGTGCAATAATAAATAGATACAATTCTGAGAGAAAATAGAGAGGTTGTGTCTCACCAAGCAAAGAAGTCACCAGCTTTTCTCCATCTCTTCTGGACTCATGGCTAGATTACATCTCCCAGTACCCCTGGCAGGTAGGTGTCCCCTATAACTGAGTCCTGACCACTGAAATGTGGATAGACATAACATATTCCTTGTCCAAGCCCAGCCCATTAAATGTGCAGAAAATCTTTGATTCTCCTTCTCCTCCTACCATTCACATGGAGAAGGTTCCAAGTTTCAAGGAGAGCGGGGAGCCACAAGCTGAGAGCTTTGGTTCTTGACCAGTTGCACTGAAGAAGCTTACCCTTAGGTTGTTACATAAGCAGAAATAAGCCTTTATTTTCTTAAATCACTAAGATGTTGGTTATTAAGGAAGTTTTTAGCCCACTCTAATAAAAAAATGAAACAGACATGTGCAAACATGTGGGGAACACTTGACCTGTGGCCATCCATCTGGGACTACGTGGAAAATTTCACCTCTACCAACTATGCAAAGGTACTGAATTAATGATTCTTCTGAATATGCCAGTGTTTACATTTACACATGTTCTCTTCTGAATCACATTTTAAAATCAAAGTATTCATCAAACTTCCTTTATTGGTATTTTGCATGATAGGCAAAAGCTTATTTATGTCTCAGGCAGTCATTTTAGTAATTTCAGGTTCTTATACTCTGCATGAAGATTCATAAATTCACATATTATCCCCTCAATGCTAAGCATTGCATGTGAGTCTGGGATTTAGCTGAGAAATGTGGAATATGAGGTTTTTTTGCCAGACCATTCCCAGTCGGTTGTGCATCTCAGGAGCCAAAGCTTATTAGTTTCCAAGTTGTAATTTAAACTTGTTAAATTGCCTCCAGACCCATCTTTTTCATGTAGCACAATGGGAAAAACTCAGTGCTTTGGCTCCAAATGTGTTTCTCTTTTATTCTTCTCTCTCCAAAATCCTACCTCCTTTGGGGCTGCATCATCATTATTTCATAGAAACTTCGGGCAGGAACATCTTTTTATGAAAATTTTTTGTTTTTCTGTGTTTTTTTTTTTTTTTTTGAAAGACATTTGCCATCACATCTGGCAGGTGTGGGCTCTTTTTGAGAGTCCTTCAAACTTGTGATGTAGTCACATTTTAAGATCTTTGTGGGATGGCTTTACGGAGAAATTAAGCTTTGTAACTATGTAGAAAATTGACCTGGTAAACACATTAGAAATGGATTATCCTCTATTGCTCCCTTAATAGCCACCAAAGAATGTGCAGTCCATAACCATTTCAGGACCTCGCAGGGGCTTTGTTGCTGAGAAATGGAAGGTTCAAATTTTGTTCCGTGTGCTCAGTATACTTTGGCAGAGAAAGGCTTCAGTGGTATACCAGCTGCTTGCATGGAGATCAGCCTCCCACAGACTACAATGCACGGGGGGGGAAATGTGCACGGAGTATACATGCCAAGTATAGTCAACACTCGATGTCCCATATTTAAATATTTAAGGAATGGGGTGATGTTCAGCAAAATTATCTTATTAAAATTATTTCATTTTCATGGATTAGATTTTTCCAGTGAATGCTTGTAGGGCTTGGGAGGGGAAGGAAAGGGAGGGCCGCTTATACACTTCAGTATTGTAGAGCCTATATTCTAAGCAGTTTTTTCTTGTTTTTTGTTTTATTTTGTTCTGTTTTTTTGTTGTTGTTGTTGTTGTTTTGTTTTGTTTTGTTTTGTTGGTTTATTTCCCCTCATGTTCCAAGAGGCAGGTTCTGCAGTATGGTCAGATCAAGTGATGTGGGTTGTCAGTTGCCTGAATAATTAATAGAGAATTTTCAAATGTGTTGAGGAAGAATTGGACCGAAAATGAAGGCAGCAATTTTTATTTTATTTTATTTTTTGCTCCCTTTATTAGACAGGGTGGAATATTATGCTGCTGTAACAAACATTCCCTAAGTGTCATTAAGTGAAAACAACGCAGTAAGGCAAGTGTATTTTTTACTTACTTACTTACTCTGATTAATGTCATCTTTACTCTGAGACCCAGGCTGATGGAGGTGCATTATAAGGATTTAATGGAACACAGCATGGAGGGAAAACAGCATGGAGAACCACGGATGGGCTCTATAATGCTTCAGCAGAAAAGGGACACACATCACTGTTACTTACTTTTATTGGCAAGAGCAAATCTTAGAACCAAAGCTAACTTTGGAAACACAGGGAAGTGTGATTGTTCTGAATACCAGAAATAGAAACTGGGTATCAGTAAAGAGTAGAAATATTGACTTCACTCTCCTACCCCAACAGAAATATATGCTCACACACATATTTAACCCTAAGCCCAATCATAAAATTGGCCCCCAATGGAAAACTAAGATTCATTATGGGAAATTTTAGAAATATAGCTCAGAGTATAAGATACCCAAAGAGTTAGATCTTCTCTTGAGTGCAGGAATTTTTAGCCAACAGGTACTGGAAAGGCATTTTGTTTTGGGGACCTCTCCTCCACCCTATGCTCAGTCAGGAACTATTGCAACACAATCTCTGAATTGAGAGTGTTAATTTTGCCATCTCATTTAAAAAAAAATAACTAGGGCTCAGACTAAATTTTGATTTTTCTTTTAACTTTCCCTTCTTTTTAAATAGGTCAAATATCAGTGAGAATTATGGCCACAGATGTGAGACATACTCACTGAATCTCATTTTCAAGGTCTGTTGAATAGATGAAAGGCAAATATGAAGCATGAGAAAAATACTTTTTACATTTTTTTAAGGTTTTTTTTTTTTTTTTACTTTTAAGTAATCTCTACACTCAGAGTGGGTCTTGAACCCATGACCCCATGATCAAGAGTCAGATGCTCCACTGACTGAACCAGCACCCCAAGAAAAAATACTTTAAACATGTAATTATAGAGAATTAAAGGTGGTGCTACCAGAATTTACTGCTGTTTGTAGCTGTTTATGACATTGAGATAATCTCATATTTTTCTTTTCCTCTTTTTGATACCATTATTTTTTAAAAATTTCCTTTGCTCAAAATAAGTAAGATGCCAGTTGCCTGGGAGAAGCTGAAAGGAAGACCACAGCAATAAAACGAAGCCATCCTCAGTTGTGGGGAGCCAGGACAGATGGATTCATTATGATAAGGCTAATATCCATCTAATGTAGCCACTAGCAAAACCAAAACTCCAGACTTTTGAAACTCCTCATTAGCTCAAGAAGAAAATAATAAAATTCACTCAGCATGGCTATTGAAGAGCAAACGTTTCATTTTACTTCATCTTTGCCCCAGGTTTTAATTTATCAAACCACATATGGAGAAAATCTCTCATGCTACCATCAAGTCTTGCTGTGTTTTATTTAACATGTAGCTGAGCCGGACAGAAATCTGACCTACCGAGGCAGCTTCCCCTTAAGGGAAGTTCATTACCTGGTATTGGTCTACTTTGTCCACTTATCTTGAAGAAAATATTTGCAAATCATATAACTGATAAAAGATTTGTGTTCGGAATGTATAAAGAAATCAGAGGGGGAGACCAACCATGAGGGACTGTGGACTCTGAGAAACAAACTGAAGGTTTTGGAAGAGGGGATGGGTGAGCCTGGTTGGGAGTATTAAGGAGGGCACATATTGCATGGAGCACATGAACCTTGAAACACTGAAAAAAATAAATTAAATTAAAAAAAAAGAGAAATCTAACAACTCAGTAATAGAACAAATACCCAATCTTAAAAATGGCAAGTAATTTAAGGAGACATTTCTCCCAAGAAAATATGCAAGTGGTCAACAGGTACGTGAAAAGACACTCAGAGTCTTTCAATACAAGGGAGATGCAAATCACAACTATCATAAGATACCACTTCACACCCACGAGGATGGCTGGAATAAAAAAGACAGATAATAACAGATGTTGGTGAGGATTGGGGAAGGTGAGAACGTCACACGCTGCTGGTGGGAATGAATGTCAAATGGGACAGCCATTTTGGAAAATACTCTGGCGGTTCCTTAATAAGTTAAGCTAAGGTTATCGTATAACACAGAAATTCTACTTCTAGGCATATATACCCATGAGAAAGTATCCCTAAGGAAGTGAAAACATATGTCCCTGCAAAAACTTGTGCACAAATATTGAGTAGCATTATTCATGACAGCAAAAATTAAAAAAACCCAAATGTCCAGCTGATGAGTGGATAAGTAAAATATAATACATCCATAAAATGGAAAATTATTTGGCCATACGAAGAAATGAAACAATGACACATGCTATACAACATGGATGAACCTTGAAAACATGATGCTAAGGGAAAGAAGCCAGCTACAAAAGACCATGTCTGCCATGATTCTGCTTATATGAAATGTACTGAATGGTCAAATCTGTAGAGAGAGATAGTAGATCAGTATTTGCCTGGGACTGGGCACGGTGGGTGGGTAGTGGGGAGTGACTGCTAATGGCTACAGGCTTTCTTTATGGAGTGATAAAAATGTCCTAAAATTAGATTGTGGTGATGGTGATGGTTCTGTGACTATACTAAAAACCACTGAATTGTATACTTCAAATAAGTGAATTATATGTTATGTGAATTATATCTTAATAAGGCCCTTCTTCATCTCCTCCTCCTCTTTCTTCTTCCTCTTCCTCTCCTTCTCTTCCTTCTTTCTTCCCCTTCTTCTCTTCTCTTCCTCTTCCTCTGCCACTTCCTTCCCCTCCTCCTCCTCCTCTTCTTTCTTTCTTTCTTTTTCTTTTTCTTTTTTTTTTTTTAAAGTAAGGTACATTTTATATCTAGCTCCAATACTGAATTGTAACCCTGCTTGGTAAGTTTTCTGGCTCAGTAGTTTATAATGCTGTACAGTGGGTTCCAATTTCTGGTTCCAAGTCACCTAAGGAACTAGTAATAACCCTTCACTGTTCCAATGATCCCTACCCCTCTCCCCGATTCCATTCCTCACCATCTATACTGAGATGCCTCATTTCCTCCTTCAGAACTGATACCCATTCATTATTATGATAGACTCGCTTTCCTTCAGTGTGCTCTGCAAACGCTGGCTGCCAGCTTGACCAATGAATCTGCTGGGTGTGTGATGCTGGAGCTATCTAGAGCTTTATCTAATCTCAGTACCCTTGGTCTGAGTCTTGGTTTACTATAGGGTCACGCACACTTCCCTAATCAATCAGAATGCCCAGGTATGGTGGCCTTGGGGAAAGGAGTTGCAAAGCTCTTTTAGAGAGGGGAGTGACTTCCTGTTTGGGATTTCAATGGAAAACCATTCAGTCATTGTATCATTGTACCCTCTGTGTGTCATTGTGCCCTGTGTGTCATTGTACCCTCTCTGCGGTGCCACTGGACTTATTGCTAGCTGAACCACAAGTGGATATGACTGTTAAAGCCATTCAGCCTAATAGTGAATGAACTACATTTATTTAAATATTATAGGCACAGAGTAAATTTTTTGCACTAAGTAATAATTGTGTAGAAACCATCTCTCTGCTAAGTTATGCAAAGGAAAGCTGAATTGTTGTAAATTATGTAAATTTTTCCATTAACTTTTCAGCTACTGAAACTCTTCATTATATCAATGAGGATTTACTGTAAACTAAGGAAAGTAAATACTGATTTTCCTAGAGATGTTTATGAAAATTGCATTTTATTAGGAATAACAGTCCAGCTGTTTGAATAGCCCATTCTCTATGTTCATGCAGGTATCTGCTTGGTTGGGACCATTTTTAGAGTCCTACCCTGATCAACCTGTCACAAACCTTATTGCTCCCTATCTCTTTGCCCTTCATTGTTTTTTCTCTACAGCCGTAATCGCCCCTGTTTTGTCTCATATTTATGTCTTTATTGTTTATCTTCTTCATAGAATGTAATCCTCATTAGGCAGGACTCTGCTAATCTTGTTTGCTCTTCCGTCCTATCACCTAGATCGGTGTCTGGATTCTTGTGGGTACTCAATAAATATTTATTGAATAAATAAATAAATAAATAAATAAATACACTTCCCTCTCCTCCTCTCTCCAAAATACAGTTTGAGAGAAGAGAGAAGAACCCCACAGAGCACGTAGCAAGTGAGTAAGCTCATTTCTCTGTTGTAACTACTCATGACCCAGCTTCCAGACACTTAGTATCACACAGACTAAAGGAGAAAGAATGTCAAAGTTTGAGAGGGTCTTCTCATTCAAGTCCCTTTCCTGATGAGGAGACTGAGGGTCCAGGTGGCAAAGGGACTTTCCCTTGGTCACCACAAAAGTGAGTGACAGAAGGAAGACTATCTCTCATTCCTAGGTATGTGGTTCTCGAGTTAGAATATGGAGAAAAACACTAAAGTTACATTGGAATGTTTAGCCCTTCTACATTTACTAACCATGAAAGTTATACAGTATTGCAATTACAACCCAAATGTCAGCAGGGGAAACTTGCTCCTTGGAGATTTGAAAATAATCAGCTGTGACGCCCATCTCCCACATGGTACTCTCTTCACGGATTTGTGGGTATAGGGAGAGGTACTGTATTCCTACTTTGAGTAGTCCAGTTCATTACCTTTTCTTCTATATGCTGTCCCTTTGTTACTTTGTCTTATTCCCAAGTGGTCTTTCTAGGTATTTTGCTAAACCAAAAGAAAAGTTACATCATACTCTTTGGAGGCAAGAATGGCTTTCATTAAAACAACAACAACAACAAAAAAAACCCCACAAAAAACAAAAACCAAAAAAAGAAAAACAAAGGCAATTAAAAAAGCGATAAAAAAAATGGCTCTCATCAGTGATGACAGCTTTATTTTTATTTTTAAAGATTTTATTTATTTATTTGACAGGCAGAGATTATAAGTAGGCAGAGAGGCAGGCAGAGGAAGGGTTGGGGGGCAGGGGAAGCAGTCTCCCTGCTGAGCAGAGAGCCTGATGCGGGGCTCGATCCCAGGACCCTGGGATCATGACCCAAGCCAAAGGCAGAGGCTTTAACCCACTGGGCCACCCAGGCATCCCAGTGATGAGAGCTTTAAATAAGGAATACAAAACATGAAGGTAAATATTTGAAATATTTTCATCCACTTACCATTACTATTTTAGGTGCTATATTAGGGTGTTAAACTCTCCAGGCATCGTCCTGATAAAGTAATACAATACTCTTATAGGGATGAATGGTACAATAAAAAGTACACAGACTTTGGTGGGCGTCATGGCCTTCCCAAGTACTACCAGTCTAATTTTAGACAAAGTAATTGATTTCCTTAAGCCCTAGTTCCTTGATTGTAAAATGGAGAAAATACTTTATAGGCTACTGAAATTAAATGAGGTCATATACGTGAAAGTGCTTTGTTATAGAAGATGGCATGCAAATGATGTCACCACTGTCACTGCACGCATTCTTAGGGTCATTTTATTTCTTTAGAAAGTGACTGCATGAGTTCCCCATGCTTCCTGTCCCAAGTCATACCTTAGTAGCTGAAACTCTGCAAATAATATTCCCTCTGGTGTGGAAAGGGTGGCTCAGGTAAAGAAAACCAATTATGTGTAATAAGTTAGAAAGCAGCTTGAGAAACAGTTTGCCCAGTTGGATTTTGTTAGTAGGTAAGTGCAGTTTCATAAAATGTGACAAATACCTGTGTTCAAGACTTTTTTGCTGCTGGGATGTACCAGATTTCTTGTCTTATTTACACTGGTCAGATCTTGGTTTTTTACTGACTCAGAAAAGTAGAATTTCACAGGCAAATATCCTGCCCTTCTCCGCAGGATTAACCTATTGTGCCTTCTGGATGTATTTTACTTTATTGTTATTATTATTTTTTTACTTTTCATATTTTTCCCCAAAGAAATACCATTTTAACCTTGTTTGAATAGACCAGCAAACACATATGTGGCTTCTCGTTTGAGAATATGATTGCTTTCTCATTTGCGTGGGGTGGATAGTGGTTTCTCTTTCATCTTTTGCTATTATGAAACATTGCCATATAGCATCTCAAAATATGAGATCAGTAGGCTTGCCTTACCCCTTCATAGAAGAAAGATTGGGGTGTAGAGCTATTGAGTGATTTACCCCTAGTCTCAGAGCTTATAAGAGTAGTAACATCCTCTTGGTATTCTTCTGACACATAGGCATGTGAATAAGTAGAAACAAGGAATCCTTTCTGAAGCCTGGAGAAATGGAGAAAATATTCTAGCGCTCCTCTAAAATAATACGGTTTTTGACACTTCCCCAATGAAGACATACAAATGGCTATCAGACACGTGAAAAAATGTTCATCATCACTAGTCATCAGGGAGATTCAAATTAAAACCATATTGAGATACCACCTTACACCAGTTAGAATGGCCATAATTAGCATAATTAGTTGGAGGGGATGTGGAGAAAGGGGAACCCTCTTACACTGTTGGTGGGAATGCAAGTTGGTGCAGCCACTTTGGAGAACAGTGTGGGGATTCCTCAAGAAATTAAAAATAGAGCTTCCCTATGACCCTGCAATTGCACTACTGGGTATTTACCCCAAAGATACAGATGTAGTGAAAAGAAGGGTCATCTGTACCCCAATGTTTATAGCAGCAATGGCCACGGTCACCAAACTGTGGAAAGAACCAAGATGCCCTTCAACGGACGAATGGATAAGGAAGATGTGGTCCATATACACTATGGAGTATTATGCCTCCATCAGAAAGGATGAATACCCAACTTTTGTAGCAACATGGACGGGACTGGAAGAGATTATGCTGAGTGAAATAAGTCAAGCAGAGAGAGTCAATTATCATATGGTTTCACTTATTTGTGGAGCATAACAAATAACGTGGAGGACATGGGGAGATGGAGAGGAGAAGGGAGTTGAGGGAAATTGGAAGGGGAGGTGAACCATGAGAGACTATGGACTCTGAAAAACAATCTGAGGGTTTTGAAGGGGCAGGGGGTGGGAGGTTGGGGGAACCAGGTGGTGGGTACTGGAGAGGGCATGGATTGCATGGAGCACTGGGTGTGGTGCAAAAACAATGAATACTGTTATGCTGGAAATAAATTAAAAAAAAAATAATATGGTTTTTATCCCCAATCCTGAGTGGGGGAGACTTTCCAGAGAAGCCACCACTTTCCTTTTTCTTTTGTTAATCTGTGTCTATATCGGGTAGACAAAAAGAGGTGGATGGTTTGAATGCAGAAAGAAGCAGAAAAGAAATTGAACAAATTGCATTCCTTCTAATGGGCCCATAAGTTTATTGACTTACTCATCAAGCATTTTTCAGTGCCAGGCTCTATCTTAGTCACTGAAGACGGGTAAAGAAAATAAGAACTACTGTAGTCTCATGGAACTTCCAGTCTGTTGAGAGAGGCAGGCAGGCAGTGCCTTGTTAACTGCTTTGTATCTGTGATAGCAGTGAGGGGAGATGCTTCAAAGAAAAGGACAGGGTGCCCAAACCCCTGTAATAGGGCATTTGAACTGAGAATATGAGTTCAGGAAGTCTCCTGAAGGAGTGTCCATTAGCTAAGAATAGAAATCTGAGTAGTAGTGTAGCAGGTGGTGGCAGAGATGGTGGACAGAGTCCAGGCAAAGACAAGAGTACAAGCAAAGATCCTGAGGCAGCAAGAATCTTGTCATATCCAAGATACAGAGGTTGAAGGCAGAAAGCAAGTGGAAAGAGATCGTGGAGATAAGCAGTTAAGAGCCACTGATGATCTTTGGTCTTAGTCTTGGAAGAGTGTTGGTGATTTTGACCTCTGTGCAGAGCAGTGGGAAATTAATAAAATGCTCTGAGTAGGCAGGAGTGTCCAAACTCTGGCTGCAGGGAAAGGGAGGGCAGAGAAAGGCAGGGCTGCCTAAGAGATCTCTTAGGAGATGTTTGCAGTAATCGAGGTGAGCAATAATGTTAGTTTTGACTAGGGAGGTGGTAGGGGAGGGAGTCAGGATGGATCTGAACCCTTTTGAAAAGGACGACTTGAAAGGAAGTAGGGTCCCAGGGAAGGGAAGCTTTTGGTGATAGATCCTTGCATTGTGGCATGGGGAATTGGTGGAATGCCATGACTCCATTTACTGGTGAATGGATGACTGAAAGAAGAACAAGTTTTTGTTTTTTGTTTTTTTGTTTTTTTGAGGGGGCAGTAATAAAGAGTCATCTTTTAGACCTGCTAAGTTAGGCCATTATAATAGAGATGTCAATTCTCGCATTAATCCAGGGCTCAGGATAGAGAAGTGGCAGCCACTAGATGTATCTAAGCAGTCCACTTAGAGTTGGTGTATAAAACCATGTGGGAAGATGAGGTCATCAAAGAGAAAAAGCAGGTGAGAGAAGAGGGCCTAGGCCATGCCCCCAAGAAATAGCTGGTCTGTCTGTTAAAATGTACATTATAGGAAATCATCTCTGAGGCCATATTTATGTATCAGGAGGAGAGAGTCTCAGAGGAAACTGAGAACAAGTAACTGGAATGGTGGGTGAAAACCCAGGAGAATGTGATGTTGTGGAAGGCACAGGGAGATGTGTGTGATGCTGCTTGGGGCACGGTGGGGGGATGTGGTACCAACAGGATAGCAGATAACCCAACTTACACTGGACCAAACCCCGAAATGGAAGTCTTAGGATCTGATTTTTCTCTAAATAACTCAATGGCTCATTACTAAGACGTAAAGAATTTCTAATAATTAAGATTATTTATTTATTTATTTATTTATTTATGTTGAATTTCACTTAGGAACTAGTGGGAAAGTAGAACAAAAACATGAAGCAATAAGAAACTGCACACAGGTGACTCGCCTCGTAGAAAACCCATGTAGTGACTTTTTATAAATGCTGACTGTGGATTGTTACGTTGAAGACCTTGACAAAATAAAACGTTGAAAATAGCCTTTCTGGTATTACTGGAGGATGTGGGGCTTGTCTGTGGTGTCGTTATTGTGAACCAATGTTCCCATGGTTTCCTGATAGACATTTGAGTCTGGATTCTGAATAGGGAAGAGTCTAAAGAACAAGATTTAGGGGAAAGATTTTTAAAATACAGATTAGGAAGGACTCCTGTATTTCCTCTCTTTAAATTCTGCTTTGAAATGTGCAGTGCAGTAAATTTTTTGAACATGCTCTAATTTTTCCTTGGGTTTATAGAACCTCCTTTAATTCTTAAGTAGTACACAGCTGAATAAAGAATGTGCCTGCTTGTTTTGGTTGACTGGTTGAGTTTTTCATATAAAAGAGCAACACAAAGTAAGACACCAGATTCTCAGTTGGATATAAATTCCAGATAGTCTATTTAACTTGCAAACAATTCAGATGGTTGCAAATCTAAACTCATATCTTTTTATCTGTCAATAATATTGAGTGAAAAATAAGACAGAAGGGCATAAACAACTTTACCTTTCAAGTTAAATTAGGTCTATCATTGGTTAAGAGCCAGGATACTTGGTTTTTATGGATCCAACAAAAATTTATAGAAAATCCATTGTGCCAGTTCCTAGAGACTCATGAGATGAAAGTCCTGATCTGAGAGAGCTTATAGTCCAATATGGGGAGATGACTGTGTATAAATAATTATGAATTTCTATTACAAGATGTATTTTTAGAAATCAGAGGAAGAACATGAAATGGTATAGGGAAGTATTCAGAAGATGTAGCTATGTGAATTGAGTCACACTGAGTCATCAAGGTAAAGAGTAAGGACCTGGAGGGAGGGGTCATTTGGCGTGAGTAGCACGAAGATGCCTCTAGTAGAATGGAGGGGGTGTGTGAAGGTAAGGAGGGCCCAGATTCTCAAGGACATGCAAACCAAGTTAAGGACTGTTGAAGAATTTCAAGCAGTTGCTTGGTAGGTAATTTATTCATAACAGGAGGTCATCTGTGGCCAGGTTAGAGCAGATTTGGAAAGGGGGGATTGAAAAGATACTATTATGGTGGTCCAGGTACTGGACAGAGGCAACTACAAGAAAATGAGCAGCGAAAAGATGGCTGGACCCCTCCCTCAGAAGCATCCCTAAAGAGTGAGGAAAAAAAAAAAGATCTGGCTTCTAATTTCAATGCCGGAAATGTATTAGGGTTCTCCAGAGAAGAGAGAGAAATTTATTTAAATGGATTGGCTGACATGATTGTGGATGTTGGGAAGTCCAAAATCTGCAGGGTGGGCTGGTAGACTGGAGTCTCAGGGAAGAGGTAATGTTGCAGTTTGAGTCCACTAGCAGTCTCCCAGTGAAGTTCCTCGTGCTCAAGAGAGGTCAGTCCTTTCCTATTAAGGCCTTCAACTAATTGATCAAGGCCTACCCACATTATGGAAGGCAATTTGTTTTATTCAGAGTCTACTGATTTAAATGTTAACCTCATCTTAAAAATACCTTCACAATTAATCATGGAATACTACATCAAAAACTAATGACATACTGTGTGGTGACTAACCTAACATAATAAAAAAAATTATATAAAAAAATACCTTCACAGAGACATCCAGAATAATATTTGGATAAACATCTGGCTACCATGGCCCAGCCAAGTTGGCAGGTAAAATTGACCATAATAACTAAAGGTCTTAGGCAAATTACTTTCAATTTCTGGGTCTTCTCCCAGCTTCCTCATGCATAGAATTATGACATGGACTTGATACCGTCTAAGATCCATTCTAGCCTTGAACAAAATACATTTATTCTTTCTTGCCATGGAGTTAAGAATGGATGTTGTGTAAATTATTTTGAGATTCTAGAATTTTAGATCCATCTTGGCATTTACACCAACACATTCTTGTATGAATAAAGAAGTAGCGTGACCTGCTTAATCCATAGAAATGGTGACCCCATTGCTGTCATTTTAGGATGCCATGGTCCATAGCGGATTTTTTTTTTTCCCACCAAAGTGTGCTAAATCAGATCCCTATAGCTTAAATCATGTTTGAAACTTGCTAGGAAGCTTTCCTATTTAAAAGGCCCTTATCTTCTGTTGGGAATTCAGGTATTAGCATACACTATTGGATTTTTGTGGGGTAGAGATCCTTGCTAAGGAGACGGAATCTTCCAAAACTACAGAAAAAGAGAAATATGGTTCATGTTACCAGGCAGAATCAACTGATTCTGGGGAAGAGGGGTCTCTGACAGCAGTGGCATCTGTGAGCTAATATTAGGGTTCCATTGTTTCGCTGCAGGTATGAGACTTTCAGAGATAGATAGAATGTCTCATTTTTCTGAAAAACATGTTAGAAACACCTCACCCCTTCCATTTCAGAGAAGTGTTTCTAGATGACAAGTGCATTGATAAGCTGAGAATATTGATAGGGAGTCTTCGTGGTTTTACTTGTGATAGAAAAACTAATCATCAGAAGCATTTTCTTGTTATCAGAGAAACTAGGAAAATTTCTAATAGGCTCAAATCTTTTTGTTGTTGTCCCTTCCCACCTGTCTCTGGTGAGATTTTGTTTGGCTTTGCTTTGTCAAAAGTGTATGTGGACTGACGTAGGCTGAGAGCCTTGTATGGATGAAATGGCCTTAGCAGTGAAATCATAGATGAGGAGCTCTGAACATTTTCAAATTAGTTACTCCATGCCCTCCAGTAGTTGAAGTTAATGCGCTATTTGCTGTTATCCAGCTCTAAAGATTTTAGGACCTTTAGACACTAATCTCTTTGCTCAATCACAGAAATTGGAACATGTTATTCCTCTCTGAAGAGTTTGGCCACCTTTTCTCTTTCCTTGCTAAGCTCGCTAGGATTTTGTCTCTGACATTTCGAGACAATTTTTGAAAGATCATTTCCAAGTTATTTCAAATTACTTTCATTTTTATTTTGATGTCATTTAATTTATCATATAATCAGGACTTGAGGCTCACTGCTGCCCCTTGGACAGGCTGTTTTAAATCTAGTTTGCCTCTCAGTCAATATATTCTTTATTAAAAGGCTTAAAAAGATTTAAAAAGTCCATTAAAATGTTTAAGCTTCTGTCTCATTTTGGAACAGTGTTTCTGTTGTTTGGTCCACATGGAGAATTCAGTTTGTGCAGAAAAAAAATAAGAAAAATAATTCATTTTCTACTGCTTAAATTGGGATGTGGGAGGTCAAAAGTGGCCTTGTTTGAGTTCCTTTGCCTTAATCCCATATCTTTCATCCATCCTTTTTTGTTTTTTAAAAGGCAGATTTCAAGTAAATATACAACTTGGAAGATTTCTGGGTCAGAAAGTATCACCCTATTATTACATCCTCTTATAATTTAATTTTTGAGACTAAAATTGCAGTGGCATCTGCTGCTCACCAATCTTCCCTTGCTGTCTTGGGGTCCCTCTTGAATGTCCAGGGGAGTTGTTGGGGAGCTGGGTGGGGAGGAGGACAGAGGGGACCCATCCTTACTGCCCTACATATGACTTTTCTCATCCCAGCAAGGATGACACCATTCCTAAGGTGTGACAGGCTACAATGTATTTAAGGGTTTTCTTTTTTTTCTTTTAACTCCCAGGGAAAATAAACAAGATATAATAGTTATGACAGTTTTTGAAAAGTTTAACCCTTTTAGGAATGATTGATCTCAATATTAGGCCTTATGTTTAATGTTTTATTTATGTATTATATCATCATGTATTGTTTATAATAATTACATAATCATTTTCATTCAGAGATTTATGTTTCCTTATTTATCCTGTTCAGTTAATGGTCCCCCCCCTTCCCCAGTTGTCATCTCTGGTTAAAAAAAAAAAAGTTTGCCATTATATGATTTCAGGTCTTAGGAACTTTCTCTGTTCCTACGTGGCTCTGCCCTGTGATAACACGCCTTCTGTTCTACCCCAGGAACTGCTCCTTGGCTTGACTTCCATTATGTCAGGGAATCTCTTCTGCCTCCTCTCTCACTGAATCTTGTAGTCCCTCAGTGCAGACCCTTCCTGTTAGACAGGGATCTCATCCTTGTCCTAAACTCTTCGGGGTTTGGTTCCTGGGAGCTCATCTTTCCCAGCAGTGGGTGAGCTGTGGCCACGCCCAGACCCAGCTCTGGCTCCAGGATCTCCAGCCCAGCTGACTTCAGATCCTCCCCCAGGGCCCGAAGGTGCTGGGATGCAAGGTACTTGGATCTGAGGTTGTCTTGCAGCCTAAGAACCTAGGCATCTGCCCAGCAGATGAGGTAGACATTCCTGCAGATCCTTCCAGGAAGCACAAGCAGGTGGAGAGACTTGTCTAGTTACAGGGCAACCAATAGAAGTCATCGTAAATATGTCCCATGTGATGAGCTGGGGCACCTTAAGCAGCTTGGGGATTAAAAGGAAAAAAAGTTGGTTTATGACATAGGACAGCTTCAGTGATGGAATCTGTGTCCTGGATGCCTAGCAGCCCTGGCTACCTGGTGTGTGCACCTGCTGTTTGTTCACCAGACACCGATCCATCGGGTTTGCTTTCTCATCCCTTAATCCACCCAGGACACCAAGCCTTGCCATGCCCTATTAGACTCCAGGTATTACATCTGTGTCCTTTGGACTCATGTTTGCTAATTAAAGGCATAAAATATGATTATGCAGATAATTATAACAAGAACAGATCACACTTGAGTTTTTTGTTCATAACGATTATTCTACTGGCCCATCTTCAGGAACTCACGCACAGTGGTGATTTTGGGAGGCAATACTGACAAAGGTCCTAAATCATCCATCACCTCTTGCCCGATGCCTTGTATGGTGGGGGTCATGCGTCTGCAAGGCAGCTGGTGGGAGGTAATGATGCAATTTGTGTCTGTGGACCAGCCCACGTGGGATTCAGTGCCACAGCCCTCCATACATTACCATGCCAACCAGTGTGTGGCTGACACACAGGCTTTTCTACTTCCCTAATTGCCTGGAAAATTCCATGTTGTTTTTCTGACTCTTTGCCACGAACACACAAATACAGACTGTGTCAGAACTCTGGGTTTTCTATAGCCTGAAGAAACTGAGTTTGCACAGCCTCCAAAGACTGCCATTGCCTTATCTTAAAGAAGATTCAAAAAATTTCTTTAGGTGACTCAGCTGCAGATTACCATGATGATTTTCATGACTTTTTTTCAGCAGAAAATGTTTTTCAAGATTGAAATCCACTATTTTATCCCTATAAAATCCCTACAAGTCTTGGTATTAGTGGGCTTTCTCTTGTAATATTTTATAACACTGAATTATTATTATTGCACTAAATTAACCATGTGATATGACCTAAACATTTCCTGTGTTTTATGCTTTGTCATCATAAAATGTAATTGATGGAAGTGTCCTTTTTAGAAGTATCCTAATTTTTGCTAATGTCGTGTTAAGAATTTTACAGTTTCATTACTCTTTTGTTGAGCCTGATTTGTGAGATGCTCCAGAAAGGGAGACTTCAGGCTTTTTATTTCCGATCACCAGCAGCAGGAAGATGAAGTGCCTGTCATTCAGACAACAATGTCTGGACTCCTTGGCTGTCCTATGGACTGGCCTCTACCTGCTCCTCTGGCTTCATTTCTGTCACTCACTGACTCCTACTTTGTGCTCCACAGTTGCCAGAATCTCATTTTTTTTTCATGCCTCTGTGCCTTTGCTTATGCTGTTCCCTCCTGCTAGACTGCCTTTCTCTACCTTCTTTTTCAAGACTCTTCCAATTTATTCTTTAAGACTTTGCATAGACACCCTTTCCTTTAGGAAGTGTTCCCTGTCCCACCCTCCCCCCCGCATTTCAGCAGGCTTCCCTCTGTTAGGGCACTTGCCTTCCCATGCAGAAAGAGATAGTGTTCCTGTCTCCTTTCCTTGGGGAGTGGAAGTCACTGTGTGCTCACCGTTGTATCTGTGTCACCTGTCACCCAGTGCAGTGTGCTCACCAAAGTGCCGCAAAGGGTGATTGCCAAAGCTGAGCTACCATGGGAGCATGCTTGGGCTCTTCTAATAAATTGAGGTAATTGTTGATCAAAGCCACAGTGATGATTTAAAAATTTAAAAACATACTGCTTCTGATCCCTTAGATTTCTGGGTCTAACTCTTTCCTAGGAGTCTGCTAACCCAGTTAGAAAATACTGCATTCAGTAAATACAGTGAAACACATAAAATATTCCTTTTCATTTTTTCCTTTAAAAAAAAAATCAAGACTGTGTACAGTTTTTGCCAGAATCAAAAGAGCTGAGAAGGGTTTTAAAGCATGTGTGTGTGTGTGTGTGTGTGTGTGTGTGTGTATGTCTGCTTCATGAATTCCTGGTCATTCATTCTTGGTTTGAGAGGACATACTTTTGTAGCCATTGAAAAAGTTGTCAAGTGAATGCTCTGAAGGAGAATGTGTCAGATTTTCATGTGCCAGCCAGACACCTGGGGCTCTCAGTTAGGAACGCAGATTCTGATTCAGTGCAGCTGGAGAGAGGCCCGTGACTGTGCATTTCTGAGAAGCTGCTGGGGATGTCTGTGCGCCCTGTCCACAGACCACATCTAGAGCAGGGAGGCAGGAGCGTTCAGATGGTGGGTCTGTATTTCTATCCTGTGAGACTTTGAAAGCAAAATTGTTTCCTTCTGTTTCAAGATGCCCAGATGAAAAAGCACCACAGTTGACTTGATTATAAGAATCTTGGGCAAAATTCCTATTGTTTGTCTGTCTTATGTAAGACATTTTGAAGTCTGGTCAAGCTCATGTCCTATGAACAAGATGGGTGCTGTCCTGACTCCTTTGAGCTCTTGTTCCTGGAGGTCAGATTTAGAGCAAAAGGAGGCATGCTTCACCATCTCTTGAGTAAAATTTCGCTCAGAGTAGCTAGTCAGTTCATGGCATTCTTCAAAATGATGCTCCCAAAATATTGCTCCCATTTCCATTGAGTAGAATATCCTTGTATTCAGGACTGAGGCAGCCTTTCTCACTGGTTCCAGAAAATGTCTGCACATTAGATCCCAAGGTTCTGTGTAACAGCTCCCCAAATTGAGAGGCTTTCAATACTAGATTTATTCTTTCACGGTTCTGGAAGCTAGAAGTTGAGACTAAGGTGTGAATAGCACCAGGGCCACATAGCCATGTTCCCTCTGAAGTCTTCAGGAGAGAATCCTTTGCTTCTTCCAGCTTCTGGCAGCTCCTGAAATTCCTTGGCTTATGGCTAAATCACCATGGTCTCTGCCTTCCTCCTCACAGGTCACATGACCCCCTGCCCCCCCCCCACCCCCAGTGCCTCTCTGGGTTTCAGATTTCCCTCCCACATCTAAAGATGACAATCCTTGGATTTAGGATATACCCTAAATCCAGGATGACCTGTAATAACATCTAAAAGACCCTATTTCTGAGTAAGATCATATTCACAGGTACCAGGAGGGGTTGGGCCTTGTACGTGTTTGGGGGTGAGTGTTTGATGCACTGCATCTGGTTCCTTGATTCCATTGTGAATCCCAGGCATCCCATGGTTGATGCAAACACCCTAGTATGTACAGAACAGATGGGAGGTGCTTTGTACCTAGTTTCTCGGAGGAGGGGTGTTAAGAAGGTGTCTACACCATCTTTCCAGCCCTCCAAGTAACCTTAATGAGAATTAGGGAAACAACAATGGACAAGTATTCGATTTTTATATAACGCAGAACCTGTGTAAAGACTTTTTAAAATTTTTCGTTTTATTTTTGCGACTATGACATATCCATTATTGAATGATATTACTGATTTGTCACTTATAGGAAATTTTCTTACAGATAGTTGGTCTTTATTTCTTCCTTTTTTTCTCTTTTTATTTATTTCTCTACTGCCGTACCAGCCCCTTTATTCTTTCTGACCACTGGTTGAAACCTATCTAGTTGTCCATCCAGCTATCTACTGATCCGTTCAGCTGTTTTCACCCTAGCTCATTTCAGAAAATACTAAGGCATTTTTCAAGAACATGGATTGCTATTGTCTGTAAGTCTTGAACAACAGTTCATTAATTACTCAGATAAGAATTTAGAAGGCAATGCCGATTACTATGAGGGTAAGGTATTTCTAAGGCAGTTAGAAAAGACCAATGAGTGGATCAAAAATTCATAGCTTTTCAGTTTTCAGCCGGTTGGACAAAGTATGATGTGTCCCTTTGTACAGTGTAAGTTTCGTATTTGACTACTTATCTGTTTGGCTAGCTAGTTTCACAGCAGGGCAGGATAGTGGATATAAAGTTCATTCTTAACTGTATCATTTCTGTAAAGTCTCCGCAAGATGTGAAGAAATTCTTTGGCTGTTTGCTGTTAGATAGGTAGGGAATTTGGTCTTATCTTTCAAAGAGATGGCTAGTTAACAAATGAGTTAAGAAGAGCTATTGGAAGATTCATGGAGGGCAAAGTGCTTCATGTCTTTTCAGATGGTTCACTGTATCTTCATATATTGAGCCCTAGTTGGCCACGGCCATCCCACAGAATTGAGCTGTGTTATTGTGTTATTTTAGGCTTCATCTGAGGATCTGGAATCAGTTGAAACCAAATTTCCAAAAATCAGTATCTCTGCATAGATCGGTTTCCAAGACTCTAATTGTCCACAAAAAGGAATATACAATTTATTCATTGGTAGGGAATGAGGGCTGAACCAGAATAAAATGATTTTAAATGTCTGCCTTTAAAGATGAGAATATGTATCTTATGCCAGACTTATTGCTATGGAAATATCCCATCCCTGAAGAAAACATGCTACTTTGCGGTTTCAAGTTATTTGCTCTTAACCTATGAACTTGAATTTATGTGTAGGTAGTAGATCTTTAGCAAAATATGGGACAGCCCTTTATTTCTTTAGTTACTTCCCTATGTGTCCAACCACACAAACTCCATTGCACAGAAAAAGAGACAATGCCTTGTACAGAGTGGTGTTTAAGAGGAGATTGGGCTCTGTCTGCCTAAGGCATATCCAGCCTCAGCTTCTCACCAACTCTGTGGCTTTGGGCAAAGTACTTCCACCTGCCGTGCTCAGTTATCTCATCTGTCAAATGGGGCTATTGGAGTCTCCATGGTATAGGCTGCATGGGGTGGTTAAATGAGAAAATAAAAGACTTGCCCTAAGGCAGCTCTATTCAATAGAAATATAATATGAACCACACTGGCAATTTTAGATTCTTGAGTAGCCTTGCTAAAAAGTGAAAAGAAACAGGTGCAAATAATTTTAGTAATATATTTTATTGAACCCAATATATTCCAAATATTTTTGTTTCAACATGTGATCAAAATGATTAATGTGGTATATTTCTTTATCAATCTCTGGCCACCACCCATGGTGATTCAGTTTCATTTGGTCTGGGGTCCAGCCCAGTCTGGGCTTGCTTGCCGAGCTCCCATCTGGTTCCCATGGAGAGACCAAGAATCAGACCAGTGTCCTAAGCAAATCACCTTACCACATCTTACTATGGCAAAGTTTGAGGCTACTGGCTAGAACAACTTTGCAATGTTGCTGATAACAAAATATGATATATGTAATGAAATGTACTGTCAGATACAAATGCCAAAAAAAGGGAAGAGCTTTCAGCTTTCGATAATTTCATCAAAATATGTAGGGAAGGCTATGCTTAGGGGCCTCTCCTCTCAGAAGGTATGCCAAGGACCTGTGTAGTCTTGGCTTTGATTCTAAGTACTCCTTTTTCTTGAGAGGAGGTGCATTTTTCCCCACTGAAACTGATGTTTACTGAGCACTACCTTTGTGCCAGACTGGATAGATAATGGACAGAGGGTGTTTTTGGAAATAATCCTCACTAGAAGCAAGAGCCAGCCCCATCTGCTTATTAGCATTCTCTGTGGCTCTGTTTCCTTGTCTGCGACTGGTTGCCATGTACATGGCCAGGCTTCTGTGAAGCCTGATGTAAATGATGGACACATGCACGTAGCTCGGGTCTGCTCTCGCCCCCGCACCCCGGGCGTTCTGCGTGTGGCTGCCGGTGACTCGGGCCACCGGCCACGCTTGTGGAAGTTGAAGTCACTAGTGCCATTTGAACAATTACAATCGCTGGGGAGGATACACATCCCCAGAGCCCACACTCCTTGGCCCTTTTCTCCCTCACGTGGACAGAGGGACTCTTTTTTTTCTTCCCCCCTTTCTACATAAGAGATCCCAAGAGATTTGGCCTAATCCATGTTCAAATGGACTGTTTCCTCTGTCCTGAGGGGAGAGATTGGGTTTAGTGTGGCTGAATTGGTTATTCAGCTTTTAACTGCCTGCAGCTGGAAGGAAACCCTCCCTTGCTGATTGAATCTACCCTCAGGAGGGCGGGCAGCTGCCTCTCCACCTGGTGCTTCTGGAGGGAAATGGGCCCCCCATCAGATGATCAGATAGGAGCCGGGGCTGAAGGAAGTGCCGCCATCTCCCTGGTTTATGGAAATTCTTTCCTATTATTCTCAAATGGAGCTAAATTAATCAGTAACACGCTACCCAAAGATATTTCAAAAGTCCACTGGCCAAAAACCAAAACCAAAAAAAGAAAAGAAAAGAGGGGCGCCTGGGTGGCTCAGTGGGTTAAGCCTCTGCCTTTGGCTCAGGTCATGATCTCAGGGTCCTGGGATCGAGCCCCGCATGGGGCTCTCTGCTCAGCAGGGAGCCTGCTTCCCACCCCCTCTCTGCCTGCCTCTCTGCCTACTTGTGATCTCTCTTTCTCTCTGTCAAATAAATAAATAAAATATTAAAAAAAAAAAAAAAAGGAAAGAAAAGAGGAAAACGAAACCAAAACAAAAAAACCCCAACCCCCCAAAACTTTATTTTATAAATGCACCCAGGACATAACCACATCATGGGGTGTTCATGGTCACCTGTCTGGCTTGGCACAAATTCTGTTTACTGCTTGGGTACTTTGTCAGAGCAGAGTCCTTGGTTCTGTGGTGTCCGGGCCTCTGTTTTTCTAGGTGAAGCAGTTAAAGCTCAGAGAGGTGCGGATCTGCCCCAGACCATGTACCAGTCATATGGACAGTCAGCTTTGTGGATGACCTCCCCAGCCAGGGGCTAAGAGGTGCTTCATGTGGGGGATCCCATCCAATATTCTATGCCCACTGAATGGGTCAACTCAGAGAGTAAGTCGCTTCTCCAAGGTTCCACCTCCAGGAAGCAACAGAGACAAGATGAGACCCTGAGCATCTCAGCTGGGCATTTCCAAGTGAGCACCTCCTGTACCAGGTTTATGTAAGCTGGAAGCTCACTGTTATAATTAACAATTTACTATGGGTTCAAAGCGACAGGGGAGATGCCATAAGATAGTCTATAATTAATTCCTAATGAGTGACACAGTCAATAATTGCCATACGCATTCAGACTAATTTGAGTCTAATGCATTTTTAAAAATAAGATAAAACATATAGTTGGCTAATCACAGCTTCACAGACCCCTCCATTTTCTGCCAGGAAGTCAATTCCTAGTCTATTTTTAGTTGTATTGTTGCACAGGCTACTCACATTAAACATTTCTTGGAAACACTTACATTTACAGTGTTGCTTTGTCAGGCTAATTAGTAGCTGTCCCACAGCAACTGGTGCGGGGACCATGCAGAGGCTGGTTCAGTTGAACCAGTGTCTAAGAAGGCTGAACCGAGTCACCAAGTGGTGGGCAGGAGGGGCCCATTCATTCATTCACTCATCATTCATTGAGTCCGTCTCCTTTGCTAGTATTGCTTCAGAGGAGGAAGGCAGGGCGAAGTAGAGAGCTGCTTCCCAGAGCTCAAAGAGTCTTCCAAAAGATCAGTAAGCCAATTGAGGTAAAGTTGCCTTAGCTAATAAGAAATAGCAGCCTGATGCAGCAGAGCACCCTGCTTCTTTGATGATCCAAGGGCAGGCGGTGGTTTCCCCAACTGCTGAATCCTCAAACTTGGACACGTTCTTGGTGTGTAAAATCCCGCGTATTCATCCGGGCCGTTTCTGTAACTGGTGGCCTTGAAACCCCAGTAGCTTAACAGAATGAGTCTTTATTTCTTACACCCAGCAAAGTCCAATTTGCTCTTCTCTAGGGTCTAGGGTCTCAGCTCTGACCCTCTGGTCACTCTAGGCCCAGGCACCTGGATCCTCTGCATTCAGCTGACAAAGAGAGAAAGAGTATGGACCGTATGCCTCTTCCTAAAGGCGACCTACATCAGCTCTGCCCCTAGCCCATTGGAAGTGCCGGTCCCACAAACCCCCTTGCTGCCGGGGGGCTGGCAACTGTCATCTAGCAGAGTGCATCAGTCCCACAGGGGACCCTGATGTTGGTGGGCACTGGAAGTCTCTCCCACGTCTAGCGTGGTTTTAAAAATAGAAATCTATCATCTCTGGGACACGCACTATGGCACCATTTAATGGCTCAAGTGAGAAATCCTAGCCCTATAGAGGTTGTGCTCTGTTGACATTTGATGTCTGATGAACTGACTTTATTCTACCTGCCTGTCAGCTCTCAGGTGTGAACTGGAGTAACCCCCTCTTCGTCCAGGTCCTTGGTTCTGAGAGACTGGACAAAATCTCTACTAAAACCCTAAGGAACTCAGAGGCTCCAGTTCCCTGAGAGATGGCATTTTCTGTGGTCCTTTATGGAAGGCCGTATGGAAACTTCCCTGTGTTGCAGGCTGCGTGGCAAATCGAAATCGGTTTTACTGGCATGAACATGTCCAGAATGTTCTGGGCCTGGTTTTGCCCACTCTGCATGGCAGTTTTGACTCTAATTGTCAGGTGGAGGCCTCCCAGGATGGACTCTCTATATAACAATACCTAGAGGATTCTTTTCCTGTGGATTCTGTTGCGATGGCAGAGATGTTTGATGAGCATGACTGAGCCCGCAGTCTGTAAAGGGAACACAGGCATCTCCCTGCCTAATTATAGTCAGCACCAGAAACAATGCACAGTTGCTCCTCACATCCGCCTTTGGTTTCTCTTCCCTGAGGAACAGGAACAGACTTTGAACTAGTTTGGAGAGGAATTGTCTCTACTCTATCTTACCCTTCTCCTTACCTGTAGGCCTATATCATTCTTCCGTCCTCTTTTTGCTTCAAGACTCTAATTACCGAGTCTCTGGCTCGGTGCTAGTGTTCCCATTGCCTTTATAACAAAGTCCCACAGATTTGATGGCTTAAAATGACCCATATATTGTAGTACAGTCCTGTAGGTCAGAGATCTGGAACAGTCCTTGCCGACCTAAAGTCAAGGTGTTGGCATGGCTGTGTTCCTTCTGGAGGATGCGGGGTTGGGGGGAACCCATTTCCCTGTCTCTTCTGGCTCCTTGAGGCTATCTGTGTTCCTTGGTGTATGTCGCCTTCTTCTGTCTTCAGAGCCAGACATGGCCGACCAAGTCTCTCACTGTGCATCGATCTTATACTCACTCCCTCTTCTGCCCTCCTTGTCCACCTGCAAGGAGCCCGATGATCACGACAGGCCCATGTGAATAATACAGGGTGATCTTCCTATTTTAAGGGTGATTGACTAGCAGCCTATGAATCCAGAACCTGTGAATCTGTTATATTACATGATAGAGAGGAATTAACCAATGGAAGTAAAGTTTCCAGAGGGTGAGGTATGGACATCTTTGGGAGGTAGTTATTCCACTTCCCACAGGCTCTGCAACCTGCCCTGCTTGTGGTCTTAGAGCACCAGTTTCAGCTGAGACTAAGAGGGGGGCATTTGAAGCAAGGGATGGAGAGCACAGTCTCTCCCAGTAGAGGGTCTGGGATTCCTTGCCTTTGTAAATTACTATCTTCACAACTTTGGGCAAACTCTAGCTTCTGTGTGCCTCTGTTCCTTGACCCATAAAATGAAGATGATAATAGGATTGCCCTCATAGAGTCCTGGTACTTTTAAATAAAATAATGCCTGCCAACACAGTGGCCAGCATATGGGCCACAGTTAGAGCTAATATACCAGCTGCCAATACTTACTGAATTATTGTCGTTGATCACCCAGGGCATGGCTCTGTCCTTTGTGGCTCAGTTTCTGCACACGCCTGAGCTGGTACAGTGGGTCTGCTTGTCTGTACAGCTCCAGACCTTGTTCTGTGATGTCGGATTTCACTGAGCGTCTGGCTTGCCAAGGAGCTGGGGGGGTGTAGGGAAAGGCTTCTGACTTAAAACCTTTTGCTGCTGATCATCCCTCGTGGAGGGGCCCCAACTCTGCATTTGATTTTAATAGTTGTTCATCACCGCAGCGGGCTTGGGGGACTTTATCTGAGCACCAGGGCGTTTAGAGGATGAAACCACCTTGGAGAGTCGAAGGATCATAGATCTACCTCTTTATGAGTAGGCTTAGAGGATGACTTCTTTAAATTCTCTAGTCGTTATTGGAAAAGGAGGAAATCTGGTGTGTGTCTGTATGTCTGTAAATGCTAGAAAATTGTTGCTTGTGCCAGAAGCAGAGAGATTTTATATATATACATATCCCCCCAACCTGAGTAGCACTGTTGTATGTAGGTGAGAAGCCCTGTTTTTATCTTCTGGAAAAAAAATGCACTGGATCATTAGGGAGTCATCATTTCCTTTGTGGTCTTCTAATTCCCTTTACTTGAAATGTTGTTTGATATGATTAAAAGAACCTGTTTCAAATTGTAAACCAGCACATGTAAGCATTTCATGAAACTGTTAGCATATATGACCTTATTGTAGACTATCACAATTCTGCTGAAATGAAGTTTGGAGACTAAAATAAATATCAGGGTGTTATGTTCTAGTTTTATAATGTAGGAAGAGAAACTTCTGTGAAGAACAGAGGGAACGATTATACACTTTCAGAAGTGAAGGAGATCAATGAAGAGTTTTCCTCAGAATCATTTTATACTTTCAGTCTCATCCTTTGAGACAATGAGAGCATTTCTTGACTAAGAGACAGGTCTTCCAGAAAGGAACTCCAAATTTCAAGCTCTGGTGGAATGATGTGGCCCTCAGTGTCATCTCCTCTCAGGATGAATTTTTTTTTTTTAAGATTTTATTTATTTGAGAAAGAGAGAGAGAGCGAGCATGAGCAGAGGAGGGGCAGAGGGAGAGGGAGAAGCAGACTCCCCACTGAGCAAGGAGCCTGTTGCAGAGCTCCATCCCAGGACCCTGAGATCATGACTTGAGCCAAAGGCAAGCACTTAACTAACTGAGCCACCCAGGTGCCCCTCTCAAGAGGAATTTTAACTCACAGTTGGATAGTCACGTTCAGTCAGGATATTGTTTGAAAATGGGATTTAAATTTTACCTTAATGTGCTAACTCCAAATTTCTAGCTAAGTGCAGTCTTCCATTTCTCTGAATTTTTTTTTTTTTTTAACACACACACAAGTGGAGGGAGGAACAGAGGGAGGGGGAGAAGGAGAGAGAGAATCTCAAGCAGACCCCTGACTGAGTGGGGAGCCCGATGCAGGGCTCAATCTCACGACCCTGAGACCATGACCTGAGCTGAAATCAAGAGTCGGATGCTTAACAAACTGGGCCGCCACCGAGGTGCCCCTTACTTCTCTGAAGTCCTTATGTATCTTTCTTTATACATGTTCAGTTCAGTATTCATGGAATCCTGCAATAAGTTAAGCTATTGGTGCTTGCCTTTGATATTGAATTTCCTGCCTCAAAATGGTCCATGTTAAAGCCAGTGGGTACACATTTGCCCATGTGAAGTGATTAATGAAACCCACATCTGCTGCCTTGTATGTGTAAAGTAGAGAGTAAAGTAGGATATTTCTGCCCCCCTCCCCCATGTTTCTACCCCCCACCCAACCTAGTCCTTGACTTCTCTTTGAATTAAAATTAGTTTTTTTCCCTTCTCTTGTAGACCCATATTCTAAGAATTTTTCAACTAGTTTTTGACTTATTGATTCTATAGTGCAAGATTTGGGGAGCCGGTGGGGTGGGAAGGAGATTGATCTTTTAAAACATGTCCATGGTTGAATAATGCAAACATTGTTGAGAAATAGTTCTGGTTCCTGAAAGTTCCCAGGCGTCAGCCAACTTCCCCACTGTGGCCACAGCGCACCAGGCAGGACCTGGTCCTCTGGCTGTTTGCTCTGGCAGAGGGAAAGAAAGTCCTCAGCATCGCTTTAGCATCGGAGAAATGCAGTGGAGCAGAAAGCCAAAAAATGATGATGGAGACTAAGCCAGGAAAAGGAATAAAGAAAACTGGAAAAAAGCATGAACACGGTGAGAGCAAATTGCCCCAGGCTGCCAAAGAAAATAGTCTATTAACTCCTAACTCGCTTTGAATAGGAAAACCTGTGGTGCACATCGCTGGAGAGATCGAATGAGGGGTAGAGCTTTGGAAAGGTTGAGTGAGCCTGATCTCAAAAGGGGAAGAATTCTGAGATCAGGGTGGGCTGTAGATTGGAGACAGGAACTTCATCCTTGCATATTAAATATTACATGGGATATATTATTATCCTGGTTTCTTCTCCACCAATCTCAGGAAAGAGCATTCTCTATATGTTTTAACCAAAAGGAAGAAAGTTTTCTGAGAGACGTAGAAAATCAGAGACACATAGTGGGGTACTTACAACTTTAACAAGTGGAAACTACTTAAGAATGTTTTAATGTGGTTTAGGTATGAGTACATTGGACAAATGAAAAACTTTGCTTAAAAAAGGCTCTGAAAGTCCTGTCGTAAAAAAACATTATCCCCCTTTTCAACATTTTCCAAATTTGCTTAACCGTGATATCCCTTTTTCCTCCTTTTATCTTTCACTTTTTATAGAGGCAGTGGTTGGTGAAACAAATTTAGAAGGAATACTTGTCTATCTCTCTCATTTTACAAATGAGGACACGGACCAGAATTCTAGTATTTTGCACAGAACACAGCCATTGCTAGCTGTTGGCCTCTGAGACTGATAACGAGTCTTGACCCCCAATAGGACCCCTCTTTGGATATCCTACAGCATAGGCTTATGTTTCAGTGGGCCCCTGAAGGACGATTTTATACTTAGCAAGACTTGTTGGACCCAAAGCTCATGCCTGTGGTAAGAAACTCAAGAAATCCTGGCAATAGAACAAGAGCCTGACCTCACAGAATTCCTGGCTCACATTCCAGAATGATCCAGATAAATCTTATGTTCCACGTAACTTGCAGCAGCGTTTTTGCATATTGAAAGCAGTTCTTCTGAGGACTTCCACTGCTTCTCTTTTCAGTAGAATCAGACCATTATGGTTTCAATGCAAGATCCTTTTGTTAACTCTTCAAAAAGGATAAAGAGGAAAGCTTTAGGCTTGTTAGGTTAAGAAAAGAAAGAAGCATTTATAAATGTTACTTCCGGGGGAAAATGGTGGTTAGAACGCGCTTCTGAAGAACAACTTGATATTATCTAAGTACCTATAATGATTAGTTGGAAACCACTCCTTTTCGTGCCTCCCTTTTTAAGACGCCATTCTGTTTTTCCAAAGAACGGTATTTGACATTGTCAACTCAATGAATTCCTTGCAGCAGAATAGCTGCAGTGTTCAAATAATATGGATTCTCATGCTTTAGGTGGAGGTGACTGGGAAAGAAAGAAACTTAGTGACTTCTAATTAAAGGCATATACTTTCTTTCATAACTGCAAAGGCCACCTGAGACAGCTACATTAACAATGATGTCCCAAGAATGTTCAAGTTTTCAATCAGAATGTTCTAGAACCTGATTTCTATCTAGTTGGACTTTCTTCAGTGCATTCAAAGCTTAGCATTCTCATTGTGGTGGAGAACACTGGGCAAAGTATAAGACCAGGTCACGGGGCAACATCTGTTCCTTCCATGGTGTTCTCCCACCAAATTAAACTTCCTCAACTCGAGGTTTTCAACAAGGCACTGTGTACCCGTGTAAAGTGAGATTTCACATACAAGGTCAACAGAACTTTGTTTTCATAAACACTTCACATATTTCTATCTCGAAAGTTCCTTAAAGACTTCATTTTATCTTGTAGCAGTGGTGGACTTCAAACGTGGGTGTTTTTGTAGAAATGTTTTATTTTTTAATCAAACATAGGGTGATTTTAACAAGCTATTTTCATAGCTGAGTTCCCAGTGCTGGAGATTTACGGTGTGTTTCATATGTTCTTACTTTGCTCTCCACTCCTGACTTGTTTGTTTTTCATGACACATCTGAATGCCTTTTTGTAAGCAAGACTCTCTTCTTGAGATTGAACTGTGGGGTTATTAGTCTAAGGGTACATTACAGGGATCCTTAGTGAGGGGTTAAGAGACATGGTTCTGAAATTATTTTCTTTTCTGACCAAACATATGCATGGTGTTTTCCTCCCGTGGAGATATAACCCAGACTTCAATTTCTGAAAGCTTTGAGCAGTTAGGACTCTGGTGCTTTTGGTATTACCTATCTGATCCCCTCGAGACAGCCTCACATCATTATCTTCCAGCTGAACCCCTAGGTGAGAAAGATAAGAATTCTAAAGCTGAAGTTAAGAACTATAATGCCATCATGACTCAGAATGTGTTATCGTAGTGCTGTCTTCTTTATGTCAAGTGGTCGACTTTTAGTGAAATTACCCCATGGCAGGAACCTTAAGTGGGTGAAACGGAGATGTCTTTATTGATGATATGTTAAGGCAAAATTGCTGTGTAAAGAGTCTTTTGAGTGAAGATTACAAATTATCTTCACTCCATTTAGCAGGGATATTGCCTCCAAAACAAATTATTTAGACTAATGCTGACACTGTCCAAAAAATGCCATGCTCCTTACTCAATAAAATGAGAATATATAGGAATATGTTAGCAATTGCTGGCATTGTGATTTCCTTTCTTAATTCAAAGTCATCATAGTTTTTCTAAAGTAAAGGAAAAGCATGATACTTCCCTAGATCCCGCCTCTAAATAAAAGTCTTAAAATTTTAAGAGTAATTCTAATACAAACATGGGTTATAGACAGTTTTGCCTATTGATAAATGATAGAATTGCTTTTAGACATTTCTGTATTACTAGATGAGTTCTCTCCAGCACCATTTGACATGCTTATAAATTCCCATGTATTAAAATTCATATATGAAATGAAGCTGTTATAACTTTCCTTTTCACTAGACTGATGCAAAGATGTCTTATTCTTTTCAACCTCAGAACTGGGAAATCAAACAAAGTAGAACCAAATAGATTTTTTAAAAAATTCCATAATAATCACACATATACGGGTGAGTGGTAACTTTAAGGCTATAAGTCAAAGACTTTTTCTGAGTCTACCTACATCTAGAAGAAACATTTTTCATTCCGTAGCCTTCAGTAAAGGACTGAGGAGTCTATTTGGAGTTGGGCAAATGTCGGGTGTGGCATGAGTATGCAGTATGTGATGTACTGAGATTCTAATGTCTATAACGAGCATCTTTGTATGAACAGTTTCTGATAGGAAAAGAAATTTGCTTATCAGTGCAAAGAAATCTATTGATATGTTCACTCCCCCCAATAATGGAATCGTAATTGGATTTCTGAAGGAACATGCAGAGAAAGCAATTTAAAAGTAATTCATTAATCAGAGATGACTCCAAATTCATGGAATAAAAAAATGAAGACATGTAGCCTTTGTCCATAAATACAAAAAAAAAGGTCAATTTTCCCTAAATGTCATAAATTGAGGGGGGCTTATCTACTACAACATGTGACTTTTTGTAATGCTTCGCATTCCGCCATCACAGAATTGAAAGTTTTCTCTCTTTGTGTCAAGCATTTTTCTCTCCCCCGGGCTTTGAGTTGCAAAACCTTGAGGGATATACCAAATCTCAACAACTTAATCTTTATGTTTTCTATTTTTGTGTCTCTGAGAGAAGAAACCGGCCCTGTCTTTGTATGGTTTAGGGGTTAGAGAAGGACACAGGAAACATAGCGTCCCTGTCCTTTGAGGTGGGAAAGGGAAGGGAATCATAACTCGGTGACTCACTGGCCACCCTGTGGCTTTGGCTGGTTACTTAATCACTTAGTCATTATTGATTTAACCTATAGGATGCTATCATCAGAGTGCCCTGGGCATTTGATCAGATAATGCCTGTAACATCAGGATCCCAGCTGGGTTTGGAGATAAATTCGGCTGAGGTCAGTTTTCCTGATAGACTTGAGGATCCATCATATGGGATCAGATAGATGGCAGCTGGATCAGCTCTGAGAGATGTGGATTTCGGGACCATCCCAGACCAATGATCCTAATGGCTGAAGCAGTAGCTTCACGGTGAGACTTGGGACAGTCTCTCTCACTCTCTGTCTTTCTTTGCGTATGTGAGTTTGTGTGCATACACGTTTCAGGGTTTCTCAACCACGCTACTAGGGACATCCTGGCCTGGAACATTATTTGTTAGGAAGGCTGTCCTATGATTGTGGGCTATTTAGCAGCGTCCTAAATAGTCCCCTAATGGGGAAATAAAACACATTGGGCCCCACTACTGATGTCATGTCATGGCAACCAAAAGTATCCCCCAGTGGAGGAGGGCAGATTTGCCCTGGGTTGAAATCTGCTGCTCTGTGTGTGTGTAGGGGTGTGTGTGTGTGGGGGGGGGGTGTATGTATGCATATGTATATGCATTCATGGATGTGTTTGTGTATGTGAGCATGTACATATACATATACATAAATACACACACACACATATAAATTATTGGGGAGGAAAGTGGGTAGATTGCATTAACAGCCTTCATCTCCGATTCCTCTTCCCTGCCCTCTACCCCATAACTTGACAGTTTCTCCCACGAGAGAGACAGTCTGCTTTCTTGCCCTCTGACTCTGGCTCCTCTGTGTGACTTGCTCAGGCCACCACTATGAGGAGGGGTTGATGGTTGCCAGTTTAGCTCCTCAGCTTATGAGGATGTGCATATTTTCCCTTCTCCACACACACCAGTATGATCTCCAAGAGAAGGACAGGACTGAACTAGCCCACTGGTCCCATGAGCAGGAAGAGAAACAAGACAAAATCCATCTAGCTTAGGTGCCTGAGTCAAGCCCAGCCTAGAGCACAGTCCCCAGCCAATGCACCAGAGACTTGAACAAGCTCCACTGAGATTCATGGATCCCCAGCTAAACCTCAATGAGCAGACGGGTGACAAATAAGTATTTCCTATTGCAGCTCACTGGAGCTTCTGATGTTTTTGTTACACAGCAAAATGGACTGATACATAAGGGGAGGAGAAAAAAAGACCAAAGAAGCAGAGGAAGAAACAGTATTTTGAAAGGAGAACCAGGGAAGAGAGAATATCACAAACCAAGAGAAGAGGCTTGATAATGGAAAAAGGACCTACAGGGTGTTACTTGGGCATCACTTTAACCTTGATAGAAAACATTTCAGTGGAGTTGAGAACTGGAATTGGAGCAAAAGTCAGGTTCTAAAAGAGGGAACAAGCGATGAGTCAATTTAAATGGGATTTGTAAGCTGTTCTTACCTAGAGGTTGGGTAAGGAAGAAGAGGTTTCAGAAAGATATGTAAACAAAGAGCTGTTACTAAGAAATGAAATGGTGTCATGAGCAGTGTGTTTGATTTTTATTTACCCAAGGACATGTTTAGGCAGGGGCCTAAGTGATTTGGTTTTCCAGGTGTCTCCAAAAGCATATGGGGACCATGATAGCCCCAAATACAGGGGCCGAAGGTGGTTGTGACTTCAGGATCTCCCAATCAGCACTGGGAGGAGAGAGAAAAGTTTGAACTATTACTTAACCGACAACATACATGGGTCTTACCCATTGCAAGTGGCTCCTGATAATTTAGTTGAGTGGGAATTTGGCTGTACCACCTCTCAGCTTGGCCTGTGGCGAGGTTGCCACTCTTCCCCAGCTCCTGGAGAGAGAGGGCCTGTGGGACTCCTCAAGGAAGGTCATCTGACCCCGTGGTGCTCTCTTTTCCCTTTAACTCATTTCATCCCATCTCTGATTTCCCTCTGTTTTCGCTTTTGCAGGATGAACATGTGAGGGTTAGGGAGTTTGTTGAATCACCTAAGTCCCTCTCATCCTTGTTTTTCATTTGTTTTGGCCAGCTTCTCTCTGTGCTGGGCTGTCTGACTCCCTTTACTAGACTGTACCATGACTGTCTTTCCATCCTTGAACCATCAGCTTGTAGTGGAGACTTTTAGAGGACTAGACAGTAAATAGAAGGTTAACTATTAAAGCGTGAGTTTGAGGAGATTGTAAACCTATCCTTTCCATGAGTAGAAAATAACTTGTTGGTAAACTCATTGGATCTATCTAGGAATGCAGTAGGCATTGAAAATGACAAGAGATCAGTGTCACTCTAGACAGTTGGCTGTGGCTGGATGTGTGTGGGGCTTTCAGGCTAGCTGCTAGTTGGGCAGTGAGGCATTATACATCTTCAGTATTTGTTTATATCAGGAGGAAGAGGTTCACAAAGGACAGAACACTTCATCAAGATAAGGATCATTTATGGGGGGCACCTGGGTGGCTCAGTGGGTTGAAGCCTCTGCCTTCAGTTCGGGTCATGATCCCAGGGTCCTGGGATCGAGCCCCACATCAGGCTCTCTGCTCCGCAGGGAGCCTGTTTCCTCCCCTCTCTCTCTGCCTGCCTCTCTACTTGTGATCTCTCTCTATCAAATAAATAAAATCTTTAAAAAAAAAAAGGATCATTTATGGGCAACAGACACTTGTTACTCACAAGTTCCAATGGAAAACCCAAGTGGATTCCAGCCAGAGTGTTACTATTGCCTCTCACTGTGAATATCAAGGCTCATGTTTAAGGCTGATTAATTTTAACCATCTGATAAATTTTGGAGAGTGTATTGATATTTCCTGAAAATTCAATAACTCATCAGCTTTTTTTTACCAGAGGGAGTTTTTATGATTCTTACTTTGAATAGATTCTCTTTTATTTATTTCATGTCAACCTAAGCACCTTGCTGTTTTTAAAGGGAATTGCCTGCCCCTTATGTTCATAATCATTTATGTGGATTTTAGTGCACATATTTTCAGAGAATGAATTAACTCATATTTCTAGAATAAAAGAAGAGATCTTATCCCTAATGGGAAATAATATCACATTAACTGTGTCTAAACGGGAGTGTGTTTGTTTTTGTATTTTAAGATATATAGTATATGTAATTATTTATAGATACTCATTGTAGAAGACAAATATCTCTTTGCGAAGTCCTACATGGGGCTTTAAGTGAACAACAAAGAAACTTAGTAGATAACAGTGAGAAGGATAAAAGATATAGAGATAAAGGCACACCAGCTCATTCTCAGGGCTTTCAAATGGTGCATACAACAGAGGGTTTGCTATCCATACTGTGGTTGCTCCCACCCCTCTCTCTTTTTATGACCATCATCACCCTGGTTCCTTAAAAGGTCAAAGCTGTTGACACAGTGCCAGGCACATAGTTCAGACCCAGCAGGTGTCTGCATGGAGGAATCATGGAATGAACATGTTCGTGAGTGAATGAATCATGGCAGCTCATTCCCAACTCCTCCCTTGTTTCTTGCCTGACTTCCCTTTCAACCCTAGTTCACTGCAGTAGGACCCTTGTGCATCAGCTAGGATTTATTGTAGGAACAGCACCAAGTATTTCAAGCAGAAAGGGATTTAATCCCAGTACCAGCTGGTATTGGTACCAACTGGTACCAACTGCTGAAAGGGCTGGAGGAGTAGGACTCAGCAGGCCACTTGTACTATTGAGTTCGGGAATTCTCCGAGCTGGGATGGGGATGCTGAAAGCTACAAGCCACTGTCATGGCTGCTCCTTGATAACCACCTGCCTCTTGTGACCTGGCAAAGAGACCCAGTCAAAGCAGTAGGACAAGGATCTCCACCTGCCTTCCATGTGTCATGAAAGGGTAGTGAGTTGTAGAATGTAATTCTCATCAGTGCCTGCCTCAGTGCCTTGTAGACATGCAAATCTTCAATAGAAGTTGGTGAAAACGAATTTGTCTGATATTCTGCAGATTCCGGGTTTGTCTTGCTGGAATGTTTATTGTAGATCTCATTATTTCTTCTCTAAGTTGATTAACTTATTTGATTGGACCTAAAATAACAAGGAATTTATTACTCATAGGGTAATATTCAGGTCTTCTAAGGACCACGTGGGAAAATTGTTTGGAGGTCATTGTCTTTATTTTAGGGAGGTTTGAACTAAAGTGTCTGGATTGAGTTTGCTCGGTAATTACAGTTGAGATCAGATTTAACTGGGATAAATTAAATAATAACCTCTGACCAGGAAATAGCAGTAGGAACTGCTCACGGTGTTACATATTTGGGCCACAAAACCATTTTGACCCAATGGGTCTTTTAGTTACTTAGAGAACCACAGGCTGCAATCAAACTCAATTTCAGTCTCCCTCTCTCATTTATTTCTCTTTTTCTCATCCCTGTGCCCCCATTTATCCAAGGAGTGCTTTACTGCGATCTGCAGAGAAATATACCTGTTAGTTACTGATAACTGACATTTTCAGCCAGCAAAACCAAATTCACCACTGCAGTCTCAAATCTATATCACCTTTCTTTAGGAATAAAAACTCTTTTCCTAGTCAAATTACTGAAAATTGGCTCTTTAGTATTTTCAGATATTAAGGGTATCGTATTTGGTAAGTAATTATGTATTCCATGTATGTTTAGCTATTAATTAATATGCCTCCTAGCATTTTACAGATTTCATAAAATAAAATCTGCGAGAAGTGTTCCCTTGTGAAAAGCATTGGGAAAGCCTTTATGCTTTTACTTAATTAGTGTGACGATAAGAATTGCTCACTCACGGGAAAAACACCAGAGTCTAAGGAGGAAGGTTATTCCGATGGCTTGATCATTACCTTTTCTTTCTAAAGGAGTCCAATCTATTGAAGGTTGACACAGCTAAAATATTCGTAGAAGACTAAACCCACAGGGCTTGCACGATTGAGAACTCAATGTAACTCTGAGGAACGGGAGATACCAAATGCATTTTAACCAGTGCCTTTCGAAGTTTACAAATAGGCCAGTGCTTTCAGCCATTATTAAATTCGTAAAGCTGTACTGGTATGAGTCAGGTTATAGCTGAAAGCAAGCGGCAAGAGGGAGTCACAGATGGCCAGCAATGGCTACTGATAGAACAAAAAAGAATGAGCCTCTAAGAAATCTCTCCTCACTCCCATTCCTTTGTTTTCCTTCTGAGTATCCAACAGTATGAAAATCAGAGCTCTTTTTACTATCTGATATGAAGTTGGAATTGAGCTATCGGACAGACTTTTTTTTTAAGATTTTATTTATTTATTTGACAGACAGAGATCACAAGTAGGCAGAGAGGCAGGCAGAGAGAGAGGCGGGGAAGCAGACTCCCGCTGAGCAGAGAGCCCGATGCGGGGCTCGATCCCAGGATTTGACCTGAGCCGAAGGCAGAGGCTTTAACCCACTGAGCCACCCAGGTGCCTGTCAGACTTTCAAGAGTCAAGATGAAGAATCTCCTGAGAAAAATCCGGAAGTCCACCCTGCCAGCAGTACTTTGAGTACAGAAAGGCAAAGGGATATATTCTATATTATAAGCTGGGCCGAGTTTATAAAGATAAACAGAAGAGGACCGGGTCAAAGATGAATTCCTGTAAAGATAAGGAAGCGGTCGATTTCAGGCAGGGTTCCCTGGAAAGGGTGACCCGGCTTTCGGCAGTTACCCAGGAGGGTGGGCGCATGAGGCTCCCTCAATTTTTACTTCTGTTTGTGACAACAGGATGCAATTAGAGTGAAGGGCTTGGTGTGATTTCGAAAAACTACAATAAAATTCTTACGTATTGAGGCACCGACGCTATGTATTTAGGCTCATTTCTGTGGTATCAACTTCCTTTCTCTGATGATGGGAAGTTGTTTTTTGTTTTTTGTTTTGTTTTTTAATTTTATTTATTTATTTTGACAGGGAGAGAGAGAGCGCACAAGCAGGTGGAGTAGCAGGTAGAAGGAGAGGGAGAAGCAGGTTCCCTGCAGAGAAAGGAGCCTGACATGGGGCTTGATCCCAGTACCCTGGAATCATGACCTAAGGTGAAGGCAGTTGCTTAACCAACTGAGCCACCCAGGCACCCCTAATGATGGGAAGTTTTGAGAATAAGAGACTGTTTCTTGTTGTTCAGGGGCTCCTGCGTTTATGAGGGGGATATATTCTGTCCACACTTTTATTTCATCACAAGGACCCCCATTGTCTTATTTCTTTACCTTCCTCTCCCTCATTGCTGGGAGTGTTGTGTCCTTCATCACGGTGCCCTCTGGGCCTGCTACATGAGAATTGCTCAAGACATGTTTTCAAAATGAAGACATGAACAGGAGAAAAAAGAAAACCTTGCCAACCTGGCCCAGATACCTTGGCTCTCCTAGGTACCCACCTGTTCCATTAAGAATCTTTGTAACCCGCAGAAAAGATAGGCAGTTTAGAGGCTCCCAAGTTTATTTGCAAGAAGCTGTTAGTGAGAGGAGCTCAGCTCAGCTCTGCTCTGGGGGGTTAGTTTTTACACTTGGCCATGGTCAGAGGCCTCATGGATGGAGAGGACCACAGCTTCTTCTCTGGGATTTGGGCCCAGGGCAGGACACTGTGTGCACACCTGACTGTCGCTCTCTGTTGCCAGTGGGCTGTTAAGAAAAATGCTATAAAGCAGACAGCTTTGAGTCAGAAACATCTGAGATCCAAATCCTCATCGTCTTCTTGGCGGTGAGGCCATGGCAATTTTTCTAGCTTCACAGAATCTGTCTTCTGTGGCGGCACGACTATTGTTAATGACATTTTAAAAATTTAAGTAAGGACTGAAAACTTGGCTTTTGAATGTATCTCTGTTGTAAATATTTCAGGTCATGACAGACCGAGAATTAGGGTGCAAAGGACAAAACCCTTTTGCATTCACTTTCTTTAGTTTTTGCTCAGATAATATACAGATGGTGTGTGTATGTATGTGTGTGTGTTTTAAGGAGAAAGAGAAACTTGAGAGACAGCAGACTTGGTCACTCAATGGTGAGTGTTTCTGAGCAAATTTTTATTGATGGATGACATTCATACCGAAAAGGATAGAAAGCACAAGCGTCCTGCCCCATGGATTTCCACAAAACCAACCCACTCAAGCAACTGGTCCTGGGATCAAGAAATAGAATCTTATGACCTTTGCAAGAGTCCTTCCATGCCCCTTCCTGTCACTATCAGTCACTCCCTCCTGAGAGTGTAGGCACTATTTTGATTTTTAACAGCTTAGATTGGTTTTGCTGGTTTCAAACTACATAGAAATGGAATCCCACAGCAAATAGTCTTTCATGCCTGGTTCCTTTTATTTAGCATCATGTCCTTAACAGTGACTTCAAATTATGCAGGGCCCACCGCACCCCATGCGAAGAATGCGTCCATTCACCAGATCATGATTGATTTTTGTTTTTGTTTTGTTTTTGTTTTTGGTAACAGATATCTGGTTTGATAATCATATCACGATCTCGGACTGTTCCCACAGGGAGAAAACACCTAATGTAATCTGATAGGCCCGTCATCTAGCAGATTTGATCAACGTTGAGGGCGACGTGTGTGTCTCAGAGTGTGAAACCTTAAATACTCCAGCTGTCTTCTTGACTTCCCTGCTATTCCTTCTAGTTATTTGAAAAGCTAAAATGTAGTGTTCATTCTGACAGCAGTTTGTGGTTGGAAATTGCATGGTGGGCGTTGGCTGCCATCTCGGTGTGCGTGCGTGCGTGCATGTGTGTGTGTGTGTGTGTGTGTGTGAGAGAGAGAGAGAGAGAGAGAGAGAGCTCATACATGCATGCATCATTGTGCTGGGATGGAAAGAATGTCATGTACATGCAGATGGTCTGCGGATTCAAAGCTCACAACCCTGAAAGATGGTACTTCTGTTTAGAAGAGTAATCCTTTCAAACGCTACGTCTAAATCACGGTCTCTGTCTCGCTACCCACACCAGGAGGCTCTAATTGGCCTCTTTAGCTAGTACATCATTTGTACTTATTACCTACACTTTTGTTTCAGTCAGTAAGGCCTCAGCTAAGTTTTTTGCAGAGGTGAAGTATGTTTCCTCTGTGTTAGCAATTTTGTCATTTAAATTCTCTCTGTTGTACTTTTTTTTTTTTAAAGATTTTATTTATTTATTTGACAGACAGAGATCACAAGTAGGCAGAGAGGCAGGCAGAGAGAGAGAGAGGAATGGAAACAGGTTCCCTGCTGAGCAGAGAGCCCAATGTGGGGCTCGATCCCAGGACCCTGGGATCATGACCTGAGCCGAAGGCAGAGGCTTAACCCACTGAGCCAGGCGCCCCTCTCTGTTGTACTTTAATGAAACCTTTAAAAACAGTACAAACTTAAGCTTATAGAAAGTGCAAAGAAGAAATCATCTAAAACAACTTATCTTTTAAAAATAAAACATGTTATTTTTTCCCTGGTCCACTGTATTTTTGAATCAGTTCCGAATTTAAATGTAAATAAATAGCTCAAAAAGTTTGTGGATTATAGTCTATAAAATATTGGCTCTTACTTTTAATGTCATTGATCTGAATGTAATTGTCTGTTTTTGAAATAAAAGACAATTTTCCCCTGAATTGATTTTTTAGAAGCTACAATCGGGTCTTTTGTGAAGGCCCCGTCATGTTCTCGCTAATTTCAAGTTTGCCTGATTTACACTAACATAAGGATTAATATGGTTTTGTATAAGACAGATCCAGTAGAATTGAAATGAACTGTGTGGTGTGATAAGCCACGTATCTCATGACTAACTGAAGGACAGAGGAGTATGCTTGACTGGTAGAATTTGCTTTTCCATGTACGTCACATGTTATGAGTGTTATTGAGATGTTACAAATACGTGTTTTTAAGCAATGTTTCTTTATGGGTATCTTCGAACTGCCGTTGGGCTGACATTTCCACCAGAGCCAGTCAAATGACGCTAAAGCTTCTAAAATGTTTCAGGGGGTGCCTGGGTGGCTCAGTGGGTTAAGCCTCTGCCTTTGGCTCGGGTCATGATCTCAGGGTCCCGGGATCGAGCCCCACATCGGGCTCTTTGCCCAGCAGGGAGCCTGCTTCCCCCTCTCTTTCTGCCTGCCTCTCTGCCTACTTGTAATCTCTGTCAAATAAATAAATAAAATATTTAAAAATAAATAAATAAATAAAATATTTCAGAATCTGAGTGCCGTGATTGGTCGGCCATCCAGCCCTTTGTTCAATCCAATCCCACCCATCTTAGTGAACACCTCTCAAAAGTACAAGGCAGGGACTGCAAGAGTGAATTCAATCGCTTTCTTGGCTTTAAAGAATCCTGCTCTCAGGGCGCCTTGGCGGCTCCATCGGTTAAGCATCTGCCTTTGGCTCAGGTCATGATCCTGGGGTCCTGGGATGGACCTCATGTCGGGCTCCCTGCTCAGCGGGGAGTCTGCTGCTCCCTCTCCCTCTGTCCCTCCCCTGCTCATGCTGTCTCTCAAATAAATAAAAATCTTTAAAAAAAATAAAGACTTGTGTTCTCACGGAGGTCAGAGAAATCTTTAGAATCAATCTTTTCAAACATTTTTTCATGAACTTCCTGAAAGACTGGGGAAGTCACATCAAAATCGTGTGATTGTTTCCCCCTTTTGCATGAAGACAATGCTTGCTCTTTGTTTTTCATGAGGATATGTAGTGTGAGGATGGGAGAGATGTGTACACAAGAGGCTTATTATTTTCTTTAAGTTATCTGTGTCAGGAAAATAATCACATTAAACCAGATGCAATTATCATGATTTATTTGCAGAAAAACATGGTACATTTTTAAATTTAATTTTACTTGCTAGGGAGCTTTGTCTGAAGTTGTTTAGAGAGAGAGAGAGAGAGAGATTCAAAGCCCAGAAACAAGTAGAAGAAGAAAACATCTTTTTAAAAAAGAAGTGACTTGATTTCCTACTGGCATGAGCCATCTCCTTTGAACTACTAAGGAAATAAAGCAATATTTTTCTTGGGCCATATCCCAAGAGAGAAATGAGCTGCTCACTAGCCCTGAATTATGCAGCTTTAATGCACTAGGGAATGTGAATGTGTGCTTGTCTGAAATGACTCTAGAGTTAATGTTCTGCATTCATCTGACATGCCATGTCATGTTGGAGTCGGCCACTGGGTCCCCATCTTGCTCTTTGTTCTCAAAAGGTTTGCCATCTCTGTTCTGAGTTCAGTGAATCTTTTTTTTTTTTTTTTCTTTTTTAACGGATATGAAACAAATGTGCTGGTGGTTGAGAATGGGTTGCCTGAGCTTTGCTTCAGGGCCTGACTCTCCTCTACATTTGTTATTAATCAGGAACATAATTATATTTGGAGCAAGGAAAAGAAATCATTTATCATGGCAGGCCAGGATGAGAGAGTCCCGAATCATAGAGCTGTCAGCCTTCCAGCTGAATCAAATCATTACTGCCAGCTCAATCATTTTAGGTTAACCTGGAGGCAAAATGGAGACTTGTCAACACCATTACCAGTTAGAAAGGAAAGATTTTTTCCCCCCACTCACTGGCATGATGAACATGTAAAAATGCCCCCAGATGGATATGCCAAGAGAGTAGTTTTACTTCCTTTGCAATGATGGCCATGTGGGTGTGGAATAAAGAGTAAGGAGAGCAAATAACACAGGAGGTGGTTGGTAGCAGGAAGGCAAGTATTCAGGTCTGACCTTGTACCCTCTTATCCCCTAGATAGCCAGTGGCATGACCGGGGAAGCCAGACACCTTCATCGTGTGGAGATCTAGTTTGGAGCTTGTGTAGTAAGCTATTACTATCGTCATAAACACTGGGGCTGTGTCAGCCAGCAGAATGTAAATATTTAAAGGATCTGATTGGCAGTGAGCGGTTTCAAGAGCCTTCTGTTTATAATCATTCACTGATGTAAATGTTTCCTATTATATAGACAGCATGTGGTAGGTTACTGAACTTCACTGCTTGGGCTAAAGTAACACGAAGAATGTAGAAATCTGGCAGCCAGGGAATGCCTTGGCTGCTTTTTCAATATCCCGCCAAGCTTTCACATCTTGCTGTCATGATGGTTGCCCCCTAGCAGGTCCCATGTGGTGTTGGCGTGTTTGAGTTAACACATGTGATGGAGGGTTGTAGCAACCTGAATTTCCTTAGACTGCTTGCTTGGCTTCATAGGCAGAGATCGTACATTTGCTCTGAACAGATAACCTTTTGGTCTCAACAGCTTCTGTAGGTCAAGTTCACTTCCATTGGACCAGAGATCTTCTCATAGCAGAATCATTTCTGATAATCACCAAGGGATGACAAAATACCCACGTATTTTGACTGCTTCCCCAAAGAGATGGTTCTGGATTAAGTACTGGTATCATGCTTCTCACTTATATTTTATTTTATTTTTTTCAAAGATTTTATTTATTTGAGAGAGAGAGAGAGAGGGAGAGAGAAATCGGGGGAGGGGCAGAGGGAGAATCAGACTCCCCACTGAGCAGGGAGCCCAATGTGGGACTCCAGCCCAGGACCCTGGGATCATGACCTGAGCAGAAGGCAGACACTTAAGGTACTGAACCACCCAGGTGCCCCCTCTCTTATTAATTTAAATGATGACACTTTGTCCCTCATTTTAATTTTGATTGCATCAAGTTGTCCACCTTCATGCTCGTGTTGATGCCAACCTTGATTCAGCTTTTGGGCAGAGACTCCAAGACACCCTTTCCTTATCTAATTTAACATACTATTTGCTGGTAACCTCAGATCTCATTTTTCTTCACCCAGTCTGGGCAGCGATGGATTGTCATGTAGCTGAGGAATGTTTCCTGAACTTGTGCTCTCTGTGTGGGTGAGGTGGGCACTCTACCACTTGCTAGTGGATGAATAATTGATTATTGGATGAATATTGAATATTGGATGAGTAAATGATTAACTGGCTGGGGCCCATGTTGTCAGAGAATAAGATTCAGTAGGACCACGGAAAGGAATGGGTTTTCGCAACAGCAGGGTAGAGATTGCGCAATGGGGCCCCATTTCCTCCAGCGAGCCTGTCCCAAATATGCCATCCTCAGTGCTCTTTCCTTATCTTACTTCATGATTTTTATTGGTTGTACCATTTCCCTGTTTTATGAAATTGCATTTGCAGTGTTCAGTTTCAAGACCTTCATGTCTATCAATATATAGGTGTCAATTTCATAAAGAATTTTTGGAGCGCCTACTCTTTTTCTATTGCTGCTTTAATAAATTACTGCAACTCCGTGGCTTAAAACCACACCCATTAATTATCGCACAGTCTTAGAGGTCAGAAGCTCTGGTGGGCATGGGTTGGCCCTTGGCTTAGGGTTTGATAAGCTCTCGATGAAGCTTGTTGGCTGAGCTGCAATCTCAGCTTGGAAAAGAATCCACTTCAGGGTCGTTCAAGTTGTTGGCAAAGTTCAGTCCCTTGCAGTGGGAAGACTGAGGTCCTTGTTCCTCTCTGGCTATCAGCCAGGGTCCCTCTCTGCCCCAGAGGCCACCTGTACGCCTTCTCACAGAACCTTGCCCATCTTCAGACCAGGGGTAGTGCTGGAATCTTTCTCATGCTGCAAATTTCTCTGACTTTCCCCTTTGCCGCTGTGAGAGAACCTTCTCTGTCAAAGGGCTCATGTGATTAAACCCATCTGGATGATTTCCCTTTCTTCAGGTCACCTAGTAAGTAACCTTAATAACGCTGGTAAAATCCCCTTCGCCTGCAAAGTAACAAATTGGCTGGGACAGCATTGGGGAGTGAAGTCAGGGGTCCCTCTGAGAATTAGCCTTCTGCTTATGGTGCGGTGGGGGTGGGGGGGGGGGGAATTCATACCAGATTAACTGCAGGGAAGGTTGTTTCTTTGGAATATTTAGCACTGTACTTTCCTCCGCACCATGTCGTGCCTTCTTGTCAGCATCCCAGTCCACTTTTCAGCCACTTCCTTCCAGAGTCTAAAAGGCTCCGAATCATGAGCTGACTCGAGCAGTTTTGCCTCCTTATGGTGACATTTCAGGAACCTCTGGTCTTGACTCTGTAGCAGCTCTGGACTTGGAAATATCATTGTGGGATCTCTCAGAGAATACCAAGGCTGCATGCCCCCATGTTCATGTGAGTTACGCTAACAATTTTGAGTTTTCCTCATTTGATTAATTATCGTTGAGATTCCCGCTAGATGAGTCCTAGTGGGAAAGTGTGTCCCTGTGTCCATGTGTGCTGCGGTCTCCCTAAACTCTCCTGGCCTTGAGAATTCTGTGGTATTTCTCCTGAGCTACTTGCAAGTGCTTCCGCTTTTGGCTGCCTTGCCCTGTCCGTCCCGACAGGCATCGGGATGCATACACCATCCCGCCGCCTGTCGTCTGTCCGCCATTTAACTTGACGCAGTGTGCGCTCCTTGCCTTCCCTGGATGAAGTAAACACCTTTCAGGGCAGGCACTGAAGTGGCTTTATAAACTAGAAGTCTTATTTTGTAATTCAGGGCCAAGAAGCTTAGGGGACCCCATATGGCACCTTCTCCCTGCTGCCGTGATTCATCCTGTTGCTGCCCAGAGGTCCTTCCTAAAATACCATGTGCATCAAGACGCTGTTGCTCTCCCCAGCTTGTCAGTGGCTCGTTGTCGGCTGCTAAATCATCCCCAAGACTCCTGGCCAGCTCTAATTCTCACTGTCTCCTAGATTAAAACCTCGACTACAACCAGCTTTTCTCTCAGTGTTTTCTCTCGTACTGCCTCTGAATCTGTTCTCTATCTTAGGAGCGTACATCGTATGTTGCATTGTAATCGTTTGCTCTTCCCTGTGAGATTCCAAGCTTCTGAAAACACAGTCACTGTGCCTTACCTCCCTTTGTCACCTGGGGGTTTGTATCAGCCCGCCATGCCTAAGTACTCAGAAAGCATTGGCTAAACTGATTTGAACACGCCTATTAAGAGATCATTTAATAAATATGTATTGAGTCCCTACTGTGGTCCCGCACTCTGCCAATGGCTGAAAGACGAGAGGCGAACAGGATGTACCGTCTGGCCTTGAGAAGATCCTGAGTTCCTGGAGAAAGACGTGGGCTCACTTGTTCCATGACGAGAGCTCTAAGTGAGGTGTGCGTGAGGTGTGAGCACAGAGGTCAAAGCACCCTATTCCACCTGGTGGGCTAGGGGAAGACTGGATAGGCAACTTGGAGGACGTGACATTTGGACGGTATCTTGAGATGAGGGGGCATTCGCAGAGTGAGTCATTGCAACAGAATGGGGGATGGGAGAGCCATTCTGGCCCAAGAACACAGATGTGTGCAAGCATAGATGTATGTAAGGGGATGTGCCATCAAGGCAATGGGCTCAATTTATTAGAACCTACGAGCCAGTTGTAAAAATAAGGCTGCAAGAGTAGGCTGAAGCCAGATTACAGGAAGCCTCAAATGCCTTGAGTTTTGCACAGTAGACCCTGAGTGGCCATGAAAGGCTTTTCGGGAAGTAATGTGTGATGAGATTTATAGTTTATCCTTCTTCCTTGATTCTTTCACATGAGCATGGGAAGATGATGATTTGCCTGAATGTTGGCCCGGCAGCTGGCTGCCTGCATCTGTGCTCTTTGGTGACCCTGCAGTGTGGCCCGAGAGGGGAGCCAGAGGGAGTGCAGAGAAGAGTGGTCATGGCCGGTGGAAACTGGTCCTGCCTCACTCCCCCCCTCCCCTTGTTTCTGGCTGCCCAACTGCCCGGGGCTGAGCTCCCTCACTTCCTCTGGAGAGGGAGAATCCTGCTGGACCCTGACTCACAGCTTCCGCGCTCACTGTTCCTTATCCATCTCCTTCCTCTGTGCCTCCTGTAGCTTCAGCCACGTTGCCCTGCTCTGGAATATCTGATGCAGTGTCTGCTTCAAAACCCTCTTTTCTTCCTCCACAGTCCCCTGGGGAAACAATAAACACTTGATAGATTTCAGTCACTTGGTCTAGGGTCTGTTCTTTCAACTTCCAGATTTACTGATTCTTGAAAGAACACAGAGAGGAAAGTTTGTCTTCTCTTCTTTCTTTCCATGCCACTAGTTATCTCTTAAGTGGAACAAACTGAGAAGCTGAAAATCCCTAAGAAACCCTCTATTACCCCATTGTCTGCCACATGACTTGAGTATCATGGGCACTTGCGTGGAGGAAGTTGGGGAACCAGTGATAAAAACGAAGCTGGAAGCAGAGTGGAGAAAATGACCGATAACGATCGAAGCAGGAGGAAAGGGCTTCAGAGGAGGTACTTTTACGAAACCTCTTTAGAGCTCTCGTATCTTTTGCTCCTCGGAGGATATATTCTTGGCAATTTGAAAAAACGTTTTATGTATATGTAGTAAAATACATAGAGTAAAACACATGCTCCATCCTTGGAAAATCTTGTGAAATCGGGAAAATAGAGATAATGAATAACTATTTTGAGTGCAGCAAGCCTTATAGCAGTCATGACAAATAAGAAATGTCCCCAAGAGACTTTTCTGAGGCTAAAGTAGAATTCCATGGATCCTCACTTAGGCTCACGCTCACCGTGGGCTTTGACTTATAAACGTGCTTTGACTTCTGATTTATGATACCTTAGAAAACACAACAGCAACAACGGCCAGAAGTAGGTCCTTTACATAAACTCCTTTTTGTAATTTCCAATTTATTTTGTCTCTTTATATTTTAAACTGATGCTCCCACAAGCACTTGGTATTACAAACAGTTCTGCGTTGGAAACTTAACAGGACTTGTTTTGTTTAGTGATGATATAAAAGCATTTTTATTTAAACTACTCTTACTCACCTCGGCATTTCCCCCAATTTTCCTCATTATTTTCAGTAAAGTGGTATTCTTCTCTTTGTAAAAATAATTAAATAAATAAATAAATAGATAAATAAATAGATAAAAATAGAGGAACAAGAATAAAAAAGTCATTTTGACATGATGTGAATGTGCATTTAACCTGGTAATTAGCCAATAAGATGGGTTTTTCTAGTTTTACCTCCCTGGAAAAACAGACTCCGTATCAGCACATTTCATATTATGTCACAGAAAGAAGGAGTGTTTGACCGGGTCCCTATCTATTTTGCTTCTGCAGCTCCTAGCATGCTGTCTGGATTGGTCCTAGACCTTCAAGGACAAGGTCTAAGCTCTTTGGGTAACTGGTGGCACTCAGCATGGTAGACTGTGTGGAGTTATTCAGGAGTAACACCTTGAGGAATTCATGAATGTATTTTCCTAGAGTTGTGTATGTACATTTCTCAACACACATGGCTATCTTGGTTACAGATGTGATTCAAGTCACTTTTTAGGTTTTCATTATGGTTATATTTCAGAGTTCATTTAAAAATTAATGATTATCTTTTCCCTTAAAAGCAGTCCTTCTATGTTCATGGACACATGGTAGGCGTGACAGATGGGCCTGGCCTTTGTGAAAAACAGGAAAGAGACTACACGTTATGTAGTCTGTTTTACTAGAATACTAAAGATAAAATCTCCTAGTGTGTGTATTACATAATTACAAATTCTGCACTTTTAGTGCACGGATGGAAAAAATTAAAAAAGAACACATAGTCATTGAACAAAGTTTAGTGCCTGTTTTTTTCTTAGATTTCCTCCACAGCAAGCTCAGATCACCTTGAAATCTCTGTGTGTATGTTGCCATCCATTTACAGACTGTTGGTCATTTATAGAAAACAGAGTTGTTCATTGTTTTTTGTTTCATAATTCATTTACATCGTTTATCATCACAATTGTATTTCCAAAAGCTATTTGATATCCTTGACATGTTTTAGACTGGGGTAATCATGTCACTTCTACCCTAATTAATTAAAAATAGGTAAATGCCTTCTGATCCTTGGGTTCTTTCGAGTCCCTCTTCATTGGAGAATTATGAAGAATCGTGAGATTGTATTTATTTTTATTTTTTAAAAATTTTATTTAACTAATTTTAAGTTAATTTTTTGAGAAAGAGATTGAGCAGGGGGAGTGGCAGGGGGACAGGGATGAGAGAATCTTTTTTTTTTTTTTTTAAAGATTTTATCTGTTTATTTGACAGAGATCACAAGTAGGCAGAGAGGCAGGCAGAGAGAGAGAGAGAGGCGGAGGCAGGCTCCCTGCGGGGCAGAGAGCCTGATGCGGGGCTCGATCCCAGGACCCTGGGATCATGACCTGAACTGATGGCAGAGGCTTAACCCACTGAGCCACCCAGGCGCCCCGGGATGAGAGAATCTTAAGCAGACTCCCTGCTGAGCACAGAGCCCAAGGTAGGAGCTCCATCTCAGGACCCTGAGGTCATGACCTGAGCTGAAATCAAGAGCAAGATGCTTAACCGACTGGCCACCTAGGTGCCCTCTGAGATTGAATTTAATGCAGGAAATTATTATCTCCTAAATTCACTAGTTCTCTGTACAAATGTGCACCAGTTTTGCTACGAAACAATACTGTTGCAAAGATACTGTAAAAAGCCCTCATGCTTGGTCCTGTTGTCTTGCTTGCTTCTCATACTCTCTCCCTCCCCTCCTTCCTCTCTTTTCCCCATTTTCCACTTGTCTCCAATTTAAATTCCCTCTGTTGCTGCTCTCCCACCCTTCTTTTGTTACTGTTTTTCTTCCAAATTATCTTTGGGGCTGTGATTTGCTCCGATTTTCAGGGATGGGTCCATGTCCCAGAAAACCTAGACGACTGAGAAGCTGTTGATAGAAATCAAATATCTTCCACATCATTAACTGAGCAGGCTGTAGCATTGATGAAACTTCTTGTACTGTTTCCATAAACAGGTTTCACTATCAGATTTACCATTTATAAGCCCCGGAAGACCTAAATGTAAATTTTAGTTTATCTGTTCGTAACGACTGATTTATGCTTTAATGAATTCTATTTCGGAGACATTGTAACAACAGCACATTTAATTTGGATGCTGCAGGGAGATGATAGAGCCCCATGAAAGAGAATACGTATTTTCTTAATCGTGTGCAAATGATACTGTTTATATGGACTTACATGCTCTGATTTCCCTGGATCATTTTTCTAGCCTCTAAAATAAGAAATTAAGGTTTGATATAAACTTATTTTCTTTCAGCTTTATTTCTAATAGCCAGAGTGTTTACGAGCCCAGACATTCTGGCTTCCTCCAAAATTGCCTTAAATGATAAACATATATTCACCAACTTAGGGCAAGTTATGCTGACTTCAATTTTGCTGAAATCCAGTAGACAGAGGCTCATTTGGATCTGCTGTAGTAGTTTGTTGATTTCTCTAAGAGGTGATTTCAGTTCTCTTGCACTCCGTGATGTCTAGACTTCCTAGTGAATATTTATAAGGTAGTCCAGGGCAAGGTCTCTGTCTAACATAAGGGGATGGCATTGGCTCCATTAAAGACAGGAGACTATTGGTCTTGTCAGAAGACATGTCTATTTCAACCTCCAGCAATACAAAACAGGGCAAGGCATGAAGCCCCAACTTAATCCTCCGATTTTCAGATAAAGCTTACTTTTTGCAATAAATTGTCTTTTAAGCTGCCTATAGTTATTTGGTCAAATGCCAGCTTAAAGATGGCAGCAATTACCCAATTTGTGAAGATAACCCCATTTTAGGTCATGCAATTCAGTGTAAGCGCCTTGCAGAGTAGTGCTGTCTGTATTACAGCACTGGGGTGATAGGGAGGTCTTTGAAGCTTAGATTCCAATTTTGCAAGCTCTCTGATACCTTTTAGAAGCTCCTTATTTTCCCCAAAGATCTTTTTGCACCCAGTTAGGATCCTTCCCACCTGATGAAAGTCCTGTCTCTGTGTTCACAGTAGCTGCAGAGCCAACATCAAGTTTGGGGAGTCCATTGGCTTGAAAATAGCAGAAACAAAACTGCCAAATCCATAAAAGTTTTTAATGTGGCAACTTTAAAAGAAAGCCACAGCTAAAATGCCCATGAACTTGAAAGTCTATTACTAGATTTGAGCAAACATTTATAGTTTCGTATAAAGTTAGTAGACATCTGGACAGTTAAAATTATAATAGTTAGGGGTGCCTAGGTGGCTCAGTGGGTTAAAGCCTCTGCCTTTGGCTCAGGTCATGATCCCAGGGTCCTGGGATCGAGCCCCGCATCGGGCTCTCTGCTCAGCGGGGAGCTTGCTTCCCTTCCTCTCTCTCTGCCTGCTTCTCTGCCTACTTGAGATCTTTGTCTGTCAAATAAATAAATAAAATCTTTAAAAAAAATTATAATAGTTAAACTTGTAAGGTTTTGTAGATATTCCATTTCTAATGATATATTATCATCTCTTAGCCTATTACTGTTTGTGAACTTTTATTTTTTTTAAATTTTTAAAAAAGATTTTATTTATTCATTTGACAGATAGAGATCACAAGCAGGCAGAGAGGCAGGCAGAGAGAGAGGAGGAAGCAGGCTCCCTGCTGAGCAGAGAACCTGATGCGGGGCTCCATCCCAGGACCCTGGGATCATGACCTGAGCCAAAGGCAGAGGCTTTAACCCACTGAGCCACCCAGGCACCCTACTGTTTGGGAACTTTTAAAAAAGTATAGAAGGATGCCTGGCTTATAATGAAATAGTGAGTTGCTGTATTTGATTTTTTGACATGCCTAGTGCTAGACGGATGCACTCAGTCATATTATGCCTTAGAAAATGCAAATGCAGCTGACAAGAGAACATAATCATTATTTGTGTCGATTTGTATATGATCCCATGGGTGTTCAGAACTGGTAAAGAAGATCCAAGTTTGAGAATATCAAATGAAAAATTTCAATATTATGGCTGTTGTAGAAATTAAATTACTTTTTACTGGACTATGTGAAAAATGTTTTCATCCATCAAAAAATAGTGTTTAGAAATGAAATGGGGAATTCTTATCATGGGGCCATAATTTATTCACCGTAAACATCTTTCAGCCCATAGATGGCAATGGTTTCAAAAAGTTGTCTACGCTTATAAACTAGGAGATGCTGAAGAGTTTTCTCTGACTGTGGGTCTTCCTCAATAGCCTCTTCTTTCCTACCTAAATTATTTCTGAGTCAGAATTATAATTTCCTCCTGGGGGATTTAATCATATCAGTAGTTTGGCATGTCTATAGTTCCATGCATGACAGAAAGCTGTTTGAAAAAAACAAGACAAAACATCACTGTATATATGAGGGAATGGCTATGGCCAGCTGGACTCCATCTGTTCTCCATTTTCCCCCATCTGTAAAATGGGATAATAATAGTATCTATCATAGAGTTGTTATTAAATGACACTCATAGAGTTGTTATTAAATGGCATAGTGAATGTGAAATCCTCAACAGAGGGTCTGATGCTTATGTAGAACTCAGAAAATATTCAGCAGTAACTGCAAAAAAACAATGGCAACAACTACACCGGAACCTCAATGAGAACGAGCCTCACTTGCGGCCAGTGTGTTACACTCACTAACATGGTGTGTAGCTTCGGGCATTCTAAAGTTCTAGAAAGGACGGTTGCAGGTGGGAATTATAACTTCTCTCCTGGGGTCCCTTTAGAAAGAGTCCATCTGGTAGCCCATGGATGAAACCCTTCAACTCAGAGGTGCCTCTTGTTTCAAGGTTTTTCACTGTTTTTGTTGTTTTCTTTTTTTGCTTTTTAAAAAAAAATTTATAGTGAAAATGCATTGAAAGAACGTAATTTTCTACTCTTCTTTAGTTTTGGTAATATTTATTTATTTATTTATTTTTTAAAGAACCAAAGGAAATTAAACATGAATACATGTGTTGATGTCCCTTTGCGGAATGGATGTCTAAATGTAGATGTGGATTTCTGAGCATTGCAACATATGAAACACATACCAGCCTGCCAAAATCCTCTCCCTGAGCCATATATAAATTGTTTGGGAAGGTTTGTACACACTTGTAATGAAGAGTCTGACTTCAATTTTTGATGTTTGACTGCTGACAGTGTTTGAGTCTCCCGCCTGCATCTGACGAAGCTGATCAGGAAGCCCAGATGCTCCGTCCTCTGGTGCCGTGGGCACCCACATTCGGGGTCCTCACCCTTTCCCAGCCCCTAAGTATTATGAAAACCTCAAGCCAGTTGCCCTTCCCTCCTCTCTCAAGTTGTCATTTTGATGTCTGCCCTCCCCTCCCCACAAACATTTTATATCTTCTTGGTCTATATGTGTGTGGGGGGGGTGGTTGTCACCAGTCTCAATATTCAAAACAAATTTGGGGTGGAGGTCTAGCCTCATCCCATGGAGTGGCCACAATAATACTGGATATAAAGTTTACTATCAGAACTTCTTATCTGCATTTTAGATGTATTTGCCTGTTCTAAATATTGTCAGAAGGAAATAATAGTGATAACAACAAAGTCCTTACTTTCTGATAAGTATTATATTAAGCCTTTAAGTGGGTTATTTCCTGTACTTCTACAACTGCCATTTGATCCATAATGTCCTATTTTCAGGGACAGAGACCCAAAAAGATTAAATTACAGTTTCAATGTACATAAGTAGTAAATGGCCAAGGTGGGATTTGAATCCAGGCAGTGTGGGTTCAGTACCTCTCTGCTCCGTTGCCTTTCCATTCGTATAAACCTACCATACAGTCTTTGTAAAGCATTTAATTGAGGAAATCATCTTTATCTTCCTCTTTTCAGCCCTCACATATTAAAAAAAGAGGTTATAGCACACATCCGAAGCTGTATACAATATGGTGGTCTCGAGCCAATTCTCATGCACGAGAACAGGGCTCCTTTCTCCCAAGCAGACACTGGTCCTGTGCCTAGCAGGCAACTGACAAATGTTTCTTAAAGTGAAATAATGTGCCAGTATTTAGATATGAGTGCTTTCTGTCTTCTGGCTTTTTTTTTCCTCTTGACTTCTCTTGTCAAATTATTGATTTGTGCTTGTGGGTGAAATGCTCTCAGAAAAATCAGTTGGAATAATGGAGGAGAATTTTTTAAAAAATTACATACTTAAAGGAATATGTCATTTTACTGATAAAACAGTAATGATATTTTAGGGCTTGGAATTCCGTGGTAGTTTGTATCATAGGTGCTGGAATTACACCTGATTATATGTATCTATGATTGACCATCTGGATGGTGAGCCCTGAGAATACAAAGCTAACATCTTACAGAATTCTGCATCATTTACTGCACCTACAGACCTTCACACATGGGCATTTCTCAGTAAATGTTCACTAAGTTGTTAAATTATGAAACTATGTCTAAAATGCATAGATTATACCTTGGAGACATGGCCACCAGATACCATGCCGTTCCGTCTGATTTATGCTTATCAACTCTGGTCCCTAAAGTAAGGCAGGACTATTTTCTCCACTGCCTGGAGCTTCATAGAGAGTAAATTCTAGAACTGTGACTCATTCACTGTCATCAACATCACATCAACCATGACTTCTGCCACTCTTCCTTTCTATCTGGAGTTGAGATCTTAAAACCCTAAGCTTATTGTCCCTGGAGAGGAAGATCTTTGAAATATATTCAGCTGCTTATTTATTTATTTTTTTTCTAATAAACCTATCTGGAAATCCTTTGTTTTCAAAAAGATGGAATATGGGAGAAGAATATGTAGTTTTCCTACCTGACCCTGCTTTCCACCTCATCTCATCTAAAGTCTTCTCATTAAAGAAAGGGAAAACATTTTGATTATGGTTATTTAGGGACTAAAATTTAAAAGACATCTTAAGACTGGAGCTGGGGATGGTTAGTGTGAGAAAGATGTTCTGCCTTGAAGAGGAAAAGGACAGAAGGCAGGAAGGGAGTTCCAGGCAGAGTTTCTAGGCATCCTGAGAGGAAGGTGCTGGTGTGGGCTGTGTAGACTTTGGAACCAGACAGTCTGTCCTCAGTTGAAATCCTAGACTTGACTTTAGTGAAAGCAGCAGGCCCTTCTGTGGGCAAGTTACTTAACCCCTGTTGAGGGGACGGTCTCTTTCTCTTCATCTACACAATGGAGACACTGATTTTCACCTGCAGGGTTGTTGTGAGGAAGAAATGGACCCCAGTAGTCACAGCTGGCCCTCTGCCAATAATCCCTCCATTAGAACAGATCCCCATGTCCATGAAACACAACTGCCCTCACCCCTCCAGCACCAGATGTCATAGAGGCTAGCTCATGTTCAGACCCAGACACACTTTTGATCTCAACGAAGTCACAAAACTCTGTTACTCAGTTCCTCCATGAAGGAAAGAGAAACAATAAATTTGGTCTAAATACCTGTAGTTGACAGAATAACATAGTAGAAAGGAAGCTCCAAATCATCCTGATTTAATTACTTAACAATTTTTGTAAAGGATGCTTGCCTTCCAGAGGATGTCATCTTGAGTCAAAGACGAGTGGCTGCATTCAGTACAGGTGGACAGTATAATTTTGTGGAATATGTTGGGGTTTGCTGCAAGCCATGCTGATGAATAAAGGGGGGGGGGTGGAGACAAACCTCACACTGAAAGCATTAGAGACCAGCCCTGCAGCCATCTAGATCCCGACACCATGAAGATTGTGTTCTGACACACTGTACCTCCCTAGGTCACGCTCATGTCTTCCCTGATAGTCCTCCCCAGTGTTACTCCCCTTCTCAAGGTCAGGGAAGCCCTTGGCTGGGCTCTACAAATACACATGACAATGTGGCCATCACAGCAAAAGACTTTACAGTTGAAAAGGCCCAGACCTTGACATACAAATGCTCCATACAGTGCACGCGTGGAGTTGGAGGTGAGAGCGTCACAGAGCTCAGTGTGAGGCCACAGCTTGGAGAGGAATGGCGAAGGTTATGGGTGGGTCAGGGAAGGTCCTATCTGCCAGGCCACGGAGATTAGACTTCATCCTGTGGGCAGGAGGCATTTCATGGGTGACTTCGTGGACGATGGATTTGGGAAGGGGGGTGGGTTGGAAGGAGGCAGGGTGACCCATGATGGCTAGGAAATGACTGCTGTCCTCCACATGAAGGACACTGAGGATCTGGAGCAGGACAATGGGAACAGACAGGACTGCACATGCTCCCATGGCAGGAAGTCAGTAGCTTCAGTGTCACAAATGAAGAACACCCAAGTCTGAACCAAGTCTGAAGTTGACTTTCCTCCCCTCCTCACCTGTGACCTGACACATCCTATTAAATCTCTTGAAGGTCTTGTATAAGCCCATCATCCCTATAATGACTTTAAACTGAAGAAAGAGAAAAAAGAAAGAGTTATTTAAAGATAACTATGGTACATATTTAAAAATTCAGTTATAATCAGTTCCTATGGAGTTAGAAGAAAACTTGTAGACAGGTGCAGTGTGGGCGTCCATGGGCTGAATGTGGGTGGGTCAGGCAACGCACACGAGGATGAGGACAGTAATTTTCCCACTGGCTTGCCGTGATGAAACTGGAGCCATTGGATGACTTCACGGAGAAGGGATTAGAGTTCAATATTCAAAAGGAGGCTTGAGTTCGCATGTCGTGTAGCCCCAAAACAGAAACTTGCTCTTTTTCAAATGTCTGTCTCTAAAGGGCCAGAGGATCGGGGTGGAACATTCTGAACATGTTCAAATCAAGCCCATGTGGCATCACGCTTTATGGAAAGGACTCGGCCTAGTGAAGCGGCCACGGTGCCTCACATATCAGCCAGGATACTAAGGCCACTGCTGTTTTGCCAGTGGTTTAGACCTCTATTTATATATATAAAAACAAGAATGGCTCGCAAGACGTGACTGTTCTAAGTCCTTGGCTAGTTCCTGTGTACATCTCAGGTTTCAGCCCAGGTGTTACCGTCTTTGAGGGAGGTTCTTTGACCTCTCTGGTCCCACTGAAATATTTCTCTTCTGTCACATAACACTTGGCAAATCGAATTGGAATTGGCCTGTCTGCCTGATAGACCATGAGGTCTTTGAAAGTAGGGACTGTTTGATTTGTGGGCTTTCAACACCTAGACAGTGCCTGGCATGCATTAGGCATTCGGTAAATGAATGAATGCAGAGTATCTTGGATTCTACTTTATACCAGCTCCTTTTGTGTTCATTTTGATAATCTAGTTCTGGTTTTCTTTTCTTTTTTTTCCTCCTCTTGTGGTGTGTGTGTGTGTGTGTGTGTGTGTGTGTGTGTGTGTTTGTCTTAAAACATAGTTCTGTAATGCCTGGTTTCCTTCCGCAGCAGTGGAGTGAGTTAGTAAGGCTGTTTGTAAATCCTTAGGTCACATGAAAAAGTACAAATTATACTGTTTTTGTATTCATAAAATATTTTAGTTGGAGCTTGTGCTTATATTCATAGTTTACTGTCAAGCAGACCAATTACTTACATCAGCCACTGGAGAATCCACATGACCGCTGGAGCAGAGCCCTCAGAAACAGGGTGGGAGAAGGTAGGAGGTGGTCAACATGGTAACACAGTCTGCTGAATTTATCAGCCAGGTGAATGCCTTCCACAGGTCTCTCTGATTTTTCTCACTTTTGCTGTTTCTTTTTTTAAAATCCCAAAAGTCCCATTGGTAACTCTATAAAAAGACATACAATGAAAAAAAAAATCTTTTCTCAAGAGGAAACTGTGACCTCAGTAAACCTTGGGAAAGACTCCATATGGTTTTAATCCTTTTGATTTAAAAATTGCCACGCACGTGTGTGTCTGTGTGTGCATTGCATGTGTGTGTGTGTTGGTGCTTTACTTGGATGCGGGTGTAAAGTGCGGAGGGATTTAAGACATTGTAACACGAAAGGCATTAATAGTCCTTCTGACAACAGAGACTTCCAAAACACAACAAAGCCAAATATTTCTACTTTCTCCAGAATCTTTTTGCAAGAATTGATCACAAAAGTGAGAAAAACAGTTGCCACCATTGCTTATCATGGATGTTCTATCAACTCTGTTTTGGAGAAAGGATTTTTTTTTCCTTTTCCTAAGGACTAGACTAGAACTTACTTTTTGTCAATGGAAGGCAACTCAAGAATCTTGGAATCTTTTTTTTTTTTTAAGATTTTATTTATTTATTTGACAGGGAGAGATCACAAGTAGGCAGAGAGAAAGAGGAAGAAGCAGGCTCCCCACTGAGCAGAGAGCCCAGTGTGGGGCTCGATCCCAGGACCCTGAAACCATGACCTGAGCGGAAGGCAGAGGCTTAACCCACTAAGCCACCCAGCTGCCCCAAGAGTCTTGGAATCTTGCTAGCAGTCAAAAGAAGTATTCCCTTCACAGTACTCAGATGAGCAGATTATTGTGTTTATTTATTTATTTAAAGATTTTATTTATTTATTTATTTATTTATTTATTTGACAGACATTAGGAGAGAGAGCACAAGCAGTGGGAGGAGCAGAGGGAGAAGGAGAAGCAGTCTTCTCACTGAGCTTGGAGCCTGATGAGGGGTTCGATCCCAGGACCCTGGGATCTTGACCTGAGCTGAAGGCAGACGCTTAACTGACTGAACCACCCTGGCACCCCTTGGATGAGTAGTTTAAATTAAAAGCAAAGTTTCTTAGAGTCCATAAACTTACTGCTCAGCCAAGGTCTTTCTTTGCAAACACCTTAAGAATGTACTGTTCATCTGTGCAAGCTGTTAAGGCAAAAAGCAAACTATCAGTTTGGGGCCAGTGATTGGCATCTGCTTATGTTCTCTGGAACCTGGCTCACTTAAAAGGCTACTCCAGACTCATTACATTTCACAGTTTTCATGGCCACCATCTGTTCACTGCATGGAATTGCCACACCTTTCCATGAGTCCTGCACATTTTCCATTATGCTGGCTTTATAAAGTCTTCGTTATTATATGGGCTTTTTTTGGAATCAGCATCCAAGTAAAGTACAATTTTGTTTCTCTTTAATTACGTTTCTACTCCAAGAAGTAAAAGGTTAGTGTAGAAGATTTTAGTATGATCACTGTGTCCCACAGCTTTTCAAAAGGTCTCTTCAGAGAATGACTACAGTTTAAATAATTTTAAGTCATTCATGGTCATAGGCAGTTACTGTTTGGCTTTTCAAAAATACCAAACAAGCAAGCCTTTTTTTAATCCCCTCCTCTGACATCGCAACTTTTCTTTGTCAAAAATTAGAGGATTTACAGATTTAAAGAATTAATCCTGAGGCAGTTGCACATGTTTTGAGGAAGTTGAAAGAAATTTCAATGCTTACTGCCTTTCAGAAAGGTTTCTTGAAAAGCATAATTGATGCATCTCAGAGCGTCCCCCATCCTCCAGATTACCTGGTGGATACACAAAGTCAGCTTTAATTTTAATTCGTCATTTCCTTTTCCAGGTTGTTCTTTTTTCTTTGAGTGGCAATAGCCCCTGCCCAACTCAGTAAGTGCCCTAGAGGATGCCTCATCCAATGCCCACCCATGACCACCAGCCTACAACCAGTCAGTCATGAATCAGCTTGATTTTCCTTCCCGCTACCTTCTCATCCCCTGCCTTGGCCATTCATACCACTTCTCTCTTCTACTCCAACTGCTCTGGTTGCTTCTTCCGTTGCCTGCCTGCTGTGAATCCCCAGCCCACTCACCCCCCATGGCAGTCAGAGGGATCCTTCTCAAATAAGATCAATGAATACTATTTGCCTGTTTGAAACTCATGAATGACTGCCCCACTGAGTTCAGGAGAGATGCAAATTTCTTTTGTGGACTCAGCATGACCCCTCCATGCCTTTCATTTCCTGATACCTCTCTGCTTTGAATCTCTTTCTGGGGGATGCCTCCCTGTTTTCCTGAGTTTGGGCTTGGGACTCTCCTCTGAGCCTCATGGTACTCAGTGTTTCCTCCAACACAGCACTTAACACACTGATTATAATGGTATGTTCAGATCTCTGTATCATCCTCTGGACTGGAAACCATGGAACTAGGTACTATGCTCCCTGTTACCTCCCTAGTGCCTAGGAAAAATGCCTGGCACATAGTACCCACTCAGTAAATGTCTATTAAATGAAGGGAATTTCACTCTGGGGGATTTTACAAGGTGAGACAAAATGTCATTCAATAGATTTCGCAGTTGCTTTATCCAATTATAGTTGCTAGAATCCCCATGTGAAGTGAAGTCATCATGGCCCTCATGTGGTTAATTTCTTAGCTGAGACCATTTACTTTGACTTCTCGTTCGGTTCCTCAGTGCTTTAGCATGATTGGCAAGCACACTGTAATTGGATTCAGAAAATGCTTCAGGTCAAGCCCTGGCAATATCCCTTAATTTGTGGAACTGGGCACATCAACTGATTTTTCTGAGACTCTGTTTCCTCCTCTGTTAAATAATAATCCTGAAATTTACACATGTGATCACATGTGCAAATGCTTGACCTGATGTCTAGCACATAGTAGGTACTCAATAAATGATAGTTTCATGTATTCTCATGTGTGAGAGCTAAGAAATACTGCTATTTCATGTTGGTCAAGATGTCTTGGTGTTAGTTATATGAAATCAAGCCACTGTGTGTGACATAATTTACCAATCCTGTCTCAGTGTCTTCATTTTACTTTAAAAACTACTAATACAACTCTAACCAGTCTAACCAAACACACACACGCAGCATTTTCATCAATTCTATCTTGTTTGTGATCTATTTTTCATTTCTCTCTTTGTATCTTATTCTATAGAAAATTCATGGTTTAGCTTCAAGAAGAGGAATGGCCCTGTTTCTAAGTTCGCTTTGTTTTGTTGGTTTTGAGCTAAAAGTTTCTGAAATAATGTCAAATTTATATTTAAAAAATTATATTGATACTAAAGAAAGACACTCGTGTCATTACCCTTCCAGGTAATTTCACACGTGTCTCCTTTTGAAGCATTATCACACGTCTTGTTTTTTGGTTTTGTTATTTTTGTTTGTTTGTTTTGTTTTTGTTTTTTTTAGCTACAACACTTTCCATGGATTTTTGAAGCAGTGGCCATGGAGCTTTTTTCTCTGTAGGCAGAGTTCATGGTTGACAAACGTGTCTTTAGGACACAATACAATCAATGGTAGGAAAAAAAAACAAATTCAGTCTCTGCCTTCAAGGAGCTCTTTTTGTTTTTTTTTGTTTTTTAAAACTGACTCTCAATTTAATTAATTTAATGAACATGATTAAAAGCACATCTACTGACTTGCATGCTTACCAAGTCTTTGAAAGTATATGACACTCCGGTTGAATAAAGATGAGTAGCTGGTTTAGTTCTAAGCTTCGCCCTTGAAAGAACAACCAAAAGAGTTCCAGAGGATGTGTCAGAAGGAGCATCTGTCCTACGGGCATCTTCACTGTATAACCAGGTCATAAATTTGAACATTCATTTAACCAGAAGAGAACCTTTTCCTCCACACTAGCACTCACTGAGTTATAATCAGTGGCCATCCACTGGGGGCCTTCTCTGCTTCAAACACAAACAGATACCACCAGAAACCAAAACAAACAAAGAAGCAAAAGAAGACCCTTGGAGAGTTTCTGCTGTGAACTCATCTCTTATTCTCCTTTTCAGAATGTGGTATTTTCCATTAAAGAAATAGAACACTTCAAACGTAAAGAAGATGGATGTGTTTTTATTGATTTCCTAAGGAGACTTTTAGCAATAGTCTATTGTGCATTCATCCTGTGATGATGTAATGAGGAGTAGGATTGGGAAATAGTTTTCTAGTGTTCAGGTGTTTATGCCGAGAAATGGCCCTTACAAGCCCCATGGGACTTGTATTTACTCTGGTTACTCTTTACCAAGGGGACACATAGCCATTCATGGAGGCATAATTGACCTTGCTAATTGCATCCTGCCTCAGAGGAAGAAAGGCTTTGCATATCTAATTGTCTTTTAATTCTTTTGTAAATATTTAGGTCAGCAAAATATCATTGTCCCATTTCTGAGGCATACTGAATACTGATTTTAAGTATCTTCTACTCCTGTCCAGCCTTCAGTGAGTGTGGTTGGAAAAAGCTGTGACTATTCTCTATGCAATGGTAATTTTGAAAAGAGCATTACTCTATGTGTGAATTTCCAAATGCCTTCTCAACCTCTCTCTGGAAAATTGAAACAAAGACCCAAACATAGGGCTTAAGGCTAGCCAGTTCTACCAACTAACAGAATCTGCAGTATCATTTTAATCAGGTTCATTCATTGGTGATACTTCTAATACAGTATTTAGGTAATCTACTTACTAAATTCTGATTTTTTTTCATAGATAGCCTTAGCTATCTTGATGTAAAACATTTTCTTGCTCAGATCTTATTCTGTTTGTAGTATTTACCTTTATTTATATAAAGCAAAATAAATAAATAAAAGGGCTTGTTTTGCAGGAGGAAGGAACACTAGACAGAACCAAAGATGAAAAAATGCGTGTTTTTATTAACTTTTGTGTTTTCCTGGTTTGTTTTTGTTTGTCTGTTTCTGTGTTGCCACAGAGGCATTCTGCACATCTTGAGGTCAGCAAAAGTAGTAATTTCTGCCTGTTATGTTAAAGTTGTGGATATTACTTTCTATGTGGAAAAAAAAAAAAAAGTCTTGGAAAAACACCGTGTGGAATGAAGCCAGCAATCCTTTGACTCAATAGATGACTTCGTATTTTCTTCCTGCAAAGGAAAGAAAAGGTCTTCTGCTATAGGGAGCAGACAATTCTACTCCTCTTTCTTCAATTCAGCTCATGAACATTCGGGAAATATAGGTCTTTAATATTAGAGTATATTTGAGGATGGACCTCTAAGGACACTGATGTGAATTTATTTTAATCATGCTGGCGGTGCAATTTATTAGTTTGGAAATTGATTTTAATAAGAAGTATGTGAACATCTTTTGACTATCAGATTGCTTGTTGGTTGTAAAGGGAAGGAAGAAAAAACAAGCAAATCAGGTGAAAATAATTAATTTGATTCTGGGCTGTGGTTAAATTTTTATTTTTTAAGGGATTTGTTTGTATTTTATCTTGCTGAGGCCTTGTTAATGTGCTCCATTTAGCATATCAGAGTCCAATTTCCTAAAGAGAAATCAAGTAATCATCCATATTACTCCTTCCCAGAGAGATATGCTCAGAGGTCAAAGACAGGTAGATAGTTGCCTAACAAAAGGGAGCGTGTATCTGATGTCTGTGGCCACCATATTGTTGCATAACAAGTCATCCTGAAACTCCATGGCTGATTGTGTGGCAATTCTGCGGACATATGTGGCAGAGACTTTGGCCCTAGGTTGGGGCCATGAATCCATCAGCCTCCCACAGGGAATCTTTCCCTGTGGCTTTCATACCTCCATAACATTCTGTAGCTGATCTGGATCCAGGAGCTTTGAAAAGAATTTCTAACGGCAGCCATGGAGATTTCTTCTGAGAATAAGAACTGTATGAGGTTTGCCACTCAAAATAACCAGACTGTGTATGGTACAAAAATAACCTGCCCTGTCTGGTTAATTAGGAGTTCACTGGAATTTGAAATTCTTCAGGATTTGAACCCAATTCTTTTTCTTCTCCCTGTTCTTCTTCTTCTTCTTTTTTGAAGACCATTTATTTGTCAGAGAGAGAGAGAGAAATCAAGCACACAAGCAGGGGGAGCGACAGGCAGAAGCAGGCAGAGGGAGAAGTAGGCTCTCTGCTGAGGAAGGAGCCCAATGGGGGCTTGAACCCAGGACCCTGGGATTGTGACCTGGGCCATAGGCAGCCATTTAACTGACTGAGCCACCCAGGCATCCCTTGAATCTAGTTCTTAACAACCACTGTCCACTTGGGCAAGCTATCCAACCTTTCAGCCTCAGCTTGCTCGTGGGTGAAATGGGAGCCTTACTCATAAGGTTAGAGTTAAGAATAGTGCCCTCTGTGGAGATGCATTGCAAACTTAAAGTGCTACAAATGACTTATCATTATTGAAAACAGGCTATGTGCCTGTAAATGTTCAAATCCAGGATATAGCTGTGGCTATATTCTCAGGCCCTATCCTGGTTTTTAGAACAAAATTGGTAGATATATTGGTAAGTTCGTTTAGATATGAGCATAATGTTATCTTCAGCTTTTCACATGATATATTTTTGTATTGAACCAAAAAATGCCTTATGAATACAGATAACTTAAAAGACACCAATGTTTGGATTTCTTTTAGTTCGATTCTATGATTAGGAGCAACCATAGTCATTGTCAATTTCTTTTCTTCTTACAGGCTTATTTATTTTAGAAAAAGAGAAAGAGCACAAGCAGGGAGAGGGGCAGAGAGAGGGGGAGAGATGGGAAGCCGACTATCCTCTGAGAATGGAGCCTAAGGTGGGAAGGCTCGATCTCGTGACCCTGAGATTATGACCTGAGCCGAAAGCAAGAGTCAGATGTTCAACTGACTGAACCACCCAGGCTCGGCAGTTACTGTCAATTTCTAATTATTATCTGCATATAGATTAATCCAATAGGGACATATCTGAGACAACTGTACATTTTTATCTTTTTCCTGACAAGATTTTCTTCTTCTTTTTCTTTTTTTTTTTTGTTTTTGTTTGTTTGTTTGTTTGTTTTTTTAAAGAGAGGGTGGGAAAGCAGGGGCAGGGCCAGAGTGGGAGAGAGAGAGAATCTTAAATAGGCTCCACACTGAGCACAGAATCTGTCATGGTGCTTGATCTCACAACCCTGAGATTGTGACCTGAAAGCTGGACAGTCAACCGACTGAGCCATCCAGGCGCCCCCTCCTCTGCTTATTTTTAAATTCCCTCTCTTAAGCCGTGGCTAGTGGGACACAAGGAAAGCCTTTTAAACATGTTAAATTACTCTTGTCTTTGTTACCCTCTTCCTTCTTAGGAAAGGTTGAACCCGAGAGATGTCACAGGTAGAGACTGGTATTTGGCATTATTCTTAGGAGGTCACCTGTGCGTGAGGAGCAGGAAAGGGTCTCAAAAGGAACACACGTAAGGAAGTTAAGTTGCTTGAACTTCTCTGCCTCTCTCCTCCAGTCAGGCACCTTTCTCCAAGTTGATTGAAGATTTGTAAATTTTGTAAATTTGAGCACCAGTCATGAACGAAAAGCATAAAAGACCACGATGGCGACTTTGGAATTATTCAGGGGACTCATTCAGTCACCATGTCTTGCCCAACATTATCTTTATAAAGACTCTGGTTTCTTCCCTTCTCCCTGTTTCTACCAGCACCAACATCTCTGCCAAGGCACGCAGGTCTGCATTATGACTTTATCCTTCAGAAGAAATTTCGGCATGAGGCAAAATCCTGACTTTCAGGCAGACATAAAACAAACATGTGTTTGGATTTTATTTTACTCACCAATCAATGAGGGAAGCAGGCAGATGTTAGAGCCCATTCAAAAGAGAATCTGAAGGATAGGTTCATTGATAAGATCAGGAATATTGAAATGACTGTATACATGGAAGCAACATTGTTATTTCCTGTTTGGGGATAAGGGAGGTTTGGGGGGACGGGAAGTCACTCTAACTGCTTCTGGACAGACAGATTTGCACATCCATACATAAGAATTATTTTGCATTGCTATCACTTACTTGTACCAGGCTCCCATAGAGCCAGGATCCAATAATTCAGAGGGCTGCTCCCTAGAGTCTAGACAATGAATGCATAGTTTTCCATCGAGGTACAATTTCCTTTGTGAGTGGCAAGTCAAATTGTTGTTGACTTTGGCCACCTCCACCAGCTTAAACTTTCATAAATACTGCTCTTACTGGGCCACTTGGCTGGCTCAGTGAGTAGAGTACATGACTCTTGATCTTGGGGTTGACCCTTGATTTCAGAGTTGACTCTTGATCTCAGGGTCATGAATTCAAGTCCCATGTTGGGAATAGGAATTACTTAAAAGAAATATTATTTTTATCATCTGATTCACCCCACCAAATTATCCTTCTTGTTATTGATTCTGTCCAATCGGAACTCTTACAAGTCATCAGGTTCTTTCATAATCTCTTATGTCGCCAGCATCACATGCTACTTCTCTCCAAACACAACCTAACTTCAATCAGATGATCTTCTTCCTTCCACATGTGTATATGATTAATTCCTCAGCCAACCCTTATGAGCAATCTGTCCTTTTTAACCTGTTCACCCCCTTGTTCAATGCAAGTTTGTCTCAATCTTGTTAAACCTTGCCTCTTAAGACATCATGTTGGGTTTATGGATTATACCATACTACCCATCACTTAGTTATCTGCTATTTTTTATTGTTGGGGGATCACTTCATGTTTACCGATTCCAACCTGATTGCAAACTCTTCTTTTTTTGAAAAAGTGCCCATCACCACTATGAGCATATAAAACCACCCATTCTATAGTTATTGATCTGTAATTATCCTGTTCTTGGTTACTATCCATTCATATGATTAAAAAAAGAATTGAATGAATGGGGAGGAATGGAGAAACTTCTCATTTCTTGAAATTGTTCCAAGATTTAATAAACTTCTGAATCTTAATCCTGTAACATTTACCAGGATACTCTAAAACATGGATCATGGGTCTGCCTCGACCAATTGCTTGGGTTGCCACTACTGGTTTAACTTTAGAAAGAATGTATTTCTTGGGAGCAGGTCGTCACTCGATATTTCATTGTTAAGCCCCTTCAGAGTAATTGTTCAAGGTAATGATAAACCACAAAATTCCATTTTGTATTATGTCCACAAGCAACCATCCAATTTAGAAGGTGAAAAGTTAGACTTAGTTGGTATAAAATGAAGTGAATTTGAACTCTGTGCGTGATGAGAGGGTGTACCTGAGGCTTTACTGTCTGAGTCTGTAGAAGACCTGCCTTTCAGGTTGATGGAGCCTTGAGAATGGCAGGTATCACCAGCTCTAGTTTGGATGACAGCAGATAAGAAGATACGATTTTCTCTTCCTTCATGAAGGCAGGATTTTTGTCTGTTTTATTCACTTCTGTCTCCACATGCCTACAGCAGTATCTGGCATATTTTAAATATGCCAGAAAATATTTGTTTTGGATGAACAAATTCTTGTTTTTCATTCTGTAATCACTGTAAGGTATTTATAGTTTCAGTTTACAGTTTTTTTAAAATCCTATTTTGGTGGTGTTCAATTAAACTGTTTCCCATAATATGTTTCAAAACTCAGACCAGAATCCTAGTTTTATGAGAAATGTCCAGTCAAGAAAAAGAGACGTTAATACAATTTGAACCAAAATATGGCCCATGTGTATTACATATTGATATACATTTCTATGCCTCACAGATGTTTTAATTGATAGAAATGTGTCTTCTACCTAGAAGTGGTTCTGTTACATTGATGTTTACTAATGCTCTATTAGATTTTTGGGGTAGAGACTTACCTTGCTTTTTATCATAGCTGACTAAAATATCACTTAAAATAATTTATTCATTGAAATATAGTTTTCACAAAAATTACATTTGGCACACATTAAGGAATAAAAATTGTTTGAGACAAAGATGTGTTTTAATGTTAGAACCCTTTATTAAATACAGTTCCTGCTTATAAAAAAGGCTCACAATTACCATAAAATAAAATTCTGCTGATTTTTTTTTTCTTTGTCTGCCATCAGTGTTCACATGGAACTGCCTGGAATTACTGTCAAATGCTTTATCCCTCATCTCAATGAAATGCCAGGTCGCCTTCAGGTAGTTTGCAGTTCAATTTTTTTCTTCTTGTTTGAAAGGAACATTTCCCACAGGCCAAATTAGACAATGGATAACCAAGGAAATTTATTTTGTGTGTAACGGCTTCTGGAGGAGAGAATGGCCGGACACATAAATCTGTCTTCAAAGCAGCAAATGCTTTATCGATCCCCTGTTGTTGAAAAAAGGTGGCCTCTGAGGCAAATCCCAGCAGTTAGATAAGAAGGCCCTTGGTAGCAGGTAGAAATGGTCCATCAGCTCTGCAGAGGAGTAGAAACTTATTATGGAAACTTATTACTAAACATAATAGTGAAAATAGAACTGTCTTGAAAAGAGGAAATGTAGCATGACAGTTTCTCCTCACAGCGAGCATTATAAAGACGTCTAAGACAGGAGCACTCATACATGAGCCCCCTCACACACATACGGGTATTTCTGCGTGATATTTTTCCAGTAACTTCGAGAAGATGACTTTCTGTTTGTATGTTCTTCTGGGCCATTGTAACCTTTGGACACACAGGTGCTAATATAAATAAATTATGAGTCCCCAAATCTGAATAGTTTGGCACTATAATATCGTGAAACTGCTTTAGTAAAATTATTCTTTGTTCATGGAAGTGGGGATGGGAACTAACCAGTGTCCTCCACTGACAGCCTGAGCTGGGGAAACTCCAGACCTCTGTGGGATTCTGAGGACTCACGTTTCTCCGTCCTTGAAGTGAGCTGGAGACTAGAGGGTGCACCTGACCTATTGTTAGGGGGCTAGAGCCTTTCTGAAGAGAGCTAGTTGGTCTAGGTCTGTCTGCAGAGAAAACTGGAAGGATTTAGTCCAATGCTACAGCAGGAAAGTGTTATCCACCAGATGGCCTAGGAGGCAGGAAGAAAGGATTTGGGAGCTAGAGGAGAAGAATCCAAGCTGGGGCAGCAAGCTGAGCCACGTCAGTTTGTAACCGTCATGAAGGCAACACTTTGAGCCCCGCTGCTTTGTACTGGGCGACTTTACAGTGTGTGGACCTTTATTCACATCCCCCCATTTAATTTCCTCCCTGTAACAACTGATACCGTGGATGTTGTTTACTTGTATGGCATAATAGACTGTTCGCTTCAATTGTCTTGTTTCCCCCACTGTTGTGTTCTCAGAGTCTGGCAGAGCAGAGACACTCAAACATTTGTTGAATGAATCCGCATTGTGTGGCTGAGGAAATGAAGATCTAGTAATTTGTCCAAGACCAGGCTGCAGTGAATCAGCCCAATTCCTCGGGATCAAATCTACCATTCAGTTAATGATAAGGATTTGGGTTATCCTAAGCTCCCAAAGCTGTCATTTTTTGCATATTTGTCTGTTTAAATGGGTAAACATTTTTTTCTTTTCTTTTTTGTTCCATTGCTTTTTATAAAACTGGACAGTTTAAGTTTGTTTCATCCACGCAGCAGGAGAAAAGAAAGGAAGAGGGGTTTGCACATGAAATGGTCATCAAGCAGAAGTGAGTGTGTGGGGATCCCAGGATTTGTGGCCATAGCTGGGAGTGTATAGAGAACCCTACAAGGCAATTAGATGCTCAGGGACACTGGAGTCAGACCACTTTATGGACTGGCCCTCCTGCCAAATTTCTGTACAAGCTTTTCTCTCCAAATTTTCTGTACAAGCATTGCAGGCCTGATGGGTTTCTAATCTGGGGGTGCCAAATGGTTATTTTCTTCATAGAAAATGGTAGGAGATGCTTAAAAAAGTTATCATTTAAAGAACACTGGTTGACATTAAATGTATGATTTTTTTTTTCCCCTTCAATTACTTAAATAAAGCCTGAGGCCACAGCCAGGCTGGGAATGGTGTCATGGCTTAGCCATCAGAGAGCCTGCAGTGATATGTACCCAGCTTCCCTGCTTGTTTGAGATGGGACACTGAATGGCTCGCCGGCTGATGGCAGGACTGGTGTGTGTCTGTAAGTGTCTCATACACATGCACCCACCAGCATCCACACATCCCGATGCAGAGTGACCACGGTTTCCTGGGACATTTCCAAAGCTGCCATTACTTGGCAGTTAACATGCTGTGAACTGAGGGTACACCTAATGTAAATATTTGCAAAGGCAGATTTTTAGTTTTTATTTATCTATTTATTGTTGAAAGATGGACTTTTTAGAAAGGAGATCTTAACGACCAATGAGCCTATTCCACATAGCCTAAAACAAACAAACAAACAAAAAAACACTCTCCGGATGTAGAGAGCCTGTCTCACCTCAGAATAATGAATTTGCTGCCTGGGCCCTTGATTTCCCAACTTAGAATTGAGGCAATTTTAGAACTCTATGGTGAGGCCATACATTTTGACAGCTAGAGAAATCTCCAAGGTTTTCATCAGTCATGGCCCTCATTCCACATTGTAATACGTGAGGGAGATGAGAAACTCAGAGTTTCATGCTCGGATGGGGGTGTTCAGCGCTATGGCGGCAGTGCCTTTTGTATGGCGGTACGTTAGTCTCTCGTCTTGCTTCAGGGAAGGCACTTCTTTAGAGATTGACCAAAAAAAAAACCTGAAGAAACAGAAGCTGTCATCTAGGAAAGTTCTATAGTCAAATGATTTATTATTTTCCACAGTTTTCCTTAGTTTTTTCCAATTATCCAGTTTTCCTCTTCCATGGTCAAAATTTATAAAATGTTGCCTGTATAAGGTTAATTACACATGAATGTGTACATGTACATGTGAATGTGTATATATAAATACATTTATGTACATTTTTGGTGTGTAAATTTTTTCCCCAAGATTGTGATAAACTAAGTTGTTAGAGAATTAGACGCCTTAGGGAAAGTCTGATGTGTCTACGTAATGCACACGGTTGTTCTCAGTTATGTGTGTGCTTTGTAGATGACTTTTCTTTCTGATTTCCCCCCTCTTAATTTTTTAAACCTCATGAATGCAGTCAGCAGATCTCTTATGATCTTCTGAGTGTTAGAAAAATAATGTCAGGATTTCCGAGCTGCTAAACTCGGGAAAGAAATTGGAACAGGCCTCTTGTATTGTCTTTTGAGCTCCTGATTATCAGTTATCTGAGCTACTGATAATCACTAGGTAACAGAGAATTTGTTGAAATCCGTTTGGCTACTTACATTTGCTCACGGGTGCATTTCTGATGTTCTGGAGTTGTCCTGCTTTCAAATACATTCAGGCTACAGATGGGGATTGCCATTATCACCAGTATTGTCAATTATTGTTGTGGACATATTGGCCAAAGGAGTGTGATGTAAAATGAAGTGAGATAAAGTACTGGAAAGGAGATAAACAACCCTCTGTAGAGACAAAAAAGGGCAAAGAAATTGAACAGGTTATTTACCAAGGGAGAAATAAAGATCACCAACAAACATATGAAAAAATTTAATCTTATTAGCAATCAAAAAATAACAGGGTAACTTTTTTCATCTGTCAAATTAGAAAGATGCTAAAGGTAATGGTCACCATTGTTGAGAAGTGTCTATATGGAAAGAGTCTCATACATATCTATTGGGAATAAAAATTGGCAAAATGTTTCTGAAAGGCACTTTTAAAATAAATATCAAATTTTAAAAAAATGTTCATATTCATTGCTGCCATAATTCTACTTCTAGGAATTTAGTATAGGCAATATGTCTTTTCTTCTTTTGCATTGCTAATCCCTTTACTGATTAATGCAATGACTCCTTTCTTGGAAAAATGCTAATGTACAATCAAATTTGCATTTAATTTCTTGGGTCATGTGGTGATTGCCAAACTCTAGCAAAATAACAGTACCCTATACTGCAATATAAATTTTACACAACACCCCAGTTACTGTTACTTAAAAAATTGTGAAGAATTCATAAAATAAAATCTGTGAAAGTCCATACTTAATATATTTCATGTATAAAATTCTAAAAATAAAGCATAAAGTACAATCTTGCATTTGTAAAAAACATAGCATAGCATACATTATCATTTTAATGTACACTATTAGCCACTGCTTCTGATTTTCCCTTTGACTTCTGCCGCATCATAGCCCCTTCCTACCCTGGTTAACACCCCTAAGTGAAGCTTTTAGGACAGGTCTTTGGACCAACCCTGCTACTCTGGCCAATACCCTGAAGTTATGAATTTTGCCTTGTTCCTTTTTTCCTATGGAAGAGAAGAAGTATTATTAAAGAATAGACAAAGGTCAGCCCAACTCTCTTGCAACGGAGAAAACCGTCCCTTTTAGGGGACCCTCCCACCAGGCAGGCTTTACTAAAATTTTTTTAGAGAGTGAGGATTAGCTAGAGGATGTGGGTAGAACAAACTTGGTAATAAAGAGGGCTGAGTTCTGTTTGATAGTGCAATTCCAAAAGGGGATCTTAAGTTATATGAGTCTCCATTAAGTTAGGTCAGTTAGGAAAGTTTTTTGAATGATAAAAAACTGCTAGATACTATAGCAAGTGGCTTCAAATCATTTGTCCACATTCAGGAAGACATTCTTTGAGTCATAAAATGATAACTCCTGCTACCACATACAGAAGGTATTTAGAAGTTATCTGCCACTTTAGGAATCACCCTAAAAAGCAAAATATTTTTAAGTAACAGTATATATCACAAGAGGATGTTTTGATTTCATTACATCCCCAGTCTTAGTATGAAGGTACTTGGGCAAAGAGGGAGTGTCTGAATACCATCTTGATTTTAAAAAGTGACATGAGAAGCACTTAAGAACTGGGCTCTGAAATCAAACTTCTCGTGTGCCCTCTGCCAAGTGCCTTAACCTCTGTGTTGCCTCAGTTCTTCCTATATAAACTGAGAATGATAACAATACTTATCTCCCAAGGCTATGTGAGAAGTAGGGAATTCGTATATTGGATACATAGAACAGTGCCTGAGAGTTATCATTCTGTAATACTAAGTACTATTATCTTTGTATTTGGGATGAGGCCCATAAATAAAATAAAATAAAATAATTAGAAATATTAAGTATTTTTTAAAAATTTAATTTCCTGGTGACATAAAACTGAATATTGTCATTTTTAAAAATCTCGTTTTGTTTTCATTCCTTTTTTTTCCCCCAAACAGATCATCACTTAGTGCAATATTGGCTTTAAATGAAGAGGATTATCCTTTGTTTTGCTTTTCTCTTATTGTGGGGTCAATAAGTCATCCATACCTGGCTGAGCTGGGGCTCAGAATTGATTAGTACAAAAATCACTTCTCTGCCTGCCCACCCTTGGTGTCTGAGGGCTTCCAGTTTGGGACTGGAGCTCCATGGAGAAGCTTGTCTTGGGCGTGTTGGTCAGGAAGGAAGTGGAGGAGGCTCATTTGATGTCTACTTGCAGAGTAGATCTTGGGCCTGAATTTCAATTCCTTTTTCTAGAAGAGTGAGGGGTTGACTCAAGAAAAATAGAACCACTCTTGAATGCAAAAGGTAGCTGTGTAGCTCCAACTGAGCAAGAGTGGCTGAGAGCTGGGACAGAAGCCCTTTTCCAGGTTGATTCAAACTCTCCATGGTTCTGGAAGCCTATGGTGATTGTAAGCTTTGTGGGGGCACAGGGGAATTTTCCTGGGTACCCCAAAATAACTAACTGTTCTTTTATTGGGGACTCTTTTGTAGCAATCAAGATGATAGGAGTTCTTGCCACATTAATTTGGGCAATAGAAGCTGAGTTTGTCTTTTTATTGGAAGATTTAAGTCACATGTAAGGGCAATAGTGAGTAGACATTGAACTGTATGTCAGAAGGTTTAAATCAGTGAATTTCCTATACATTTTGAAACCGAGATGGATTCATCAACTTAAAATTTTTTTGTCCAAACCAAAATCTAACAGGGAATCAAATATTTTGGGGAGGTGACTCTGTTTGGAGTAATTCTTTGAATCTAAGCTTCTAGGTAGAAGAATAAAAATCTCACTTGTCTTCTGCTTTTGGAGGATTATTAGGAGTAGGTGGTGAGTTTAGTTAGGTTGGAGAGAATTTTTCATTACTTTGGGCTGAATTATGTTTTATTTTGTATTTTTTTCTGAAAATTAAGGAGAAAAAATTAGAATTTGTTTTCCATAAGGTTTCAGCAGATATATTAATTTTCCCACTATATACCTCTACAAGAAGAAGAGCTTGGGCATGTTTCCTTGGACCACAAAGAGCATTTTCCTGTCTCTTTCTCTTTCACTTGCATGTGCACACATTGCACACATGCATGTGTGCACACACACATCACACATTTCCAATTTGGAGATGTTAACTCTTCTCTTAGCATTCATACACAACAAGCTCTGCAAGGAGGGAATTGCAGGAAGTTGGGGGGAGTGTGTATGTCTGTATTAATACTAAGGTTTGGTGAAAAATTATGGCCTCTCTCCCAGCTTGTTTATTTTTTTTAATTGAATCTCTCTGTTCAGTGGAAGGAATATATTGCCCTGCTGCAGCATGGCTCCTGGTAGGATGAGTGGGTTCTTTGATGGAATCAGTAAGAAACTCCAAAGACCATTTTCTCTTTTAACCCCCAGATTGAATTGCCACCAGACAGAGCAGAATGACAGTGGACAGAAACGAGCAATGTCAAGTTTAATTTGGGCCATTGGCACTTGAGGCAGGCAATGGAAGCCTTGTAGTCACAGAGAGAGCCCCATCTGCCAATTCTGTGATTGCACAAATTCAAGGAACAAGGAATGTTCAGTGTAAATGCAAAGACAGCACCCCCCAACCCCCGCCAGCACCCTTGACCTGAGATGCAGAGTCTGTGACTGACAGAAGGCTATGAGAGACGGCCGAGAAGAGCCAATCCAAGAGGGAGTGTGAAGGCTCCCTCTACAGATGGCCTCGCTCTGCCCAAGTCCCAGGCATCTCTTTGCGCTTCTTGTGAGTTCCCTCCATTTTGCTTTCTATAAACATATCTGGGACTTCACAGTAACAGCCCATGTTAGAGTGTAGACTCCCAGAATACAAGTACAGGTGCCATATTAACAGCATATGACACACCATGTAAGCCCCACAATAAGAGAATGAAAAAAAAATCAGCTAACTCTCCTTAACTTTCAGTTTTTTAATGATAACATACTCAGCATTACCATTTTCAAACTTAAAAACTCAGGCTAGCTTCATATGAGAAGCTTATTCTCTTTTGGGTGTTGGTCTATTTGTAATGGTGAATGAATGATAACAAGGTAATAATGATAGCTAATAACAATAATCATCTCAATTAATAAAACAAATGACTGGTATGCTGAAAAAATAAAGATATCAAGAAATCTGAAATACAACCAACCTGATATTCAAAGGTGTTTTGTTTTTTTTTAAAGATTTTATTTATTTATTTGACACAGAGAGAGAGCGATCACAAGTCGGCAGAGAGGCAGGCAGAGAGAGGAGGAAGCAGGCTCACTGCTGAGCAGAGAGCCTGATGTGGGGCTCTATCCCAGGACCCTGAGATCATGACCCGAGCTGAAGGCAGAGGTTTAACCCACTGAGCCACCCAGGCACCCCTCAAAGGTGTTTTAACATTAATTCTCCTCACTGGTTGGTAAAAGGAATAGGAACAGGCTGGTGGTCGTCAGTTTGTTTAGTCAGTTTGTTTGCTCAAGTTTTCTCTACCATCAGGCCTCTGCTACCTCAGGTGGCAGTGATGTCTTATTTTGTTGGGTCAGTACTTTTCACAAAACCATGAATGTGCTCAGAAGGTAATGAGTGGGCACCAGTATTCCCAGATAGGCTATGCAAGAAACAGGTAGGGGCCAGAATTTGGGGTGGAAGTGAGATGATATGAAAACCTTCCTTTCCTGGCCCCAACTATAATGAAAAGTTTCCAGAACCTGGAAGGACACTTCCATTAAACAGCAAATGTCTTGAGCCCAAGCCAAGATGCCTTCCCCTCTGGAAATAATGAACACAAACACTCATCTTTACTGTTTTCCCAAGTATAACTCATTGTTGAAGAAAAATCAAGCCTGACTTTCTTAGTCCACTTTCCTTCAGAGACTTCACAACTTTGATTTGGTATAGAGTCACTATTATAGAATCACAGTTATAGAGGTTAAGAGCTGAGAGTAACTGAGGAACATTCGAGCTATCTCTAGCAAAAGAAGAAGGGGTAGTGAGGAAGAGGACTATGGGCTGTGGAGTGGGCAGGTAGTGGTGAAGTGATAGATCCCACCTGCGTTAGGGTTCTCCAGAAAAACAGAACCAATAGGGTATGTGTGTGTGTGTGTGTGTAAAGAGATTTATTTTTACATATGTACTATATATAGTGCATAATAAAGGATTCTATTGAAGGGAATTGGCTTATGTGATTATGGAGGCTGAAAAGTCCCAAGAATTGCAGTTGGCAGCTGGAGACCCAGGACAGCCACTGGTCTGGCTCCAACCTGAGTTCAAGTCCAAAGGCAGGAGAAAATCAATGTCCCAGCTTGAAGACAGGGAAAGAGAACAAATTCTCCCTTATTCCACCTTTTAGTCTATTCAGGCTCTCAAGGGATTGCATGGGACCCACCCACACCGGGGAAGGCAATCCGGTTCAATCTAAGGATTCAAATATTTGTCTCCTCCAGAAACATCCTCACAGACACACCCAGGATAATGTTTGATTAAGTATCTGCATGGCCCAGTCAAGATGACACAGAAAATTAACTGTTACATTCCCCTTCTGGTGAACGAGGAGGGATGAACAGAACCAGCACTGGTGGTGTCTGTGACAGGACTTGTGCTCCTGTAGATCTGTCTATTACTGTCCCTTAGGTCCTAGTAGATCTTATCACACCAAGCATCTCTGCATCCCAGTGAGGCTGGTGATGGAGAGAGAGTGAGAACATGGAAACACACAGAAATTCATCAGAAGCATGTTGAGAGAGCTCAAAAAAGTCAATACACAAAGACTGTGGGAAATCCAGTGCATTTATGGGGAACTCACGAACATTTTATAAAGAGACATTTCCTAAAACAATGAAAATAAAATTCTTCTAAAAAGAGAGAACTGCTTTCCAGGCTTGGATCTGGAAGTCGTGCTATTTGTATCTTTGCTTTATGTGTGTGGAGTTTCTGGAGCCTAGAAAATCAGACCCATTTCAAAGGTAGACTAGATGTTTTCCTTGTTCTTTCCTTGTTGGCCACATAGACTTTCCTTCTGGTGCCGTTCACAGGTCTCCTCCTCCATTTGCCTTTGAGTTTTCTGCTTACCTGGGCTGATGGTCTCCAAGGCTCTTTACCTCTGCTGAGCCAACCAGAGTGAAACAATTGGGAGTCTGTCTACGGGGCAGTGATCATACACTTTGCCCTGCTGGTATTACTCTACTGTGGAAGCAAGTAAGACTTCTGGCTGCTGAGCAGGTGTTTCCTGAAAAATAACAGAAGAGCTTCTTGCTTTTCCTTAATCCATCAAGATTTGAAACCTTTGCTCCAGTGCAAGTGCACTCTTACTAAAAATAATTGTATTTGTTGAAGTGGTCATTCATCTTGAAAGATTCTTGTAAGTTGGCTTCATTCCTTAATCTTATTTTCCCAATGCTGAAAGAGAAACTTCTTTCTTTTTTCTTCTCTTAAGAATACACTCATTAACAATGACTTTAACCAGACACTCTTCAAAGCTACAACTTAAGCCTCTGTAAGTCCTTGCTCCTGGATTTCTAAATATTTGATATCACTCTCTTTTCGTACAAAGAAATCTAGTTGAGGAATTCTTTAGGGTTGTTTTCAGTGTGATAACTCTGTTATGGAGGTGAATAGTAACAGTATTATTAGTCACTATATTTCCTTGAGCAGAGCTGAATAGTTAAATAGCAAGAAAGTTATGGTTCCAAGGTGAGTTTTCACTAACAATATATAAAAACATGATGGGGCTAGTCATTAAAAATTGTGTTCACATAATGCATTGGGTTCTATTTGGAAACAGAAGGGAAATAAAGGAAAGCTATTGAGTGATTACAGATTCTCTTTCAAAGGTGTAATTTCATACACACACATACACATGCACCGGGACAATTAGAATAGGATTTGTCACCTGTCACCAAAATAGGTTGATCTTATCAGCATGATGGAATGATTTTGATCAAAAACAGATCCTTGGCTGCATGTATCTAAAATTAAATTAAATTTAAACCTTCAAGATTATTTATTCAACTATATATACTTATAAAAATGTTTTTATTTTCCATTTAAATTAGCACTCAGCCAGATATTCATTGATCCTTTTGTAGTTTTGTTCTGTATTACCAATTCCCTTCAAAAAAGGTTATGTCACTTTGTACCCCAATCTACATGGCAGTGTCTGTTTCTCCATAGCCTTGTGAACACAATGTGTTCACAATGTTTGTACCTTTTATTTTTACCAGTCTGGTAAGTGAGAAAGGCATCTCGGTGTAGTTTTAGTTAGCATTTCTCTAATTATGAGTAGATCTTTTAAGTCATAATCAGTCAGGTAAGACATATTATAGGGGTTTCATTCAGTTTTCTACAGAATATGTCAGTATTCTAGTTGATTATACCTTTTTAAGTTACACAATGAATATTTCCATTGTATATTTAAACATTTTCAAAGGTTATAATTTCTATCATATTTAGAATACTGTAATTTTATTTACTTTTATTTTTTAAAGATTTTATTTATTTATTTGAGAGAGGGAGAGAGTGAGAGCCAGCAAGAGAGAGAGAGATAGAGCATAAATGGGGGGAAGGGGTAGAAGGAGAGGGATGCTGAGCAGGGAGCCCAACAGGACCCTGGGATCATAACCTGAGCCAAAGGCAGACACTTCACAGACTGAGCCATGCAGGTGCCCCTGAAATAGTGTAATTTTAAATAAAATTGCTATATGGCTCTTTAAATGTAGTCAATATAACCTATGTACCAAACTAGCATTTCTCTCTTTTTTTTTCTTTCAACTTGTGCTAGGACACTTGTATGCCAGGCACTATTTTTTTCCAGTTTTATTGAGAAATCATTGATATACATCATCGTGTAAGTTTAAGGCATATGGCCTGATGGTTTGATTACCATATATCATGAAATGAGTATCATTAACAGGTATAGCAGCACTCATTTCCTCACAAAGATACAATAAAAAGAAAAAAAAAGGAATTTTATCCTTGTGATGAGAACGTAGAGGATTTACTCTCTTAAAAGCCCTCCTATATATCACATAGCAATGTTAACTATAGTCATCATGTTGTACATTACATGCCTGGCACTTATTTATTTGATATCTAGACATTTGTGCTTTCTGACCACAATCCTTCAAATTACCCTCCCTCACACCCCTCCCTCTAGTAACCACAAGTCTGATTTTTCTGTCTGTGAGTTGTTTATTTTTGTTGTTGTTTTTGTTGTTTTGGGGGGGCATTTGTTTGTTTTTAGATTCCACATATAAGTAAGATCCTACAGTATTCCTCTTTCTCTGTCTGACTTATTTCACTTAACATAATGCCTTCAAGCCCCATCCATGTTGTTGTAAATGGTAAGACTTCCTCAATTTTTTTTATGGCTCAATCATATATATGTATATATCAAAACTTACTTATCCATTCATCAATCAGTAGAAACTTAGGTTGTTTCTGTGTCTTGGCTACTGGGTCTTGGTAATGATGTTTTGGATGTGACAAAATAAAAAATAAGTAAGTGGGACTTCATCACACTAAAAAGCTTCTGCTCAGCAAAAGAAACCATCAAAAGGCAATTGATGAAAAGGGAAGAAAATGTCAAACCATATATCATTTGCATAAACACATAAAGGGTTTATACCCCAAATTTATAAGAACTCATATAACTCAATAGAAAAAACATACAAACAACAACAACAACAAATACCCAATTAAAAAAATGGACAAAGGTCTTGAATAGACATTTTCCCAAAGAAGATCTAAAAAGGCCAACAGGTATATGAGAAGATGCCCAACATCACTAGTCTTTAGAGAAATGTAAATTAAAATCACAGTGATATATCACCCCATGCCTATTAAAATGTCCACAATAAAGAGATAAAAGAGAACAAGTGGCATGGATGTGAAGAAAAGAAAAGCCTTGTGCACTATTGGTGGGATTTTAAGTTGATAACAGCCACAGTATGGAAAACAGAATGGGGATCCCAAAAAATTAAAAATAGAGCTACCACAGGGTGCCTGAGTGGCTCAGTCGGTTTAGTGTCCAACTCGTGATCTCAGGTCAGGTCTTGATCGCAGGGTCATGAGTTCAAGTCTGACAATGGGCTCCACACTGGGCATGAAGCCTACTGAAAAAGAAAAAAAAAAAAAAAAAACTACCATGTAATCCAGCAATTCCACCTCTGGGAATATATAAAAAAAATGAAAACACTAACTGGAAACGATATCCATATCCCCATGTCCACAGCAGCATTACTTATAATAGCTCTTTTTTAACCATCATAAATTCTGCAGCATTTCTTTTCCTTCCTGGTCTCTTATAGTCCTTCTGTCCCCTCCAGCAGCACTTGCAACCCCACTGAATGTCATCCTAAAATAATATTGTGGTCTGCTTGAAAGGCTATTGATCACCCTATGAGATTACACAGAGAATTGGATATTCAGATCAGAAATTTCATCCAGTACCAAACTTTACTAATAATTTCAAGGAAACAATCAACACAAGTGAAGCAAGTTGAGATCTGGAACCATCAGTGAGTCTCTCTCAGTCCCTTCTTGCCGGAACATAGATGGTCTAGCACAGATAACACAGAAAATACCTAATACTGTATGTAGTTATAGAACTTATATGGAGAAGAGCCCTTTCTTTATTATTTTTTCTTAAAGATTTTACTTATTTATTTGTCAGAGAGAGAGAGAGAGAGCACAAGCAGGGGAAGCAGCAGGCAGAGGGAGAAGCAGGCTCCCCACCGAGCAGGGAGCCCAACGTGGGAGTTGATCCAAGGACCCTGGGATCATGACCCGAGCCTAAGGCAGACGCTTAACCGACTGAGCCGCCTAGGCATCCCTGGAGGAGACCACTTTAAACCTTGAGACATTTCCACTTTATACTTAGTTACAGTAGCTTAAGAGACGTTTTCCTGGAAGCCATGTGCTGTAACTCTACAGATTTCAGGTTGGTTTGCCACAAACAATTCTAGGCAAACAGATACACCCTGCAAAAAGCATTCCATAGATAAGGTCTTGCCTGCTAGCAAATGGCACAAGGTCTGTCATTAACAAGCTGACAAGGAGATTCAAACCAGACCCTTTCTTTCTCTTCTCAGGTCACTCCCCCTTTCCCCCATAAAGGGAGAGAGTGGATTTCAGAATGTTGTTTAATCATTTATTTCCCACCCTGTCATATTTCTTCTGCAAGGAAAGTATGTAAATAACAGAAATTTTTTTTTAAAAACTATTTTTTGACCATATGTCTTTAAATTTAAATATCTTCTGGTTTGAGTTAGCCATACAATTAATATGCATATGATCAGAACAGCATAAATGTGTTACAAATGTTGATAAGTCCTTATGAATAAAAGATAGCTTTATGAGAAAAACAACTCTTAATAAGATGGATGAGATGACTTTTTTAATTGATATTTTCATTGGGATAATTGATTCACATGCAGTTGTTAAGAAATAATCCAGAGAGTTCCCCAACACTCATTACCCACTTTTCTCCGAGGGAAACAGTTTGCAAAACTGTCATGTAATACCGCAGTCACCCTCCACCCATCTCATTCAGCTTTTCCAAAATTTTCTCATGATGTGCATATGTATTTAGTTCTTTGCACAAGTGTAGGCATGTCTCCAGTCCCACAGTGAAGATTCTAAACATGTTCCTTATAATAGTGAGTCCTCCCCTGTTGGTCTTCTTTAACCACACCCTTACCGCATTCCTGGCCCAGGCAACCACCGATCTGTTCCCCATCTCTAAAGTGATACACAGATGGAATCTACAGTATGTCGCTTTTCGGGATTGTTTATTTTCACCCAGCAGAATTCCTTGGAGATTCATCTGGGTCTTTGCAGGTGTCAAATGTTCACTCCATGGTAGAGCTGTGCCGCCATTTACTTAAGCACTTTCCTGTTGGAAGACATTTGGACCGATTCCATTTTTTTTGGCTATTGCCAGTAAAACTGGGAACATTCATGTAGAGATTTTTGTCTGAACATAAGTGTTCATTTTTCTGGAACACATAGTAATTCCATGTTTCATTCGCCTCGGTGTACCTCTTGTTGCAAACCTTCACTGGCCTTTGATTCAGAGCTCTAGACCCGCAACCCAGAGACTGGTGTGTTTATTTTATTACCTCCAACCAAATGTTGTCTCGGTATGATTCTTTCTACTGTTCAATGCCTCCTCTGGTCCATTTCTAATGAATTGTGCACTAAGCAAAATGAATTGATAAAGTGCTTCAAGGACTAAAATTGGTGACATTTTTCACCTGCCGCTGTGCTTGTCCCTCGAATCCATTTGTCAGGATAATTCTCAAGCCGTGTGCTTCATATTGATTTATCGTTTAGAGAATCTTCTCATTGGGAACATTTTGGGGCCTGCAGAGCTCTGCTGAATGTCTGTCCCTTTCCAGGATCCTCCCCTGAATAGAAAGCAGAAGGGGAGATGGCGACTTGTCATGAAATAAATTGCTCTCGTCCCACCAAGTGGAACAGTGGTAGGTTTGACCATCCTTGAGCCGGCTCAACAGAAGAGGCCCGATGAGGGGATGTATGTTTCAATGTGGTGTCACTTTTATTAAGTGACTTTGTCTTCAGGGGCACACTCCAGTGCCTCCCAGATAAATCGCGTCTGTCTTTGACAGTGACAATGGCGATATTTCCAACTTCACACATCTAAGAGACAATTGACAGGACAAATTGCGCATTGGAAATGCTTGATAAGCACAAGATGGGGCAGAGCATCTCAAATCACTCTATGTCTTTGGAACGAAGTTATAATAATATGAATCATTGAAACCAATCTATCACTTAAACTCCTAATTGTGAGACAGAAGCTGTATTTAACAGCTGAAGAAATGCTCGTCTCTTTATTAGAGTGCCAAAATAGGACTTAATTATTTTTTGATATTGGATCTTAGTAAATTTGCTTTTTCCCCCTGTGATGTACATTTACATAATAAAAGGAAAATATATCTCCCAGTAAAATTTCTATTAATATTTTTACAGATTCTGTCAACATAACATATGCAAGTATTTGGAAAGACTTGTTAAACAGTAAGAAAAGTATTCTTAATATTTATGACCTTAGGAAAGTTACCGAAATAAATAAATATCACTAAACAAAGGAATATGCATAAATGTGCACCAGAGGATATGCACTTTGGAAAACCTAATTTGTACTGCCAGCATTGTTTCTAAGAAGAAAATTAAGTCTGGGAGCCTTTCCGGGTCATTACCATCCCCTTTGGGGGTAACAAAAATGTGCTGTTTGAGACAGGCTTACCTTGGGCTACCAGGCTCATCCTCTGCCTCTGGGTTAGCCCACTTAGCCTGGCCAAACAGATATAAGGCAAAGACTTCAAAGCATAGCCTTAAGGGAAATGGCAACAATTCCTCCTCAACCCTGTCTAGCCAAAGGACAGCTGGGTCTACTCCTGAAGAGGTCTGCCAAAAAACAGGCCCCAGAGTGGTACCCAATATTCACTTCAGAGAAGAAAATCCTCGTTTTGATCCAGAATTGTCTGGTCTTCTCAGGGATGACCCACAGAAGTCTGAAGGGTGAGGAGTATAGGACCCTGGAGGGTAACCAGAAGGGATTCCCAGGTCTGTGGAGAGCTGAGCCCTGGCCTTTCATGTTGGTCTTTTGAGGCTCTCCCGCCTTTGCTGAGTGCTATGTAAAGCCCTACTCACCATGCGTGTGGCTCCCAGAGCAATTTCCGCATCACATGCTGTCTGGCTTGTTGGTACACCACCCACAAGGGCAGGGTTGGAGCCAACACAGCACATGCTTAGTATTTGCTCTTTGAAATTGTTCTTTGAAATAGGGATTGTTTGCTTTGTTAAACACCATTTCAAAATTCTTTAGGAATAGGGTATCTGAATATTAAGTCTGCATTCTTGTCTCCTTCTTTCAATTATTGATGCTAGCTAGCATCATCATTTAAATCCCTGAGTTATGCAAACACATCTCAGGTTAAGGACAGTTTAACTGATTGCAAGTTCCTTTTTGAATGTTAAACAAAGCCTGGCAGAGTGTCTGTCACCCTTCCACATTCCTGACCGGGTCTTAGTGTGGACACTTGAAGAAGTGGCCAGAGAGAAGATGGATGACATAAGAATGAAAAGAAAAAAATTAAAAAAGGATCCAGATCCTATTCAGGAAAATTGGGGTAGAGGGAAAAACCTGGTCCTTGGGGTAGAAACACTATGTCCCACATCTTGTTTTGTTTTCAGGGACCAGATGTGATGTAAGACAGGTTATCAGAATCACCAAAATCACCATCTCTGCAACAAAGGGGTGGTGTTAGGCAGGTATGAACAGCCTCACTGAGCACTGAAGACAGAGAATGTGGATGATACACCTTTGAATCATCAGGAATTTATTGCAATATAATTATCAATACTTTGGGTTTAAACACTGGGAACACTTATTTGGATCTCCAAAATGAAGAAAGGAGAAATCTAAGAAAAGTAGAAGAGATGCTGAGTAGCCTAAAACAATGCATCATTTTACTCTAATAATTCAATAAAGGCAAGCCGGTTTGATGTATCTGGAACATCCTGAGAGTGAAGACACAGATGTCAAGGGAGGCTAGGAACCCCTTCTGTCTAGGGCAAGTGTCAAGTCACCAATGGCAATCTAATTGCTAGGCCATTTTGTTTGGGAGACAAAGTCTGCGTTGGTCTTCTACCTTTGTATCTTCCTAGCTCCTACTCACCTTCCCTTCTCCCTGATGCTTCTCTCCTGCCTGACCTTCTACCACAGCCACGTTTCAGGAACCCAAACCATGGTGAATGTAAAAATAATGAGCCTTCATGGGACATAGCTTGATCCAAGGAACAGACTCTAAATGGGATTTTTTTTTTTTTGTCCCCATTGTGCTATGTAAAAGACCTTTTTGAACCTAAGAGAAGTTTTCCAGATTTATTGAAAATGCTCACAGTGGCATGTGTGTATCCTTCTCACTAAGGCCAGCCTTGCCCGTGTCATGCTGAGTCCGGTAACCTTTGCTGTATACTGTACACGTATAGACCCAACGTAAGACCCAAGAGGGCAGAGAGTGTATTGATTCTGTTCGCTAATATACCTGTTCCCTGTAGGTGCTCAATACATACTTATCAAATGAATGTGCCATTAAGAAAATTCATTTTAGGGGTGCCTGGGTGGCTCAGTGAGTTAAAGCCTCTGCTTTTGGCTCAGGTCATGATCCCAGGGTCCTGGGATCGAGCCCCGCATCGAGCTCTCTGCTCAGCAGGGAGCCTGCTTCCCTCTCTCTCTCTCTGCCTGCCTCTCTGCCTGCTTGTGATCTCTGTCTGTCAAATAAATAAAATCTTAAAAAAAAAAAAGGAAAGAAAGAAAGAAAATTCATTTTAAAAAAAATTTAATTTTTAAGCCCCAAGCTCAATACTTTTTTTTTTTTCTCAATGACTTCATAGGCTTCCTGTGAACAGCATTTATTCTTTAATACCTCCTTCATGGTTTACAACATGTAATACAGATTCAAGGTCATAATTAGCATTATGTCTATCTTTGCATTGGGGATTGTTAGGTACTTGGTATGTGGATCTATCTGTTCTCTTCAGAATGTGTAATGGTTGCTTGCTTCTCTGCGGCCAGCAAGGAAGGAGACAATTCAAGCTGGGATTATGAATCTCAATGTTCTCCACAAAGTACAGCAGGAATTAATGTCAGAAGAGAAGAGCCTGACTCTGCTTTTGGCTCAGGGTTGGCTCTTCTTTTTCTTATCTTCTGCCTTGTAACCCAAAGCCTATTAGGATTCCCAGTCAAGTATTCTCCTTCTAGAATTCATATCGTGTTATTTTATGTCAGCTGAGGACAGGAAGTCTCCTACAGACAATGAAAGAACACCAAGGATTTTTATATCCCAAGAAAGGCGTCTTGGAGAAGCTTTGATCTGGATGTGCCATCCTGTAGAAGCCTCACAGTAAACTGAACCAAAGCTGGGCTCATGTGGTTGTGCAGTTGGGTTTGTCCAGCTTGGAAGATCCAAGATCTCCGGGAAGCCAGGTGCTTGGATTCTTATGTGATCATCCATTCTGTCCCACCTCTTTATTTTGGGGCCCCTGTCATTAGCCTCTCCATCCCACTGTCTGGTCTAGGATGAGATAGGTCAGGGTCCTAAACAAGGGGTTTTCAGGCCAGAATGAAATATTGACTGGCCATCAAAAGGAAGGGACAGTGATGGCTCAGTTGGCCAGAAGGCTCCATGTCAGGCAAGCATAGTTTGTTTTGCCACAGATGAAGAAAGGATGGTGATTCATGAATGGAGAGCTGGATGAGCTGTTGGAAAAGTCCTGGGTGGGAAGGAGAGCTTCTGAGGACACCAGTCTCTCCTGACTGGCACTGGAATGCGACAGACGCTCTGGCAGGCCCCTCAGCTTCATGGCCTCTATGGATTTTCACACGCTGTGAATATTCTCCAATAATTTTTTCAGTCAGGATTGGGCAAAGCCCATTCACACATATTGCAACCGTCTGTGTCTGAGGCATCAGCGTATGCCATTGAATGACACATGGGGAAAAACTTTCATTTTTTTGCTTGGCTTGTTTATTTCTCTCTGAATGATTCATTCTTAATAAGTTTCTTGCCCAATGCCTGTTCCTGCAACCATAGAAAAGATGTTAGTGTTTACTGCTTATTTCCAACTGGTTGTTACTCCCCCAGAAGACTCTTCCTGTCCTCTTCTGAGTCCCTTTGTTCCTACACCCTGGGAGGCGACAACTTAAAAAAAAAGAAAAAGAAAAAGAAAGAAATCTGTCTACCATTTTGGGCATTTAGTGACCTGTTTAGTGACTCAAGGTTTCTCGTCAATTTTGTGGCTCTGGAAGATAGCAGCCCATAAGGATGAGGCTCAGAAGGGTCTTATTCATCTAGAAAACATTCACCTCTTTCATAGATGGGCAGGAATAGCAAGATTCTCCTTCATTGGACCTATGTCGGCAGCAGAACTTCCTGAAGCCTCCTTGCACATTGAGTCCTGTGTTTTTACTTCTAGGGAGGAGGTGCCCACAGAGGGGTGTGAAAGAAAGTCCCCCTGTCCCCAGGAAGATTGTGGCAAGAATTGATCTCTCTATGAAGAGAGTAAATCCCCACCACAGTGTTGACGTGGAAGGCTACAGAGATAACACACTGTATTGGGAGGGTTTCTGTTTATTGACACACGTGGGTCCTATGGCTTCATGTCCGTAGAAGAAATGGCTGAATGCACAGCATAATGAAACTCTGGAATTTTGAGACAGTTGATTTTTTTTTTAAGTTTTTACTCTAAGTTTTCCCTTGAGAAACAGAGCCATAGGTATATTTTTATTACACTATATATCAAAAATTAAAGAGAGAAATTAACATTTTTTTTTTTTAAATTAAAGCCTGAAGAATTGTTGCTGTTGTTGTCTCCAAAGAGTCATGGGTTAATGGCAGACTTTGGAGAACTTACAGGAGGGTTAGCAAATGCATAGGCAGGTAGTAGATAGTTGACTTATGAGGGGAAAGTGCACCAAGTGAGGATTCCAGAACACAAGCCATTATGGGTGATAACAGGGCTGATTTAAAGGGGTTACGTGGAGGGGAAACTGCTTGGAACATCATGTCATCATTTTACTTTCCATTTTTAGGGAAAATCCATTCAGATAATTCTTTTTCCATGTCTCTCTAAGGAATGCCAACCTAGCATTGTTTCTTTGTATTTATGTTATCTCTTGGGATTTCTGACATCGTCACCTCCACAAAGGCAACAAAACAGAGGTTCCATTGACTTCCTGAGGTTCACCCAGTGACATCAGATTAGACCCTTTAGCTCATATTTTATGTTGACTAGATCCTGTAGGAACCAGAGAGTCCCATTACTGGGACTGCCTAGAAGGGCTTGGACAGGGTTAGCTCATTTAATTACAGAGGAGACCCAGCTGAGAGTCTTACCAAGGCCCGAGGGAAGCAGATCCTAGTCCTATCAAGCAGCAGGACTGCTGCTTATCTAGACAATCAGCCATTTTCTGGCATGTCAGGGGCATATTTGCTAATTCTGTGCTTATACTAAGGGCTTTTCTGTCCAGTCTGTCCACTGCAGCCTCTGTAGTCTCCATGGAAAATCCCAATTGAGAGCAAACATAAATTGTGGAAGCCCCAGTGAACATTTGGTGTGCTTGGAGGCCCCTGTCAGTATCACAATGGAGAGGAGTCCTCCCCTTAACAACTTTTAGCTCTCCACCCTCTGCAGTCTGAGTAGTACTTTGCAAGATAAGCTAACGGAATATTTAGGATTAGTATTGGTAGAACATATTTATGCTTATCTTTTCACAGAATACTCTTAGGAAGATGCCAAAAGTCTTCAGTTCTTGAGATGAAACAGTTTGTTTTCTTTGATTTTGTTTTAAGTAGACTATATTTTCTTGAGTTTTAGAAAACCTATACTTTATATGGATATTAAATATATTAATATTTATATTGTATTTATATATATACATATATGTATGTGTATGTGTGTGTGTGTATATATATGCATGTATATATGTATATATATATATATATATATATATATATATATATATATATATAATTTTGTTATTTGTGCTCCATTTTACCTGGGAATTTTAAAAGGTTTCTGAGTCTTACTTTCTGCAATTATACAATAAGGAATAAAGTTATAAATCAAGGCTTAGGCCCCTCATGGCATGGGAGAGAGTGTCATTTACGAAAGCACCCCATGCAAGAATGCTGTCCACTCTTTGGGAGGACCTGCTGTATCTAGGGTGCTCGTAGAAGTCAAAAATCTCTCTGATAGTCAAAAGATGGGGAAAATGAACAAGTGTCTAGTAAGTGGACTCCAATGGAAACAGCTCTCCTCTAATAGCAAAGAGGCTCAGGAATTCAACACGTATCTTTAGAGGGTGACTTTTCTATGCCATTTTCCTCACAAATCATCAGAATGTTCCAGAAAGCCCAGCACCTTGCAACAGAGTGCATGTCCCGGTGCCAGTCCCTGACCTAGGGTTCTTACCTCTGAAAATGGGCTAACGGGAATCATTTTCCGTCCTGATCCATGAATCCATAGGTCTGTCAATGAAGCTGGTAGATACAAAGTGTGGTGCAAATATTAGGTACTACTTTATTCAGCATCCTCGTGGCTTGGTTTGGTGGTGATATATATAAATGACGATTTAGAACCTCATGCTCAATGTGCAGTGTGCCATCTAGGTAACCTTGGTGAAACTGGGCCACTGAATGAAGATTACTTTCATAAGTTTAATACCCAGAGGTTACATCTATGTCCTCTGTTCTATCTCAGAGCTTTAAAATCGTTTTTGTATATGTCCACATAGTAAAAGTGGCTTTTGTTATTATTTTAGTAAGCTCTTTGGGTTACTCATCTCTGCCCCATCCTTCTCTCAAGCACACTTCCAAAATAAAACTCCATTTCCTTAAAATCTTCAGTTTTCAAGTCATAAATATTTATGAAAGGAATACATTTTTCTGAGTTACACATATTTACTTCTATGAAATTGCCTTTGATTGGAGTGAATTTTCTACAACTTCTAATAAAGTTTTTAAGCTCATCCCTTAATTATAACATGTTAGAAGGCATTGGCTGGATAACTTTTTAATTTTAAAAAGTGTGTGTGTGTGTGTGTGTGTGTGTGTGTGTGTGTGTCTGTGAGCTTAGAGCAAATTGAAGGACATTTCCTCCCTCTGAAGGCTGTTTCTGTCAAATATAAATATGGTTATTTCTAGTTTCAGTGGATAGTAAGAAAGAATGCACTTTTACTTCAAGCACTGAAGTTAATTTCCCCATTTTCTTTTGAATTTCTTGAGGTAAAGATGTCCTAGAAAAGAATGAGCTATTGCTACATGGTACCTCTTGCAAGAACCTTGAAAACATTATGCTCAGTGAAAGAAGCCAGATACAAAGGGTTGCATATTATACAAAAATCCAGAATAGTAAATCCTTACAGACAGAAAGCAGATTGGAGGTTGACAGGGGCTGGTGGGAAGGGATGGTATAGAGTGATAGCTTCATGGGGATGACATCACCCTTGGAGGCAGTGAAAACATTTTTGGACTGGACAGAGCTGATAGTTTTACAACATTTTGACTACTAAATGCCACTGAATCACACACTTTAAGATGGTTAATTTTATGGGATGTGAATTTCACCTCTATAAAAATGTAATAAAGCTGTTAAAAAAGAGTACAAGGTATCATGAAGTACCATATACAGAAAGCACATTTACAGCAAATATATAAGTTAAGACCTCTTTATTGCACATTTACTCCAACACGGAGTGAACAGGAGCCATCCAGCCTATGGCTGTCCTTGTGGAGGTGAGGCACTTGCTTGTCTGTCTGTGTCATTCTCCCCTTCTGTCTCCCACCACGTGTTGTCAGTCCCACTTCTTTAATGTCCCATCAGGCTCCATCTGTCTTTTCCCGTCACTTCCATGAACTCCACTCCCAGTCTGGGTCTTCTTGCCTCCTGGCTGTGCTGTCTGAGCATTCCGCTACTGCCCAGACTTTCCCATCTATTCTTCCTGGCAAGTCTTCCAAGTTCACAACCTTGCTCAGATCTGGGCACTTCTGGGACTGTAGACCTTCTATGGCATTCCCTCCAGAGCAGGGATGTCCTTACTCCCCAGGCTGCGTGTAGGGCCTTCTGCCGCTTTCATCCAGTGGCAGCTTACCTCCTGTCTCTTCTCCAGGGCTGCCCTCTGTCCCCACCTCCTATCTGATCAGGCCTAAGTGGCCTGTTTGCCCAAGTTGTGTGGAAGAGAGCTTTCCCCAGAGAAAGCTTTCCCCTTTCCCTCCTGTTCCCTCCTCTCGCTATCTTCACGTGCTTCTCCTACCTGGCTTTTGAGACCCCATATCTTGAAATCTAGTGACTCTCTACCCTGAGGCCTTCCATCAGCAGGATGCCATTTCTCCCTCCTCTGAATCCTTAGGGTCCTTTGCCTGTATCCTTCACCTGCCCTTTTCACGGTCTGCCTTATATTATGGTAGAGGGTTAACGCATGGCCCAGAACCACCCACCTTGTGAACTGTGGAACTAGGATGTAAATCTTGACTGTGCTTGCTTCAAAGACTGTGCTGTGAGCAAATACCAATGACCTCCTTCCTATTGATTTTGGACTTCTCCATCTTTCCCCTCCCCCTTCTTCATCTCCCCTGGCTCTTTGCCGTTGTGTATAATAGGTTCCCGTAAGTATTCCTAGAATGTACAGCACTGTGCCTCTTTACAAATAAGTTATTTTTTAAAGGGAATGTCTGATTAACTCTTGTTTAAGAGGTAAACAAACCATGAAAAAAATGCAATAGTACTTAACTTCTGTGTTCTGCATCTTTGTGTGTGTGACCTTTTAGCCCCACAAAACACAGACATTGATTGCAATCGTTATTCCCAAATCTCCTTTCTCATCATTTCCGTGGACTTTTTTTCTGATCTCATCTTCCTCTAATTGACAGTATTTACATCTGTGTCACTGATTTTGAACCTAATTATATACTATCTTATGTTATTTCTTAAATGATTTCTTCAGTTTTACACATTTCCATAATACCGGTTTTCCAATGGTGGCAGTTCCATGAATTTTGATGAATGAAAAAAAAAAGAGAAAAAATGAAAATCCTTCTTAGTATGATAATAAACAAGTGTTTTAAAAGACACTATCTGAGGGATGCCTGGGTGGCTCAGTGGGTTAAATCTCTGCCTTCAGCTTAAGTCATGATGGGGAAAGGGTGCTGGGATTGAGCCCTGCTCAGGGCTCGTTCTCAGCAGAAAGTCTGCTTCCCCGTCTCTTTCTACCCCTCCCCCTTGCTCATGCACATATGCCTGTACTCTCTCAAATAAATAAATAAAATCTTAAAAAAAAAAGATACTATTTGAGTCACTTGGAATTCTTTGCCTTTGTTTTCATACTGCCCGTCTAGCTATCTGATAAGCCAGAATTCCAGTGTCGACCCATCTGTGGATCTTTCTTTTATTATCACTATAACCAGATGCTCATCAGTTTAAAACTTATTTAGGCTGAAAAACAACTGAGTATTGCTATATTTAAAAAATTACCTTGCTGGTAGTGGGCGGTGGGGTAGGGATAACAATCATGTTTTAAGCCATAATGTTTTTGTGTCCTTGGCATTTGCTAGAAGCAAAAGCTTAGGCAAAATCAAACACTGTGAGAGAATTTTAAAGAGATAAGGAGACAAGTTTAATAAAGATTTTTTTTTTCAGATGCGGCATCCTTTTGACTTCCTCCTGTCATTAAATTCTGCATGTGTTTGGTTGAAAGGAAACTTCAAATGGCTTTATGATTTTAAAGAAATGCCAAATTATGGAAAAAGATCATATTGTTACTCTAATTTGAATTTTAAAAAGGGGTAGGGAGATGAGAGGGAGAATGGGTCTCTAGAATCTAATTAGGTTTTTAAAAAATCCAACGCTACTTAAGGCATTTCAATACCACTTGTGAGGGAGAAAAGGTAGAAATTCTGATGACAACTTTGTTTGTTTGGGAGCTGGAACGATGTCTCTTTACCTGTCCAGAGTGACAGTGTGACTGAGAACATCTAAGTGAACAACTAGAATGAAGAGCCTAATATTGACCTTTCCCTTTTTCTTCCTCTCGTCTCTCTGCAGGTTACCTATCTGGGTAAAGTGCCCACCACAGGCATGCAGTTTCTGTCAGGCTGCACAGAAAAGCCCGTCATCGAGCTCTGGAAGAAGCACACGCTAGCCCGAGAAGATGTCTTTCCAGCCAATGCCCTTCTGGAAATCCGACCATTCCAAGTGTGGCTTCATCACCTCGACCACAAAGGTGAAGCCACAGTTCACATGGATACCTTCCAGGTGGCACGCATCGCCTACTGCACCGCCGACCACAACGTGAGCCCCAACATCTTTGCCTGGGTTTATAGGGAGATCAACGACGACCTGTCCTACCAGATGGACTGCCACGCTGTAGAGTGTGAGAGCAAGCTCGAGGCCAAGAAGCTGGCCCACGCCATGATGGAGGCCTTCAAGAAGACTTTCCACAGTATGAAGAGCGATGGTCGGATCCATAGGAACAGCTCATCGGAAGAAGTTTCCCAGGAATTGGAATCTGATGATGGCTGAGTGGACTTAGGATGCTTCAGCAAGGCAGCATTGGTCAAGGAATTCAAGATGATAGATGAATAAGCAATGATTCAAATTTGGGAAGAAAAGACTGCCAAACTATTGGCCGACCAAGCTTTTTAAATTCAGAAGAGCAATTCTAAATCTAAAGAAATGTATTATTAAAATAATTACATTACATTGAAATCTGCTGCTGCTGTGACTGTGAGGAGGGTGGGCGTGCGGATGGGGAGGAAAGTTCTAGACTCTCTTCTTTCCCCACCCCCCTCATTTCCCCATGCCTCCCTGTAGGAGACCCCATGCCAGTTATCATCACTCTCAGGCAAATACACTGCGGCTATTATTTGATGGACCATTCCAATTTGCCTTATGAAATCCAACAAGAATGTTAGATGCACCTGTAGGATCCCTAGTCATGGGGAGAGGGTGTGTGTGTGGGTGGGGGGTGCAGGTGCAGGTGGGAGGCCGCAGAGCTAAAGGAACACCTCAGGCATATCCTGAGAGCCCCCTCCCTGGCATGTCTCAGATTCTCTCCTCAGTAAGCAAATCAGCACAGCCTTTATTGAGCTTTACAACTAACAAGCTGATAGTTGGCAGTTAATTCACAGTTAAAGATAATGCTTTTATTTACGTAAATATATCAAGTAGTACCCTCTTATTGTATTCACTTCATCTATTTTCTTAGAATACTTGCGACTACTAATAGCTGCTTTCCTCATCCCTCCTCATCCACCCTCTTTCTCGTTCCAACCCAGCGAATGTCCCTAAGGGATGGATTCTCAGCATACACTGCAGGACACAAAAAGGGAAGAAAAGACCCAAGCAGATGAAATAAACAAAGTAGGAGTTTTAAACAACCACCACAACCACAGAAACCTTGGGAAAAGGGAATGAGTTATCAGCAAGTGAGCAAACTCCTCGCAGGCTGTCCTTTGATCAGTTCTGATTTATGGTTACTTATTTACTTGATGGTCCTGTCTGATGAATCCTTCATGGCAAGCTTCAGATCTGATTGGGCATCACAAAGGAAGGCTTGCCTCAATCACTCAACATTATACTCAAATAGGGAATGTGCTATTTACACTTGGTTTGTCTAGAGAAACTGTGTCCCAAAGGGAAATCTGACCCCATTATCTTACAATTGGTGATATCTTAGGGGCGGAGTTGCCGGTTTATCCACTGTTTCTAATGAGAAATATCGCTAAGAGAGTCTGAGATGTCTCAGTTTCACGGATCTTTAATATCATCAACAGAGTCAACACTGAATGAAACTGAAAGTGTTGGTTCAAATGCATACATTTAAGGCTAGGAGCAGATGGCTAGTTTTCCAGGTAATGCTGCTCCTTGATTGAAGTCTGTTTTTAATCCCGGTAATGTTAGAGGCACTGGGGCACCTTACAGAAGCCTTAAATGAGAGCTCATCAAATCCAGAGAGTAATGGTGTCACCGTTTTGGTCTGTGTATCTGTGTGTTCCTGTATGCATTTGTGTGTGTGTACGTGTGCCCCCGTGTGTGGGTCCAGTGTTAAGGCATGTAGAATGAGCATGGAGTCGTATTGAGAAGAACTCGCCTCTTGGATATTGCTTGCTGCTCTACAACACATGTAAACTATTCTTTAGCATAAATGCATTCATTCTTTAATAAAAAATATGTTTGCATTAATAAAGCTGAGGACTTTCATACTTTATATGTCTTTCCTTTTTTAAGTAATGGAAACCCGAAGGACGGAATAGATCAGGTTGAGTAAAGAGGGAATTCTTCCTAAAAAACATTCCTGCTGGGTCATAAATAACCCATTCCTTGATTGTATTTAAATAAATCTTGTTGTATTTTCCAATGCTCATTTTATATTTAATTCACTGAGATGGTATCGTGTCAACCATTGAAATCATTTTTTGGTGTGATGGACTTATTTCTGAGGAGAGTCTTCCGGAACGTTTTGCAAACTATCGCAATTCATAAACTCTGTGTTCTATCTTGGAAGAACCTGTGCCAAAATCCTAGAAGGTAAACACGGAGTGATTCCCTCTGACAGCACTGGTTAAAAATGTTTCCTGCAGACCATGATTTCTCAGAACGAATCCCATTAATCTAGCAAGGCGGGAGCCGTGGAGCACGTGCGTCTTGAGCAGTGCCCTTCATGGACTCAGTAACCAACACAAAGCCTCCTGAAGTGAAAATATGAGAGCCCACTGAAGAGGGACACTCAATTAAGAATTACCGCCCGTCTTCTCCAGTTCAAATGGCATTTTCCCTCATTGACCGTTCCTCAATTTCAATTTCACTACTTTGGCCTTGAATATGCTTCTAAGAGGGAGAAAAAAAGAAAAAGAAAAAAGAAAGGAAGGACCCAGCCAGCATATATTTCAAAGCAACACCACTTTCCCCTCACAGTAAAAATTAAATCCCAAGGGCACATATGGTTATTTATTGCAGAAAGTGTTTGCTGGTATTTTTTTCAGGATACTGAGTATGACATGCTAAGTAATTGGCTCTGATAATATTGCCATGAGCTTTTGCTTGAGATGATTAGTAAGCAATTTAAAGATAAATACACAATGACATCTTTCAAATAGCTAATGAAGTCTTTGGGGACAGGCAGGATTAATTCCCTTCAGAGGGGTGAATCAGACTTGCATCTTTTTTTTTTTTTTTTAATGCTTTGTTTTCTCCCTCTTTATACTATATGTCCCATACTGGTGGTCAGAAAGCACTTTCATGTACATTAACTCATATGTTCCCCCAGAAGGTTTGGCAATTACTTTAGAGATGAAGAAACTCAGATTCAGAGAGGTCACAAAAGTTGGCTAAAGGCAGCAGAGCTAGGATGTGTTTTATGGAGACTTCGAACCCTCTGACTTCTGGTCCAGGGTTATTGCTCTGTTTAGACAAGATCCACCTCCTGGGATTTTTTTATTTCTAGTCTCCTTAAATCCTCTAGCTTATTTTATTTTAAGATTTTATTTATTTATTTGAGAAAGAGAGAGACAGAGTGAGCAAGGGGAGAGGGAGAGGGAGAGGGAGAGAATCTCAAGCAGACTCCATGCTGAGCATAGGGCCTCATGGGGGGCTCCATCTCATGGCCCTGAGATCATGACCTGAGCCGAAACCAAGAGCCTGACTCCTAACTGACTGAGCCACCCAGGTACCCCTCCTCTAGCTTATTTTAAATGAGCATTCTACACCACTATAAATAAAAAACTTATATGCTATTCATTTCCAAGTATTTTTTTGATAGCAATAGAAAAGTTTTAAAAACAAAGGTCCAAGAAGTTTTATTTGAGCACAAATAACATTATATGAGATTTTACTTAAGTATTTTATTGGCTGTGGTCAGCGGACAAAATACTTTTTCCACCCCTACAGAACCAGACGCATGGTTTATTTTGTTTTTCTCAGGACATGTTAAAACTCTGAGTCATGTCCTTCTGCTACAGGATTCTAGAGAACCCTGTAATCTCTCTTCAGCCATTCACTGCATTTTCAATTCTACCTTTATTTGTATGATTATGTAAGTATATATATGCATGTATATATATTATCTAAGTATCTATTTAAGCCTCTGGAGTGCATCATTAAGATGGGAATTTTCTACCTTTTGGTCACATTTCATCTCTAGTCGTAGATTACAGAGTTCTTGTCCTACACTTGTTTCTGTTTATTCTTGTTGCTGGAAACAAAGATGATGGGTATTAGGGGAAGTCGTTTTTATTTTTATGACAATAGGAAGCATATGAGTATAACTGATTCCCCCCCAAATTTGTACTTCAAAAAACATTTTTCCTTTGCCCTCTCTTTTGCCTTTTCCCACTTTCCCCCCATTTCTTTCTATCCTTTTCAACTTTAATATTTAACTGTTTACATGACACCATTCCAGACCATCTAATAATTTGAGCAGGAAGAGCATATGTGCTCTGAATCTTTGATCATGTTTTAGTTCACGATCCATTGATGCAAACTTTGATGATACGGTCAAACACTTCAGATTATCCTAAATCGCTCTTGTTAATATTTTTCAGCTAGATGGGACATGATGACAGTTTAATTCATCATAATTTACTATTTCTTAAGCATTCCAAGAGATGTGCAATGTATCTTCTCATCTTCTTGATATACCCTAAACTGAATTGGGGTGAAGGTGAAGTTTCCCTTAATTGCCAAATTCTGATTGATCTTCAGAAATTTTCTTTTTAGATACCAAGATTTGGCTTTTAGAGCAATTTTATGGGACACAACTTAAGAACTCTGGCTGCTGCTTTTACAGAGGTACCAGCTGATAATAGGTACCAGAAGAGAACTATGTATGATGCATAAATCCCAAGCTTAGAAAGAAAAACAACAGCATGGGTAAGAGCAAATTGTTAAGAGGAAGAAAAATCTAATCCATCTTATATTGGACATTTACAAATAAACTATGATATATATATTTTTTAAACGAACCCAAGACATAGTCTTGCACACTTGACCAAAGCTGGCATTCACAAAGAGATTTGGGGAGAATGTTTCTTTTGGAATGTCCTAGTAAGATTATTTTAGGTTTTGCTTAGGTACCCAAAATTGGTTATTTAAAAATAATCTGAATGGTTTGTGCTTAGGAGAACTATGATTTTCATTTAAAAACATTACTAAGTTCCTATTAAGTTTTCAACAGCTTAGCTTGGAAGCTACTCTAAAAAGGTACGGAGATGATCTGAAAATGGAATTACTGAAGTATTACATATTTTTAAGCCCTTCATAATACATTACCAATAATTATCAATACTTTCATGTCTATAAGGTCACTTAACAACTATTTTCTTAATAAAAAAATGTACATCACTTTATCTAAACATATGTATTAAACCAAGTTTTAGCCATTTAAAAAATTATTATGAATATTGTAAAATAAAACATGATGCTAGGTAGGACCTACTTGATTTCAAACCTGTCATGTGGTTCTCGTTGCCATCCCAGAACATTCTTTGTTCTTTGGGGGCAAAGCCTAAGAGAAACATTTAAGGAAACACCCACTTGCAAGAAAGAGCCAAGGAAGGACTCCATTCTGGGTCACCTTTTAATGTAAATTTGAGATCAACCAAAACCAAGCTTGATCACAGATGTGAACTACTGTTTCTGATTCCAGTTTTACACAGAAAATAAAATCTAATGATAAATGCTGTGTTTGTAATTGGATTATCTTCATGCTGATGATATTATGGGTATAAGAAGATTTTAATTGGGGGGCTTAGGATAGAATTAGACCTTTAATTTTAGTCTTTTGCCAAATTCTTATTGGCTTTCTCCATTTTAATTGCAACAGCTTTTCCTAGAATTTAGTACTGCACTTTTAGGAACTAGTACAGTAAAACCTCATTAATTTAGATAAAACTAATTAGGAGTTGGTGGTTTTAGGCTTGAAAAGCTCAAGTTTTATGCTTATTTTTAATAAGCAATATAAATAGGATGAATAACATTATTGGAAGTGTTTGCCTGCTTGGGAAAAACGGCCTCCACATATTACAATAACAATTTACTAGACATGGTGTAATTTCAGCACAAGTAGAGGCTGGTACAGCTGAAATTGAGGCTTTGATGTGCTGGTTTCAAGCCATTATTCTTTATTAAAGTGGGTTCTCCACTAAGCAACAGATGGTTAATGCAACTCTAGGACTTAGTGTCCTTCGAAGTAATAAAATTCCTCTTCTGCTCATCATTTATATACATCTTTACCTTCAGTTAGTATAACTCTTTGATCTTATTAGCATAACTCCCTCCAAAAACTAAATTCTTCCTGTTTCTCATAGAAATATTGCTGTTAAAATAATTGAAATTGAAATTATTTTCTGATCATCAAGCTTTAATGATTTTCTGTTTGCTACTCATTTTTTTTTTTTTTTTTTTTGCTTACATTATGAAGACTCTACATTATTGTGGATCACCTTACAAAGCTCAGTGACTCACCAAGATTATGTAACAAGTCAGTTATGACCAATTATGTTTAGTGGCCTGGTTTGTACTTAAAGTTTCACATTTTGCTTTTCAGATCCATGAATGTGTTTATGATTTGTAGTGTTCCACTACAATGTGATCATTATGTTAGCTCTGCATGGATGGGGTATGAGGCTTGCAGGGTCTCTGCGCACAGAATGGAGTTCGTGCCCTGCCCAAGAGGACATGATAGAGAGACCACGTGGGCAACTCTGGACCCAGCCCATGCTCTTCCCAAGGAAGAGGCACCTTTTTGCAATCCATCAGCCAAGAAGAATTTGCTTTTCATAATGATTGTCCCAGAAGGTAGATAATTTTTCTATCAGCATAGAAACTTCTTTCACAAATAAATAGCTTCCCAAAATAGCAGTCCTGAATTATACCCTATTTTTTTTTCTCAATGTATTTTTTTCAGACCCATGAAATAGCAAACACTGGACACTTTTCACTATTTTCACTATACCTCATGTTTCATAAACCAAAAGAAGGCATATGAGGCCTACCAGTGACCTTCTCGAAATAGCTCTTGAGATCACATTTTGAGAAGAGCCCTCTTAAGTTGCCTAACTTTTAGGTTCAGAATTGCAACAGGTGTGAGCTTTGAGTCATCAGATTCCAAGTGCTATTCTATGAGAAACTGTATCTTAAAGAATCAAAATCATTGTTTCTTTAGAGTCATTTCTCCTCCATGACTCTTGAAGGAAAAGAGTGAGGCATCCCACACATTAGGCAGTCTGAGAATGGAAGAAAGATTCATTCTGGGTGACTTGAGGGTTGCCAGAAAACCTCAGAACCTGAAGGTAAATGTGTCCCCACTCTCATTCCCAGGACAAACCTCTGAGGCAGAAGTCTTATTTATTTCTTCTGCTATTTCAGTTCAGCTGCTGACCCAAGGCTTTCCCATGGCCGGAAGTGTCAAAGAACAGCGGCTCCTGAAGAAAGGGGAAGAGTCCTGTGTCATCCACAATTTGGTTTCAGTCAGACCAGCTCTTGTGGCCTCAGATCACTTCTGGACTTGTGACATCTGTCTTTTGTATACAAAGGGCTCCTGAGAGCCCTCAAAAGCCATAGTAACAGGAAGTTCTCTGGATTATTCTTCTATTTCTGGGCAAGGGACGAGAACGACTTCTTATCTGAACACAGAACCTCCAGCCCCACCATTCTTCATGCCGAGAGCTCCAATTTTTCTAAAACTCTAATTGATTATGCCAGAGTTTTACTTAGAGTTTCCATGGCCTCTTCATTCTCTATGAGAGAAACTAATGACTGTCCTCATTCCCTCCCTCCACTCTTTAATTTTATATGTTGGTATGATAAACAAGGTCCTTCTCAAGCTGGCTCTCACCTGTTATTCCAGACTCACGTTTAAACCTTTCTCGGCGTTGCCCTGGGCAAAGAACTTAACATCTCGGGCAAAGAATTTAACATCTCAGTTTCCTCATCTGTAAAGTGAGAATAATAGGTGTCTGACTGATAGAACTGCAATGAAAAATAAATGAGTGAATATAAGTGAAGTACTTAGCACAGATCCGGGATCTCGCGAATGTTCAGTTAATGTTGCTCTTTGGGATTTTCATTTTCGCTTCTCACTCCTTTACAGGAAGCTGTTGGGTAGCCTACAATGTTCTTTGTAATTCCACAAAAGGGCTGGACTGTGAGCTTTGGAATGCCCTGCTCCTATGTCAAATCCTCCCTTCTTTGTGGATGTAGTTCCTTCTTCCAGGCTCCTACAGACTTGTGAAAAACCACTATGACCTTGACACATGGCCATTATTGCTTCTAAGTCTTCCTCACCCCTGATCTGAGAGCTTCTGGAGCAATCCTGTCCCATAGATCAATACTGCTGGCCACATGTGTAATTTAAAATTTTCTAGCAGTCAAATTAAAAAAATTTAAAGAAAGAGGAGAAAATAATTTTAATAATCTACTTTAACCAAAATATTTAAACTATTATTGCAACACATAACTACTATAAAATGCATGAGTGAGATATTTCACATTCTTCTTTTTTTTTTTTTTAAGGTTCTATTTATTTGACAGATCACAAGATCACAAGTAGGCAGAGAGTCAGGCAGAGAGAGGAGGGGGAGGCAGGCTCCCCGCTGAGCAGAGAGCCCAATGCGGGTCTCCATCCCAGGACCCTGAGATCATGACCTGAGCTGAAGGCAGAGGCTTAACCCACTGAGCCACCCAGGCACCCCGAGATATTTCACGTTCTTGCCATACAGTCTTCAATATTTGGTATGTATTTTATAGGCTACAGCATGTCGAGTGCTCAGTAGCCACTCTGACTTGTGCTACTTATGTCCCTGCAGGGTCCCAGAGGGTGGGCACTGTGGCCTGATCCTCTGTGCACCCACAGAGTCTGTCTCAGGGACAGACCCATGCGGAAATGCTTATTTAATGAATAAAGTGGGGAACCTGATTACAACTCCATCAGGTGTGTGAGTATATGAGTTTTTTAGGGCTGCTCATAACAAACTGGATGGGTTAAACAACAGTGACCTCCCAGCTTTGAAAGCTAGGAGACCAAGATTGAGGTGTTGGTAGGGTTCATTCCTCCTGAGGCTATGAGTGGAGATCAGTTCTGTGCCTTCTGATGGATTCCTGGCCATCTTTGGTATTCCTTGTCTTCTGCACCACCATCTTGCTCTCTGTTTCAATGTTCACATGACCTTCTCCTGTGTGTGTGTTTGTGTGTCTGTTTGTCTCCAAATTTCTTCCCTTTATGAGGACATACTGGATTAGGTTTTCATTTTAACTAAATTTACCTGCAATTACTCTATTTCCAAATAAGGTCACATTCTGAGATACTGTGGAGTAAGCCTTCAACATATGAGTTTGGGTAGAGGACATATTTCAGCCCAAAACCATAAGGCAGATATAACACTGAGATGTGCTTCAGAGCTCATGACTTGGCAGTTTCACTGCTGATGGTTCAACTCCAAATTCAGCACTTTTTCTGCTCTTGCCCCTGTGGGAAGCCCTCTTTGTCTGGGTTTGGTTTCTCTTGGCCAGCCAGGATTGTGGTTGGATTATCAAGGACATAGCAGACAGTTCTTTGAAGTATATTTTCATTTAAATTTGTTGAATTTCCTTGTGAAATAAAGTTAGCATGGTTCTTAAATACATACGCATTTCAAGGAGATGAAATTCCCTGAACTCAGCCCTTTTGCATCTCCCATTATTATGTCCTGTCTGGTAATCACCAGCTTCAGTTGTCTGCTGAGGGCAATGAGGCTGTGAGGAAAGGCAGCTTGAGAACTAAAAAAAAAACCAAACAAATAAATAAAGAAGTTTGAAGCAGGCAGGACAGCTCTTCCTGTATGTGACAGCATTAGACAACTCTTAGGCCAAGTTTTCCAGGCTGGGACAACCTTGGTCTAAGCCAATGCCCACAATTGCCCCATGGAGCCCTTTGTGCTTTTCATTGGGAATTGGTGTCTTCCAGGTATCTCAATATGATCCAATCCAAATCCCCACATCACAAACAGAAGAAGTCTTTGAAGGCCAGAATTTGGGATTTGCTAGTAACACAAGGATTGTGGTGCTTTTCCACATCTGCTGTTCTTGTCCTGCAGTTATGTCTCGCGTTGTCTTGCAAGCATGTGCTCTGTACCACGCTGAAGAATCAGATCCCTTTGCCTCATTGTGGAAGAACCGCATTCCCCAGCATTTCAAAAGCAGCGTCAGCGTCGCTCTGTTAAAATAAGCCCATACCAGAATTTGCCTGGCCAGCAAATCAAAGAGAATTTATTCCTAAAAATTATTTTCCAGACTGATTATTCAGTTCTTTCTTTTAAAGGTCAGACTTTGTGATATTATGATTCAAGTTGCCTTTTTATAAATTGCCTTTTTCTCCACAATGGGCTACCATCAGAGAACTCAAGACATGTTTTCTTTCTCCTTTTCTCTGAAAAACTAAATGAACCTTGCAATTCCTCTCAGCATTGTAGTTTTGTATTACAAAAGTTTCTCTTTGTTTTTAGGCAAATTCAAATGACACTATAATAAAGTCTTTTTTGGTAGTTGTTGGAGAAGATACTTAAGCACTAAGATATGGGATTTGAAGTTAATATATTCCAGCCTTTCCTTTTTAGGTTCAGAGTATCCCAGAAAAGGAACTCAGGAAAGCACGTTTGCAGGTTCTTTCTGAATATATTTCTGGAGAGATGGTTAGGTGCAAGATTAACAAGTTATCTCATTCATGCTCAACACTGTCTATTGGCTGCTCTGTGGACTCCACCAAAGACATGGCCTAAGGATGGTAAAGAGAGAAGAAGGATTTGAAGGAATGGAAATAATAGGAACTAATAATTTTGATCATATATGCGGTACAAGACCCTTCACATACATCAATTTATTTAATCTTCACAGAACCCTATGTGGTCAGAATTATTATTCTCATTATGGATGAAGAGTTGAATATGGAAAATCTTAAGGAAATTGGCTGAGTCCCATAATCCCTTAAGATGCAAAGCTAGGAAAAAAAAAAAAGAAGAAGAAGAAGCAAAGCTAGATTTGACCTCAAGACCTGCTCATCTCAAAGCTTAGGATTTACCTACATGCTCCAAGGACATTCCTGAGTCACTCCATCCCTGCAACAGCCCAATACTCTGACTTTTGGGACTCCCAAGCTGGATCCCCAAATTTTCCAGTGGATCAGATTACCTCATTCTCAGGTCCAGCTCAGTTTTGAAAACCTAGTGCCTCTGGGAGCTGTGGTTGGGCCAGCCTCTAGTGACTTTTCAGAGCCTTGCTTTCAATGCTTGTGCTCTCAGTGAGCCCTGGGTATGGTTCTTCCCCAGAGAGGTTCATTTTCATGAAACTAAAGTGCTTAACTTCCCCTGGATGATTTTGGTGGCTCTTTTTGATCACTGCTTTGGTTTCTAAATGTATTTCCCTGGTCCAGAAAAAAATAAACTTCAGTCCTCCTTTCCTTCCATGCACATCCGAAATCTGAAACTTGAGCCTGAATCATGTGAGATTTAAATGAGATAAAAATAGAAATGAACATTTATTGTTTACCATGTATCTGGATTTAAGATTTTTACTGTCATTTTTTAATTGTATGTTTCACAAAATGCCTATGCAGAGGGAAATATTATTATTCTTATTTTAAAGTTGATGGAGGTTAAGTTTAGAGAGGTATTTGCTAAATGTCACCATCCTGGAGAGGCAGTCTGACTCCTGAGTCTGCATGTCTTATCCAGCCTTTCAGGTGGTAGAGGCTCTTGACCCAGTGCCTGGCACAGGGCATACCCATTCCAGATAAGTCACAGAGATGGTCTTGTCACCTGGCTCTCTCTTAAACCACTCCTATCAGGCCAGCACCTGTCTTCTTAGTAAAATAAATATATCTTGGAGCCCACTTCAAAGCTTTATTCTACAGGAACAGAAGATTGAGAAGAAAGATCTAGCAGTGTCTTGGGCATCTTTTGCTTATTTTAATACCACATTGAAATTTTTTTCAGATGAAAATATTGAGATTTAGATTAAATGATTTCTCCCACTTTCCACAAAGCTAGATGGAGACTCAAGATGCCCCGCTTATTCTTAGTATGTAGGGTATCATCTATAACATGGCAGAGGTGATCTCTAAATAATTGACCTTAATACGTTTCTAATGTACACCATCATTTTTATTCTTTCTTAAAAAAGTGTTCCATTTCTCATATGGGAAATTCGATAGTGGAAATGCAGAATCCATTGTGAACCAAGGACTGTAGTGTCTAGTGTGACTATCCAAATAAGTAGAATACACAAAAAGAAAAAGTATGGAAATTGTACTGAGCATAGTTGGATCTTAACAATGGGGTCTTTGTTTCCCAGATTCTTTTATGATTACAAATGTGTCATTTCGTGCACTCCCATTTAATCAAACATACCACTTACTCCAATGAACCTTGAATGGTATAACATTAATTTTCATGACTTTACTAAAAATGGAGGCCATTGTATCATAATTATTGTTCAGTTTTTAACACCCTATAATTTTCAAGAACTATTATGTCTATCTGCCATCAGCATTTTTATACAAATAAGTCTGAGAATACACTGCTGTTCTTAAGTATTATCTCTTCATTACTTTATATCTGATTTCCCAATTTTAAAAGAGGATGTTGATATTCACAACCAGATTGTTATTTCCAGGGGAGATATCACAGCTTGGGCTTTATTTAGCGGCATTCCCCCTGTAACTTCAATTCGTGATCTAAGAAAACATGTTTATAATAGAGAAGAAAGGAAGTAGTCATCTCGATATATCATCGTGTCAAGAGCAACTTTCTCATGTTGATGTAATTAGGGAGTTATTGTTCCTTCCAAGATTTTCTTCATGTAAGCTAATGAACATGTTATCTTTCTCTCTCTCTCTCTCTCTCTCTCTCTCTATATATATATATATATATATATATATGACTCACTTAAGAATTACTTCTGTTGCTCTTTAACTCTTTAATTTTTGGAAAGAGAAATATAAATGCAATGTTGTTTTCTCTGGTGAAAATTCTTCCTAAAAGACACAATAAGGTCTGAGATGCTCCTGAACAGCAGGTAATACACAAAGCCATTTCTACTGGAAAATATGGCATCTGGAAAAAAAAATTGTGGAAATGCATGTTAGTATGATTGTGTTATTCTAGGTTAATGATTATGGTAACTGCATCATCAAAGTAGTTTTGTAGTATAAAATGCAAGAGCATTTGGAAAGAACCATCACGGATAGCCTTTGGTGAAAATTCCTGGTAACTGCTCCATGAATTTCAAAGTAAGAGATTGAACCAAGACCACTGTAGCTATTTCTGTGTGCTAGATAAAGTGCAGGAAGAGGGGCAGAGAGAGGCTTGAGCATCAGTATAACCGAGAAAACTGTTTCTTAGAGTTATCTTTAAATAAACCCATGATAAGCTGACTCAGAGTCCTGTTGTGCTCTATACCTCAGTGTGCTGGTCACCTAGTTTCAGTGGCCTTTGCATATATTGTTCCCTCTGCCTAGAGCAGTACCAACTCTCTATCCTCGGTCCTCCAGTCCTAAACTCGTTCCCTGTGACATAGATAGTACTTCTTTACCTTTAAAGGAGTGACCGGAAGTCCTGCACTGCATGCTATTTGCATGGCACTGTATGTATTTTCCTCCAACCACTTGTCCTAGTTGTACTTGTGCTTTCCTTGGTGTGACTCTGTGAGTAATGGCAGTCTATTCTCCCCAAATCGTAAGTTCTGTAAGTGCTTATCACAATGCCTGTCACTTAAATGGGACCCATAAATAGTTTCTGAATGAATTAATGACTTGGCTTTAGAGTAGTGAGGACTGTGGTCTTGGACCACCTCCTGAGGTTCACCACTCATTTCACTAGGCATCAGTGGCTTGGCTGGGGGGCAGCATCTTTGCTGGCTCCTTTGGACCATAGTTGGTGATTGTAGAGCAGTGGTTTCTCTGTTTGAAACTATCTGGGTTGTGTGGGGATCAAAGGCTGGTGGATTAGAAGAACTGATTCCTTAATCAACAGAGTCAGAATGACTTCAAAGGGATTTCTTCATGGGAAGGACTGGGCAGGAGTACAGAGGAGGGTTAAAGCCTGGATGTAGGAAACATTAAATCTTCTGTTCTGACTTTTGAAGCTCTGTTTCTACCACATTGCAAATGTTTCCAGTTTAGTTATAGGCATGAGCCCAGAGAGAACGGTAATGACTAGAATCATAAGTTGTGAGAAATGTAAGAGGTCTTGGAAGATGATTTGAAACTTTTTCCCCCCAGATGGAGACCTAGAGAAGTCCAAGGACATTACCCCCTGGGCGAGTGACAAGGTTAGGTCTGGGAATCCAGCATTCTTTCCACAGTCTAGACTCCTGTTTCTTATATTGGTTAGTCTGCTGTGTCAATGCCTGTGGACCCTCACTGATGTGTCCTGCCATCTAGATGAAGGGTGATCTGGGTAAGCCATTTAATCCTTTGGGACCTCAGGATTTGATTTCTCACAGATAAAGCAATAAGCCATCCTCTAGAATGTCTAAAGTGCCTAGAATTGCAGATCATTTGTTATTCTACACCAACCCTCTGCTCTTCCCAAACTGTGGGGCTCCCTGGACATCATTTCTAAACCTAAGCCATGTACTTCACAGTGTGACATGGACGTTCAACATTAATACTAAGTTGCATATGTGTATCGCTAACAGTATGCTAGATACAGTTCTGTGTCTGTGTAGTAACTAATTTACTCTTCACTGTGATCTTAGGGGAAACACTATTACTTATTTACTTCTGCTTAGGGATGGGGAGAGTGGTGCCCAGGAAATTTATATGTCAGATCCAAAGTATCACAGGTCCTAAGTGGCAGGGCTAGGATTTGAACCCAGGTAGTCTGGTTCCAGAGTTTGTGCTGACTTAGTGTAGGAACAACTGTCCATACAAAGTGAAATTCATTTTTCATATTTATTTACATATTATTCTTTTTCCAAAAAGTTTCAAAGTGTCTATATCGCATACAAAATATGTATCTTTATCACATAAAAATATGTGAATAAATAAGGGAAAGGAAAATGGATGTGTAAGTTAATACCAAAAATCTTTTGAACACTTTATTAAATGTATGCTTAATATTTGGATCGAGTGTGCTAGTGGTAAATGCAAAAAAAAAAAAAAAATCACTTGGAAACCTCCATCCATCTGAGATACTGTTTAGAGAAACTATTTTTAAGAAACTTCATTGAGTTGTAGGAGTTTCTCATGTATTTTGGAGACTAACCCCTTTTTAGATATATGGTTTGCACATTTTTTTCCCATCCTGTAGGTTGCCTTTTCACACTGTTGATTGCTCGTTTGCTGTACACGTACTTATTTATTTTTGTTTTTGTTGCCTGTGCTTTGAGTTTTGTATCCATGAAATCATTGCCAAGACCAATATTATGAAGCTCTTCCTCTATGTTTTCTTCTAGGAGTTTTACATTTTTGGTTCTTCCATTTAAGTCTTTAATCTGCTTGGAGTTGTTTTTGTGTAGGGTGTAAGGGTTTAATTTCATCCTTTTGTATGTGGATATAGAATTTAGCCAACACCATTTGTTGAAGAGACTACCCTTTCCTCATTCTGTATTCTGGGCACATTTGTTGAAGACTATTTCCTCTCCTAATCCACTCTCCAGCCACTGATATATTGTATCCTTCTAGTTCCTTTGCCCTCTGGGCACCATCTGGTTTCAGCTGTTGGGCAACATTGGCCAGAGATTGGAGGACCAGAGAGGGAGAGGTCAGTGCATTAATAGCCTCCAATTTTTCCCTGCAGTGTCATCCTGAGCCAAAATAATAAGAAATAATAAGAAAAAATTATAAGAAAATAGTAAGAAATTATAAAAAAATAAGAAAATAATAATAAAAAATTCCCCATGTTTTTAAGCACTTTTTTTTTTTTTTTTTTTTTTTGGGTACATAAACCTTCCTTGTATTAGACATCGTTTTTGGGATAGGTTACATAACAGGTAAAGATCTATTTTAATTTTTTCTGTATGACTACTATTTGACCTGTCATTTTAAATCCAGGTCTTTCCTACTGATTTAAAATGCTATCAGGTGGGGGTGCCCTGGGTGGTATAGTTGGTTAAGCGTCTGCCATCGACTCAGGTCATGATCCTGGTGATTCTGGAATTGGGTCCCAGGATTGAATCCTGAGTAGGGCTCCCTGATCAGTGGGGAGTCTGCTTCTCTTTCTCACTCTTTTGTGTGAGCTTTTGCTATCTCTCTCTCAAATAAATATACAAAATCTTTCAAAAAAATAAAATAAAATGCTATTAGATATACAATATATCAGCTTGTTTGATTTCTTTTGTTGTTGTATTTTTGTATATTTTTTGTGATGAGGTTTTTTGCAATGAGATTTTTCTTCTCTTGGCTGCCTTTTAAATGTAATATTATCTAGTATGCTTAATTCTCTATTTTGTGACATATAATTCATCTATTCCTTATTTTGAATAATAATGAATTTGTCAATATTTATTTCTTCCTCCTCTCGTTCCCCTTCACCACCAATTTTAATTGAATATATTATTTTTTTCATTTGCCTTCATACCTTTAAATCTCTACTTTTATTTCTATTACTTGATTTATTGGTTTTAAATACTCTTTTTTGACCATAAGCTGTAAAACAATTGGAAAGCAGTGTATTCATATAATCTTCACTCCCTTCTCTCCAACTTCCTTTCTTGGCTTTTGTGTAATTATTTCAATTCTGTATTGTTGAGGCTTATTATTCATGAAGATTGTTCTAGACCCGTAATTTGTCTTTGGCAAAGTCCTCTTGTTTGGTCTATTTAAAGTTCACCTTGAATCCTTTTCCCTTCAAATCATTTTTTGCCTTTTTTTTTTAATCAAGGAAAAAAATTAAAGAACTAATGAGAATTTTACTCTCTGAGTTCTTACATGTGCAGAATTTGTGTTACTTTAACTCTTGAAGGGCAGAATGTCTTGTTATAAAAACTTGTGTTTAATGCTTTCATGCCTTGAGGATTTTGCAGAGTACTCAACTGCCTTCTTATACTGATTATCTTCTAGACATGATGTGGAGTAGTAAGATGCTGCATGGCCAACCAGATTTCCTCTCTTATGGCGATTTTATATTTTCTTGGCTGCCTAAATGTTTATTTATTGCAAAGATAAGTAATTTGTCCTCAATACTCTTAGAGTCAATGTTGGCTTTCTATTTCAGTATTTACTTGGGAAGATCATATGCCTTCAATCTGTAGAGATGTATTTTCTTTGACTTGGGGAAAATTTTCTTTAAATATATCTTAACATTGTTTTTCTCTTTTATCATAATGATTTTCCTTGGGGGCCTCAATTAAACTTTTTAAACTTAGTATCCATTTTAATTTTGTTTGCTTTTTTCTCCCCTCAGTTTTGTGTTCTCCATGTTTTATTGTATTTTTCTTAACGTTGCTCTAGAAAGGACTTCTTTCTAGGCTTAGTCTTATTCTTTTGCCTCTTTTTCTTGAGTTTTGAATTTTTTTTTTTGTCTTTCTATATTTTCCATAACTTTTTAATCACAGCTTTGAGATCTTGTTTTATAGAGGTCACAGCTTAAGTTTTTCATTTTTTTTTTTTTTTAAGTTCATAGCAATGTGTTTGGTTATAATTTTGATCTGCTGCTTGGCAACATAATTCTGATAAGTCTATATTCATCTGCTATTTTTTTCTGTTCTTTTTTGTTTTAGTCAGCTCAAGCTGCCATAACAAAATTTGTTAGACTTGGGAGGCTTAAACAAGAGAAATTGATTTTCTCATAGTTCTGGAGGTTGGAAGTCTGAGATCAGGGTGTTGGCATGGTGAGGTTCTGGTGAAAGCTCTCTTCATGGCTTACAGATAGCCATCTTCTCACTGTGTCCTCACATTGGAGAGAATGAGAGGGAGAGAATGCTTGGGTATCTTTTCTTATAAAGGCACTAATCCCACCATGAGGGCTCCACCATCATGACCTCATCTAACCCTAATTACCTTCCAAAGGTCCCATCTTCAAATACTATCACACTGGGGACAAAGGTCTCAACATATGACTTTAGGGTGGGGGGGCACATTTAGTCCATAACACTTTCTTTCTTTTCTTCTGTAATATCTTTGTAAATATACTGTACTTGTTCACTTTTTCACTTTATGGAGAGTATAATGTGTCACAGTGTTCCTCATAGTGTGGTTTGTAAAATCTTGGTCAAATCTGAAAATTTTTAAGGTGGTCTGTGTTAGGTCCCCCAATAATGGGTCGGTGATTAAAGGAGTGAGACTGATACAAAGCGAAAGTCAAGCAAAGCTTTATTTCACGCCAAGCATCAAGAATCAAACTGACCGGCCAGAGCCGCGCTTCTTACAGAGAGGGTGACCCTTCTCTGTTTCACAGACTAGCTTTTAAGGGGAAAGGCCATGTGGTTAGGCCTGGCCAAGCACAGGTGGCCAATGAAATTGTAACACACAGAGAAAGCTGCACAGTCATGCTAGGTGACCAATTGAATTACAATTTACCCTAATAGATATTTGAATTAGCCTATCACCTTGGTCAGAATTGGCACCCAAAAGGCTCCCAAAGGGCAGGGCCTTGGTAACTAGGGAGACAGTATGCAACCCCCTACTGATCGGATGTCTCCACCTGGCCTGACCCACCCTTGTATTTGGGCTTTGTTACTTGGGACTGGTTATCGGAACTTGTTTTTGAGTAAGTCCCCTGGAGGAAGGGGGGCAGGGACAGTTTAAGGGTTAAACAACAAGGTTATTGTTCAACCAGGATGGAAGTGTTCTGGCTAAAATAGGTCCTACAGTCTGCAGGGTCAAAACTATTTTGATCACAACACTGAAATCTTACTTGCTCTTTCATTGTTTTGACATTTTGACATTTTTTTGACATTTTTACCAAAAGCAGTGGTGGTTGAAATTGCTCATGCCTGAGCATGAATCAAGGCAGTAACACCGAAACGTACTGGTGGATCATTGTAGTGTTCACAGCCGGAAGATCACAGTTTAAGAAAATTCCCAGTTTCTGTTTGCTATGACAATGTTATGAATAAAACAGAAATAATTGTTAATTTAATGAAACTGTGTCCCTTCAATACGTGGCTTTATAATATTCTGCAGAATGAACTGGAATTACACACAGAGCCCTTCTGCTAAGTACAACTGTATGATGAGTTCCTTGCTCCTGGAACACCATCTTCACATGAAAGGATAAATGACAGAAAACACAAGCTTATTCAGAATCGAGTGTTTGGCAGATATTTTCTCAAAAATGAATCAAGTGAGCTGTCACATCAAGGAAGATGAGTGGCAATATTTGTTGCCAATGGAAAATATCAAACTTTTGAGCAAAATTTAGAATTTTAGAAAAATTTTGCTTGCCATTCTGAGCTTAACATCTTTCCAACACTTACGACTTTTCTGATGAGTTCAGTAGTGATGTTAACAGTACGATTTCTCAATATTACACAATAAAATGTGTCAACATTTAAAAGATCTGCATTACTCAGTGAACCAAATGACTAATGTGTGATGTTGCAAAATTATGCATGGGAAAAAGAGTCATTCAAAATGCGAGTTAGATTAATGGATTTTAATGTAATCAAGTAAGAAAATTTCATTGTTTCTATAAATGTCCTTTAAGAAACTACAACATTTCAAAGTTTTTAATATTAAAGAAGAATATCTATAATTATTTGAAAAGGCATATAATAAAATTCTGCTCCTTTTCCAACTACATATTGTGTAAGTCCAGATTGTCTGCATATATACTAACTAAAACTACATATCTCAACAGATAAAATGCAAAAGTAGATATTAGAATCCAGTTTTTTTAATTAAGCCAGACATTAAAAGATTTAAAAAATGTAAGAGAATGACATTCTTCTCACTGATTATTACTCTTATTTTTTTGTTTGGAAAATATATTTCATTAAAAACTTCTTATTCATGTTAAAATTCAATGGGTTTGTTATGGTTAATTTTAAATTAATTCTAATGTTAAAAAAATCTCTTCATTTTTATTGCTAAAATGGTAAATATAATAGATAAATAGCCCACAAAAACAGAGCTTCTGGGGATCCTCAATAAATTTCAAAGTGTGTTAAGGTCCTGAGAACAAAAATTTGGAGATCTGTTGGTTTAGTGGTTAAGAGCATGAAATCTGGGACCAGATGGCCTGGGTCTAAATGCTGACTACCTCTGTGTAGTTCCATGACCTTGGGCAATTTATTAACCCCACTAGATTATTTAATCTCCCTGTGCTTCAGCTTTTTCATCTGTCAAATGAGGATAATAGGAGAAGCCAACTTACAGGTTTGTTATGAGGATTAAACATATGTATATTTATGTTGCCTGGCACATAGTATGAGCTATATGTGTTAATATGAGATTCATAGTAGTAATGATCATATCATCATTACTCAGATTTGACTGACACTATTAACTTTTTGGAGGGATTCAAGGGGTAGAATTTAGTAATTCACCACTTACATAAAACACACAGTGCTCATCTCAACAAGTGTACTCTTCAGTACCCATCACCCATTTATCCCATTCCCCCACCCACCTCCTCTCCAGCAAACCTCGTCTGTTCTCTTAACTATACAGTCTCTTATGATTTGCCCCCTCTCTTTCCTTATCTTATTTTTGCTTCCCTTCCCTTATGTTCATCTGTTTTGTTAAATTACAAATGTGAGTGAAATAATATGCTATTTGTCTTTCTCTAACTTATTTTGCTTAGCATAATACAGTCCAGTTCCTTTCATGTTGTTGCAAATGACAAGATTTCATTCTTTTGATGGCTGAGTAATATTCCACTATATATCTGTCATATCTTATTTATCCATTCATCACTCAATGGACAATTGGGCTCATTCCATAACTTGGCTATTGTTAATAATGCTGCTATAACCATTGGGGTGCATATGCCCCTTTGAATCAGCACTTTTTTTTATCCTTTGGATATACCCAGTAGTGCAATTACTGTGTTGCAGGGTAGTTTTGTATTTAACTTTTTAAGGAAACTCCATACTGTTTTCCAGAGTGGCTGCACCAGTTTGCATTCCCGCCAACAGTGTAAGAGGGTTCCCCTTTCTCCACATCTTTGCCAATATCTGTTGTTTCCTGAGTTGTTAATTTTAACCATTCTGACAGGTATAAGGTGGCATCTCATTGTGATTCTGATTTGTATTTTCCTGATGGTGAATGATGTTGAGCATTTTTTCATGTGTCTGTTGGGCATTTGTATATCTTCTTTGGAAAAATGTCCGTTCCTGTCTACTGACCATTTTTTAACTGAATTGTTTGTTTTTTGGGTGTCAATTTTGATGAGTTCTTTAAAGATTCTGGATACCAGACCTTTATCCAATGTCATTTGCAAATATCTTCTCCCACTCCCAAGGCTGCCTTTTAGTTCTGTTGACTGTTTCCTTCACTGTGCAGAAGATTTTTAATTTGATGAAGTCCCAATAGTTCATTTTTTTCTTTTATTTCCCTTGCTTCTTGAGACAGCTAGTAAGAAGTTGCTGTGGCCGAGGTCAAAGAGGTTGCTACCTGTATTCTCCTCTATGCTTTTGATGGTTTCCTGTCTTACATTTAGGTTTCATTCATTTTGAGTTTATTTTTGTGTATGGTATAAGAAGGTGTTCCAGTTTCATTCTTCTGCAAGTCACTGTCCAGTTTTCCCAGTACCATTTGTTGAAGAGACTGTCTTTTTACCATTGGATATTCTTCTCTGCTTTGTCAAAGATTCATTGACTATATAATTGTGGGTCCATTCCTGGGTTCTTTATTCTGTTCCATTGATCTATGTGTCTGTTTTTGTGCTAGTACACACACTGTCTTGATGATTACAGTTTTGTAATACAGCTTGAAGCCTGGGGTTGTGGTGCTTCCCACTTTGCGTTTCTTTTTCAACATTCCTTTGGCCATCCAGGTGTTTTCTGATTCCATACAAATTTTAGGATTGTTTGTTCTGGCACTGTGAAAAATGCTGGTGTTATTTTGACCAGGATTGCAATGAATGTATAGAGTGCTTTGGATGGTATAGAAATTTTAACAATATTGGTTCTTTTAGTCCGTGAGCATAGAGTGTTTTTCCATTTCCTTGTGTCTTTTTAAATTTCTTTTATAAGTGTTCTGTAGTTTACAGCATACAGATCTTTTAACTCTTTGGTTAGATTTATTCCTGGTTATGGTTTTAAATGCAATTGTGAATGGGATTCTTTGATTTCTCTTTCTGTGCTTCATTATTGGTGTATAGAAATGCAATAGATTTCATACATTGATTTTATATTCTGCAAAATTGGTGAATTCATGAATGAGCTCTAGGAATTTTTTGGTGGAGTCTTTTGGGTTTTCTACATGGAGTATCACATGGAGTCATTTGTGAAGAATAAAAGTTTCACTTCTTCCTTACCAATTTGGATGCCTTTTATTTCTTTTTGTTTTCTGATTGCTGAGGCTAAGACTTCCAATACTATGTTGAACAAAAGTGGTGAGAGACATTTCTGTCATTTTCTTGACCTTAGGGGAAAAGCTCTCAATTTTTCCATGTTGAGAATGATATTTGCTCTGGTTCTTTTGTATATGGCCTTTATTATGTTCAGATATGTTCCTTCTATCCTTACTTTCTTGAGGGTTTTATCAAGAAAAAATGCAATATTTTATCAAATGTTTTTCTGCATCTGTTAAGAGGATCATGTGTTTGTTATCATTTCTTTTATTAATGTGATGTATCACATTGATTGTTACACAGATATTGAACCACCCCTGAAGCCCCGGAACAAATCGCACTTGATCATGGTGAATAATCCTTTTACTGTACTGTTGGATTAGATTAGTTAGTATCTTGTTGAGAATTTTTGCATCCATGTTCAATAGGGATATTGGTCTATGATTCTCCTTTTTGGAGGGATCTTTGCCTGGTTTTGGAATCAAGGTAATGCTGATTGGAAGAGTTTAGAAGTAGAATGAGTCTGGAAGTTTTCCTTCCATTTCTATTTTTTTAATGGTTTCAGAAGAATAGGTGTTAATTCTTCCCTAAGTACTTGGCAGAATTCCCCTGGGAAGCCATTAGGCTCTGGATTCCTGTTTGTTAAAAGATTATTGATTACTGATTCAATTGCTTTGCTGGTTAAGGGTCTGCTCAAGTTTTCTATTTCTTCCTATTTTAGTTTTGGTAGTTTATATGTTTCTGGGAATTTATCCATTTCTTTCAGATTGCCCAATTTGTTGACATATAATTGCTCATAAAATTTTCTTATAATTTTTTATATTCCTGTGGTATTGGTTGTGATCTCTCCTCTTTCATTCATGATTTTATTTATTTGGGTCCTTTTTCTTCTCTTTTTGATAATTCTGGCTTTGGGTTTATCAATTTTTAAAATTCTTTCAAAGAACCAGCTCCTAGTTTTGTTGATCTGTTCTGCTGCTTTTTGATTCTGTATCATTGATTTCTGCTCTGATCCTAATTATTTACCTTCTTCTGCTGGTTTTAGGATTACCTTGCTGTTCTTTTCCCAGCTCCCTTAGGCATATAGCCTGTATTGCTATGCATTTCCCACTTATGACCACGTTTGCTGTGTCCCAAAAATTTTGTAATGTCATGTTTTCATTTTCATTTGCTTTCATCTATTTTTTTATTTCTTCTTTAATTTCCTGGTTAACCCATTCATTCTTTAATAGGATGTTCTTTAACCTCCATGTATTTCCGAACTTTCTTGTGGTTGTCCTTAAGTTTCATTGTGTTGTGATCTGAAAGTAAGCATGGTATTATAATATAATGATTGAGGTCTGATTTGTGAACCAGTAAGTAATCTATTCTTGAGTATGTCCCATGTGCACTCAAAAAGAATGTGTACTGTGCTGCTTTAGCATGAAATGCTTTGAATATATCTATTAAGTACATCTGGTCCAGTGTCATTCAAAGCCATTGTTTCCTTATTGATCTTCTGCTTATATGATCTGTCCTTTGTTGGGAGTGAGGTGTTAAAATTCCCTACCATTATTGTATTATTATCAATAAGTTCCTTTAAGTTTGCTATTAATTAATTTACATATCTGGCTGTTTCCAAGTTGGGGGTCATAAATATTTGTAATTGTTAGGTCTTGTTTGATAGAACACTTTATTATGATATAAAGCCCTTCTTCAATGCCTATTACAGTCTTTCATTTAAAATCTAATTTGTCTGATGTAAATGTGGCTACTCCAGCTTTCTTTTGGTGTCCATTAACATGATAGATGCTTATCCATCCCCTCACTTTCAATCTGGAGGTGTCTTTAGGTCTAAAGTGAGTGTCTTATAAGCAGCATTCAATGGGTATTGTTTTTTTTAACTACTCTGATCCGCTATGTGTTTTGATTGGAACACTTAATCCACTTACATGCAGAGTAATTATTAAAAAACATGAATTTAATGTCATTGTATTACCTGTAAAGTCGCTGTTCCTATAGATTGTTCCTTTCTAGTCTTTTTTGCTTTTGGTCTCTCTTTCTCACTCAAATAGTCCCCTTTACTATTTCTTGCAGAGCTGGTTTAGTGTCCATGAACTCTTTCAGTTTTTGCTTGTCTTGGAAACTCTTGATCTCTCCTATTCTGAATGACAACCTTGCTGGATACAGTATTCTTGGCTGCTTATTTTACACAATCAGCATGCTGAATACATCATGCCACTCTCTTCTGGCCTGCCATGTTTCTGTGGACAAATCTGTTGCTAACCTTGTAACAAATCTGTGTCTACCCTTGTAGGTTAAGGACTTTTGTCCCTAGGGGTTCTTAGATTTCTTTCTTTATCTTTGTATTTTTCAAGTTTCTCTATAATATGTCATGGTATTGACCTGTTTTTGCTGATTTTGAAGGGATTTTTCTGTTCCTCTTGGACTTTAATGCCTGTTTCCTTTCCCAAATTAGGGAAGTTCTCATCTATAATTTGTTCAAATAGCTCCTGCCCACTTTTCCCACTCTATTTCTTCTAGGACTCCTATGAAATGGGTATTATTGCACTCCATGGAATTGCTGAATTCCCTAAGTCTATTCATGATCTAATAGTTTTCTTTCCCTCTTCTTTTCAGCTTAATTATTTTCCATAATTTTCTCTTCTATATAATCTATTCATTCCTCTGCTTCTTCTATTAAGAAGGGGTCAGACACTGTCTCTTTCTTCCACTTACTTTTGAGCTAGAGGCCTTGGGATTATTTGCCTTCCCAGTTGATTTTTCATTCCCATCTACTCTCCCTGTTTCTCAAAACTTTATGCCATGAGCTTCAAGGAAGCTCCAGAGCTACCCTGTGCTTCAAGCTTTGCTGAGTTTTGGGTTTGTCACTTGCTTTGAAGAACTGTGCTGTTGTGGCTCTTCTGCCTTGAGGGTCTTCACCCAGCCATGCCTCTTGCTTCTTTTTGATCTTCACTGAGTCTGGCAACACTTCTACTTATAGTATGTTTCAGAATTGCCAATTTTATCAAGTTTCTTCAGTGATGGATCTTGAATATCACCTTGACACTTTCATTTTTTCTTGCCACTCTTGGAACATTTTCAAAAAGAAAATATTAGATTAAAAAAAAGAAAATATTAGATAAATAATGAACAATTTTTTACTAGACATCTGCCTCAATATTAGCAAACTCTGTGTTAACACAACTCATAGAATACATTATTTTTGAATTTTGAATATGTGTTTAAGTTGTTGAAAGGACAGAAATCTTTGGATAAGAATAATATGAGGATTTTTTCTTATTTTTAAATGCTGTCTGTGACTTTATACTGTTCTCTCACTGAACTAAGAATAATGTATGACCTATGGTGGTTTCAGTTCTTGTCATTGTCTTGTAGTTCCAGCCACATGTATCCCATGGAAACAACAAAGCAAAGCAAATATTTTATTCCAAAAAAACTCATTTTTGAAGCTTCTTTTGGTCCTTACTTCAAGGTTACCAAGTGTGAGTTCCACATTTTATGTCTCCTTTTCTTTCCCAGAAATCACATCTCTTCAGCCATATCTCTCCTAGCAAGATATGTATGAAGGATGGAAAAAAAAATGATTTGGAAACATTTAAAAGGGAAAAAAAATGAGATGATTTTGAGAATGATATTTAATCAAAATATTTTTGCTTGATTATACACCTTTGCTTTTTTCTGGTATGTCAGACTTAGCAAACATGGTTTTATTCTGAATACTACCTGTTATTAAATGATTTTTCACCAAATTAAAAAAAAAAAAACAGAATATGTAATGGATTCCAGGTTCAGTGTAGCTTCAAGAAACAGGAGATACCCTGGTGAATAATGAAATCGTAGAAAAACTTCAAAGCAAACCCACAGGAAAAAATGCTCAGCTTCACATCTTGAGCTCTCTTGGTTATTTTTCTAACCATGAAAGAAGTCAGGCTTACTCAACCAGAGAAACAGGTGAAAAATGAATAGTTAACATAGCAGAACACTTTCCACTGTTATACTATTTTTTTATTAAAAAAAATTTTTTTTTTTTTTACCTTACCTTCAACTAGAGCTAGGACATGGTTAATGTCTATTTTTCTATACTGGATGCAGAATGGATAGGCTGAGCTTCAGTCATATTGCTTAATCACTGTTGTCTTCATGTGGCAGTGATGCAGTGTGGTGAGGTTGGGGGTTCTGCAAACTTGAGGTAGGTAAGTGCCAGGCAAAGTTGGTAGGCTTCTATGGACAGTTTTGTTCATGTTTTTTCACTTCTCCCTCTTTTTTTTTTTTCTTTCGTGTTTCTCACTCCTGATCATTGGTGGGAGCTCAGGAGAGGTCAACTATATTGAGTCTGGACTTAATTTTTAAATTGAAATGATGTCAATTAGGCACAAATATTAGTCTGACGACAAATAATATTGTTATAGGGGATAAAACAAATAATAGTGTCAACACTTAGGAAAGCTGAAAAAGAATTTTCTGCTAGAGAAAACTCGATTGATTGAAAGAATGAGATGTTGGCAGGAATCTGCTGGATCATTTCTTTGTAAGAGTTTACCCATAGATAGAACATTATCTGGTCCTGTTTTGAAGTGACTTGTCACATTCTTTCTCTGATGAGATACTGGAGATTTCTGAATTTCCAAAAAGTGAAATGAGGGAATTTAACCCCTACCTTTAGAATCAATGTCTGTTAATCACATTTTTAGAGACTTAACCACTGCATATTTTTAGAATCCTGTGCTGCCATGAGGTAACTATGGAAAGAAAAAACAAAAACAAAAACAAAAACAAAACAACAAAAATAAGAACAAAAATGAAACAACACAAACAAACAAAAAACACCTCCAAAGGTAGAAATGAAAGAAGAGAGAGTGATGTTAAGTGACATTAGGTGGAGGGAGAAACTGAGTTACGGGAAACTCAATGAGAACTAGACGGTCTACAACTTCCAAAATCCCTGGCCAGGAAAAAAGATGATGGTTCCATCAACTTACATGAATGTGAGTCTTGGGACCCCACATGCTTGGGTTCAAATCCCAATTTCACTACACATTTATCAGATTTTTGATATGTGAGACCTATCTATACTGCCTTCACAGTTTTCTTCAAATATAAAACTACTCTAAAATTTAAAAAAGATTTTTAATTGTGGTACCCCTTGTTCAAAAATCAGGGCAGTTTTGGCAGGATGGTTGAAAAAGAACCTGTCTAAGGGAGGCAGGAAAACAAAGAGATGGTAGAAAATGGACCCAGCATAAGCCAAGACATCATGCCCTTGGGGCATGCTCCATTCTCCCAGTGGACTTTATTTACAAAAATTCAAAAATAGAATTATTAACAATTTCAAGATGGTGCTTGCAGAGTATAAATCCCAAGCACAAGATCCCCTTTTGCACATGGGTCTTGTGCAACAGCACTGGCCACATGTCCATGATATTGAGCCTGCTCCAGGTATGTCTCCCTAGCACTTTCATTATCTTCCCAAAGAAACAAAGGACAAACCACCGTTTGTGATTTAGAGCAAGAATTCTTAATTTTTTTTTTGTTCCACAGACTCCTTTTTGAGCTTGGTTAATCCTACTGACCTGGTCTCAGAATAATTTTTAGTACATTTAGTACATTTTGTGCAGTATCTTCAAAATATGCCCCTCTGAAACCCATGATTCCAGTTTCTTCTATAGACTCTTGTACAGTGTAACGTTCAACTACCAGGCAATTCTGTTCTCAGTAGTTCTTTTCAATCAAATAGTTCAGCCACATGTTATGATACTGGTGATGCAAACCACTTCAGTGCATTTCAGTATATCCTATACATAATCACGTGCTGATCAATATTTGGATAGAGTTTAGTCAAAGACCAGTTCACAGTATCATGTTCTTATTTTAGTTAATCAACAAGAGACTTTACACTGAAAGTCCTTTAAAATGAATATAACTCTGAAGCTTTGGAATTTCATTTGTCTTGGAGAATGTGAGAGAGATCTGAATTCATAATTGGCTGGGTTCCCCCAGTTTGACTGAAATTATATAACTTAAAAATGAAGAGAAAGGAAGAAAGAATATAGAAGAAAATAAAAAATAAAATGGGGTGGAAGACCGTAATTCGTTTTCTGAAATTTCTACTTTCCTACATGATATTTTAAGGATAGAAATAAAATTAAAGGAATTGTTATATTTCAAAAAGAAATTAACAAAAAAATATATGTTTTCACTTTCAGCATCAGAATTAATGTAATTCCATCCATGGACAACTAAGAGTTCATAACTGACCATTAGTGATTGTGCAAGAAATAGTCCAGTGATGGGTGGGCATGGACAGTTCTGCCCCAGCCTCGTCTTGCTCCATGTGTAATGGAACACTTGAATGATATCTCTCATCATAGGAGAAAATGGGCTGTTAGCTGTTAGGTCATTAACAGCTGAGCCTGTAATTCCAGCTGGTGAGGGAAGTATCAAAATTGCTTCTGAATAGGTAATACCCAAGAACTAGGCATAAAATCCCGAGAGTAAGGTGAGCATTAAGGACATTCTCTTGAGGTATCTGGTAAAGTGTGATCGATCAATTGCAGAAGCCCAAGCCCAGCTCATTTATGTGTGGATTCTGCTGTTGAATCCTGAGCCCATTTTGCTGGCCTTCAACAAGGTCTGGAAAATGCATCTAGGAAAGAAGATAAAAACTCATTTTCAAATCTTTTCATTCCTTGGAGGAACACCATCATTTCTCATTCATATCAATTCTTTCATCTGTGGATCATGAAGTGTGGCCTCAAATGTTTTCCAGATGTCTGATGGAATGTGTGTTGGAGGAAAATAACTTTATTTTGTTTGGTGCACAAATTGTGATCTGTTACTTATATTACAGAGGAAAACAAACAAATGGGATTACAGCATCTTTTCTACTGTATAACACTTTATATAAAAAATAAAACTAGAAGATATATAGTTATTGGCTAGGTGGAAGTGAAAATGGTATCCAGGATAAAAGAATGTATTTTATTTACAATTCTCTCTGGTTATTTTTGGTCCTAAGCATGAACCACTGAGACCCTTTTTGAAGTTCTTTAGCTAATTAGCTCATTTCTGATTCAATAATAAAATTATCTTTTTGTAGTCTTACCCAAACACTTTAGTATTACTTAGTTCCTTATTGCTTAGCTCTGGTACCAAATATATATTGTTTCTTATAATATTAATGGTCTATCTCTTACTTATTTCTAAAAGGGCTCAAGGTATCTAGTATACCTTTATGACTGTAACAAGAACATGGTAATTCTTCTCCCTGCCTATGACATAGAATCCCGTCTCTCCCCATAAGTACAAATTATTTCACTTCCTGTTTGTGCAACTGATGAGAAGGTGATGAAATCCAGAGGAAAATCATTCCCTAGTTCTTCAAACTGACAGCAGTAATTCCCTCCCTCTTTGAGACTTGGCGTTCAAAGTGTAAGGTGATACCTTAAAGAGAGAAATTCTGAACTTACATAAAGTGGACTTTCTATACTGCCATGATATGACATGACATTCTTTCAACTATAAAACACTTTGAGTCATCTAGATCCTTATTTACTCAGTAATCTATTATTTAATGTGATGTGTTGTCCGAAAGATAGTTTATAAAGTTGTTGGAAACACATTGACTTCAAGTCCTGAACCCACCCAACTTTTTTATGCTTCAGGTGCTAAAGAAAATCAAAATAATACACATGGAAATAGTTCTGGTCATTTTTTCATTGATTTCCCCTCAAATATTTTAGCCCAACTGTTGTGAATTCATTTCTGCCTCATCTGGGCCATAGTTCAGTGGTTACATTACAAGGAATCTTTCAAAATAGGAAACATTAGGAAAGCAATCCAAGTAGGGAGAACATGAGGAGAAATGCTTTAACCCTGTCACTAATTGCACGTGAGTTACTAGTGGTGATAACCAACTCAGTTAGTTGGGAGTAACATGAAAACTATAGCATGGATAACTCAAATAAGGCTCGCATTAATATCTCTTCAACTCCTAAAGTGTGTTTGAGAAAGATTTCATAAGAAAATACATTGCAAATTCAGGAATAAATCCTACCACTATTCTTCAGTAAAATCTTAACTACTTGAAAAGAGTGGTAATTATTTTAATTATTCGTATTATTATTGCTGGTTGTTCAGGAAAAGAAATTCCAAGAAGCAGACTCCAGTGAATATGACTGGAAGAGTCACAGGCTTTTTTCACTATCATTATAAGAACAACAATGACAACAATGCTGAAGCAACAGCCATACTGATGATGGTTGCTACCGTTGAGCATCCACTTCACATTAAGCTTTGAGCTGTATGCAGTATTATTTCTGTTTTATCTTTTTTTTTTTTTTTTTTTGAGAGAGAGAGAGAGAGAGAGAGAGGATGAGAAAGAGCATGTGTGTGAGCAAGGGGAGAGGCAGAGAGAGAGGGAGCGAGAGAATCCTAAGCAGGCCCCACGCCCAGTACGGATCCCTACAGAGGGCTCAGTCTCACAACCCTGAGCCCAAATCAAGAGTTGGTCACTCAACCAACTGAGTCATCCAGGCACTCCTCTTTTTTATCTTGTTGTATAAATAACAGAGTAAATATTCAGGTAATTGGAGTGCATTGCAAATGACACACAGCTAGTTAATGTCCAAACAATCATTTCAACCACAGGGATCTGGTCCACTGTGCTGTTTCCTCCACCCTCATTTATATATATGGCACCCATTTTTGTAGATTGTCAAGGCACCAGTAGAGAAAACATTTAACTCTCAGAAATTCTATTAACAACAGTGATAGTAACAATAGGGTCTGCCACAGACATGCACGAGCAGGCATACACCCAAACACACATAGTGCCAAGCTCAAGAATCTTCCATGGGGCTTACAGGACTTACAGAAAATGGAAAAAAAATTTTTTCTCTGTCTAGAAAAACTTTGGAGACCTAATGCCTCAAAATTGAGTAAGCAAAACAAAAACAAAAACAAAAACAAAAAAACAACCAGTATACCTATTTTAAGATGGAGAAGAGTTATTAGAATATGGATGGGAGAAGCATGTAGAAAGCTTAATAATAGGTTTTTGAATACTTAGGAGAGACCAGTTATTTCCTCCTTCCTCTGCAATGAGAGAAAAAAGAACTTGGCGTAAAATATAGCATGAAGGAAATTAAAAACTAATAATTAGCTGTGGACTTAAGATTAGGGTGGGATATTGATGATGCTCATGAAGTCACCAATTCTTATTAGTTCTTATTAGTTAAAAAAAATCTTATTAGTTATTAGTTAAAATTCTTATTAGTTAAAAAAATAAAATAAGATGCCTCATTATTTCCTGGAAATGACTTTTTACTACTTGAGAAATAGTGCACCCTGGTGTTTAAGAGTAAGGACTCTATAATCTCACCAGCCTGGCTTATTTCTTGCATTTAGCACATTTGTGAGCTATGTAAATTTGAGAAAGTTACTTAACCTTTTAAACCTCATTTTTTTCATATTTTATAGAGGGCATTTTGCTCTATAATGAAAGTTTAGATCATGCTTTTAGCATAGTGTTTGGCATCTAGTTAACACCTTAGTTATTGTAGCAGTTATGTTTAGATATGGTCTGGCTTGAAGGTAGGACTGTGGGTTCTATGGCATTTCCACTGCTCCTCAGGCAAAAAGACATGTAGTGGACCTTTTTTTTTTTTTTACCCCCTTTTATTGGCTACCCAGGATTTCAAAACCCTTTATATTTGGCAGGATCTAAGGTTGGTACAAGGCATAGGGAGGCAGATTGTCCTCCCAATTTTTGGTGTTAGAGTGAAAATAGGTGACTTTGGCTGGCTGATTAGAATGTTCCAGACTGAGGAGGCATCTAGGTGGCTCAGTTGGTTAAGTATCTGACTTTTGGTTTTGGTTCAGATTATGATCTCAGGGTCGTGACATTATGCCCCTTATCAGGCTCCATGTTCAACAGGAAATCTACTTGAGATTCTCTCTCTCCCTCTGCCCATCCCCACCTTTAAAAAATGCTCCAGATGGGGATCTGATTATGGAACAGTGGTAAATAAGAACAGAGGTTACTAGAGATTACTTTCTGGGGCTGTAATAGAAATGCAGGTATAGGGGATTCTTTTGTGTGTCTGGGGAATGTGGAATTGATGGGACAGTAGCCAGTCTCCAGCAGTAGTGACATCCATAGTAGCATCTTAAATAAACTATTTCTGTGGTGGAGTATTGGCTATTTCTAGCTTCCTTCGAGTCTTGGTTCACTAGTTGTTTGAATGATTCTATGACGTATCTATCAGCTATATACACAATAATTTTGTATGACAATTCCTCATCCAAGAAAAGCTCAGTGGTGTTTAAATGTGAATATTTGTTTCAATTTGTTTCAAACTACTATGAAGGCAAGTTGATGTGAGATTGGCCATTCTAGGCTGGATTTAATGGGGCTTGGCTCCAAGCTATGGTTAAGCCTGGGTCTGCTCCACATTTTCCTAATTTTCCATGGATCAGCAGCTATTGGAAACATATCCTTCTGATGGTAAAAAGCAAGAATGTGCAACAGGCCCAACTAAGCAAGCATATAGCAAGTATCTGTTAACATCTTATTGGACAGAGCAAGTCACAGGGATAAACGCAACAGCAATGGAGAGGAAAAGTATATAACATCTCCTATGGAAGACACTGCAAAGTCATAGGCGGAAGAAACTGCAAAGTCACAGGCAGAGGACACTGCAAAGGCCAAGGCTGTGCCTATAGGGAAGGGTGAAGAATTGAGGACATTAAAGGATTGAACACATACATGTTCCTCAACCTCCTTCCAACAAAAGTCTTAAATTTGTACTTATTTCTAATTTTTTTGGTAACAAAGTACTTTGATACATAGTATAGAGCTTATTAAGGGAGCGAGCTGTGTTTCTCTATAGAGTTTGGGAGAATACCAGATTGTAATCGAGCCTGCATAGAACTGAAGGCAGTGAAAATCCAGTGTCTTCCAGTAGATTAAAGGATAAGAATTTTGCAGCCTATGCTATATAGTTGCAACATGATTTGTGAAATTATTGCGTGTTGTGACCTGTAATGAAGTACCCGTTGAAGGCAATTTAGGGACTACTACTATAGAATAGAATAAAGGACAATGCGTTATTCAAAGAATGCAGGACAGGGTATTCACATCTGATAACACTTAATGATATCACTTCTGAATAATTTTAAAAAAATAATAAACTCCTATAACTCTATTCTTATCTGAGGGCACAAGATGAAAACCAAGAACTTTCTATGGCAGCTAAAATAAGCTATTTTAAACATTTTATACCTTCAGTACTGAGGTGGTGAACTGAAAAGCAAATATGGAAGGATTCTGTGCTTTGTCCAACTACAACGTTGGTTAAATACGCAACGTTTCCAAATATCTTAAGGCATTGACTGAGAAAGAATAAGCGTCTGAGAATTGCAGCGGTTACTCATATGGTAGTGTTTGGAAGAACTAGAGCTCCCTGGGCTTCTTAAGCCTGCTAGGCCCATCTTGACCCCTGAAACAAGCTCATTTTTTTAATCTAAAGAGACTGTTCCAGCTTGGCTTAAGGACATCCTGTCTCCCTTGCCTACACTGCAAAGGACCTCAATTTTCCCCATTTCCTTTTCTCTCACCTCTCCTTTAGTCAAGACCTAGGGGTAGAGTCAGATTGCAGCACACTGAAAGGGTCTAAGGAAGTCTCATATATAGTTCTTTGGTTAATTCATATCAGGAAAAAAAATCTGAGCGGTACATGTGGAAATGGATTCCAAGGATGCTAGAACAAATAGGGAAGAATATAAAAATATATCAGACTAATTTATTTTAAAATCTGGAAAGCACAAGAGGTTCTGGATTCAATATGCCAGAACAGTGGAAGTTGTTTAGACTGTAATTTGAGATACCATAAATTCTTCTGTAGAATAAAGAAGGAGATGTGCTGGGTAGATTTATTTTGTGTAATCCACGTGCCACTCACATTCTGTCTACAGTCCATAAGAAAGCAGAGAAGACATGTCCTTCTTAAGGCCTTAAAAAAGACATTTGTGAGGGAAGCACTAACATTTCTGAAAAGTATGTTAGCAGTACTGTGTAAATGGATAATGCTGGTGGAAGGCAATGCAGTTGAAAAGGGGTTTCTGATGTCAATACTATGAAAGTATGTACACTATAAGACTAGCATCAGATGACTAGAAGCACAGTGGAAAGGCACTTGCACATTAGAAACATGGCTGTTAACTAAATGTCTTGATTCAGAGTGAGTTTGATTATGACCTTCTGATCATGGAGTACCAGGGACTAAAATTAGGGGTGGCACACCGAGCAGCTATTTGGTTAGTATAACTTAAGCAAAATACAAAGAAAAAATCTGAGATCTCCTTGAGAGTCAAGCTCCTTATTAAATTCCCAGATAAGAGTCAGGTCACAGATCCAAAACCTCAGTAAAGTAGATGCCTAGAAACCCATATATAAGAATTTCACAAATAGCATGTGTGCCTGTAAAGTGAATCTTCACTCAGTCTTTCTTAAAAGGACTTGTAGCCATTTAACAGAATAATACTCAGAGGTTTGGGGGTTATTTATTACAGTCTCAGAAAGAACCAGAAAGAAACTTCAGTCACATTAGGATTTAAGGGGACTAGTCATAAATGGAAATTTGACGTGAGTCTGCCTCATAGTAGGTCCACCTCTGAGCTCATCCTAAAGTTATTTTCCTAATTGCTAAATGCAGATATACAAATATTTAGCAACAATGAGAATCCTCACACTAGTTTTCTGATCCACAGAGTAAGTACTGTATTTTTAACAAAGGCTCTCATTTCTTACCAATATAGTTAATTAAAAAATCTTCAGTGGTGGAAGCAGTGTAGGGCACACAGATCCATAATTCTTAATTTTAACAAATAAATAAACAACAAACTTCATAGGACCCATGTCCACAGCATAACTAGGAAACAGAGAACATCTTAATTTCAAATTACATGTAAGTAGAAAAATACACACCAAATCCTAGCAAGCTATTTCTTACTTTTCCTACTACACTATTTGGATGATTTAGACAATTCTGGAAAATGGCATTGAAGAGAGCATAGGGGAGTATGTAGCAAGCCTAAAATTGATTGAAAAACCGTACCAAAAAGAGAGTCCAAACAGATGCAAAAGAACACAGAGCCCTGTCTAGAGGAAAAATATTAAAGTGCATTCGAAACCTGTGGAGTCTGTCTTGAGAAAGTGATGTTTCCAGGGAAAAAGTGGGTTAGAGGGAATGGAGAGGTGCTTTTTGGAAGCTGAGCAGAAAAGGGAAAAATAATCAAGAGGAGAAAAAGCAGTCTCTTTCAAAATTAAAAAATAAAAATAAAAAGAAACAAAATTTCCCATATCTTTTCTCTCACTGTTTCCTCCTCCAAATCAGTAAAGAAATAATTCTTTGTTACAATGACTGAAGATATGCTTTTGAATCTGGAATCTCATAAACCACCCAAACACCAGCCAAAGCCATAGAATTTAGAGAGGCACAAATGACCTATCTACCTACCTACCTATAAGCACTGAAAACCAAACCAAACCAAACCAAACAAACAAACAAACAAAAAGAATAACTAAAAAGTCAAACCCTGAACAATTCAACAAATGAACATTCTTCCAATGAAACAAGAGTTTATTGAACTCAAGAAGAAAGTTTAATTAACACAAAACATATCAGAAATGAAGATTAAATTATAAGTTTCCTAAGAAAGAATAAATAAATAAAATGAAATAAATAAAATGGAAAACAAATAAGGGAGTATTTAAGAAAAATTGGAAAACAGAGAAGATAATAAGAATTAGATAAAGAAAACAGTAAAAGGGTCAGAAAGAAATTGGTTGAAATAATAAGAAAAGCAAAGAAGAAAAAACATATATGTGATTTATTTATTTATTTATTTAATATTTAAGAGACAGAGTAAGCAGGGGAAGGGGCAGAAGGAGAGGAAGGGAGAGAAGCTCAAGCAGACTCCTCACTGACTGCAGAGCTCAACGTGAGGCTTAATCTCACAACCCTGAGATCATGAATTGACCTGAAATCAAGAGTCACCCACATGCTCCAGAAATAGCATTTTAAAATATAATTTGTTATTTTCATTTCAGGAATGACTAAGGAACTCCAAGACAAACTCTTTTGCAGACAACTATAAGCTTTAAAAAAAAAATACAAAAGTTAGTTACTGGAAAGAGAATAGAAGCAGGCAGATTCTATGAAGTCCATGCTTGGAAACAAGAGTTATACAGCATGAGGTCTGTATGTTTGCTTTTTTAGACTAGGGCAATGCATTTGTTAGGGGCACAGGTGGTTTTACAATCTTTTTGGCCAGGATTTAGATTGGCACAAACAGTTCACGGGAAGGGATATTTCACAATGAGAACGAGCCAGAGAAAAAGTATTTAACTTACATTTGTCCCCGTATCTGGATAATTTAAGAACCCAGAATGGTTGGAGCAGGCTCAAAATAACTAAGCTAAAAAAACAAAAGCTATTATTTGAGATTGGAGCTAACTTCCAGGAATGCATTTGCAGTTCAAGTCCAACCATGTTAAATACCTGCTAAAAAGAAACAAACAAAAACCTCAAACCTGAAACCCAAGGCTCATTAGCAAAAAATAACTGAATCCAGAATCTTCTCAACAATAATGTTTAGGATTCAATCCCAAATTATCTGACATAGGAAGAACAAGGAAAATGGAACCTATTCTCAAGAGGAAAAAAAAAAAAAATCAATAGAGACTAAAGTTGAGATAATGCAGATTTTAGAATTAGCAGACAAATGTTTTAAAGAAACAAATATAAGTATTCTCAGTGATGGAAAAGAAAAAAAATGCTTGCAATGGATTAAAAGAGACATAGGCTGAAAGTAAAGGGATGAGAAAAGATACTCCATGCAAATGAAAACCAAAAGAAAGTGGGGATAGCTGTATATGTTATGTCCAGGCAAAATAGCCAATGACTCTGAGAGACTAAGAAGGTCATACCATGATAAAGAGGTCAATCCAACAAGAGGGTATAGCATTTGTAAATATTTATGTACCCAATATAAGATCACCTACATATATAGAGAAAATATTAACAGAATCTGAAGGGAGAAATAGATAATAATACAATAATAATAGAGGACTTCAATATCCCCTTTCAACAGTGGATAGATTATCCAGACGGAAAGTAAATAAGGAAAAGAAAGTGGGCTTAAATCACACATTAGACCAGATGAACTAACAGACATTTACATAGCATTCTATCCAACAGCAACAGAATATACATTCTTCTCAAGCACACATGGAACATTCTCCAGGATAGATCATAGGTTTTAAACAAGTCTCAGTCAATTTAAGATTTAAAACATATTGAGCATCTTTCTGACCACAATGGTATGAAACTAGAAATCAATTATAAGAACAAAACCAGAAAATTCTCAAATATATGGAGATTAAACAAGATGCTACCAAATAACGAATGGGTCAAATAAATAGTAAAAAAAAGAATAAAATAATATCTTTAGTCACCTAAAAATAGAAATACAATATACCAACACTTGCAGGATGCAGCAAAAACAAAAGGAAGTTCATTAATGATAAATGCTTACATTAAGACAAAAGAGCACAAATGAGCAGCATAACTTTACACCTCAAGGAACTAGAAGAAAGAGAACCAGTGAAACCCAAAGTTGGTAGAAGGAAGAAAATAAAAAAGATCAGAGCAGAAATAGATGAAATAGAGGCTAGAAAGACAATAGAAAAGATTAACGAAGCTAAGAGCTGTTTCTTGAAAATATAAATAAAATAGACAAGTTTTTAGCTAGACTTACCAAGAAAAAAAGAGAGAGTATTCAAATAAATACAATTAGAAATGGAAGAGGAGACGCAAAAACTGGTAACCACACACATTAAAAAAGAGAGGTAAATTTGAAAACTTCAGCAAAATGTTAGATGTTGAGTAAATGATTGTTGAAATTAGACTAGCACACAGATTAGAAAAAAAGGGAGAACAATACTATGTTGTATGTATATGTTATATGTTCCATGTTGTATGTTCTAACAAAACTGAATTAGGGCAGCTAAGAGATGGGAGGCAAGGCTAAGGGAAAGAGGAATTTTGAATGAAAACATTAATTTTTTTATAAGCAATAGGTAGGAATTTATGATACCATTTAAACTGACAAAGTAGTAAGTGTTAGAAAATACAGAATGAGGAGAATAAAATGGTATAAATATAGAAATTACTACCTGCACAAAACATAAAGATTCTTAAATATGAAAAACAATTAAATAGACAAATGATGGAGAAGGGAAAGCTCTTCTCCACAGTAGAAACCAACCTAAATCAAACCAGGGGATACCACCTAAATTGCGTGTTAGCCAAGGTGGACATTATAATATGGACATTTATAAATCAGTCCATCGAACTGCAGCAGAATAAGCATTTTCCCCAAATGCACATAGAAGATTCTCCAGGACAGATCATATGTGATTACCACGTGGTCAAAATTAGCATTGCCAGTTATTGTATCAATCAATAGCATGTGCTTCCTGGTATTATGCACTAAGGAAGCATTGTCATTTCTATGGCATTCTTTCCAACAAGGTGTAACTTGAAGCTAACCATCAGGAACCATTGAACAAACTGAGGGACAGTTTATGAAATAATTAATTGTTCTACTGATCTTTTGTCGTTTTCACTGTGATGGGTATTACTATAGAACTTGCAACATCTGAATGTGGTCTGTGGAATTAGATAATATATTACCCATGTTAATTTCTTGATTTTGATAATTATCCTATAGATATTTATGGGAATTCTATGTTTTAAGAAAATGTATGCTATAGTATTTGGGGGAAAAGAGGCATCATGTCAGTTAATTGTTATTAAATGATCAAGAAAAAATAACGAGGGAGTTAATAATGAGAAGGAGAAAGAAGGGAGAGGGATAATGGAGAAGAAACAGAAAGATAAAGTGACTCTGGCTGAAGGGCATCAGAGGATTTTTATGCTATTCTTGCAGTTTTTACATAAGTTTAAAATTATATCAAAAATAGAATAAAAATCAAACATGTTCAATGGGAAAAGAAAGTATTAGGAGATAGATGCTTAGGGAAGCCCTATGGTGCAAGACTTGAAAGATTTATGAGTGGTAATTACAATGATGTGTCCATTTAACTTTCCAGCTTAACCAGTGGGGAAGATGGATTGGGTATACAGAGCCCATTAGTAATCATAAGTTTAATCAGGGGATGACACCAATTAAAGCTGTTGCTCCATATGTGGTCTCCTTATTAGAGCAAATCACTAGAGCCCTTGGGACCCGGAATATAACTATTGATTTCATATTTTTTTTCTGTGCTGATAAAGAGCAGCTTCCAGGGATAGCAAAATGAATCACTACCTTTTCTTCCTTTTCTTGGGGTTGGGTAACCATCTGGCTTTGTCCCAGGTCAGTATCTTAACCAGCAGAAGTGTGCTTCAAGACAAAGTGAGTACAGAATGCACACTGAAGAATGGACATTTTTATAACCAACTGTGGCCTTATGATAGTTGCGGATATGAAAACTAGAACATTGACTTGTATTTCCTTCCTTACTGTGTTAAGTATATATTTATGCATCTAACTAATATTCCTTTTATTTGACTCCTTCTTCCTTGCAATTAACACTGGATTTTCTCATGAGCAATGTTACTATTTTGTTCAGAGTACATGATACCATGGAATTGCCTCTTCAGTAGAAAAGAATGAACATGACCTCAGACAAGAAGGAGATGCTGGACTTTATGCAGGACACAAGCATTCATGTAGCTTCATGATTGTCTCCTTCGGAGGAAGGCAAGTAAATTTTCAGCTGCGTGAGTGATAGCTGAATTCTGGTGGGACATTCTCTCTCTCTCTCTCTTTTTTTTTAAGCATAAGAATGAGGAAAAGAATGTGTAGGACTATTCCATGTCCAAAGATAGACCATGGAAGACATTTGCCAATAGTGTCCGGCCAGTCTCTAAACCTTGAACCATTAAAGAATGATTTAAAAACTGAGGATATGAGGGAGGATTTGTGGTTGATCATTGCAGACTTAAGCCTTCAGAGGAGAGGGAGAACATCAGCAGCCTGTGGTAGGATTTTGGCTGTGTCCTGTATTCTTGGTCACTGACTATTTTCCAAGCCTGGTTTTGAACATTACTAATCATTTTGTGAACTACCCAATAAAATTCCAATAAATCCAGTCACAGTACAAACTCAACTATTGTAGCAAAGACTCTCACACATAAAATTATTTTCCTGTCATGTGAAAGTTTAGATGAATATAATTCAGAACTGTCAGGCAACTTGTCTTCCCAGCTCCTTGCAGGGAATCAGATTCCTTCTGTCATGATGCTTAAATCTCTAGGTTGTTCTGGTCTTTTTATCTGAAGCTGGATCACCACCAGGTCTACATTCCACCCTGTGGAAGGGGGAAGAGAGAAATGGTGGGCAAGCAATTTCTTTTTAAGAAAAGGATGTAGAAGTTGCAGGGATAATTTTTTCTTGCATTTGATTTTTGAGAATTTAGTCACATGACCACTCTTAGCTCTGAGGGAGGGCACAAGAAGATAGAGTCATTAGGTGGGCTACTTGTGCCTTAATACAATTCAGGACAATGAATAGTGCTATTGTTGAACCAGAAGGGGAAACAGGTCCTTAGGGAATCTGATGCTGTGCCACATTTGGATGGAATCAATTGCTGCTGTTTCACACCGAAAACTCCTGAGCAGGAAAGCCATATTGTCTCTATGCAAATATTTGGAACAATGACTCTGTTTTGGTAAGGTGTTATTATCAATATTTAAATATTCTCTAACTCCTCCTTTAACCTTGTTAAGTCTGTCCCCAAGGCACTTAAAAGACGGTTCTGTTTGTACAAATTTGATTTTCTTGCAGTACAACCATGTGAGAAAGAATTTCTAGTTCATGGAGGGTTATTACGTATCAGAAGACATTATGAAAGAAGAGACCAGACCTGCGTGCATGAGGGATTATTTAGAACAGGATATATTCTTTGTTCTTTCCTGTTGGCAACAGTTTATAGGCACCCAGGTACATATGAATATCATGTATATTTCCTTTTTTTTTAAAGATTTTATTTGTTTATTTGAGAGAGAGCATGAGCAGAAGGGAGGGGCAGAGGGACAAGCAGACTCCCCACTAAGCAGGGAGCCCCATGAGGGGCTCCATCCCAGGACCCTGAGATCATACTTGAGCCGAGGCAAATGCTTAACTGACTGAGCCATCCAGGCGCCCCTGAGGACAGGGTTTTATGACCAAGTTCATTGGTGGAAATTTTAAAGAAAGGGGACTTAAAAGATTTCATGGGATCTCTGATGAACATTTATTTGACATTTTATCATCTGTTACTTAGTTAAGTACTGTAAATTATAAAGGTTTTTTGTTGGTTTGTTTTAAGGCAAGGATTCTCTTCCCATATTCTGCCTAAAAGTGTTGTTATATATATGTTATATATATATATATATATAATATATGGTGGGCATATATTTTCAAATAGAGATTAAATAAGTGGTCATACTGTGGTACAGTATTTGAAATCTGAAGTATTTGAAATCTGAAGTATTTGAATCCGAAACCTGAATGCAGAATATTGTAAGATCACCTTTTTAAATGAATGTATGCTATGTGAGTAAATGAAACCATGTTGATTCCTAAAGCTGAAATGGATCAATTCTTAACGAGCAAGGACATTTGTTTTTGGCTTGAATAGCTTTGCAAAGAATTTGGTTGTACAATGGTTGCAGAATGATTTCTCCCTCCCTTCTTACCTTCCATTTTCTAGACTTACCCCTTCTTGTCACACTCTACCAGGTCTTCCCCCTTCCCTCCCTTACATTCCCCACCCCATCTCTTTCTTCCTCTCTTTACCTCCTGATCCTTTCTCTTTCTCTTCCTTCCCCCACCTCTCTTCATGGTTAACGGAGAGAAAATTGAAGTGAAATTCACTCAGAGAGTTGGGGGAACTGAGCAGTTCATCTCCTGATAGACTCTCTTAACTCACATTCCTTAATTGTGTAAAAACAAGATTTTATTTTGGCTTAATGATTCAATATGTTGGGAGGCAGATTCTTCTTCCAACAGGAAAATAACATTGCACACCTGAGGTTGTTTTTGTAAAATAAATAACAAATGAGACGACTATCTTTTAAGTGACTTAGAATACATGATGACAAGAGGCCAAATCGATCATGTTTATGAGCATATCTTTAGCTTTTGCTAATGGAGAAACTCAGATTAGATGTCTACACCCTACAGCCTCATTAATAAGCAAAAGGAAATAAGTTATTAATAGTTAATAATGAATGCAGGTCTTACAAACTCTTATGAGAATGACCTCTATGGTTCCTTAAAAAGAATTTGTTACCTCCAGGAAAATGAATAAGAAGAATATCAAAAGCTATTCCTTTCCATGAAATTTGGTCATAGATTATGAGGCTTTCGAGTTAGGTTTAAACTAAGTCATGTAAATCTTTAAGCATCCTAAAATAGCAGTAAATTACCCTACTATGAAGTTGCCTTCCAGGAATGATGACATTACCTTTCTCTTCTACCATTGCTCAGCTAAGCATAAAACGATGTTCTTGAAACAAAGGTAGTCCTCTAAATGAATATAGTAAAGCTCCCAACTGGAAATTCTAGTAATAGTATCAGCTGGGATTTCTAACTATTCCCACAGCTACTTTTTGACTTTTAACAATCTGAATTCTCTACTTACTCTGTTCTTTCTGGAAAAATCTATTTGGAAATGGCATAATTCAAATCAATTCCATGATTATTTATTCTGTGGGGTATTTGTTGCTGCTCAGGAAGTATCCCTGTTTTGCGATTTTGTGCACACACCTGACAGATCATTGACATAAATTTCCAGTGGTGTTGGGGTTGGAGATTGGAAAGTGGGGTTGACCAAAAGAGTTGGCTGGACTGACAGTAGGGCCTGAAAGCCAATGTGGAGTTGGTAAGCACAGTAATGGAATTGCCATCTAGACTCTGGTTTGAAGGATTTTAGAAAATTATGTATATGGAGGATGAAATGCTTATATACTTCTTAAAAATACTTTATCTTATAAAACTTAGTATTACTTGATGAATAATGATTTGATATTTGGGAAGAGATCTGGAGGGTAGGTAATGTTATTGGCAAATTAAAAGCCTTGCTGACTCTGCAGAAAGTACTGCTAGAAACTAGTAAGATGTCGTTTTTTATAGATGGTCCAAATTTTTTTACATTTCCTTTATCCAAAATATTTAGGCAGATGACATTCTAAAAAAATAAATTTTAGTTTTTAGAACAGTGTTAATTTGCAGAAAAACTGAGAATGTATCGTACACCCTGCACCTAGTTTTCCCATCACTAACATCTTAGTTCGTTACATTTGTCACAGTTAATGAAACAATATTGATGCATTATTATTAACTAATCCATATCTTATTTAGATTTCCTTAATTTTTACCTGATGTCTTTTTGTGAGTCTTGGATCCCATTCAGGATCCCCCATGATATTTAGTCATTATATCTCCTTCAGATTCTCTTGGCTGTGACAATTTCTCAGACTTGCCTTGATTTTGAGGATGTTTACAATTTTGAGGAGTACTGGTCAGGTGTTTTTGACTCCACTCAGATTTATCTGATGTTTTTCTCATGACTGCTCTGAGGTCTTGGGTTTGGTTATGGGTTTTGGGGGCTCAGCTTGCTCCAATGTAAGGTCACTCTTTTATCTTCCGTCTTTTCACTCTACCTACTTTGGAAGGAAAGCACTCTGTAGAGCCCACACTTGAGTGACTGGTTTTGCTCCTCTCCTTGATGGAAGAGTATTCAGATAAATTATTTGAAATTCTCCTTCATGGGAGATTCCTCTCTCCTCCCTCATTTATTTATTTATGCAATTTATCTGAATAACATAGTTTACATGTTTTATGGTATTGAGATTACACAAAATTTATAGTGCCAAACCTGCATTTAATGTTTACTTTAAAAACATATTTGTGACTATTAAAATTTCTGGAGTTGGGGCATCACATTTCAATTTGTGAAGATTTTTTTTTTTTACCTCTACTATGTTATTAAGAACAATTTGTATACTGCCTCCTTTGCTATGCAGAAGCTTTTTATCTTAATGAAGTCCCAAATGTTCATTTTCACTTTGTTTCCCTTGCCTTTGGAGATGTGTTTTGAAAGAAGTTGCTGTGGCCAGTGTTGAAGTGGTTACTGCTTGTGTTCTCCTCTAGGATTTTGATAGATTCCTATCTTTCATTGAGGTCTTTCATCCATTAAAATCCGTAGAGCTTATCTTTTTGTATGGTGTAAGAGAATGGTCGAGTTTCATTCTTCTGCATATAGCTGTCCAATTTTCTCAACACCATTTATTGAAGAGACTGTCTTTTTTACATTGGATATTTTTTCTTGTTTTGTTGAAGATTAGTTTACCATAGGGTTAAGGGTACATATCTGGGGTTTCTATTTTGTTCCATTGATCTACGTGTCTGTTTTTGTGCCAGCACCATGCCATCTTGATGATCACAGTTTTGTAATATAGCTTGAAATCAGACAACGTGATGCCCCAAGCTTTGTTTTTCTTGTTCAACATTTCCTTGGCAATTCAGATTTTCTGTTTCCATATAAGTTTTAGGATTGTTTGTTCCAGGACTTTGAAAAATGCCATTGTTGTATTGATCAGGATGGCATTGGAAGTATAGATTTTTCTGGGCAGCATAGATATTTTAACAATGTTTATTCTTCTGACCCACGAGCATGGAATGTTTGTTTGGCATGGAATCTTTTTTATGTCTTCTTCAATTTCCTTCATAAATGGTCTGTAGTTTCTAGAGTATAGATTCTTTACCTCTTTTTTCCAAGGTATCTTAAGGTTTTTGGTGCTATTGTGAATGGAACTGATTCCCTAATTTCTCTTTGTATGGTTAAACTATTAGTGTATAGGAGAAGAACTGATTTTTGTGCATCGATTCTGTATCATGCCACATTCCTGAATTGCTGTATGAGTTCTAGTAATTTGGGAGTGGGGTCTTTTGGGTTTACTACATATAGTGTTATGTCATCTGCAAAGAGAAAGAGAGTTTGACTCCTTCTTTGCCAATTTTAATACCTTTTTTTTTTTCTTTTTGTTGTCTGATTGCTGTTGCTAGGACTTCTAGTACTACGTTGAGCAACAGTGGCAAGAGTAGGCATCCTTGTTGTGTTCCCGATCTTAAGAGAAAGTCTCCTAGGTTTCCCCACTGAGAATGATATTCACTGTTGGCTTTTCATAGATGGAATGGGAGAAGATTTTTGCAAATGACACTATAGACAAAGGGCTGGTATCCAAGATTCAAAAAAGAACTTCTCAAACTTAACCCAAAAAATAAATAACAAGGTCAAAACATGGGCAGAAGATATGAATAGACTCTTATCCAAAGAAGACATACAAATGGCTAAGAGACACATGAAAAAATGTTCAACATCATTAGCCATCAGGGAAATTCAAATCAAAACTGCATTAAGATACAATCTTACACCAGTTAGAATGGCATACATTGACAAGACAAGAAACAACAAATGTTGGGGAGGTTGTGGAGAAAGGGGAATCCTCTTACACTGTTGGTGGGAATGCAAGTTGGTACAAAAGTTAAAAATAGGACTATCCTAGGAACCAGCAATTGCACTACTGGGTATTTACCCCAAGATACAGTACAGAAGGGCAATATACACCTGAATGTTCATAGTGACAATGTCCACAATAGCTGAACTGTGGAAGGAGCTATGTCCATCAACAGATGAATGGATAAAAATGTGGTCCATATATGTAAGCATCCCTCAGAATAATGTACTCCTTAAAATATAACCTATGAGAAATTATACTAGTTACTATGCATGCTTAGATATAGCCTTAAGAAAAACATGTACTGGCAACAGGCCTCTGGGGGAGAGGATGATATACATCCTTGAAGCCAAGCAGCTGGGGATGCCCAGCTCGCTCAGCAAGGAACACCGCCTGTTTCATTTTTCCATTATCTCCCCTTTCCCAGAGAGCACAGCAGTTAGTCAGACAATCCTTTCATTTGGGCTTGCTCACTATGGGTCATGTACTATGTGACCAGACATATTTTGCTTTTCTTCTTATGTATCTGCAAGACTCATGGTCAATGTGTAATCTACTCTGGTTTCTTTGTTGGTTGTTACTCACTTTCTAATAAATATGAGACTGAGGAGTTGTCTTTTCTAGGGCTGCCCCTGCTCCCATTCTCTTGCAGCTGACTTGTTTGTGCCTCATTCTTCTCCCGTGCGCCATCAGGAGTTGGCACATATATACAATGGAATATTATTCAGTCATCAGAAAGGATAAATATCCAACATTTGCACTAACATGGATGGAACTGGAGGAGATTATGCTAAGTGAAATAAGTCAAACAGAGAAAGACAATTGTCATATGGTTTCACTTATTTGTGGAACATAGGGAATAGCCTGGAGGATATTAGGAGAAGGAGGGAAAAATGAAGGCGGGGGGAATTGGAGGGGAAGATGAACCATGAGAGACTATGGACTCAGGGAATCAAACTGAGGGTTTTAGAAGGGAAGGGAGTGGGGGATGGGTGAGCCTGGTGATGGGTATTAAGGGGGGCATATATTGAGTGGAGCACTGGGTGTTATATGTGAACAATGAATCATGGAACACTACATCAAAAACTACTGATGTACTGTATGGTGACTAACATAACATAATAAAAAATTATAATAAAAAGAATGCTTTATATAGTGCCAAAGCATTATAGCTAAAGATCTAAGATTAATAAGTATCAAATAAATGTTCTGTATTAAACTTGAGAAAAGAAGAAAACTCTAAACCATTATCCTCTGGGAAATAGTACTAAATCCAGACTATGACATTTTAAACAAAAGAACTCTCTCGCTTTTTAAAAATAAACATAATCTCTTTTTATGAGTGTCAACCATTCTATTAATTAACTGCAAACCTCAGAAGAAAATGAGCTATGTGGAGGAAAGACTAATTATAAATCCTTGTCTTACCAAACCACCCATCATTCTAAATAGCTTTCCTTGTATTCTGCTACTAAAATGCATCAGCAATCTCCCAGAATTCCCCCATGAAGTATGGATAAGAGAAATTGTTATACCACCATTATGAATCATTTTTAGCCATGCATTACAAACAAGTCCAGCAAGGCAGTCTTAATCCCTTAAATATCATGGTTTAGTTTGACACTTCAAAGAAATCTGTGGATAGGTTGTCTCCCAGGGAGAATAATGTAAGTACTAATTGGCTACATGGAACCTCCTAAAATCCCCAAGTGGTCCATGAATTTCTTTCAAAAGTGATTGGTCTAAGTCATTTTGCTATTCCTAAACAGGGAGCCACAGTGAGGGAAGGCATGGGATTTCCTTCTCTGGACATGTGAGGGAATAGACCCCAATTTCCTCTTGATCTCAGGCCAGGTGTTTAGTACTGAGACAGAAATTCCATAAAGGTAAGGATGGAGGGTATCCCTAAGCTGAGCACATTGTATAGAGTGAGCTACAATACACTTGTTTGAATAAGTGAATGGACTAATGGATGTATGGATGCATTTTAGCTTTTATAAATAGCTCATATCCAGCTTCTCTGAAAATATACTAGGTAGACCAGGTAATTCCTGGAAAGGATTTTTAGAAGAGCTAAACTTGTTTGCCAGATTACTAGAAATTTAGGGAAGGAGAAGTTGTAGGAGACAGGGACCAGTTGTTAAAGTCTGTTTCATATGTGTTTATATAATTGTAGAAACATAATACTTTAAAATGTTATAAATGGTTATTTTTAATCCATTATAATGGAAAATATCAACTATTTCCTAAAGAAGAGAAAATGGCATAATGAACTCCCATATACCCATCACTCATCTTCAATAATTATCAACCCATGTCCACTTCTGTTTCTTCTATGTTCCAAACCACTTTTCCCAACACTCATTCTCCAGCACCATAATATGTAGATGCCAATCCCAAACCATATATTTTATTAATAATTATTTTGATATGTGTATCTAAAAGGATAAGGACTTTTAAGGCAAACATAACTGCAATAGCATAATCACACCTCTCACAGCCCCCCCCAAAATAAATCTTTAACCTTATCTAATATATAAACAATTATTTATTTTTCATTTTAAAGATGATAGGATCATATAGACCCAAGTCAGAAGTACCAAATGTACTAAAGTTATTTTATTTGGGAATGGATGTTAAAATTTATTATTTTGTTTTAAATATGTATATATATAACATTATATAACATTCATTATATGTTTTACATATCATATATATATATATATAATGTATATAGTAGTAGGAATTTATTTTTTACAGAAGATAAATGTAAACAAAACACACTTTATTACAAAGGTAAAATAAGAAAGAACCATAAAAAAACCAAAAAGATCAGTGTGGTTTCTGGAAATAGCAGGCATTCCTGTATGATGATTTCTCCTTTCTCTGTGAGATAAGAGATGAGTTTATATGCTGAGAATGAATGGGATGTGATAGAAGACGAAGTCTGAGGAGCATAGAAGAGGTCTGAAGTAGTCTTTTTTTTTTAAATTTTTTATTTCTTTTCAGCGTAACAGTATTCATTGTTTTTGCACCACACCCAGTGCTCCATGCAATCCGTGCCCTCTCCAATACCTACCACCTGGTTCCCCCAACCTCCCACCCCCCACCCCTTCAAAACCCTTAGATTGTTTTTCAGAGTCCATAGTCTCTCATGGTTCACCTCCCCTTCCAATTTCCCTCAACTCCCTTCTCCTCTCCGTTTCCCCTTGTCCTCCATGCTATTTGTTATGCTCTACAAATAAGCGAAACCATATGATAATTGACTCTCTCTGCTTGACTTATTTCACTCAGCATAATCTCTTCCAGTCCCGTCCATGTTGCTACAAAAGTTAGATATTCATCCTTTCTGATGGAGGCATAAAACTCCATAGTGTGTATGGACCACATCTTCCTTATCCATTGGTCCGTTGAAGGGCATCTTGGTTCTTTCCACAGTTTGGCGACCGTGGCCATTGCTGCTATAAACATTGGGGTACAGATGGCCCTTGTTTTCACTACATCTGTATCTTTGGGGTAAATACCCAGTAATGCAATTGCAGGGTCATAGGGAAGCTCTATTTTTAATTTCTTGAGGAATCTCCACACTGTTTTCCAAAGTGGCTGCTGGTCTGAAGTAGTCTTAAATAAGATCTAGTTTGAAATGGGATATGGACTCAAACTAGCAGCCTCCAATGCAGATTTTCTTAATTTCTCTTAGCATATCCTTGATAATATAGGAAAAATAAAATAACAACTTTGAAAAAACAGAGACTGTAAGTTAGATTATAAGAGGATGTGATATTCATTATAAGGAAGAAAAATGTAGGCTAAAAAAAACTTTTTAAAACTTTATGTCATGGCACAGCCTGGTTACATGTCATGAAACAAATATAATATTCTTGATCTAAAACTTCAAATAGATTAATAGATGAAGGAGAGTAAAAGTGTACTAAACTATTCATCTCATATAAGGAAGACCAAAAGTGAGCATTTCATTTTGGTCTTTGATATTTAGATAAATGTAAGTTAAGAAGTGCTTCTGAAAAACTTAAAGGGAACTATTCAAATTGTTACTAACCTATAGACCTTCAAAAGTACTGATTAATATAAGCAAAAAACCAACAACAAAAACAACAACAAAAAATTCACATAGTAAAAGTTAGAGAAAAAGAAAAGAGATCAATTAACAGTTAAAGGAAAAGAAGAAAGCTTAGAACCAAATGATTGCAGTAACAAAAACAAATTGATTACATCCCCCAATTTAAAGTCAAAGGTTTTCAGATCAAAGTGTAGCAATTAAATGCTTCCTATAAAAAACAAATTTATAGCAGACTGAGAGGTTAAATGAAAAGGGAAGAAAGCTGTATTAGGAAAATTTAGAACAAAAGAAAGTAGAATACTGTAATATTAATATTAGGAACTCAATAAATATAAATTGATCAATGGGAAAATTGTACTAAACTAATTTTTCAAAATATCCCCTTATAATATTGAGTAATTAAATGTACAATGAGCATATGACTAATAAGAAACTTTTTCACAAAAAGTCATTTTCACATATCTACATAAAAATCTGTTCAAAGTCAAGATGGATTGGACTAACATACCACAAGCAGGAGAGATTTTATCATGATGCTCTGTTGTTGAAAATGAGGTACATAAAATACAATGAGTTTATTTAAGGTTTGAAAGATATATTCTGATTAATTCAATAAACATAATGACATACCACTTTTTTCAGCATCCATGCAGTATTCAAAAATTTGATTATCTACTAAGGCATAAAAAAAACTTGATAAATCCTAAATGGGTGAATTTGTATGAGCTCTACTTTCTGGTCAAAAAGCCTTAGAGAAGAATTATAATAAGAACCATTACAATGCTGTAGAATCAAAGGAACTCAAATCTATGGTCAAAGAAGGAATGTTTTTAAAAATTGTGATTTTTGATGTATCTACTATTGTAGAATTCAAACCTTGGAGACTTAAAATAATACACATTTATTATTTCATGGTTTCTGTGGGTCAGAATTCAGAAGCAGTCTAGTGGGGGTGGTTCTAGCTCAGGATTTCTCATTAGGCTACAGTTAAGATGGGAGCCAAGAATACTGACTTGTCATTTGAAGCTTGACTGGAACTGGAAGATCCATTTCTAAGATGGTGGGCTGATATGGCTGTTGGCAGAAGGTATTAGTTCCTTGCCACATGGACCCCTTCAAAGGGCTGCTTACAATATGGCAGCTGGTTTCTCCCAAGGGGAGTGATCCAAGAGAGAAAGGACCTACCTTAACATTTTTCAGACCTATCTCAGAAGTTACTTCCTGCCCCTTCTACCTTATTCTATTCATTCTAAGTGGCTCACTGAGAATAGCCCTTAACTAAGAAGAGGTAAATCAGACCCACCTTTTAAGGGAGTGTCACAACATTTGTGAGCCTATTTTAAAGCACCATGGTAAACTGTTTTAAACTATCCATAAATGAGCTGTTTTACATATCAGTGTTTGCAGAATGGATTAAAGCTTTTGCTATCTAACCAGAAAGAATGAAGAAGAACAAAAGGAAAGAAAGAAATTTTTCAAGAGAGAATTCCCATGGAGAAAAGAAAGCATCTGCGAAGATCAATGCCAAAACTAATGAAGTATATAAATAAAAGACAAACAATATTGAAATCTATGAACCATTTTTAGTCCCAGTGCTCTGAGAAATCCAATAAAGTGGCCTTACATCTGAGAGAATTTGTAACTATAGACACACTGCATTAGAAGTTTGAAAAAAGAATCACAGATATAGAGCTTTATTTAACTATGAAAGAAAACTGTTTAAAATTTATGTTAATATGTGTTTAAATCATGGTGGAATAGGCAATTTATTACAAATACATATTTGTAAAATTTATTCAAGAAGAATTTTTAAAATCTGAATTAACCTGCAACTATGAAAAAAATTGAACATCTTTATTAAAAAATGTGGTTTTCTCCTCCTCTCCCCTCTCTAGGTCCAGAAAATTTTACTTTGAGTTCTTTAAGATATTCAAAGAGTTGAATAGTCTCATGCTATTTAAACTACGTCAGAACCTAGGAAATCTGAAAAAGTTTCAAATTATATTTAAGAAGTAATTAAGAGTCAGGTATCCAAAACGATGATTAGAAGAAAATTAACCAATTTGTAGATCTATTTTAATTACAACACATATATAATATCCTGAATGATATCAGAGCTGGGAAAACAATGTGAATTCATTGGACTTTTTTTTTAAACTTAATTTTATTTTTTCAGTGTTCCAAGATTCATTATTTATGCACCACACCCAGTGCTCCATGCAGTACATGCCCTCCTGAATAGTCACCACCAGGCTCACATAACTCCCCATCCCCCTCCTCTCCAAAACCCTCAGTTTGTTTCTCAGAGTCCACAGTCTCTCATGGTTCATCTTCCCCTCTGATTTCCCCCAATTCACTTTTCCTTTCCTTCTCCTAATTTCCTCCATGTTATTCCTTATGCTCCACAAGTAAATGAAACCATATTGGATTTCTAAAATCGATTCAACAATTATCTGATGAGATACACTGAAAACAGAAAGACACTGGCAGGTTAAAGTAAAAGAATGAACAAATATAAAATAAGCAAATATTAAAACCCCCCACAAAGCAACAACAAAAGACTCAAACTAACTTAAGTTAATAGTATTAAGGTTGGACACAATGAAGTTAATTATTTGAAAAATATTTAATAGAAAAAATGGAGAGTCGTGTTCTATTGGTTAAAGCAAAACACAGTAAAGACAGGATAGTCTTGAATCTTTATGAACAGAATACATGGCTTCACAATGTGTAGATTAGGAACAAATGATCTGTACAATATTTGTAACAGTTGAGGAAGCAATTCAGCAATTATATTTTGGGAATTTTTGAAATTTTCATATATTCTGGTCTACTTGTTCTACTTCTCAAAAAATGTATCTTGATAAAAACAATCTTAAAGAAGCAGAGAAAAAAATTTATGTCCAGATATAGTCAGGACCCAAGTAATGATCAAAAGCATGGACTCAGGAGCCAGGTTGCCTGGGTTGGAAACCCTGTTCTGTGCTAGGAGCTAGGTGAATTCTTTGTTCCTCTGATTCTCTGCTGTAAAATGGAGATAAAAGGCACCTGGTTCACAAGATCCTTCCCTTCAATTAAGTGAGTTAATACATGTAAGTACTTAGAACAGTGCATCTCATATTCTAATCAGTATGTACATGTTGAGAAAACAATACGGAAATAAAAAGTAAACTATTTCATATGATGTGGAGGGGAATTAAATAATGACTCTGAAAGGAATGCTACGCTATCATTGGAAGATGATGGCTAGGAGAACACTATTGAGAAATGCTGATGATATAATGGTAAATAAAAAGCAAAACCACGAGTGACAATGTATATTTCCCCATAGCCATCATACACCTTCAATTTTACTTTACAGTGTTTCTCATTTAAAGTTTAAAAAGAGCAATTTGTTGGACCTTTCTCTCCATGAGTTGGTTAAAATGCTTGGAAGAGAATTCAGATCAGGATTCAGTTAGTGAAATCATTATTTGATTTCTTTTTAGGTGATTAGACTATCTCTGGGTCACAACTGAAGAATCAGCTAGGCACAACCATCCCAATTTCTGGCAAATAAGGATTTACTTGCCTCATTTATTTTCTGTTATATTGTCATTATTGAATTATTCATACTTGCAACTTTTCACAGACTCATTTTTGAAATGTAATCTTTTCCTGCAAATGTGTTTGTTTTCATTGCAAAGGATGGGGTTTGGGTTGGCCATTCTGGAAGCTGATTGTAGCTTTGTATTCTTCCATTTTTCTTTATGTGTGTGTTCAACCTCACCAAATGTTCAGATACAAAAGCGCCCACACTTGGTGTGTTTCTGAGATGCAAGTTCTGTTCTGATCTGCACTGGGAATGATGCTATTGAAATGCTCCTCTAGTAAGCTTTGGCCATTTCCATGGAGAGCGGTCCAACAAAGGGACAGACAGCTTTTTATGAGCATTTTACATGGGTCCCCTGACAGCTTAGATGAGCAATACTAGCCAAATATGGATCCAGGGACAGTTATAAGTCATTTCTTATTTCAGGTGGATTGTCACCCCTTCTTTGTCAGCCAGTGGTGCAAATAGAATTTTTCAGATTCAACAAGCAGAGGTCCTGCTGACTTCAGCATGTCTCCTTGAGATGAACACCTGTAACCAGAAGCAAATAGGTTCAGTGAGTTGTGAGGACTTTGCAATAAAAGATGTTTTTGTATGTTTCTTGAGGTGTGCTTCAATTTGGGCACAGCAATTCCAGAGATGTGGCTCATCTCCACTTTTATCGATCACAGGCGATTCTGAGTATCTTATAACTCTTCTTTAAAAGCTGGCTTTGAATTTAAGCAGCTGCTGCCTACATAGGAGGGTGACAGAGGCAATTTAGCTTCCTGGGAAGAGTGTTACCGTTGCTTTATGGAGAGGATCAGAGAAGCATGTCTAATCTAATTGTCTCTCAGTAATAGAGTCACTTGAAGACAGTCTCTTCTTAATGGAATTCATTTCTGGCTTCTTAAATAGTGCCTTCTGAGTAATCTAGAGAAGTTGGATTTCTCCTGGTGCTGTGTGGCCTGAAAAGTGAGACTGATCAGTTAGTCTCCTTCCCAATACCAGCCCCTGCCCCTGGGGGTGGTTGTAGATTACTCCTGCCAAAGAGTTTGTATTTTAAGTGTATTTTAATATTAAAATGTCAGCATTAGATACTTTAAACTGGAATAATAATTCCTTTTCTGTTGTTAATTTGCTATGAAAACTTTAAATTACCTTGCAGGTAAAGTACATAATAATAATAATAGAAATTCAAAATGAGGATAGAAGGAGACAGTCTTGGCTTTTAGCTTTTCCACAATGGTTGTCCATCTAAACCAGTGGCCAGCCAAGCTTGAACTGTGGACTTAAGCTGAATTGAGAGAACTTCCTCAGCAGGAAGTTAACCTAGGTATTGTCTGCCCTTACTGTATCTACTAGGAGCTCTCTTTACGCAAACTTACTCACAGGGATGCACTGGAAGCTGTTACCTTTTTTAAAAGTTCAGACTGGAGGGAATGTGGGCTTGATGTGGTGGACAATGTCGATACATGTTTGTGAGTAGAGTATTACTTTAACAGGATTATTGTAACAAAGTACCACAAACTGGGTGCCTGCACAGCAGAAACGTATTGTTTCAAGGTCTGGAGGCTAGGAATCCCAAACCAAAGTGTTGGTAATGCTCTCAGGGCTGTGAGGGAAGGATACGTTCCAGGCCACTCTCCTCAGCTTGTAGATAGCTGTCTTCGTGTTCACATGGCATTCTCCAAGATACCTGTCTTTAAATTTCCTCTTTCTGTGAAGTCACCAGTCATATTGGATTAGGACCCGTCCTAATGACTTCATTTTACCTTGATTACCTCTGTAAAAGCCCTATCTCTAAGTTAGGTCCCATTCTGAGACACCATGGATTAGAACTTCAACATATGAATATGAGGGGAGATGCAATTCAACACATACTGGTGGACATCTTCAGTCCTCTTGCTATGACATAGAATAGGCCTGTAAAAACTACCTCTCAGGGAAGAGTACCCTCAACTTCACATGTGTTTCATCTGGGGAATGCTCTTTTCTGATTCCTGAACTCAAAGTGATCCTCAGTGCTTCTGAAATTCACAGCCTAGTGGTCACATGTTCCCCAGGCCTTGCTACTACTGTTCTGTCTCTACATCTCTTGTGCAGTAGAGGGAGGCTCCTTTAATGTTGTTTTCTTTTTGTTCTTTCTCTACTTCCTTCAGAGCAATCCAGATGAAATGGTAATAATTTAAATTGATGGTTGGGAAGGTGGTCTCCCTTCTCTAACACAGATGTTGTTTGCTGAAACGAACACCTTATTTTTTACTTACATACTTCCTTTGATTTGAAGTGTTTCCCAACTCCTTAGCTTGTGGAGAAGGCACACAAATCCAAGACGGGTCTTGTTATGTTTTCTTCCTTGACTCTAAAAGTGGAATAGAATTTGGGGCAACTATGGCAGCACTGGATTCCTCCAATCTAGAAGTTTGAGCTTGATTCTCACTAGTGCTTCATAGATCATGGAGACTTCGGTGGGCTTGCCTCTTGAAAATGGCATGTACTTTTCTGTTGCCTGAAAAGGTCCGTATATGGAAAGATACTCTTTCCTATAATGGATCTTTGCCTCAGCTGTACTATCTTAAGAAAAGCAGAAGAAAGGCTTGCATATACTTCTGAGTCAGGCAGTAGCCTATTCCTTGTGTGTGTGTTCCTTCCTACTCAGCATCTGGCTTGATCCCTGGTACCTGAGCCTCTGCTGAATTTTCTTAAAGCAGGTAAAACTTGCAAGGTACTTCTTTTAGACCTAATGTGCGTGACATTAACTCTGTCAAGATACCCACTTGTCTCTGAATAGAACCACCATCCAGCTTCAGTGATCTGCCAGGGTGAGAATTTCAACTGAGATTTTCAACTAAGCCTAAACTTATTCACCAGGTTTCTGGAGTAAAAGATCCTGCAAACCCAGGTGGCTAATATGAGTCTCTCAAACTGCAACATCTAAACATTCTGCTCATATATTACATACTGAAGTTCAGGAATCAAAGCCATATGCCTTGAGCTCACCTACATCTCTCTGTGCTATTTAGATAGAAAGATTCCATTTTTTTCTTTCTCAAGGTTTCCACCCCTGCATAAAAAATCTGGGCCTTGAAAGATGCACAATGACCAATACCTCTCTCTTTCATCTGAGTTCTGAACCAACTAGGAAATAAAATCAAAGCAGAACAAAATGCTATCTTAATAATTAATGATGCTGATTTTGGAGAAGGTAGTATATGTCTGGAGACAAATAAGTTTTGTTGAACTGAACCCCAGAATTAGACCAATATATCCACCAGTCACAGCAAGACTGGACCATCATAGGCATCCTTACACAGGTAGATGTATCACTGTAGCACTTATACCAGGTGGGATAGACCAGGAGCCATGCTTCCTGGGCATAGTAGCTCTAGATAGCAAAAGGAAGGGAAGTAGCAGAACTATACATGTCCAGTTTCTCTCTTGACCTTATCAGTAAGACTTTTTCTCTCCTGGGGAAGGAGAAAGGTAGGAAGATTACATTAATGGAGCCCCTCCACGTGGAAGGACCCATCAGGCATTGGGAGGAGGACAGTGACTTCCACACTCACCCTGAACTCACCCCTCACCACCAGCAAAGCAAATAAACAGCAACAACAAAACCTCTCTTTTGTCCTACACTTTATACTCATCTCCAATTTCATTTTCATCTCCCATTTTTGTGCTGTTTCATCTTTTTGGGGATCTCAGGGTTTTGGGGCTGTGTCTCAGATATACAGAGACCCTGAATGTGGAACTCTATAGGGGCCAGTTACCCCTGGGAAATGCTACCATGTTCCTTGACCCCTATCCAAATGTACCTGTCAAGGTCTCCACATGCTTTGCAACCAGGAGTGCATCTCATTGGTGTGAGTGGGATATGTAGAGCCACTGTGTAAATGTGGTTCTTTTTAAGGGGGGCATTGATTTTTATTATTAGAACATCTGGGGGGAAAATACTAACAGCAACAGCAAGACCACATTCTCTTGATAGTAATAAAATGCATCCATACTTTGGAATACAAGGCAAATTTATTTGGATTTTTAAGTAAAATACAAGACTTTGAAGGAAATTGACCCTGACACTGGCTGCTTTGTGCTATTCTCCCAGTGCCTCCAGGGACATGCAGTTACTCTCTGTTGGTGTGGAAGTGTGGGGTGGGGTGTGGGGGGATTGGTTTGACATTGGGAAAAACACTAAAGTGGTAGAAAAAAAACAAGACTTCTCAAACTAGATAAATCTCGTGGGCAAAGCCCATTTTCAGGCTAAGTGACATTTTGCTAGCAACTTAAATGAACTGGGCTCTGTTCTTTTATTTGTAAATTGAGACCCAATTACATTTTCCTAACTCATAAGGTTCCTGTGAGGAATGACTGAGATAATATCCATGTAAGTCATTAATGCAGCAACTGGCATGTAGTGTGGGCCACTATTGGGATGACACCCTCTTCACTGATTTGTTTATCCATTTAGCTGGCCATTAGTTCACTTGTTTGCTCATTAACTCACATCCATAAATCTTTCAACATCTACTTTATACACAAATACTTTATGTCAGCATAATAAACTAACACAATTCATTATCAATGTCAATAGCACCAAGGTCCATTGTTGGACTGCATTAAAAGCATTTGGAGGTACAGAGGAATATTTTTATTTTGTATTTTTAAAAAACTTATTTATTTGTTTAGAGCATGAGCTAGGGGAGGGCAGAAAGAGAAGGAGAGAGAGAATCTTAAGCAGACTCCATGCTCAGCATGGAGTCCAATGGGGTTTAATCCTACAACCCTGAGATCATGACCTTAGCTGAAGTCAGGAGTCAGTCGCTTAACCGATTGAGCCACCCAGGCAACCCAAGAGAAAAAAAAATTTTGTCTTCATTTTATAGTTAAAAAATTTTTTTTATAAACATATAATGTATTATTAGCCCCAGGGGTACAGGTCTGTGAATCGCCAGGTTTACAAACTTCACAGCACTCACCATAGCACATACCCTCCCCAATGTCCATAACCCCACCACCCTCTCCCTACCCCTCTCCCCCCAGCAACCCTCAGTTTGTTTTGTGAGATTAAGAGTTGCAAGAGAAAAATTTTTTAGAAGTCTTCAATATGTCACTGATCTTGGTATCAATTACAGAAATTAATAGACAGTAGGATTTAAATTATTTTTAGAAATATTGCTAAATATGTTTTAAAAATTATTTCTTGCAAAATTATGTAATATAATAAAATATTTAATAGAATAATTATTTCATATTTTAATTATGTTACATAATTGACTTATAATTGTGTTCTATCAATATGTAGTTGTATATTAATTTAATAATAAAATTGATATTTTTTCAAAACACGGGTTCTTTTTTTCGTCTGAGTTCTTTCTTTGTTTTTGTTTTTTTTTTTAACATTATATTTATTTATTTTAAGTAATCTGTACACCTAATGTGGAGATCCAACTCTGAGATGGAGTTGCATGCTCCACTGACTGTGCCAGCCGGGTGCCCCTAGTTTTTCTTCACAGATTTAAGGCAAGTTAGTCTTCAAACTCTAGATGCATTAATATGAATCAGAACAAGAATAAATAACTTTCATGATGGGCCGATGTCTATTGAACCTCAGCACACCACATGGTCCTGGGAATTGAAGTGGCGGAGGCCAAGGGAAGTGGGTGGGGGGAGGGAGGAAGTTTGCAGACGCTGCAACAGAGGTATTACAGTTATAGAAGCAGGTGTGCCCTGAGCTGTCAGAAGCACTCTTTTAATGCCTTTGCAAAGATGCATTAAACAGAATAATTAAGTGAGCAAAGTCTGTGAACCGTAAATAACTCACGTAGGAGGCAGTGGGAGAGAGATCTGTGAACGTGGCAGGAATAGCTATAGCTCGGGAAGATGAAGGCTAGAGATTGATGTCCCTTCCTTGTACATCTACCAGGCTGTTACAGATCAGCTGTGGTTGCATCATTTTATTCTGACTAAATTTTTCTTTAGTTTCATTCTTCCTGTAGTATCCTGCACTTAAAACACAGACGAGGGCACTTCAGAACTTTATGTGCCCTTAGAAAAATGGCCCCATCTAGTTTCCATGATCTACACTTGAAGGAACTGATCAGGTTGGGTCTGACCTACCTTACAATGGTCTTAGCAAATGAATGAGGATTAGGAAACCCTATTAAGCCCTCCTTTCCTGAAAGAGTTTGGCCTCTGTGACCTCTCCTGGCATGTTTCTAAGTCAGAGGGGCAAAAGGGAAACAGCATCTCAGATAAAGCGCAGCAAGAGGAGTTCTCCATCTGCAAACTCCTTGTTTTAGCAGCTCTGAGCGGTCACGGATGGACATGACAGATGTGAGGGTAGGCTTCCAGGGCATTCTTCTAGCAAGTACGTGACTGAAGTTTTTTGTGATGTCTGACTGAAATGAGAAAAAAATGGACTAGGAAGCTTCTGGAAGAAGTAAGTTTATGCTGGTCCAGAATAATAGTATCTAAAACATGAGCTAGTGATGCAGATGGTACCAGAGGGATGGGCTCTACAGGCAAAATGAGTGGTCTTAGTCCTGATAGTGCCATTTGCTGAGCACTTGCTGTGTGTTTGATGCTCTATGCACTATGCTTCATGCACATTAGCTCATTTGGAACTTACAAAAATGCTTTGAGGAAGGTGCTGGTCTTATGGCGTGTTTTTTTCAGAAAAAGAAAATGAGACAAGGCTTCAAGTAATAAAATTCCTAAAGTTCAAAGTTACAACTTCAACCCAGATACAACAAACTCTGGAGAGCACACGTTCCTACAGGGTTGCATTTGTGGAACCTGGGTATAGCGTGGTTGGAAAATTTTTGCCACTGAGCCCTAAATGCTGACCTTCTGGAAAGAGGTCAGTGTTTGGATAGCATTCAGGAAGGCAAATTTGCATAATGGTGAAGAACAAGAAAGAATCACAGTTCTGAAAATGCCTAGTTGGGTGAGATTGTGCAGTTCAGTAAATCTCTGTGTATCAGGTAATAGTAGTATCCAGATAATATATATTAAGGATTAATCAATACATTTCAACACTTCAGTCCATGCCTATTCTATGGTAAGCCCCTTTCATATCATAACAGAATAGAGACTGGAAATGAGAGTGGTTTAAAGTAAATGTTATTTCTCCATCACTGTTAGCTACTATTGAATCCATATTCATTAGTTAATATTAACTTTTGATTACACATGATAGAAGCTCAAATAAAACTAGCTTAAGTAAAATAAAAAAAGGTTGTGGGCTTCAGGTAAGGCCAGAAACCAAAGGTCAAATAATGGCAACAATTTCTCTTTTTCTTTGTCCTACTCTCTTTTGGTTTTCTCTGGGTTGACTTCATTCTCAGGTAGACCCATTATATATGCTGCTAGTTAACATGAGCAATGGATCTAGTTCTAGGAAAGAACTGACTGGGTCTCAGAACGAGCTGTGTGTCAAGAAAGACTACTCCTGGGGTTATTTGTTTGACAGCCCCACCATGAGAGTGAGGAGGAGGACAGTTCCCAGATGAAAAGATTCTTGGCAGACAAAGATGAAATAATACATTTGACTCTACATTTGGCATTTCTGAAGGATAAGAGCTTTATACCACCTAGTCTTTATTTTCAACCATTAAGTATTAGATATGTGGTAAATGGTGTTCATTAAGATGTTTCAGATATATCATCAGTTGGGGGGGGGTGTTTTGAGAAAGGACCTCTTCTTGCACGAGACTATTTACTTCATCTCAGTCAATAGCCAACAATTCTTTATCAAGCAATTCCCATGACCTAAGAATCCTGTTCACACACAGTGCAAATCAAATCACAGCAAGTCAGTACCATGATAATGGGAATGTCTCCTGACCAGCAAACTTCAGTCCCAGCTGCAAGCATGCATTTTCAAGTGATATTCAATACCACTACCTCAGGACAGTCCAAGAGTATATAGATCATGTTTGTAATCAGTGTATGGCTGGTAATCTATGTGGGGCAGATCCATAAGATGTTTTGTTTTTGTTTTTGTGTTTTTCCTCAGTGCCTTATCCTCGGGTGATTTCACAATTTATTAGCACCCTCTGGGAGCCAAAAAAAGGAATATAAATCTCTGATTAGTCTGCATTGTTACCACTGGCTTGTCAGAGAGGGGTATGGGACCAAAGGATGGGTGGGGGACTTACACAGGGTATGTCACCACCAGAGGAATTATAGCTAGCTAAATGAACACAACCTCCTTTTCTTATAGAAAACTATGTTGAGTGTGTTCCACATTACAAGTAACTATAGACTTTGAACTCTGCTTGGCTTCACATCTGACACCAGGACGTCACATCCAGAAAGTTAGGCAGGACTTGCTGTCTAAGTAAAACTGGAATCTACCCCAGCTATGGGGGGCATGAAAAAGGTTTTGAGAAAGCGACAAAATGAGATTTATAGTCAAGAAAGAACATTCTGGTGATTACAGTCTTTACAGTCAAGAAAGAACATCCTTCCTCCAATCTATTCTTTAGAATAGATTAGATTATTAGAATCGATTTATTATTAGAATAGATTATTCTTTAGAATAGATTGGAGGAAGGCAAAAATTTTTACTCTATCCAAAAAGCAAGCCAGGGATCTGAATATAAAAAATATAAAGAGGTGATACACGTGCCAATGGTGGTTGAAGTTCAGAGCAAACAATGGTTTTAAGTGGTGGAGGGAGAATGTAGATGCGGATCAAGATTGGAGAAGGGGCTGTTGTGATACCATGCAGGATTTCACCATTAGCTGGCCCAGTTGTCCTGCTGTCGCCCTCTCCCTCCTTCTCCTGTGACATGGCCCTTGTGTCTTGACAGATCTGCTTCCAGAAGCATCACAAAGGCCAGGGCCACCACCCAGAGTTACAGCTCCCCCAGGGCAGTGTTGGTGTCTGTGTTTGGAAGACATGTAAGCATTTGTTTTTGCACATGGATGTGTTTGGTCTGAGAATTTGCAGTAGATGGGACCATGAAGCCAGGCTGAGGAGACCTTGCAAAAAAAGTAGTAAGCTGTAAGGTTTGTGTTTTCCCTACAGAAGTCACCTTGTTCTCTAGCTGCTAGTCCAAAAACTCCCTGTTTTAAAACACATTTTTTGAGAACAATCCTTTATTCTCCTCAATTAAAATAATAGATTGTATAAGCTACTTATACACAAACATAATTCCAAGCATCAATACCATGTCCTAACTATACTTTGAAATAGGCATAATTGGAAATTAACTCATAATATTATATCTTTCTACATATAACTGCTGGGAAATAACCATACTTCAGGATGAAAAAACAAAAAACAAAAACAAAACAAAACAATACTACAGCCTCACAAAGTACAACCTAGGGGCAATGTATTGCCACCAACCACCAACCAAGAGCCACAGGGTCAGTCTCCATGCCTCACCTTAGTGACGAAACAACTGTGTCATTGGAGGAGTGAGTGACTTCCTTAGGACATACCAGGAGGCAAAGCCAGAGCTCAGGTTCCCAGCTCAGCACCATGGCCCATCATCAGCACAGTTGTCAGCTGAAACAGCCTCCTGGCACAGATAGTCTTTTTAAAGCTAAGGACCTCTTTTTGTACTTATTTTCATGTATTTTTTAAAATTTCCTTCTGAATTATTGGTTCCCCAGGCTTAAGAGTGCTCTTGGGTATTCTACCATAAGTAATAGAAGATAGAATGTTAACTTTACCACACTTGGCTTCCAGTTTTCTTTAATTTGTAAATCATCAGTAGCACGAACATTTCCCTTGCTCATTTTAAAAATTGGTTTAACTCTTTCTCTGAAAATAAATGTATTTACCTTGAAATAATTATTATTACTTTATGTTTAATTTTATGCCTCAATCAGCCAGTTTTCTTCTTTCTGCTAAGCATGTGTATGTATGTATGTGTGTGTGTATATACATACACATATAATATATATTTTATAAATAATATATGTAATTGCACTCTTCTGTCCAATAAGGCAAAAGGATCTAGCTATTTTGAAGTTTCTTTTCTTTACAACACAAAGTTCTTGTGGTAGTAGACACAGACGTTTCGTCTGAAAAGTATCGTGCTATTGTATCGCCAAGGGCAGTGCTTATTAGCAATGAATTCAGTGAATATGGTTTAAATATGTGTAGTGCTAAAAGAAATTCAATGCACTTTGGATTGTCTTAATGTATATAGTCTCCAGAAAACCGATGAACTAGGTGTGCTTATATTCCTTGCAGAGTGTTTAGATTACAGTTCCTAAAAAGTCACTTTGGCTGAGGCCTCTCAAGTAAGTGATGGACGATTTTGGCCTAGGACTTGGGTCTCCAAATTGCATTTCAGCGCTGCTTTGAATGAGAATGGGGACTTTGGACATGGGACAGATTTGTGTTCAAATATTGCTTGACCATTTATTCAACATTGTGTCTTTGTTTTTTATTGTGGTTGTTGGTTTTGTTTTGATGTGTTTTGTTTTGTTTTATAGTTTTGTATCTTTGGATAAGATAGTAACTTATTTTCTGCATCTTAATACTTTCTTGAGGAGCTGTTGAATTAGACATGATGTCAGTGCAATACACACAGCACATGCTTTCAAAGTCATGGTTATTATTCCTCTAAGTACCAACGTCATCATTATGATAATGTTTCCTATAGCTTAGAATTACCCAGTGCTTTTGTTTAGCCATAAGAGTGCAACCTAACTGGATTGTTTCCTTATTCTTGAAGAAATTTAAGTATCGTTAGATATTTTGAACTATGATTTCTGTGCACTGAGGCAACTCTGAAAAGAGAAAATACAATACGGCCCAAACTTACTGGATGTCAGCCTACTCACATTCTCTACTTGGTTGTTAATGAGCTTATGGCACTCAGCATGCCCTCAACTCAATTCCTGGTTTCTGTCCCCCTCACACCTGCTCCATCCTTGGCCTTCTTTACACAGTTGCTGGTACTTCCATCCTGCTATTTGCCAAGACTAAAAGCTTTGGAGTCATCCTCGGTTCCTCTTCCTCTGATGTGTACGTAAAATCTATGAGCAAAGCTTATTGATTCTACCTTCTCTCCTGGATTTTCCATCAGGTCCCTGCAGATTCCTCTGCTTCTACCCTTGGTCTCCCAAGGCCTATCCTTGGGAAAATATATGTAATTAAAACATTCATTCAAGACTATTTTTTTTGGTTAGGGGAAAATAGAGGTGAAATTGAGGAGGGCAGCACTCATAAACCAACTGTTGATAGTGAGACTTGGAAAAAAATGCTGTTCACCAGCCCATATCTATATCCACACGGCTTTACAGGCCTAGTATCACATGCAGTCAGTGGTATGACCTTTATAGCAGCTACAGGGATCAGCAATTTCTTCTTTTCCTTTTCCATGTGAACCCACTCTAAAGAACACTGGTGTTCACACGGGAGCATGTGCATTCTAAAAACACTGATGAATAACTGATGGAAGTAATAACCAACTCCTTAATAAAATTTTTGATGATTATTTGAGGCTGTTAGAAGCAAAACATTTCCTTCCTTCATTAGGGGGAGAATAGATTATTTACAACTAGTTTATTGGTAACAATGCTTTTGATCTACTGTACACATTTATGAGGATAATAGCTTTTGGGGGTACTTTTTTTAACCATCTTCTTTGGCATAGTCATGTTTATGTGCTGCTTGAACTTGTGGACTCAGCTAACTTATCTATCTAGCATACTTTGCATGGCTCTTTTGTAAAGATTTCAGTTTTGGCATCAGGATCAAACAAAAATCCAATTGTAATCTAAGAGATGTAAGGCTCCATGGAAAAAGAAACAGAGTATTGTGGCCAGCAAGGACTTTGGGACTCTTGTTACAGAAATAAACATCCACAAAAGGCAAAACATATCTCCAATTTCAATGGCCAAGTTCTCATTCATCTGTGCTTTCCTCTGATCATCATCATCAGCTTCTCAGTATAAAGAATGGAGTGAGAACTATCTTGGAAGATAACTAGTAGAGAAAAGAGTTACTGATAAGAAGTTCTGACCACATGGGCCTAAGAGTGAGTCCCATGAGTTTGAAGTCAGACATTAACCAGTTACTAAGCACAAAATGTGAAGACTGAAAGACTGGTTAAGCTTTCTTCCTCAGATATAATGTGACTCTAGATTTAGAGAAACCATTTGATCTCTGTAGCATAACCCAGCTATTATCCTTTGTGTTCAATGGAAACCCCAAGTTGGGAAACTTGAGTAAACAATTGAGTAATTAAATATGTACTACAATTACAAAAGTCACATTTAGGCAAACAAAGTTCTCTCAGAATTCCTTTGCCTCTCCATTGCATTCAATTGCTATCTGTTCTTAAAAGTTTAAAAGCATCAAACAATAAGACACTTTAGGCAATGCTTTTTGTTTTTTGTTTTTTAGATTTATTTATTTATTTTGGGGGTTATGGAGAGAAATAGAAGAAGAGGGAGAATCAATCCTCAAGCAGACTCTGCTGAGCAGAGAGACTGATGTGGTACTCCAACTCATAAGGTTAAATCTAGAGCAGTGAGTTATACAGATAGACACCACATTCAATAGGCCAAATTGAGGAGTCTTTATGAAAAAGCTGGCGGCTGCAAGGGGGCTGATGCACTCCAAAATCTCGCAGCCCCAAATGAGCTCAGGGGTAGGCTTATAAAGGCATAAACCACATTCTGTTGCCAGTTTCTAAAAATTGCCAAGCATAGTACAGAAGCAAAAATGCTAAGTTAAGCAGATATTTAGGGTAGGGGTACATTTCCTGAAATTGTTATGTCTGGAGTATTTTGCAGTTTTTTTGTTAAGGTTGCAATAACACGGGTATGGTAACGACTGTGTTATGAAATGCCCACTTTTTATAAAAATGGTGTGACTTATATTAAGTCCGTTTCCTAGGTGTGTCAATAAGTCTGAGATCATGACCTGAGCTGAAATCAAGAATAGGACTCCTAACTGACTGTGCCACCCAGGAGCCTCCACTTTGGGCAATGTTAAACCAAAGTGTTAATGTATTACATAATTTGTGATCTGGGTGTTGTCATGATTGATGATCATCCCCAGCACTTCCCTAATCCCTGACACAGTTTCATTTTTATTCCATAGGATCTTGACCAGACCCACGACTGATCAAACACCTTTATTTTCCTATTTCCCAACAAGTTCATCCTGATCTTACTTGGGTCTTAAAAAGTGTGACACACCATTTGAATGAAGGACAAACCAGCCTCCTTTTATCACTCCTGCAGCAGGGAAAAAAACAGGGTTGTTCTACTTCAGCTCAATGTATATTCCTTTATGTCTTGCTGAAGGCTGAATTTGCCGAGTGTTGTGGGATATAGCATGTTGAATATTATTCTATGGTGGCCCCAGACGTTATCGTCTTCTAGTCTCTAAAGATGAAAAATTGTGGCAAGACATAGGGAATGTGAGTCTCTAAAAATACTTAGCTTTATTATTTTAGTTTCTATTGTAGCTTTTCTTCTCTTCATAGCTTATGGTTTTTATTTTTCTCATATTTTCTCCCGTTCAGTAGTTTAATTTAATAGCCTATGACGTATTTCCAAAGATGGTCAAATAATATCTCCATCTGACTTCTTTGGTGACGTGGGCTTCCTACTTTCACATTAGTGGGTAGATTCTGATTTCTCTCCCCTTGAAACAGGGCTGGACTCAGATCCTTACTTTGAATCCATTTATAAAATAATAATAATAATAAAATAAAAAATCAATAAAATACATAAGAGCTAAGATTAAAATGGAAAATAAGATGTGGTTTGGAAGTTAAGCCTGCATGACCTCGAAGATTCGGTCAGAAAAATCTTAGAGCTTCTGTCTAGGTCTCTTGAAATGTCTCCTTTCCCAATGCTTCCTCTTGAAATCTAACTTCTAAGTTGTAAGAAGCTCCAGCTGCATAAATAAATCATGCACAGGTATTAGGTAAAGAGTCCCAACTGGGCTCAACCTCACCCTTGTGTAGGTGTCAGACATACAATTGAAGTGGTCTCCAAATGATTTCTCTGCCTTGCTGTTTAAGTCGCTCCAAGCCAATTGAATATTCTTAGCTGTGGCCCAAACGGCATGAGAAGAGCCATCCTTGTTGTGCTCTTCCTACATTCCTGACCCACACAATTCATGAGTCTATTAAGTGGTTGTTTCTTAATGACACAAGGTTTTATGAGTGGTTTTAATAAAGCAATAGATCATTGTAATAGAATTTGATACCAGGAGCATGGTATTCCTCTACCAAAAATTTAAACTATGTGTCATTGTCTTGATGATTATGTACAAGTGGAAAATGGAAGTGTTTTGAAGCTTCTGTTAGGAAAAGTTTAAAGGTCTTTAAGGAGGCTGTGGATGAAGGCTGGAAAGTCAGTAAAAATATTATTATGGGAGATTGTGAAAAAGTTTGATGACACAGTCATGTGTGGTGATGTAGAAAACAGAAAATAAGCCTAATGAGTTGGTGGGTTTCCTAATGAAACTTTCAAGCAGAATAGTCAAAGTGCCAACTTGCTTCTTTTAGTCATTCATCATAAGATATAGAAACAGAGAGAGATGAGATAAAAAAGGAGATGCTTAGTTTTTAAGCAAAATTTAGTAGAAATACAGAGAAAACATGACTTTGTGAGTTGGAAAACTTAATTGATTCTCATTCATAGCCTCTCCAGATGGCAAAAGATTCTCAAAGTAAGAAAGACCTTGGGGAAAATATCAAATCCAGAGAACTGTCAGGAAAATATAGTTTCAGGGTAAACATGAAACCAATGGTAAAATTGTGATACCTTTGTAAACTGTAAAAAAGACAAAAGATGGTGCCTTGGTGTTCCTTTTAAATGGGCAAAGACCCTCTAAACATCTAAAGGTTATACCTCATGTACTCTGTCTGTTAAACAACGGGGTTTTTAAGAATCTAAGGACCTTATCCCACAGCAGCCTCATGAGGGTCTCTGGCTATCTCAAAGAGATTTGCGGATGTTAACTTTTTTGAATGGAGTGAACAACAAAAACAATTAATAAAAACCCCACAAAGTTTTAAAGAAATTATACTGGCAGAAATATCACCAACTTAAGCTAAAAGAAATAGAGAGTACAGAATGAAAGAGGTGTTTGACACTTGTACTTCCACAGGCAGGAAATAGGAGGAGAAAAACACTCCCTTCAAGTACAGGCTATTTTTCAAGGCAAAGACAGATAACCCAGAGCGTTGGAACTAAGATCCCAGAGGCCAGAGCCAAGAGACACAGGAATAGACGCAGAGCACTGTGTGTTTGTGTTGGGAAAGTTTCTACCTGGTAGACTAGGCAGGCTCCCTCTCAAGTAAAGACCGGGACTGTGGAAAGAAGATGCTTATTGACTCAGAGGATTCACCATGCTTTACAGCCCTTCCAGAGGCTCACAGACTAAACTCGCTGGGCTGACGGAGAAGAGTTTCATTTTCCAGGGGTAGACTTACATTAGCCAAACCCATTTGATTGATACATAAAATGAGAGGTCTGAATTTATGATGAGAAATCACTGTCACTGGAATTGGAATACTCAAAAACAGTAACGATCAGAAATTTTTTTGTTGTTGTTGGCAAAGTCTTTCTCCCAGCAATTTAGGGCATAACTTAAAGTCTCCTTAGTAAGCTGGAAAAAAATGAAAACAAAAACGTGTGTGTGATTGGATGGAATGAACTAGATGAGCTGAATGTACAATGAGGCTTTACCTCATCTTCTAGGCTCATAATAGTGGTGGTTTTGTACTGTCCATTAGGTTAGAATTCCTTGTCATCATCCCAATATTAGCAATGCTTGCCAAAAGGACTAGAAAATAGAAAATATGAGATTAAATCTTCCTTCTCCTTGTGCTGTGCTTGAGTGGAAGCTGACAGTGTTTCCCCTTGCAACTCTCATTTACTCTGCCTCCATGGCTTATTATATACTCCCACTGATTAAAACATTCTGTTTTCAGACATGTCAATAAAGCTAATCAGGCTACATTTGAGTCTTTGATATCTGAGGACCATTCTGTAATCTTGAAATGTATTTGCACTATGATTTCTCTTTACCTTTTGTGTACTTCCCAAATCCTTCAAAAGCCTTCATTCTCTATCCATGGAGTTCTACTATACTAGGGGATGATACATTTGTCTATGATTCATTGTGTCTATGAAGCATTCTGCACTTGTAAAATATTAATTCAGATGTGATATCATGACATACTGAAACTTCTTCCTAGTAGCCTGGCATTCTTTAATTTTTCTGACAAGCTTTATGCCTTAAATTGCTCCTTATTTCCTCCTTAATCGAATCAACCATCGGCCTAATTATGATAATGGCATGTCTTACTTTTTGAAATTGTCTGAGTTCATTGGGATTTTATTATATCTGCAGTGAAATTTTATTGTTCCAAACTCCTTTGTTTACAAGCATTAGACATTCACTTTCAACTAGATATTAAAAAGAGAAGTTTATTGTTGTTTTTGTAACTGATGGCTTGATCCTGGGCTTCAGATTCTGTCATCGCTGTGCTGAACATTCTTCCTGTTCTTTTATTTCATTGATCTCATTTGCTGATACTATAGATGACTTCATTCATGTAGCCTTGGAAGATGATTCTAAAGAATCCCAAGTTACATAATTTTTCTGGCCTCCCATTTTAGAAGAAGAACAAAATTATTGCTCTCAGTATGCATACATAATCAAAGTTTTGTAGCTTGGTCTTGTCATTGATCTTATTTATTTATTTTTTCCTACCAGTAGAATTGCAATACCTTGATTAGGTTATGTAGGCCACTCCGGAGTATTGGAAGTCAAACTATGGGAGCTATACCAGAATCCATGTAATGGGAAGGAGTGATTTCCCAAAGCAGATTGGGGGACTTTTACCAGGAGAATGACAAACAATTCTCTGGGGATGATATTCACAGACAGCATATATTTACATAAAAAGGCTATATCCTGTAATAATTGCAGGACATATGTGATTTCAGCTGTTGCCCTATGTATGATATGTATAAGGTAATTGTGAAATTATCTGAAAACATAATATGTGACTGAAGTAATGTTCTAGTAAAGAGGATAGCAAACTGTAACCTGTGGGCCAAATCTGGCTGCTGCCTCCTTTTGTAAGTAAAGTTGCATTGCAACACACCAATGCCCATTCCCGTATGGTCTATGGCTACTTTCACTCTCTAACAACAGGGACCATTTGGCCTGCAAAGCTGTAGATATTTACCATCTGGTTCTATACAGAAAGAGTTTGCTGACTGCTTTTCTATTAGATTTTCTTGTTCAATTGGGTAATCTCTAACCAGTAGATAGGACTAGGAGGAGGCAGATAATTAATCTGATCAACTGATTCTCTAGAAGTAATGGACATAAGGCTATATTTTACAGGTAAACTAGATTTTTCTGGATAAACAAGATTAATTTATTGAGGTAAATATTCATCCTTTCTCTGTCTCCCATCTCACAGACTAAGTCTGTTCTGAGACATTTCCAGAAGTAAAGATTAATGGTTGAAAGGAGGTAGAAATAGGCTGGGAGTATTACCATGTTCAGAGGATATAAAGATACTTCCACGAGGTTTCAGATGAGATCTCTAATAACATCATCTGGGGATGAATCAGAACTGAAATTGCATCTGGAATTTCTCAATTCATTAAATCCTGCTTTACCAGTAAGCTTCATGTCTTAGTCAGCTTGGGCTAACATAACAAAATACCATAAACAGGGTGGTTTAAACAACAAAAACTTGTTTCTTATGATTCTGGGTGCTGGAAGTCCAAGATCAAGGTGCCTGAAAGAGAGGTTTGATTCTGAGGTCTCTTCCCTTGGCTTGTAGACAGCTATCATCATATCATGCTTGTGCGTTCATCTGACCTTAAGTTTGTGTGCGTGCAGAGAGAAAGAGAAAAGAGAGCATGAACTCTGGTATTTTTTCTTATGAGGCACTAATTCCATCATGAGGATCCCAACTTCATGAACTTATTTAAACTTAATTATCCCCCAAAGTCCCCACCTCCAAATATCATTATGTTTGGGCTTAAGTATTCAACATATGAATTATATGAAGAGGACATAAACATTCAGTCCATACCATTTCCAGTGTCAAAATTTTGTTTGTGTGTATGAGGTGACTAGGTAGTCCACGGTTAGACAAATGGAGAAGAAATTATTTTAATCATTTTTAATAAATATTAATTGAACTCTTACTAGATATTTTAGTTTTTGTCCTTCACTAGTATACAGTTCTTGATTTCAAAGGTCCACAGTAAAACTCATGATTTTCCAACCAAATTTAGTGCATTTGGAGAATGATATATTCATTCTGTAAGAAAAACTAGAAACTAGAAACTAGAAGTCAGCCTTCATACCTCCTTCTTTTTCATTCCTGCCAAGTTCCATCAATTTTACATCCAAAATATAACTTAAACCCGCCCACATTTCACTATATCCATCACCAGTGCCCTAGTCAAGGAACACAGACAACCATCTCCTGCCTGTGCGGTTTGCAATATAGTCCTTGAATGCTCTCTTTTCTCTTATTCTCATGATTTCGACTTGTTTATCTGTTCTGCAGACAGAGTTAAGTTTTCAAAACATGTCATACATACCTGGTTATGTCACCCAATTGCAGTAAACATTACTTTGTCAATTGTTGTTAGGTGCTAACCATGGCCTTCCTTGCCTGTGTGCCTCAGCTTGACCTTGTAGTTTCTTCTCATCCTTGTTCTTCAATCATACTGACCGTCTTTTCATTCCTTAAAATGTTTCTTCTTTATCTCCCCTACTCTTCTCTTTTACCTACTGTCTTAGTCCATGCAGGCTGCTGAAACAAAATGCCATAAATGTGGCTTATGAACTATAGGAATTTCTCTCTCACAGTTCTGGAGGATGTCAGATTCAGTGTCTGGCGAAGGTCAGCTACCTCACTGACAGCATCTTCTCAATGTAACCTCATGTGTGGAAGAAGGACAGAACTCTCTAGAAACTTGTTCATGAGATCTCATGTCCTTTTCACCTCCCAGAGGCCCCACCCCAAAGTGTCATCACACTGGGGATCACATTTTCAACATATGAATTGTGGGGGGATACAAATACTTAATCTATAGCACGAACCTACTTCTACCTACCTTGGGAATTATTTCCTAGGCTAACTCCCAAATCAAGTTCTTGGCTGTGCGGGTCTAACTGGAATACCCATAATGTCACATGGTGGACTTATTCTTGACGTTTTAACCTTGCTTCAAATATCATTTTCTTGAAGACATCTTCCCCAACTAAATAATCATTCTCTGCTGTATCATAGGGTTCATTCTCCTGGTAGCACATATCTCTTTGTTTTTTTCTCATCTGTTTTCTTTATTTCTTATATGTCCCTCCCAGCAGAGACAGCAACGTGGCTGTGTTTGCTCAGCATAATGCAAGATTGAGCAAATGAATGAAAACACTAAAATTATATCCCTCCTTTTTCTTAAAAATCATATCTTATGGGAAGTCAGTAAAATTGAGTAATTAATATACATTCTAAAGCAAATAGTTTGAGTTCAAATCCCAGCTCTGCCACTCACTAGCTGTATAATCCTGTAAAATCCTAGATTCACCCCTGAACCTTGGTTTTCTCTATTAAAAATAATGGGTATGATAAAAAATACCTACCTTGTAGGGTTGTTATTAGAGTAACATCAGTTATTACAAGTAATGAACTGAGAATACTTCCTGGCACATGGCTAGCTCTCAGTATTTATCATTAGTAAGAACATATATTACGTTGATATACATTAATTGATAATATTAATATTACTAAGATTACATATTAAAATGAATTTGACGGGGCGCCTGGGTGGCTCAGTGGGTTAAAGCCTCTGCCTTCGGCTGAGGTCATGATCCCAGGGTCCTGGGATTGAGCCCCGCGTCAGGCTCTCTGCTCAGCAGGGAGCCTGCTTCCTCCTCTCTCTCTGTCTGCCTCTCTGCCTACTTGTGATCTCTGTCTGTCAAATAAATAAATAAAATCTTTGAAAAAAATAAAATGAATTTGACAAAAATTTACTGAGAAAATGACTGAACACTGTTTGAAATTTATAAACGTATTTAAACAAGCTGAAAAAAAAACAGAAAGAAATCTTTACAATTTTGCAAAACATGATACAGAGAAGAACATAAATTCTAACTAAAATGTTAAGACCTAACATTTGTAAATGGTACTATACCATTTGTCAAAACTTTGACAAATATAGCCACCACTGAACCACAAAGCCAAGACACCATGTATTTATTATATATTCTCTTTGTAAATGGTATCATACCATTTATGGTATGTGCCCTATGGTAGTTCACATCACACTCCCAACAACCCAAAGGGTAATTATTATCAGTGGTTTAGGGATGGGAAAATGGAAGTGCCAAAAATGTCACCAGCTTGCCCAAGGTCCCTAGCTCCTTACTGACAGTCAAATCTTGAGCACAGGTATCTGTCCTCCAAATTCAAAATGTTTTCAATATGCTGAGCTTTACATCTTCGCTTGTGATGTTCAACATGCAGCCTATGCACCTATTTGGGGCATCAGCAAAGCAGGAGTCCTCTATAAATTAGAAAAATATTTGGAAGTAGGTATTTTATTAAAAGGTTTTCAGTTGTGTATTTTGTTATGTTTCCTATACTTGTTTCATGGTTTTGTCTGCTTTCATTTTGATTGATAGGTGTGTGGGTGGCACTGTAAACTTTTTCAGTCTTAGACTCTCTAAAAATCTAGAGACCTAAGCATCTGATTTTGCATATAGCAACACACTGGCTTGGCAGAAGTAAATTCTTGGGACTTACATATCAATGATAACTGTTAACACTAGTTCTCTTGGTCTTGAACGTATCTCTGAAAGATAGGACCACACATGGAACAAAAATAATGATTTAGTCTTCATCTCAACCAATTTCTTGGCTTTCGTGCTGCTGACGGCAGTAGGAGGTGGAGGGGTGGGGTGAGTGATGAAGCTTTGATACTAACAACATTTGACTTAAATGGCCCTGCACCCCTACACGGAGAACGGTCAATTCTTCTAACCTCTCATTCTGGCAGGCAGACGCCATCTGATAATAACTCAGAATTCTTTCTCGTTGGGGCCAATTCTGAACTGGTGGTCTGGAGAGAAATTCTGTATTGAATTACCAATGTATTCCAACAGAATCATTTCCAAGAGTAATGGGCTGATGGAATGCCCGTTCCTTAAGAACAGTACCAAATTCCAGATTTTTCCAAAAAAGAAAAACTAGAGCCCAGCTTCTTGCCTGCATTCCTCTTTTTCAGAGTGTGAAGAGATCTGTTCGCAAAAAAGTAAAGCATGACCTTACGCACAAGAAGATGCCTCCACATTCTGCAGCCATAAGCCTCCCAGAACATTGAGGATCATAAGAGAGAGAACTGAAACTTTGAGTGGTTTGACTACTCTTGATAAAAGTGTTTCTCTTGCTCAATATATAATAACATGGCATCTTGGCTTTGTGGTTCAATGGCAGCTCTATTTGTTAAAGTTCTGTGAATCTGAAGTAGACCCTTTTTAATGAGAGTTATCTCAACTGATAGACTGAAAAGACAATGTTATCTGCTGGACTAAGATACTTGGCACTATTCTCATCAAAGGAAGAGACAGCATTCTATTTAGGAAAAGGATGAGGTAATGGCAGTTGTTTGTGAAGAGAGATCTCATTCCTAATTATTAGCGTATGGCTGGGAAATGCTGAGGGGTTGGCTTGGTTTGATGATGGCTTCATAATCTTTGATGGGAACTTAGAAAGTTACATTCTTTCTCTGAGTTTATAATTTTTCTACCTTTCCTAACTCCAGGATGCTTAACAGTAGTGACTGGATATACCTTATAGCAATAAGGACCAGATGGGTCTTGGTAACGAAAGCTGAAAACACATGTGTTTGAGAAGCTGATACTAAGATTATAAGCCATTTCTGTTGGCTTGAAAAGAGAGAACCACAATTATCATGTTTTTGAGCCGATTCTCACATTAAGTAATTTCTTGGAGAAATTGGATCTTGCTATTTCTCCCTTTTTTTTTTTTTACCAGATAAGTTCCAAATGAACATCCCGTCCCAGATTCTTAAGTCAGAAATGCTGTTACATAGCTCATTTGAATAAGTCTCTCAGGTTCAAATTTTCTTATTTCGGAAGTAAAAAAAAAAATTACTTGAATAATAGTTTCTGTCACCCAACATTGTCATTATTCTCTTCTTTTGTGCTCTATTGGCCCCGTTTAAGACAAAAGTACTGAGGATTAATTGCAATTATCGTATTCAAGGCAGAAATGCTGCTTTAAGAAGAACCAATAAGCATAATTACTTGCAAATGCATGTGCAAACATTATATCATGTGAAAGGAGATGAAAATGTGAAATCTTGCTAGATTTTACAAATCAAAAGTTTATCTGTAATCTTTCTGACCCCTGAGGCCATCTGTAGACCACTTCTCACTGAATGCAACTCTGGAATACATCTTGACTTGTATCAAAATGGGGAGGGATTGCCCATGTATCTAAACTGTTGAAGATTGATAAAGAACAAGGAGTAGTCAGGAGACCATTTGGTACCAGGTGCTTCGGTGTTGCATACTCAGGCTTGAGTCCAGGCTGAATCTCTTCACTGCTGTGTGATTTCCATGATTTGCTTACCTTCTCTGATTCTCATTTTCCTCTGAGAAAAAAGCAGGACGATAGAGGGCTCAAGGGAGCTGGAGTGAGAACCTACCAGTCTGCCTTTGAAGCCTGGCTCTGCCATTCTGGTTACTCATTTATATTGTGGAGATAAAACTAATGCTGACCTCATATGGTCTTTGTGAGGATTACGTTCATTGATCAAATACCATTTATAAATGCTTAACACAGCGCCTGGCACTTAGTCAATAAGCCAAGCATGACAGGCCACCGGAAACAGTCACTGAACCTACTAGACTCTGGCTTATCAAGGAAAAGAGAATAAAGTGACAATCTGTTCATGTCAAAAATCTTCTTTTAATTGACCCAAATATATGAGGTTTTAGGCACCCTGAAGGTCAGATTTTTATAAAGGCTGTCATTCCAATTAGCTGGTCTAGGAGGCTGAATATAGATAACAGTTGTGAATGGCAACTGACCTGAGGATTTCATGTTCTATTTTCTTATGTAAACTCTAAGGTTCTGGGAAGGGAAGTGGCATTCTTCTATAAACACCTGAATAGTGATCCCATTGTGCAACAGATTCCTTGGGTCATTCGTTAATAATACATGGTAATTGACATGCATTGAGTAAAGATGTTTTTGATTCTGGGCTAAATTGTTTTCCCTCTGCTACTTAATCTTCACAGCAACCCTTGGAGATTGCTTTCCTCCTTTTTTGGAGATCAAGGTCAAATTCCTTAACCCAGTGTGTGCAGCCTGTCTGGTTTGACTTCTGCAGGCTTCAGTGAATTTACTCTCCCCTCTCCCACAACACTCTTTCCATTCATTCATCCCTCCATCTATTAGCCTTTCATTCATTTATTCCACAAATATTTACCAAACGCAGGGGTGGTGTTCCAGCAATGAATACAGCAAATCCATGTCCCGTGGGAGCTATATTTTAGTGGAGGAAACAGGCAATCAAAATAAGTGTATAATGTTATGAGAAAAATAATAATTCAGAATACGGGAAACAGTGAGAGGTGCTATTTTAGACAGGCTAGGTGAGATTTGAACAGAGATTGAAAAAACAAAACAAAACAAAACATGGGGAGCATGGGGCTCTCTGTGTGATGGACATTGGATGCTGTGGGGAGAAAGTGCATTAGCCCTGAGTCAGGGGCATGTTCAGGAATGCGTGAGAGACAGGGGAGTCATTGTAAGAAAAAGAATTAGAGAGACTATCCGACTCAGCTGAGGTCACACAGAAATGGAGGGCCATACACTTCTGGGGTCTGTGTCCCCCCTGCCCCAATGCTGCTCTGCAGCTGCTCTGTGTCCTTTTCCTTCTTTGACCCCTAGAGCTCTCTGTGCAGCAGGAGGTAGGATAGGGCCGTTCCTTCTTTCTCCTTTAGTTCTATACCCCAATTAACAAATAAATCACATTTACTTAGACATCCCTTAGCCTCTTCTTTTACATTGCTTTTTATGATTTTTTTGCTATTTCCTTTTCCATTTTTATGATTTTTAAGCAGGTTTTTCCAAATAAATCTGTTGTTCCGGATGCAAGTTATCTACTGATGCCTTGTTATGGCTTTTTTCTTCTTTTTCCTTGTGCAAGGGGGGACTTGTTCACTAAAGCATATAGTGCTCCCCTGCACTACTTCATTTGATGGGAACAGTGACTCATGCAAGGCTGATTCTCATGTCTCTTCCATGGGTAAATATAGAAAATACTGACTTTCTGTATTACAATACAATGAACAGAAGATGTTTTTATTTCTTGTTCCTTCCACAGGTATATAACTGAATCTACCCGTGACTATTGTTATGCTAAAAATGCCACATGAAATCAATCCAGTCCAGACACTGGATAGACACTTTCCAGAAAATTGCAGCCTTCACTTTGGCTAGATGAAAAGTCAAGTTGGGTTTTAATTTTTTAATCATTTTGCAATACCCATGATTGAGTCGACACAAGTCTTATCAGATTCTTCCTCAGCTATGAAAATGTAAACCCCACAGAAATAGGAAACAGAGAAAGGTATCTTAAGAGGGGAAAGATTTATGAAGACGAGGCTATAGTTATGATGAGGGAGCAGAAGGCTGCTGAAGACAAAGCACAGGGTGACACCCTGTGAACCCCTCCACCCCCCACTCCTGGGTGGGATGTGTGAGACCTTCTTCCAGGAATCTCCCAACTATCTTAATGTTAATATCTTGCTAGAGGGGAAAACAACCTTAACTTGACAATGGCAGGACCTCTGGTATCTTATAGGTATCTTGTAGGTCAGTCCTCTTTAGCATATGAAAGTTCTTTCAAACCTCCCTTTACCTTACTTCCCCCAACTCCCAAGTATATAATCAGCCACTCCTCAAGACCCTCAGCATTTCTGCTCCTGAGTCTTGTCCCGTGCTTAATAAACCACCATTTCACACCAAGGATGTCTCAAGAATTCTTTCTTGGTCGTTGGCTCCGGATCCCATCTCACCAAACCTCACCTATATTCCAAAACCACATCAGTTACTTCATTTTAAAAATCTCAAACAGATAAAACATCCCTGCAGATGAATAGAAGACAAAGGGTGTGTTGGTCCCCACAGAGGTCTTATAAATGGCTTCCTAATGAGTCGGCGAAGCAGATCAGTAAACATAGCCAGTAACTGTTTCTTCTGTAATCCCTGCCAGAGTGGTTGAAGATACAGAGATATTATTCATTTTGACTGAAATATGGACATTAGCAATGTTACCGAGGAGACTAAATCTACCATGCTGAGGTATGGCGGTTCCACCAGTGCAAGATTTGAGTTATAATAATCTTTCTTGTCAACAGCCTTGTTTTATTTATTCTGTACCACCTGGCACCAGCCATGTGTCCAAATACTATCCTCGCATGAAAAGCTCTGCTATTTTCTTATATCATAAAATATCACCCCCAAAGCCCACAAGATCTGTAGCTTGTAAAATCCTTTGAAAAGCCTGCAAATGGTTCATATTTTAAAACTGTTCTTTATGTGAGATTCTATTGAAAATCCAAAGATCCCTGCCAAAAAGAAGTAGGATGAGATGTAGCAGGCACACACACTCGGAGCAAAGCATTTAGATCATTTTTAAGGGTAGTTACACCTTCCAGAGGTAATTAAAAGAGAAATGTGTGTAAAGCCGTCAGTAATATAGATTGATTTTTCAGGACCACGTCCTTAAAGTAATAGAGAAAATGATGGTTTGATTTTTTATGCAACACTTAAGAGTCTTTCTGATGCAGGAAGGCGGAAATAATGTGTTTGCAATGCACCGACTTGACCAGATCTAATTAGGTATTGATACTGAATTCTACGTCAAGCAGATAGTGGGAGAAGCTAGAGAAAGATCATGGGTAAGGGCCTAGGCTTTCTTTAGCTTCCCCACGGAGAGTTCTTGAGTTACAACAAGAAATTAGTGAACGGCCATTTCTTACAGAAACTGAGGTGCAGGTATATGGTAAATGTCCGTTAATACAATGTAAGCTTACGATCTTAGAGTTGGTTTACATTCCTAAGACATCCGAAGGATAATCTATTTCAACACATTCTCAATTATTTGCTTCTAGATACAGCCACTTAATCAAATCCAGACTACTATTGTTCTGAAAGAATACATTTTGAATAGATAGACTTATTAACAATTAGAGTATTGATTATTTACATATTAAACATTTGAAAGCAATGTGCTTTCCAACAGATTTAAAATATTATCCCCACATATGGTTTGCATGTTACAGTCACTTAGGTTAATTATTCCTGATCTATAGGGAATAAGAAACACCAGGCTGAACACTGTCTATTCATCAAATTCTCTAATTATTTATAGGCCAAATAAATGAGGTTTTACTCTGCTGAAAATGATTTTAAGCCATTACTTTACTTTCTCTAAGAGATTGCTTCTCTTTATTGCTGAAGATGGTATCGTTTTCACAGTAAAAATGGAAGAAAACAATTTTAAAGAAAAAATATCTACCCAACCATCCTACATTCTGTGTGGCTACCAACAATGTCATTTAAAATGACTTATATCAAGATATGATGCAGACCAGGATGAAAGAATGTGACAACATTTTTCTAGCCTTGCTTTAAATCTGCATCTTATTTGAAGAAGGAATAAAACCCAAAGGAGGTTCAAGTTTTGATCCAAAAATACGCAGCCTCTTTACATATGCATTTCTAAAGAATGTCTTGTTTCATAAAGAAAATCCAATATTGGAGTGATATTTCCTGTACATTAAGCTATATTTCAAATAGCACCCTGGATTCTTCATCAGGGAATGGGCTTCTGAGATTCAGATTCCCTAGAAATACTGGGAAAAGTAAAGTCCTTGCAGTGCTTGCTTACAAGAGAAATTCTGAAGGGAAATGAGATGGTTTGTGGATGTGTTTTTAATTTCCTGGAGGAAAAAAATGTTCATCTGAAATCGATTTTATGGATGTTTTTTAAAAGCTAGTGGATCTAGTACTTTCTATTTGACCTGAAAAATTGGCATCAAGCCTACCCACACTTACCTGGGTCATCCTTCTTTTTTGACTTTCAACCATCCTAGGCTAAGCAGATATGAACATCATCCTACAAAAAACTAACCTAGATTCCAAGGGAACCAAATAAAAAGGGAATCATAGAATATTCAGTGTCTTCAGGTTTCCCACTAGATTTTCACGGAGTCCACCCAATTTATCTCAAGACAAGAGCATCAAAGAATGTCAACATTCGATCATCTAGAATTATACCAGGTTTTACTAGCCATAAAAGAGTTGGCATGTGAAATATAAGTTGGGAGAAAGTTCTAGTTTCTGCCACACAGTGACTGAGTTAACAGAAACCTGTCTCTTACCACACATATATGAAAGTATGGGGTAAATTATAACCAAAAAATATGGGCAAATCTGGTCTCAAGGAAAGAAATGAATGGTTCCACATTCTATAGGCAAAGAGGAAAGACAAAGCCAGGATGGTAAAGAGGAAGGGTATCTGCTGGTTAAGGTCACAGACTCTAGGCCAGAAAACCTGGGTCCAAATCCTGACTGCCGTTTACTGCTCCCTCCAGTATTAACAACAACAACAAATTGAACTTGTAAATGATTTTTTATTCAAAGTAGAGATCAAAATGGAAAGTGGAAAATACTTAGAAATGAATGTGAATATAAACATTGCTTAGCAGATCAAGGGGGACACAGTGAAGGTGCCGTGCAGGCACATATATGTAGTCTCTAATTTATGTTTTTGAAAAGAAGACTAAAAATTAATGATAGATAAATCCAAGTCAAAAATAACAAAGCAGGGGTGCCTGGATGGCTAAGTGGGTTGAGCCTCTGCCTTCAGCTCAGGTCATGATCTCAGGGTCCTGGGATCGAGTCCCGCGTCAGGCTCTCTGCTTGGTGGGGAGCCTGCTTTCTCCTCTCTCTCTCTGCCTGCCTATCTACCTACTTGTGATCTCTCTCTGTCAAATAAATAAATAAAATCTTTAAACAAAAAAAAAAATAACAAAGCAAAACTATGGAAAAAGGAAAAAAGTCATCATACAAATAAGAGCAAATATTAATGAAATAACAGTGAAGAAACAGTAGAAAGGATCAACAAAGCTCGAAGCAAATGCATTACAAATATGAATGAAATGCACAAATATCTGCTAAGATTGATCTGGGAAAGAGGGCAGGAAAAATATTAGGAATGTAAGGGGCATTACCAGAGGTAACATAGAAGTGCTGTAATATTATAAGGATATACTAAATCATTCTATACTAACACATTTGAAATTTGGAAGGAATCAATATTTTTCTTTAAAAAATCAAGACATGTATTACCACAAATGATCTAGGAGAACATAGAAAATCTAATAGTCTCATAACCCTTTAAAAATCCTATTGGTAAGGTGTCTGTCTGGCTCAGTCGGCTAAGCATCTGACTTTTTTTTTTTTTTTTAAAGATTTTATTTATTTATTTGAGAGAGAGACAGTGAGAGAGAGCATGAGTGAGGAGAAGCTCAGAGGGAGAAGCAGACTCCCCATGGAGCTGGGAGCCCAATGTGGGACTCGATCCCCGGACCCCGGGATCATGACCTGAGCCGAAGGCAGTCGTCCAACCAACTGAGCCACCCAGGCGTCCCTAAGCATCTGACTCTTAATTTTGGTTCTTGATTTCAGCTCTGGTCCTGATCTCGAGGTCCTGAGTGGGACTCCCTGCTCAGGAGGTTGTCTGCTTCCTCTCTCCCTTTTCCTCCCTCACTGCCCACATCCCCGCTCCTGTGCTTTCTCTCTCTAAAATAAATAGATAAATCTTTTTGAAACTTTCAGTTAGTAGTCAAAGCAGTACCTACCCCCCCATCTGCAAAATGCATACACACAAATACAGACATAAACTAACATAACAAACAAAAGGAACAGAAGCCCCACACAGTTAACTTGGTTTATGGCAAATGTTCCAGGAACAAGCAATTCAAATTTGACAAAAACTTCTCCAAAAAATAAAACAAGTGAGAGATTTTTCCATCTCATTTTATGACGTTATCCTGACTTTGGACATTGACATGGTGAAAAGAAAAATCATAAGGTTATCTCACTACTGAATGTAGATTCACATGTCAAAATGAAATTTGACCAACCTGAATCCTGAAAGATTTAAAATAAATGAAACACATCAGGATCAGATAGGGTGTGTCCTGGGATCCAAAAAGGGTTTAACAGAAAACATACGAAGGTAGCTCACCACGTGTTAAGATGCCTTCAGCTTCATATAAGACAGGAGCCAACAAAAAAGGAGCATGAATTATTCTATAAAGCTAGAAACCCAGAGATGGGGTGGTTCAGGGTTATTTCCAGGGCACCACCGTGTTGTCAAGGAACCAGGGTCCATGCATCTTTCTCTCTACAATGTTCACTGTGTGTGATTCCCTGCCTGGTTGCAAGATGGTAGTAGAAATACAACATTTTAAAAAAGGATGGTTCCCTGCCCTGTCCTTCTCCCAGTCTGCCAAACAGAATATACTTATATGTCATTGTCCAGGGTCATGTCACTCATCCACATTTAAACCAACCACCAAGAGAGATAATGGAATTACTATAGTTCATTTAGACTAATCAAAATTCACCCTAGGCACAGAGCCATCCAGCCCATGAACTACATAACCTCCATATACTTGAACAAAATCAATTTTTTCTTAGTGAGGCAGACCTGGAATAATGGCTCGCGTGCAGCCTGCGGTGTTGACACATAAAAGGGAAAATGTGAAATCAATTCAATAGTTACAGTAAAAACAATGGATGAAATTCAACAGTCAGTTCTGAGTGAAAGCAACAGCAATAAAAACCGCTTTAAAAAAATGAGAAAGGGAAAGGAAATTAACATGATAAAGTTAATCCTCCAAAACCTGAAATATCTTAAAAAGTGTTCTTTTATATTTAGCAACTAATTAAGGATACTAGCCAGCTCTTCTCACTTATATTAAATATTTTAATTATTTGACACAAATATCCTCATCAGATACTTGAAATGAAATGGAAAAAAAAAACTTGAAACAAAATGTAAGGATTGGCTAGAAAGAGACAAAAATGTTATATATACATTTTTTTGCCACATTATCATCTGCATGAAAAATATTAGATAACATATTGCCAAATTAGTATAATACGTAACCTGGATTAGAAGATTTCTGGACACAAGATTGGCACACATATAAAGAATGCCTATATACTCTTTAGCTATGTAGCTAAATTAAAAATGTAACTAAAGTACAAAAAGATGTAATTTACAATAGCAACAAAAGAAAGAGGTATCTAGCAACAACTCCCTAGAAATCTTTATCGAGAAAAATTACAGAAAAAAATTTTTTTAGATTTTTTTTTTAATTTGACAGAGATCACAAGCAGGCAGAGAGGCAGGCAGAGAGAGAGAGGGGGAAGCAGGCTCCCTGCTGACAGAGAGCCCGAGGTGGGGCTCGATCCCAGGACCCTGGGATCATGACCTGAGCCGAAGGCAGAGGCTTCAACCCACTGAGCCACCCGGGTGCCCCAGGAAATTTTTTTTTTTTTAATTTGAAAGATTTTACTTATTTATTTGAGATGGGGAAAGAGAGAGAGAGCAGGTAAGTCTGGGATTGGGGGAGAAGGGAGGGGCAGAAAAAGAGGGAGAAACAGACTCCCTGCTGAGCAGGGAGCCCAACAGGACATGTGCAGTTCCATCCCAGGACGCTGATATCATGACCTGAGCCTAAGGCAGACACTTAACCAACTGAGCCACCCAGGCGCCCAAAAATTGCAGAAATTTAATTGTTGAAATTAAATGTCTTTTTAATTCTTTGTTAAAAAGGAAATAAATAAAATAATTTTATGGGATTGTTTTAAGGATTAGATGATGTCTAAAAATTATTTAACACTGTTCCTTGCATAAGGATCACTCAAAAGAGAAACTTTTAAAATAAATTTTTATAGAAATATTGTGTTATTTTTGAGAACTTATAAAATAGCTCCAAAGAGCCCTAGAGTTCCTCAGAGCAATTTGAAAACCACAAGATAGCATTTATATTTTTCAGCTAATCGAAACCAAATCCAACACCTGTTTTCTGACCTAAACCAAAGTTGGATTTTTCCCTTGGCTGTGAATTCTCTCAACACTTATGTACACAGTGTGCCCCGTTACCACTTGTCAACTTATGCTTCTCATATTTGTAGTTGCATATTTATAGGAATGTTTTGTCCCCCTAAAAAAAGAACAAATTTTTCAAATTTATGGATAATCCTTTCTCTTTCTATTCTATCCAACAAAACATCTGGTGTTCATTCATTTATTGTGCAAGTATTTTTAAATGACTACTTTGTGTCAGGCAGTGATCCAGGTCATGGGATAAATCAATGAGCAAAAGCTACAAAATCTCCCACCTGCATGGAGATTCCCTTTTATTAAGGGAAAAACATTGCACAAAACACTTAAGAAATTAGCTAGCTATCACGGCAGAGATTTTAGCTATTCTCTGGAATTCAATTTCCCCTTTCGTGGACACGCATCTAGGTTGTGTTCCTCAGGTGCCCTTGGCAATGAGGTGTGAGCATATGACTTAGTTCTCACCAGTGTGATAGGAAGTAATGTGTGCCCTTTCCTGGCCAAGACTCATATGGACCTCTATATCCTTTTCTATTTTATCTTCTATTGACAATACAATCACATGTCTCTAGTGGATGATGGAGTCACAAAATGGAAGGAGCCAATCCTAAATTAAAAAAAAAAAAAAAGAAGAAGCTGTTTACTAGGAATACTGCTTAGGGTTGTTTTATGTGTGGCAAAACTTACTGTGTTTGGCTCTTACATACTTTTGGCTTTATTTGTACTACAGTCCAGTTTGTCCTGAGTAAAATAAATATATAGTATATTTGGAAGTATTAGTTGCAAGGAGAAAAATAAACAAGCAAATAAGCTGAAAAATTGAGCAAAGTAAGAGGGCATGGGATGCCAAGGTGTAGGGTGGTTGCAATTTTAATTAGAGTGGTTACTGTAAGCCCCCTTGAGAATGTGAGTTCATGAAGTCTTGAAAGAAGTGAGGGGATTATCCAGGCAGATCTATCAAGGAAGAACATCCACTAATTCCACCATAATGACTTGTAAAACCAGAATCCATGTCATATCTGGGAGACCACTAGTGGAGGACTTTTTGTTCTAAGTAAAGTCAAAGTTAATGTCGGGTTTGAGCAGAGTAGCATGCTTAATTTAAAATGATCTTTCAGACTGGTTTGAAGAGAAGAGCTATGGGGGTAGGCATAGGAAGACTAGTTAGGAGGCTATCAAAACAATCAAGATGGGAATTGACAGTGACTCAGTCTGGACTAGTGGTGGAGATGGTGGTAAATGACAAGCTTTTGTATATATTTTGAGAGGAGGGCCAACAGTATGGTACTTACTTACAAATTGAATTCAGGGTATAGGCAAAGAGAGGAGTCAAGGAAGACTTTGAGGCTTCTGGCCTGAGCAACAGAAAGATATTAATGCACCATCACACCGAGATGGGGGAGTTCAAAAAGTTGGTGGGGTGGAATTCTGGTAGGGAATTATTACATCTGAGTGCCTATTTGTTTTCTATTGGCAGCGAACCATATGCAGTTGCTGATAGTTCACCCTGTATGACTGTAAAAATGGCAATTTTGTATCATTTAACCCGATACAGGTCCAGAGTTTAGAAGAAAGGGCTGGAAATCATCAGCATAAAGGCAGAACCCCAAACTATGTAACCAGATCAGATCAGATCACTCTATCGGCTAAGATCTAATCAGGAACCAGAAGCCATATCAATTGTCTGAACTGGAAGATGAAGTATTAAGGTGTTTACTAAGTGTTGGAGACAGACATGAAAAGGCAGCAAGAAGACCCTACTTCCAGAAGCAGTTACCATTCCTTGGCTGAGGAAACAAAGGGAAGAAGTGGGGATTAATAAAATGTGAAGGAATGGAACACAGGCCATGTGACACAGACCTCTGAGGATGTGGCATCGTTTGCCTGGTTTTCAGAGAGGACTGATTCTGGTGACATGTGGTCGGGGGAGGGGGGGAACCCTACCAATCGGGACAAAGTGCTTCCACTGGAATCGGGTGTCTCAGGGTGATGAGTCATTGTCATTCAAATTCCTTCTCCTTTTCTAGTCTTCTGATTGACCTGATGTGTCCCCTATTGGCAGAAGTTAATTGGGGCCACCTACAGAGGTGGACTGCTGTTTGCAGAATCCCAAGTCCAGTATCAAAAGCAGAGTATGAAAGAGTAGCTTGAAAATGAGACCCAGGGCCCAAATAACCACCAAAGGGTGAGTTCAGAGAACACTCCAAGCCCTGGAAGACTCTGTGAGACGTCAGGGAGGATCGGGGCAAAGGGAACCTGGAAGGAACAGTCAGAGAGGTAGGAGGAAAGGTAACTGATCTAGATCTTTACTATCCCAGTAAATAAAGTGCTTTGAAGAGTTGTTTATCAATTGTGTAAAATGTCAAGTAGGCTGTGAACTAAGAATCAGTTGTTAATTAAGCAACAGAAAGTCATTGGTGACCTTGGCGAAAATAATTTTGTGGAGTTGTGCAGATAAAAGCCTTTTGGGGGTCAGTTTCAGAGGGAAATAGTGTAAAGAAAGCAGACTTAAGTATATGAACATCTATAGGAGTTTTGCTGTGTAAAGGGGCAGGTCAAAGGGCAATAGTTCGAAGGAGAAGTTAGATTGAAATATTTCTTTCTTAATGATGGGAAAATGGTACCATGTTTGTATACCATTGGAATTTTCCAGTAGCAAAGAGAGCATGGACACCACAGAAAAGTGAGGGATTGATTTCTGGGTAAGTGCTCTTGGGATGACAGGGAGGGATGAAATGGAGTGCATGAGTGGAGAGGTTTGAGTTGGGTAGTGTATGGGTACTTAGCTCATGTCTAATAACACAAGGATGGTGAGTTCATGAGTACAGATGCTGAAAAGCATCCACTGTGGTAGTGGAATCTGTTAACATTCTTTCCCAATTGCTTAAATGATTGCTCAAATTTTTCATGTCATCAGCTGAGAGAGGATGGCAGGGAGCATATGTAATAGTGAAGAGAACAAGAGTCATTAGATGAGACTAATTCCTAAAGCCTCAGTTTCTTCATCTGAAAAGTGCAGCTAAACAATAATGCCTTGTGCAGAATGTCATTAAATCCCCTTGAAAAATAAAAATCTAACAGATGTCTGATTTTGTTAATGATGATGTCAATACAAAACAAAATCAAAATACTTTCTTAATAAAAGATATCCCTAGATACATATAACTTGGAATTTTCCTAAGAATGCAATAACATGAAAAATCAGTTATCCCTGTCCAATGGACATACATTATAAATTGATCTATTACGCATGCATTCTCCAGGAGTATTTGGGTTAAACATTGAGTCATTAAATTGAAAATTTCTTAAAGTCAGAGATATCATTTTAACTGTTCTGTATTAAATGACAACACCTCCCATATAGTAGAAGTTCAGCAAAAATTTTGGAGTAAATTCATATAACAGTGGTAGTCTGTCAAGTGTTATTTATGAGAGAGCAGGAGAGAAAGAGAAAGAGTATCAGATAAAACCACATTCTAGGTAATATTACTAACACTTCTTTTCTGATGAGTTGAAATATGTCCTCATGTCCCTGAAGTTATTTGCAAATCTGGTAACAAAATGTCTGACAGCTAAATATATAGGAATGCTCTTTCTCTTTGAGCTATCATTGAATTTAAATGATGAGCACAGAGGCCATCTTGAATAATTACTAGTAGGATGAATTAATACTTCAGGTTTAATTTTCTCATTTAAAACTTCCTCATGGAGAGAATGGATTCTTTGTACAGCTTGTTCTTAAATGAGATGCTGAAAGAAATGGAGCTGAGATTAATGAACAAACAACACTCTCTGTTGAAGAACTAAACTGGCAAGACAGCATGACCATTTTTATGTTTGGACCATGTTAAATCTGTCTTTTCTGCTAATTGAGAATTAGCTGTCTGTAAATTACATGCTCAGTTTTGAGGCAAAAGGACTTTTCACATTTAGTTTGTAATTCTTGCTATTTTTCTTGTTAGATGTCCCAGACCATGACTGTATCAGATCGTTCTTTGGAAGAAATATGATTTTCTTCTGGTAATTTTGAGGACTAGGAGGAGGGCACTAAGAAATTGTCAGTCATCTGACTTTTTGCATGGTATTGAAGAAAAAGAATGTCAAAGATCTTTATTTATTAACAACTTTATTGAATTGTAATGTATATACAATAAAATGCACCCACTTGAAGTGAACAATTCAATGAATTTTAGTAAATTTATACACTTGTGCAACCATCATTATAATCAATTTTCGAACATATCTGTCATCCCTGAAACACCCCAGATCCTATTTACAGTCAGTTCCTATTTCTACCCCTAGTCCCAGGCAACCACTAATCTACTCTGGTTTTGGAGATTTGCCTTTTCTAGACATTACATATAAATGGATCATATACACCATGGTCTTTTGCGTCAGGCTTCTCTCACTCAGTGTAATGTTCTTGAGTTCCATCCATTCTTTAGAGGTCTTTAGGGGGGTCTTTCCACATGTACTTCAGCTTCTTTGGAGGTTTTTTCATATGGACTTTTCAGCACTTATTTTATTGTGAGTCACAGTTTCCCGATGCAGTTCATAGTCTTCCTCATTGGGTTGTGAGGTGTTTGGGGCAGGGACTCAGTTCAATTTGCTGTATAATTGGCACCCAATTAGTGCTTGTTGAGTCAATGAATGAATGATGGAAAAGTTGATTTTTTTAACTTCTGCTATTTGCTCCTTGTTGCATATTTTTTGCTTGGGAAGCAGATTTTGATATGGAATTTAGCATAAAGGATGTTTATTAGTTGGATTGGGGGATAAGTGGGATTGGGCCCAGGGAGAGCTGAGTTATGATATGTATATACCCTATGGTAACCTCAGCCAATCTCCAGCAGAGAGCTTTGAGGTTAAAAGAGCTGTCAGAGTTGTCCCATATTGGGTTGAAATGGCCTGGCCTTTCTGACCCCTTTTCATGAGTCAGCCATTGGCCCTGAGCCAGTGCAAAGGGTGTGCCTGGGGCCCAGTGTCTTTCTGCAGCTGAGGGAATCCCTGAAGCAGCTGACAGGATGTCCCTCCTCGCAGGAAACCCTACTTTCTGTGTCCATTGTCTATGCATTTTCTTTTTACCAAAACCTTGGTTGAGACAATGTCATAATCACATTCTGCTTTGTCTTCTAGATTTTCTATTTCTGCTACCAAAAAAAAAAAAAAAATCACTGTGATATATGTTAAATTCCACTTTACTGCTAAAATATTATTTTTGTGTAAAACAAATTTTTTTAAGTCACATCAAGTCCTTGTCAGAAATTTTAGTTTAAAATTAAAAGCAAACAAGTCTTTAGATGACAAACGGGTTTTCTAATAATTTAAGAAATATCCTAAAATTATTCTGTTTCATCATTGTTGCTAGATAGTTCTTCCCCTGTCAACATATGTGGGAGAAGTTGTTTTAGATTATTGAAACTCTTGGATGAATAATTTATCAAATTGTCAGCAGCTGTTTTTTCTAACAATAGATTTTAATGGATTAGCCTTCTTTCATTTTTCACTTTAGAAAAGTTTTGAAGTTTGCCAAAAATATGTTCATGAGCCTTTCCTACAACTTCTTCTGTAATATCAAATTTGGCAGTGAATTTTTTGTTCTCTTTAAGTACAGTATCAGAGGGGCTCCTGGGTGGCTCAGTGGGTTAAAGCCTCTGTCTTCGGCTCAGGTCGTGGTCTCCAGGTCCTGGGATCGAGCCCTGCATCGGGTTCTCTCTGCTCGGCAGGGAGCCTGCTTCCCCCTCTCTCTCTGCCTGCCTCTCTACTTGTGATCTCTCTCTGTCAAATAAATAAATAAAATCTTAAAAAAAAATAAGTACAGTATCAGAGCTGAGAGTTTTTTTGGTGAATATTTAATATTTCATTTTCAAAAAATAAAATTCCATTTTTGGCAGCCTTCTGAAATTTTGATTCCAAAACACATCTCCCTTTTCAGCATCCACCACTGTTAGCTATAGTTATTTGTATGCCAAGAAGGGTTGGGTCCTTTTTCTTATTTGGTTTCCCATTGTGTGTCATCTGGGGATTATTGCTGGATCTCTTGTTATTGCTAATATTCTCATTCGAAGAATTAATAGTAACTAATAGAGCACTTTGCACATCCTTGGTCTCTATTAGGTATTTTCCAGGAGGTGGAGGTAGCCACATAAGAGAATTTCTCTCTTAGGCACCATCTCAAAGGTTCTGTTGACCATTTCCCATTTATTCCACAAACCCCCTAAATTCTACCAACTTGAGGGCCTAGTATGTAAAGAAAGTTTCCTGTGCATTATCTTATAGTAATTCTCAGGTCACCTTTGCAATGATGAGTACTCCACTTCGTCATTAGATAAGAGAAACTTGAGGTTTACAGAGAATTCAAGTGATTTCTCCAAGGTCCTATAATAAAGAAATATCAGACTTAATAGGCCAAACCTGAGACCAACTCTACTCAGGTTCCAAAATTTGAGTTAAGCCAGTAGTGTTCCACTTAGAAAAGGTAGCAAGATTGCACTTATCACAAGCACAGGTGTAGGCGGTTGAATAAGCACTCAATCCATTGCCTGACTTTGAACTGTTGAAGTCATCAAATATGTGTTGTAGAAGGTTATAAGAACTGTAAAAATAAATATAGATAAATGCATTTTACTACTTAACCCTGAAATCTCACAAGATCATCTCTTCTAAAACACTATGGCAGGAAGTCATACTCACACAGGACAGACTGGACACATGCTCTCTTCCCCGACCCTCAAAGAGTCCACTAAAAAGAAAGTAAAGGGATCAAAAGGCACTGATTGAAAAGACTGGAACATCCCTATCTGCCATATGTATTGCAAGGACTGTTACATCTGCTGGGTCATATGGTACAAATGGCAGAGCAGCTTGCACAATTGTATGGACCTGTTCCAGAGACTTCTTCTGCTCTGGGCCCCACTCAGACATTCTAAACTGGCAGCCTTACAGAATATTTGATAAATGATTTGCTTCTTAATCAACATATATAAGTATATGTTGCCTCCAGAATTCAGACAGACCTTCTAGGCCCTGTGCTCCTTACTTAGTGGAAGAAGGGCCTTGATGCAACAACTTGCCCTTCACTCTGGGGGATATGTTTAAATTTGCTTCAGCTCTCTTAAGCCCCAGAGATTCCACTGAGGTAGCAGGCTGCTCAGATTTTGGATTTATTTCTATTCTCTGACATGTGGGTGTTTTGCCAAGATGTTTTTACTTCCTCTTTACCCGTTCAGTCAGCATGCCATCATCAGTGTGATGGATCAGCATAATGTCTTGTGGAGTGCGAGATGATGAAGGTATCTCTGGACTAGGTTATAACAGAGGAGTATAGATTTGATGTATCCCCAAAGCAGTTCAGTGAAAGGGCATTAATGTCTTTGTCAGGTGAAAGCAAGCTATTTCTGTTAATAGATAGAGAGGGAAAAGGCACTCATAGCTGTGCACTGACAGCTGTGTTCTGGTGGTAGAAACTGGGTTGATTGGCTCCAGCAAAGTAACTGCATCCAGAACATCGTCTTCAGTTTAAGCTGCCACCTAATTAAACTTAAAGTAATCCATTTTATTCCTCAAGAGCCATCTCTTTTGCACAGATGCTAAATACAGTAATTGAATGGGGATGTGGTTGGGATCTCTGCAATACTTCCAGAAAGGCAGTATTGATTTTGATTCACTATTTTGACAGGCAGAGGCAGTTCTAGAGGCGTCCACTTGGCTTTTTCTACTACAATAGCCCTCACACTGTAGGGCAGGAAAACAATATGGGGATTCTGCCAGTTGCTGAGTGTATCTTTTCCAGTTATGTTTTCCAAGACTGAAAAAACAACCGTACAGTGGTTTTAGCAACCCAAGAGACCCATTGTGAGCTAGATCAAAGGCAAAGTCCATTAATCACCTGGATTTCATTGCCCTGACTCTGACTGATGGACCTTAATCTTGTTTGAGTCTCTAAGAATTATCATCAGTTAAGTTTAGTAATTAAGTCTACTCAGTTAAGTCAGTGTCAAGTAATCCCCCCGAAATTCTGAGTATTTGCTTTTATTTGATTTACTTCCCTGTTAAGTGATTCAAGGTCCCATTGGAGAAGGCTAATAAGAAAATATGCAGTATATATTTTTGGCATTTTATCAGAAGATTTCTTTAAGGGAAGCCAGGCTTTCATGCGGTGGACTCTGAGTCAGTGAACTGGGCCATGTCCAGAAATATGCTAAGGCATCTTGATTCTCTTGTGGTGATTCAAGTCAGTTTTCTGTTCACAAGACTTAGAGTTCATCACTTGTAGAAGTCAAGTAAGATTTCAGCACACTACCTATATATTTCAGTCCTAGAGGCACCACCAATAATTTTGCAAGTCAAACTCTTCGGATTACTGCTTTAGTCCTGCTACCCATTGAACCAGGCCCATCTTAAGTCACATAACTTGGTTTCTGCCATTCTAGAATGCCATCAATCCCGTGAGATTCAGAAATATCATTTTTATAGCAACATCTCACACTGTTATTCCTAGCTTAATGATACCAATCCACTAAAAAGCTTTTCATGGATTCTGGTGCTCCTTGCATAAACATACTTCTCAAAACTCCAGTTTTGGGGTAGCTCAAATACCTTAATGGGGTATCTCCTCGTTAAGTGTGAGTAAGTAGGTAATAATATCAACCCAACAGTCTTATTCCCCTAAGCATTTAGACATCTTGCTAAAGCCTTAGGAATCTCTTCCTCTAGGCAGAGTATATCAAGAAATTTATGGCATTACAACTTCTTTTAGTACAGGCCACTGTTGTATTCAAGAAAACTGTTGGAGACACTCTCTGCCACTCAAACTATATCACTGAATTTAGACTATCTGGATTGTGCAACATATCAATAAATTCAGCCCCATCCATTATTTTCATTATTTTCCTCTATAGCCCATCATCTTTAGGGTCCATTCCCATACATATCATCCACATTATTTCCAATATATATTAGCAAAATTTTAAATTATTTTTATGTGTATGAGACCTCTGGCTAGCTCCTACATTGTTCTTGTCCTGCTAGAGCTTTTTGGGATTTGAGTCTGGTTAAGCCCAGAAGCAATTCGTGGTGGTAAGAGTCAGTCTTGAGAAGGATTATTATTTTCCCTGCCAGTCAGCTACATCAAGATAATTGATAATTTAGTACAAACTCTTAAGACAAGAAGGCTAGTGCTCTTGGCCAAGAAAGAAAGGGCTGTACCCACCAGCAAGGGTGGAATGGTGGATTTATGGGCTTAGGTCCTTCACCTACATGTATCTCAAACTAATTTTCAGACTCTCATTCCTTTCTAATCAAACCCCTACCCTTAATGCACAGGTGCCAGCAGATTCTAAATTTAATTTGTCCAACTGTAGGATCATAGTTTTAGTTTGCTGTTTAGAAATCTTGACCCTAAGGCTATGGAGGTAAGGAATCTGTTCAAAGAAATCACAGAAGAGCTGTGGGGTTTTTTTCTTTGAAGCTCAGCCTGGAAATTTCCCTCCCTGAGCTCATGCTTTCCTAACTCTCCATTTGCTGGTTGGCTCAGAAGTAATCAACCAACCTCACAGTCTTACATGCTTTAGTGCTACTCTAGTATTCTACAGAATTAGCTGTTCTATCTTTCAAAGACATATCTTCTAATAGGCAATTCATTTTAGGTGACTAGAAGTGATAATTTAGCTATTGTTTTGCCTTGGCACATCATAGGATTTCCCATTTGCCATTAGATGTGGGTCAATATTACTTTTACTTTTGAATCTAGCCATATCAGAGAACCCTGTCCAGATTCTCAACCTTAAGGCTTTATTTCTCTGAAATCAACTTCATTACTAAGAACCATTATCAGTCAGGGTTTGGTCAGGGAAGCTGAAACAACTATCTGAATTCTGGACATAAAAGTTTATGTAGAATCAGGAAGTTGTGGTACTTTTGGGAGAGCTGAATTGCCCTCCCCGGAGGGGAGAGCAACCAACAGTAAAGCTGCTAACAAAATTTATGGGGTAACTAAAGAAGGATGGGGGTGCTGTGACAAGATCTGTCTGAAGCAATCATGTTCCCTGAAACCTTTTATAAACACATGAGGAAGCCAGTGTGCAGCTCATGTCTGCACACACATCTGAGCATTCTACCTCCCCAGGGTAATGAATTCTGGTACATTTCTGATTTCCACATCTCAGGTGATGGCAAGCTCTAGCCTGAACCATGTAGGATAGGAGAGGTGACTGTGGAAAACATTGCTCTTGGCCTTAAATGGTTATGGTAATGATGGTGATGACTTAACAACAGAAAAGCCTACATAACTTCTTATAGTAAAAATATTAAGGAATTATTAATATGAACACGTTATTTAGAAGAGATTGCTAGATGCCATGTATGATTTCCTTAGAGTGCAAAGTAAGAATAAAATGATGTATGATAAGATACTACTATTTACCTTATAAGCCTTTTAATACTATTTGATTTTTTTGTTTGTTTTTTTACAGAGTGGAGGAGCGGGGGAGGAACAGACTGAAAAAGAGAATCTTTTTTGTTTTCTCTAAAGTTTTTATTTATTTATTTGACAGGGAAAGACACAGAAAGAGAGGGAACACAAGCAGGAGTGGGAGGGGGAGAAGCAGGATTCCCACCGAGCAAGGATCCCAAAGCAGGGCTCAATCCCAGGACCCTGGGACCATAACCTGAGCCAAAGCAAATGCTTAAACAACTGAGCCACCCAGGAACCCTGAAAAAAAGAGAATCTTAAGCAGGCTCCAGGCTCAGCATAGAGCCCGACACAGGGCTTGATCTCACAACCCTGGGATTATGACCTGAGCCAAAATCAAGAATTGTACACTTAACTGACTGAACTCCCCAGGTTCCTCAATACTGTTTGATTTTTAAAATATTGCTTGAGTGTTACTTTAAAAAGAAATCTAGGACAATGGGGCTAAGATAATATCATTTTTCAGGGGTCAGTTTTACCCCAAACATGATCTTGGCTGGCTGTTCATAGGGCTGAATAAAGAAGGGTAATTTCTGTTTCCCATGGCAAGATCTGGACCTGGTTTCACTAGAAGTTCCAACAAGACCTACATTATTTGGATGGGGATGAAGTGCTAAATGCAACTGTCAGCTTGAGGTTTTGTTGAAAATCAGAGCAAAATGAGCTTGGTTTTGCACACAGAGGATGTAGAAAGAACTACGTGTGAACTTCTGTTAGAGCCTTAACTGATAACTGTCAAAGCTTGGAAAAGCTTAAACATTCTTTTGGAAGAGATAACTTTTGGAATGGAATTTATTGTTTCATAGTTTTATTGTTGTTGAAAGTTTGTTTCTACATATTAACTGCAAGTGGTTTAGCACAGAAATTAGAAGTTTTCCAGAGAAGCAGAATTGCATAATATATTAGGCCATGCATGCTTTGGAAGTAGATTGTCTGGGTTCAGGTCCTTGCTCTGCCTTTGCTGGCTAAATTTCCCCTGGATTGTTTTAGTTAAGAATTGGTTTTTCTTACTTAAAATGAAGTTGATACTCCCTGCCTCATGGCACTGTCAGGAAAATTAAAAAAACAAAAACTGAAAGCTGATAATGCATGTAAATTGCTTGACAAAATTCCAGTATATAAAATATTAGCTATTATTGATATGAATAGGTTTAGACTATTTTTTCAAAATACATAACACAAAAGCATGTTTATACAATGTGAGGGAGTATGTATGTGTGTATAGGTGAGAACTTAAGAAATTTAAAATCATGACATGACAACATTCAGACTCTTTGGGTATTCTTTGAAGGGTAGATGATTAGAAACATTGTAGGGCTCTTGAAAGGAAGAAATAAAATCATGTAAATAATGTGTCTTCGTAAATCTGCAGAGATTCTAACACAACATAAACAGATCTTGCAGAGTTGATAGAATCAGAACAACGGGCATTATATTTTCTTTAATATGCTTAGAGCATCCTGATGAACAGCACACAACCTTTCCCTTGGAGCCTGGGACTGCTGTAGAGGATGCTGGTTTTAGCATCCTTGTGTCCCAGTGCACTGATAGAAAAATGTCATGTTCATAGAATGCTTCAGACAAATGTTCCTTCTTATTATCATTATGATTACTTTTGGACAAAGTAACATAAGAGCAAAAATACTAGAGTTTTCTTAGCCTATTTTGTAAATTTTTGATATGAACATGAAATTTGCTTAAGGTCACAAAAGAGTTTTTCCCTGAGTTTATACCAGAATGAAGGACTCCCCATTTCCACTTCTTCTATCTACTCCATGTTGATGTTAACCCATTGTATTAGTCTGCTAGGGCTGCCATAACAAAATACCCCAGACTGTGAGGTTAAAACCATAGAAATTATTTTTCTTATAGTTTTGGGGTCTGGAAGTTCAAGATTAAGGTGCTGGCAGGGTTGGTTTCTCCTATAGCTTCTCTCCTTAGCTTGTAGGTGGCTGTTTTTTCCACTGTGTCCTTACAGAAGAAAGACCGTACATACATATCAATGGTATCTCTTCCTTTTCCTACAAAGACACTGGTCAAATTGGATTAAGACACCACCTTTATGATCTCACTTAATCCTAATTAACTCTTTAAAAGTCAAAATACAGTCACATTGGGGGTTAGGGTTTCAACATATGAATTTTGTGTTGGGGGGGTGGTGGTGCATGATTCATTCTGTAATACCTACCCATGAAAACACTGCTTTTCTGATATTGTTCCAGTGTTCTTTTAAGTTGAAACCTTTGCTGTATATGTCTGTGTCCAGATGTGTGTCTACAGGCATGTATGTTAAACCTAATCATCTCATCTTGGTAATTAACATTCAGGAACTGGTCAGTCAGTGAAGCTGGGAAAACAAAAACAATATTCTCAGAAAAATCAAGAGTTTCAATTCAATTATAAGTGATCAGTAATCTTGTTATATTCAGGCAGGTAGGAGATACATTTCAAGTTAAATGGAAAATGTTGGTAATTATAATTCGTTTTTTTTAAAAGATTTTATTTATTTATTTGACAGAGATCATAAGTAGGCAGAGAGGCAGACAGAGAGAGAGGAGGAAGCAGGCTCCCTGCTGAGCAAACAGCCTGACGTGGGGCTCAATCCCAGGACCCCGGGATCATGACCTGAGCTGAAGGCAGAGGCCTTAACCCACTGAGCCACCCAGGTGCCCTGGTAATTATAATTCTTATCAAGGCTTTATCTTTGGACCAGTTTAATAGCAGTGAAAAATGCTTCTACCTAAGTGTTTTCTACATTCTTAAAGATTGATTTTCCAGGTAGACTTTTCATCAGAAAAAGAAACATGTAGATGGGGAGCGTGATCTGCATGTTCCAAAGAAGTTTAGTGTGAGATAGAGTTTATAGAGAGAGATGGAGGCAGGGGTAGGGAGGGAGAGGAGATCAAGATAAGATGTGCAGGTAGATAATTCTCTGTGTGGGTTTATAATCTTTGTTGTACAACAAACATTATTCTTCTGTATGAACTTAAGTGAAAGTCAGTCCATTTCTGTTTTTCAAACTTACGTCCATGATGAAAGACAAGCTACCTGCAGAGTCTACTGAAGGCACAGAAATTGTAGGTTCACTTAAAATGAAATACATATACAGCATCTGACATATGGGAATAACCGTTGCACATGAAATAACATGGTAAATGTTTTACATAAACATAATAGTTATTTTATATCATAGTGTAAATACATAGAGTTTTGGTGATATGACCAGAGCTGATACTGGGGGCAGATATGTCCAGAAACCTGATGGAGTATCTGTCTTCAAATGTAGGCAGAGCTCTTTGTACCACAATGCTTGACACCATGTTTCAGAACAGGAAATTGAAGCCCCCCAAAATGAGTGCTTTCTAAAAATTCAACTAATGAAAAAGTGCTAGAGATGGAAGTAGAAGTCAGTGTGCTTTATTCTCAATAAAGAGAGTCTCATACACAGTCTGTATGTATCTCATTTATTGAGATAGAATTAATTCTCAATAAATATGAGAATTAATTCTCAATTAAATCTCAATAAATTAATTAAGTCTCAATTAAATAAATTAATATCTCAATAAATGAGATAGAATTAATTCTCCATACAGACTCTGTGGTGCACAACACTGGTTTTTCTAGTTAACTACTAGGGAGAAAACAAGAAGATAAATAGGAATAAAATAAAAACTGCTTGGATTTACCATATTCACATCTCTTGCAGGCTCATGGCCATCCTTTGGAGTGTAAGAATGTCTAAGAGCACTGCTAGAGGTTTGGAACTCTCGGGGATAGCATAGTGGACGAATGTGGCTCTGACAAAAATGACACCAAAGGTGAGTCACTTAAGTGAGATGAAGAACACATTTAATCATTGCTCATAGTGGGGATCTTTATATTGGCTAGAGATGGGCCCCACCTGAGCTATAAATTACCACCTATCTTTCAGGTCATCTAAATCCATTCCATTGAAAATGAGGGCCTGAAAAAGACTAATAAATTCTGAATCTGGAAATTCTGTCTTTGTTGAATATACTGAAAACTTTGGACATTTTCTTTTCTCACACAGAGCTGCCAGCTGGTGCAGTTTCCCTTCTCTCTGGGTTCATCACAAGGCACTAAAATATAATGCTGAAACCAAGTTCTTAGTGTCTTTCCCTGAAATATGATACAATTCAGTGCCATTGATGCTAATTTCTTTAAGCCATAGAAAACAGATCTTTATTATCTAGGTGGATAATGAGAGGAAAGAAAGAACAATTGAGAATCTGTGACCACCCAAAGATACATTTTAGCCCTTGGTTTTAACCTTCTACAGTAAAACATTACTCAGAAATGCAGTCCTTCACAAAGAACTGTAACTGATTGTTTTGTTTTTATTTTTGTTTTTAAGATTTCTTTATTTATTTGAGAGGGGAGGAGGGGCAGAGGGAGATAGTCTTGAAGCAGACTCATCACTGAGCACAGAGCCCCACTTGGGGCTTGATCTCACAACCGTAGGATCATGATCTGAGCCAAAACCAAGAGTCAGATGCTCAACTGAGTGAACCACCAAGGTACCCCTGTAGCTGGTTTTATTTTGTTTTGTTATTCATTTCTTTCCCCCATTCTCTGAGCCACTTACCTTCTGGGGGAGATGCTGGGAGGTAAAGAGATTATCACAGGGCAGATTCATGGTTGGAAGAAGAGTTCTAGATCAACTGTGGATGGGGAAATTGAGCATCCAGTGACTGGTCAGCTGAACTTGGATGTGATTTTACCCATTCTTCTCTTTGCTTCTCTGCACAAGCTGTGCAGTGTTTAAATGCTAATGTGATGCCAGCATTTTCTTTACTATTTATACAAAAGAAACCCTAATGAGATATTTCTAAGCTTGCACATAAGTTTCCATAGCAATCTTTGCCTTGGAGTAAAAGTAGGATAAAGAGCCTCCTCAACATAACTTTAAAATCTCAACTAACCCCAGCAACAGGTTTCTACCACAAGACAGACATTTTGGTCAGGAATACTGATTTGATTAAGTGTCCACAATAGAGAACTTTATTTAGTGGTACCATCTGCAGCCATAATTAGTTTGAACTTGTGAAAATGAAGAGTTTGACAGGAGATAATGACATTAATTTCTGAGAAAGGAGAACCTCCTTATTTTACATGGATGAAAGCACAGAAATGTGGTGAAAAGGCATTCATAGAGATGCTGTAGGAACTCATTAGGGCCATTTAAAGGTCGACATAGAGAGGGAGAAACTGGAAAATTAACTTGGGACTGGAAGTTGAGTTCCTAAGGGAGCTGATTTAACATCTTACTACTGGCACAACTTCTTTTCTGTTTGGAGCCAGGTGAATGACTTTCATGTGAAACCAGAAATGAGAGCTCCTAAAAAAATGTAGAGGTGCTATCCAGTTATCTAAGTCTCCTTGGCAGCTCAATCCCCAAGATACAGACACCTGCACAGTGCTCCAGAGAAACAACTGATGGAGATCACTATCCTGCACTTTCAAATTTTATTGTGCATACCCACCATCTGAGAATCCTGTGAAAATGTAGATTTTGAATGGTCTGGAATGAGGTGAGTTGACATCTTCAAAGTGATGCTGGTCCCTACTTTGATTAATGATCTAGAACGTTGGAAACAGTACAACATGGAAGCTCATCCATGACTACTATTTCTCAGCCCATAGCCCAACAACAAAGTAAGCAAGAGAGCATTTTTCTCCTTCATCAACTTCTTACTCTCTTTGTGCCTTTCCTGCCCCTGGCTTCATTGATATTAATGCTGTCCTGAGGTTTCCTGTGAACCTGGGGATGGAAGGTATAGCAGAACATGAAAGGATCACAAATGTTGATTGGCTCAAGACATAAAAGAACCGTCCCTAGGAATTCTCAAAATCCATGTCTTTTCCCTTAGAAAACAGATGACAAAATATGGGTTTTACACATATATGGGGACAGAAAGTTTTGTTCTTGGCTTTAATCCCATATGACAGAATTTACCAGGACAACACTCTTGACCACTCCCTGTAGAAAGTGTTTGCCATTAAGATAAATCACTACTTTAAGGAAGAAATACTTTCTTTTTTTTCTTTTTAAAATAATGGTTGGACCTGTTATTTAAGATCCTTATATGTTAAAGAAATAGTTTCTCTAATTGTCTTTCTACTAGAGTGGAATTCAGGAGATCTAGCTTTTGTTCCTTGCTCAGTCTACCATTTATTCTGTGACCTGGGGGCACAATGTTTAACTTTTCTGGGCCTCTGTTTCTCTATTTTACAATGTGGAGTTTGGACTAGGTGATTACCTGGGTGCCTTCTGAAGCAATAATTCTAAAGCCTTCATAAATACAGTAATTGAATTAATATACAACAAGAGTAAATTTCATTTTGGACACCATTATATATTTTGGAAAATTACTTAATTTTTGCCTCCTTTAGAGTCCACATCCATGTTGAGGGCTTACTTAGCAGCATATGAGTTCAACGAGAGATCAGTTAATTCTAATCTTATTACTTGAACTTTTCTTTCTTAGTATGTGGAATTCTTCCATTTGGGGAGGAAATGTGCAGAGGTAGAAATCATATACTGCAGTAACCTCTGTTAAGAACCTTTAATTAAAAAAAACAGTTTTATTGAGATATAATTCATATACCACATAATCATATAATTCACCCTTGGAAAATATAAATTCATTCGTTTTAAATATATTCACAGAGTTGTATAACCACCACCGCACTCAAGTTTAGAGTATTTTATCATCCCACAAAGAAACTTCATACTCATTAGGAGTCATTTCCCTTTCCCTTCACATCCCCCCATCCCACTCCTAGGCAATGAATAATCTGGTTTTGGTGTCTATGGATTTGTTATAGACATTTTATATAAATGGCATCATACAGTATGTGGTCTCTTGTAACTGGCTTCTTTCGTTTAGCATGATGTTTTCAAGGTGTATGCATATTGTAGCATGAATCAGCATTTCATTCTTTTTTATTGCCAAACAATATATTCAATTATATGGATGTATCACATTTTATTTATAAATTCATCCATTGATGGCCATTAGGATTGTTTTTGTGTTTGGTTATTATGACTAATATTGATATGAGCATTCATGTATATGTTTTTTTGTGGATGTGTTTGTTTTTTTTCCTCTTAGATATCTAGGATTGAAATTGCTAGACCATACCATAACTCTGTGCTTAACTTTTTAAGGAACTACCAAACTATTTTCAAAGAGGCTGCTTCATTTCCCATTCCCATCAGCAGTGTTTGGGGGTTCCGAATTCTCCACATCCTTGACAATATTTGTTATTGTTTGTCTTTTTCACTGTGGTCACCTAATGAGTGTAAAGTGGCATCTTGTTTTTGTTTTTTTTTTAAGATTTTATTTATTTATTTGACAGACAGAGATCACAAGTAGGCAGAGAGGCAGGCAGAGAGAGAGGAGGAAGCAGGCTCCCTGCTGAGCAGAGAGCCCGATGTGGGGCTCCGATCCCAGGACCCTGAGATCATGACCTGAGCTGAAGGCAGAGGCTTTAACCCACTGAGCCAACCCAGGCGCCCCAGGCATCTTGTGGTTTTGATTTGAATTTCCTTGATGGTCAATAATGTTAAAAATATTTTCATGTGGCTATTGGCCATCTGTATATCTTCTTCAGAGAAATGTCTATCCAGACTCTGCTCATTTTTAAATAAGGTCATTTTTCTTGTTGTTATTGAGCTGTAAGAGTACTTTACATATTCCAGAATAAGTCCTTTACTGGTTGCATGATTTGCAGATCTTTTCTCCCAGTCTTTTTACTTTGGAAATTATGTCCTTTGAAGCATACAAAAAACTTAATTTTAGTGAAGTCCAATTTATCTATTGTTCCTTTTGTTGCTTATCTTTTTGATGTCATATCTAAGAAATCATTGTACAAAGATTTATGCCCCTGAAGAAGTCCTATACTCTTGATAAAAATATTTCTGAAAATATCTAAGCATATTCAGAGTTCCAAAATCTGGTATAGAAAACACACAACTTGATAAACAATTTGGAACAGTTATGACAGAAGGACAGAAGATCACTGGGGAAATTTTCGTATCCACAGGCCGTATGACACTTTGTCCATTCTCTCTGTCACTTCATTAGGCCAGATTGCAAAGCCACATTAAAGATGTAAGTGCTTAATTATTTAGGGAAACAACTTATCGCCTATGGAACATAAGTCAGCTGAAAAACAAGTTGAACTCAAAATTCATAAAGCGGAGATCTTATGTGCTATTTCCTTGTAACTGGTTGATACTGAGAATCTTTGTAATAGTATCTAACACTTACCGACTATTTTGGGAACTCAATTGACTGAAGGAAATCTGGATTTTCATTTAAACCTGCCTCCTTTCATGAAATCTCTTAGACTTCTGTAACACTATAACCTATTTATTCAAATTACAAACAATCGTATCTCACAGCGCTATTACCTGGATCAAATGAAATAAATAAAAATAAATAAAAACAAAGTTACTTTTTATTATTTAAGTGTTGAAAGCTTTTCTTTCTAGCTGCAAATGTATGTTTTCATACACTAAAAGTCAACAATAATGAAGAAAACCAAATATTTCCTTATCTTACCAACTAAATGAAATGTTTTATTTTGCACATTCTCTTCCAGTCTTTGCTCTGTACATGTGTGTTTGTGTTGTTTGTGCTCATTATAACTACAGTGAACATATTATTTTCAAACAGTATTTTAAGATACTGTCTTTCTAGTACACTAATGCCTAGAGAGGTTGGCATTTCGTCTCTCGGAGGGAGGGTTTGCAAAATGTCTTTGCTCAAGGTGGCAATGTCCTATTTTTAGAGATAAATTCAAAGTGGGAGTTGTATCTGATGACCTCATTTTCCCTTCGAGTTGCACAGTTTTTACGAGCCTTTAGACAGTCACACCCGCGCCCCCCCTTCACTTCCCCATGCTAGATTTTCTGCCCTTATACCCTTTCACAAACAGAAAAAGTTATAGCCATATTCTTCCTTTGGGCTCTGCTATTTGGCCCCTGGCTACCTCTCAGAATTCTTCCCACACCACTCCCCCTTGCTGGCTCTGCTCCAGATACGGTGGCCAAGATCTTTCTTTCCTCAGACCTTTTCACTCCCTGTCCTTTCCACTGGGAACACTTTGTTCCCAGATCTTGCACATTTGGCTTCTTCTTAACCTTCATGTCTCAGCTAAACATCATCTCAGTAGGAAATTATCCCGACTGAAAGTTCCTCTCCTTCCTCCAGTAACTCGCAGAACTCTGTCTTATTTTCTTCAGAGGGCTTATTATTGTCAGTGATAATCTATAATCTAAAATCTGGTATTTATGTGTATTCATTTGTTTATTGTCGGTTTCCCTCTGCTGATGAATATATATTTCATAAAGCAGGAATCCTGTTTTTTTTCCTTTGTTATAAACCAGTCCCTGTGACCACACTTGGCATAGTAGACCCTCCATAAACATTTGCTGAATTAAAAAAAAAATGAATAAAATTGTATGCGCCTCATGCTGGTGTCCTTTCTCTCTTGCCTGCCGTCTGAACTGAGTGGGTGCAGAATATTTCTGTTTTTGTATTCTGTAACAGGTGTGAAAAAACAGCCAGAAGAGAAGGCATGGAAAAACACAGGGATGGAAGGAAATGAGGTTAACAAGTGCATGATATCTTTGAGGAGAACCCTGGTGTTATACATGACAAAACACCTTCCCTTGGGAAATATTTTTCAGTTCCTTAGGCAAAACTATGGTATAACAACAGCTTTCTTGGTGGATAGATGGTCTGCCTCAATAATGCTTGTGGCATAATATACATGTTTCGATGTCATTTGGTGAATTTCCTACCTGTTGCTGAGCCTGGAGAAAAATTTCCCAGTGCTAAAACAAAAGAACGCACCCTGGTCCTCTGATTGCAAACTTCAGGGCACAAATCAAGACCAGTTGTGGCCGGTCTGAAAGGGACTGAAGTCCAAGAAACAAACTGAAGTTTTTAGAAGGGAGGGCGGTGGGGAATGGGTTGGTCCCCTGATGGGTATTAAGGAGGGCACGTATTGCCTGGAGCACTGGGTGTTATATGTAAACACTGAATCTTGGAACAGTACATCAAAAATTAATGATGTACTGTATAGTGATAAATGTAAATGCCATAATAAAAAAATAATTTAAAAAATATAGAAGCCACTGAATGGCTCAGTCAGGAAAAAAAAAGAAAGAAAGAAAGAAAAAGAAAAAGAAAACAACTAAACAAAAAAGAAAGGGATTGAAGTTCTAAGAGTGAAGCAGATGGTTACTGTCTCCGAAAACTATAAGTGAAAAGTCATATGATTCTGAGGTTGGATCGTGTGAAAACCTGAATTTCATTTCTGTACCAACTTGAACCTCAAATTGTATACTTAATGTCTTGTCATCCTAAATCAACAGGATCTCTCAGGAAAAAAAAAAATTAAAAAATAAAAAATGGAAGAATGTGACCTGGCCAAATAAACTGGAAAAAAAGAAAAAAAGAAAGAAAGGAAGAAAAAAAAGGATCCCAAAGTAAAATCCTTTTTTTCCCCCCTTAGAAGAACTAGGTCTCCTTGCTCTCCCCTGCAGACAGGACTGCCCTTTGGACAAAACAATCATCTTGGCATTTACTTCAGGAGTTGTTTCTAGCACTGAATATTTTCCCCCTATCAACCCTTAAGCCTTTTCCGCTGCCCTATTCAGGCTCTTCACCAGGATGAGGGGCTGGTGGTGAGAGAATCCTGCAGGTGTCTATTTCATCTTACATTTCAAAGTGGGAAATCCTTGGCAACAGGAAGCACCCTGCTGAGATGGAAGAATAAATAGCAAATTATAGGTCTACATGCTAGGCTCTGACTTCAGTGCTTGTCAAGGTGGCAGCTGCGGATCGGGGAACAATTCCGCTAGGGGGTGGGAGAGGTGGAGAAAGCAGAGGGAGAGCAGAGGGGAGAGGGATGTTTTATCAAGTACAGCATGTAGGAGTCTCAGACGGAAGCATTTTATTATGTTCTTGATCAAATGGGATTTCAATTCTGAAAGAGTATGTGTGGCAGGAATTTAAGAAGAGAGAAAATAAAAGATAGGAGAAGGACAGAAAGAGTAAGGTATTAGGCGACAGGAAGATGGATATAGTCACAATCTTAATTTAGAGAGTGCACTTGCAGATACATCACTCAAAGAACATGAGGAAACGTAGTCAATACACTATATACAATGTTATTTTTAAAGCAAATTTCTTCAATTCTTAGAGGACTTTTCCAATACTACAAGAGTCATATACTTACAAATTTGTTATCTATGTGCCTGTAACTCTAAAATCCCCTAAATTATTGTAAAATATTTTAATATAAGTATAATATTTGACTTTTATTAATAGTTCATTGTTAAAAGGTGTTGTTTAAATGTCTTACTTGTAACACTCATTTATTCCTTAAAGCCTTCCTATAAAGTAGGTCCAACTATTATCTCCATTTTATAGCTAAGAACATTGAGTCATGGGGTAGACAAGGAACTTACTCAAAGATGGTAAAGAAGTTTCTAGAAAGAGACTCCTATGGCTATGAGTGTATTGGAAGATGAAGGACATTATTATATCCAAGAAATTTGACATTGCTGTAGTAATATTATATAATGTACAGTTTACCCAGGCAAACAAGTGAATTCTGGAAACTGGGTAAAATTAATCCTTGAAAATGGTTAAGCACCAAATTTCTTTTTTGCTCTGATAATATATATACTGGGAAGGGCTGTTTCTTAGAATGCACTTGCTCATACCTAAGTGAAAAGAAGTGACCATCCATTTTTTTCTTTTATTTTTTGGGGGAAAGGAGGCAAGCTTGTTGGAAAACAAAACAAAACAAAACAAAACAAAAACAGAGGCTAAGAATACCCGATGTTTGGTCACCCATTCAAAAGCAAACTGAACAGCTCTTTGCCCTGGAGTAAGACATCAGCAGAATGGTTTCAAGGTCCTAATCCAGGTAGCCTGAGGAACAAATGACTCTGTCCCTCATTTACTCATTAAATGCTGTTTGGACAACTATTATATGTTGGGCATTCCTCTAGGTCCTAGGAATGAAGGAAATGAATAACATTAAAATATCTATAATTGTGATAGTCTCTTCTCTTGAAGAGCTCAGTTCACTGACAAGATGGACAGGGAAACAGAAAATAACACTATAAATTGGTGAGTGTTGCCGCAGAGACATATGGGAGAATGAATGGAGGGTGGACATCTAACCTTATCAACAGAGTCGGGTTGGAAGTCATTTCAGGGAGTCAGGACAGTTGGGGGGAGGCACTGATGAGAAACCATGTCAAACGACTGGAACTTAGGGAGAGAGGACTCGGGGTGACTTGGAAGTGACTCATCCATTGTTAACATTAAATATGGCATTCTAGAGCCCCCCCTGCTTTGTCCTTTCTTATACAAACTCTATTCAAGATTTCTTCTTTTCTCCAACAGTGCTTATCAACAAAACAAACCTGGAACAGCCTGTTTCCATCTGTACCTTCCCTTTGGTTGTAACGTGTATTCACTAAGGGTTTACAGTGAGTTGGCACAGAGTGAAGTGCTTTTATTCGTTATCCTTTTCATCTTTAGAAAACCTCTGTCAGGTGGTTTTTACTATGATGACCTTTTCACCATGGTGGAACTGACACCTAGAAAGGGTAAATCTAAAGATGGCTTATTTAGTAACTGGTTCAACTGGGAATCCAAATCAGGTCTATTTAATGCTAAATTCTGTGTTCTCCAACGGACACTCTTTTGCTCTCCTTACAAGGCAGCTAGACCTTTTGTGACATTTCCTCCTCTAGTATACCCTTATAAAAATGCACATCTCAGACTATCATAGGTAAAAGATTTCACAGAGTTGAATGAACACCATAGTGTTGAAACTTAGAGAAAGCAACAAACTCTCTCTTGCCAATAACAAACATGTTTGTGTTTTTACCCAATTTTACCTGATTAAAATGTAAGAGGATGATCCACAATGTAAATATTTTATGGAACTCACCACCCTGGAGAAGGGCTCTACTTCCCACCACTTCTCTTCTCCCAGAAGAAGACACATGGCAATTTTTACCTTATGCTCTGTGGCCAATGTTCTTCATTATCTGAGAGATACCTCCTATCATTCTGTTGTAGAAATTTATATAGACTATAGATATTGGTATAGATATATTTTCTCTTACTCTCCTGTGCTTTTTTTATCTGATAGATATATGCCAGAGACTCCAATAGCTATGATTCTCTTCCGGGTTATCTTGCGTTTCAAGGTTTCAAAGCTGTTGAAGATTTGAGGTCAGCATATTAGTTTAGAAAAAAAGGAGACCTGAGTTCTGGTTCCAGTTCTTTTTTAAATTTTCTTTTTTTCCCCCTAAGAATTTATTTATTTTAGAGACAGAGAATATGAGCAAGGAGGAGAGGCAGAGGGAGAAGGAGAGAGTTCAAACAGGTTCTGCACTGAGCAAGAGCCACTGTGGAGCTTGATCTCATGACCCTGAGATTATGACCTGAGCCAAAATCAAGAATTAGTTGCTTAACCGACTATACCACCCACACACTCCGTGGCTCTAGCTCCTTAATGAATTAGCTCTGTAACATGCAGTTGCCTCTTGGAGCACCCATTTCCTAAACTATGGAAATTACACAATCTCTCAGGTCTTTTCCATCTTCAGAATACAGTGATTCTAATGCATAACTGGTTTCCATACTCGTGCTGTGAAAAAACAAGTCCTACTCCTTTCTGTAGTTATTGCTATTGTCCAGAAGCTGTTCACTTCTCTAGCCTTGTCCAGCTTGAAATGAGTTGCTGGTATCCAGCAAACCCGAGAGAGCGAGAAACAAGGCAAATTTTAACAAATAGGGAATGATGTATGCAGATGATCCAGAGTCTGAATGGGTCTGAGAATAAGTGTCCTGGTGGTCAGGAAGGAGGATAAAGACAATGTGAAAATTATAAATCTCCGCATATAATAAGTCTGTCCCAGACTGATCCCAAAGCTTCCTTTTGGTTGACAAAACCACAGTGCTGCCTTGAGTAGCCAGATAGGCAAAAACTCAGATGTGTTTGAGATATAAAGTAAACTCATCCATGGAAAATGAAAGGCAAATTCAATTTAGTTGAATGACAAGACTCCCTTTTAATGAAGAGAGAGAAAAGTAGAGATCCATGGGTTTCTCAGTCATTATCCCAAGGGGGTGGATATTCATTATGAGTCTGGGCAGAATTTCTATCTTTAGGCTTTGGGGAAAAAAAAGTGCAATGTAAATGAAAGATGAGCTTCCTTTCTGTCATGGAGATATATGCGACAATTAGCAGATGTTGATAAGGCCGTTTAAAAGAAGTTGTAATTGACTTGAGCCCAAGGCACACAAAACGTCATTCCACCTTCCACTGCTACCATATAATTATTTGATACATTCAGGCTTGGTGAACAATCTCAGGGGCCATAAGCAAGTACTGAGCTCAGTCTCACTCACAGCACAGAGCTCACAAACAAGGTTTAATCTCCCCCACGTAAAAAATGTTTGGCGTGCTTTCTCGGTGCCTAAGAAGACATAATTCAGCAGTCTGCGAATGCATGAAACTCAGGATGGCAGCAGATGCTCAAGCAATTCACAAATAGTACCACAAATCTTTCATTACGTTTCAGCCTTTGCATTAAGGCAGGATCTTGTTATTTTGTGATGGTTTTAGAAGGCGATTATCATTTCCAAATTAAACTTTAAGGAGCACACTGGTGGATCGTTTAGCTTAGTTCACATTCAGGGAAACGAAGGGATTTACTATTTCACAAACACTGGAAACAAACAAAATGCTCTGGTAAAAATAGCAAATTACAGACTATTAATAGATGAGCGATTTCATTAAGTTGAATGGACCGTCTCAATGTTGATGCTTGGTGAGAGCAACACATTTCTCTTGCTCCATTTTATGGAAATACTCTGGTAAATAGGCATTTAGAAATACGTGTTTGCATATGCTAACTATAAGCATTGTATCTTTTACTCAAAAACAATTTGAAGTTTACAACGTAGGAAATGACATTTAAATGAATATTATAGAGACAAAGAAAGGCAGAAGATGAGTACAAAGGGAAAAAGGAAAACTCAAGATGTCAAGCTAGGGGTTAAGGGAGTTCGTGTGCCCAACTTCACAGAACTTTCTGGCATCTGGGCAGTGTTTACCTACTGTCTACTCTAGCCTGTGCTCTGTGTTGGCTGCATGCTACCGGGTTTCAGTGTGGGAGGCCGTTAGAATGATGTTAACAGTCATTTGTCCCAAGCCTTCCCTCTTTGCCTATGTGCAAACAATTGGCCATTTTCTCTTTGCATGAACACTTCCACTACAAACAGAAGGATTGTGCTAAAACATGTCTTGCATGAAACACTAAATACACATTATTTTATAAAGAGATTTAGTTAATTTTTTTAATAGGTAACAGGTGACATAATACATGAGATGGCACGACATTCTAAAGACACAAAGCAGTATGCGGTGAAAGGTCTCCCTTCCTCCTGTGCCTTCTAGAAACCCAGCTATTTCCCCAAGCGCCACTCTTGTTGTTGTTGTTTTTAGTAGACTTCCAAGGATACTTTTGAGTAGACTTCCTTCTCCCCTTCATCCTTCACAGGCATTTTCCCCCAGTAAACCACTTTGTCTATCTAATTCCGTAATGTGATCTGCTTTTGTGGAGGGATCAAAATGACATCAATGTGAACTTACATCCAAAAAGGAGAGGAAAGAGAGGGAGAATGGGGCAAAAATAAATTGAAGAAATAATGCCTGAAATTTTCCAAAATTTGCTGAAGAACAAAGTTACATGAATCGCATCCTAAATGTGGCAGAATTACTACAAAGAAAATCACATCTAGACACATTTTATTCCAAATTCTGAAATGTAGAAATAAAGAGAAAATCAATATGAAAAGCAACCAGAGAAAACCACACATTCCATAAAGGGAAACAATTGTACAAAATGGTAAGAATTATTGTTCCTATAGCAATAATGAGCATAGAAGTCAGTGGGAAGACATCTCTTAAATGCTAAAAGGAAAAAATAAAACTGTCAATCTAGAACAATATATGCAGCAAAAAAATGTCCTTCATGAATTAAGGCATAATAGAGACATTTTTTAGGTAGAATTTATTGCCTGCTTTATAAGGAATGCTAAAGGGAAGTTCTTTCAGCTAGAGAGAAATGATACCACATATCTTCAGGAAGGAGTGAAAAGCACCAGAAATGATAAATATATGCATACATATTTTTAAAACTATTTTTCTCTTAATTTTTTAAAATCCAGGGAGACTGGGTGGGTCAGTCATTAAGTGTCTGCCTTCGTCTCAGGTCATGATCCCAGAGTCCTGGGATCAAACCCCATATCGGGCTCCCTGCTCAGTGGGGAGTCTGCTTCTCCCTCTCCCAGTCCCCCTATTTGTGTTCCCTCTGTCACTGTCGCTCTGTGTCAAATAAATAAATAAAATCTTTTAAAAAATTATTTAAAATCCAATGGCTCTTTAAAAGAAAAAAATTTGGATTGTTTTTGGAATATTTAACATATATAAATGTAATATATCTGACAACTACATATAGCATAAAGGATCAGGATATATATGGAACTGTATATGCATAGGATACATACATCTCACTTGACATATTGTGATAGTAATTGTAAATGGATTGCAAAAATTTAGGAAAAATATAATTCCTCAATTAACCACTAAAATAATGTACAAAATCTAATAAACACATTTAAACAGAATTCTGAGATTCAGTTAAACCAAAAGAAGACAGAAGAAAAGACAGAGAATAAAAAGGAGGTTCAGATAAGACAAACAGAAAAAATAGCAAAATAGCAAAAACACCTTTATCCAATTATTTCAATAATAACATTAAATGCAAATGAACTAAACACTTCAGTTAGAAAACAGAGATTGCCAAACTGAATTTTTTTTAAAACATACAGCAACTGTATGTGGTCCACAAGAAGCATGTTTTATCAAGAAACAGACGTAAATAGGCAAAAAAGATACACCTGCAAATGCTAATAATAGGAATCTGTAATGTCTTTATTAATTCTGGATAAAGTAGACTTACTGCCTTTATTTTTTTCAAAGAAAATGGGATATTTTATACTGAAAATGGTAAGTCATCAGTAATCTATGATCATCATGAATGCATATGTGTCTAATAGTAGAGTTTCAACATTTGTTAAGTAAATATTAAGAGAATGAAAATAAACAAAATCAAATTTTTGTGTTTTTATGTACAAATCTATCATTATAGTTGGAGATTTTAATGCCTTTCTCTCTCAGTAATTGTAATTGGTAGAATAGCTAGACAAAACATCAGTAAGAACATAAACAATCTTAACAATCCTATTAATCAAAAACAATCCAGCTGATATTTTTCTAACAGAATACCCAAAGCATTCTTTTCAAAGACACATAGTACATTCATCAAGATGGACCATATCCAGAGTTATAAAAGAAGTGTCCATAAAATTTGAAAGATGGACAGATTACAGAGTAAAAACCAGTTAACAGTGAGATCTATAAAGCCCCAGTATTTGAAATTATGTGGCACACATCTATAATAAAGACTATGTGTTGAGGAAGATATTTCATGAGAAAATAAAATATTTTGAATTGAATGATAACAAAAACACAATACAAAAAGGGATTTATAGATGTAGTTAGAGGGAAATTTAGAGTTTGAAATGTTTACTTTAGAAAATGAGAAAAGCCTAAAATTACTAATGTAAAGTTATACTCAAGAAGCTAGAAAAAGGAGAGCAAAGTAAGCTCAGAATAGAAGGAAAAAAATAAAAAGAATAACAAAATCAATGAAATAGAAGAGTGAGGTTGAATATATATATATTATATAATATATATACATTACAGATACATAAATATAAATATAGAAAGTACCCAGCCATTTTACTGATTTTTAAAAATTACTTGCAATGGTTTTCTAATTGAGTTTTCTTAGTAAATGATCATATCATCTGTAAACAATGGTACCTGTATCCCCATCTTTTCCAATTTTTATACCTCCTTTCTTTTTCCATTGATAGCCATCATCCTAGTGTTTAGGAAGAAATTTTCCACTGTTTCTCATTTAGTATAATTCAGGCTGTTTGATAAAGACATATTAAAGCCTTATCCTTCTATTACTATGTTTAAAACGTTTTTTCTCATAAATAATGGAATTTGAAATTTTAGCTTTTGAACTATTAATATAGCGAATTATGCTAATATATTCTTAATACTAAATTACACATTAATAGAATAAAGACCACTAGATTATTTTATATTATTACACTCTTTTTTTTTTTTAAGATTTTTTATTCACTTGACAGAGAGAGATCACAAGTGGGCGGAGAGGCAAGCAGAGAGAGAGGAGGAAGCAGGCTCCCTGCAGAGCAGAGGGCCTGATGTGGGACTCGATCCCAGGACCCTGAGATCATGACCTGAGCTGAAGGCAGAGGCTTAACCACTGAGCCACCCAGGTGCCCATATATTATTACACTCTCAATGTGCTTCTGAACCTCATTTACTAATAATCTGTTGAGAATTTTTGCAAACCTTCATGAGAAAGAGCTAATATTATTGTTATGGTTTATTGTGTTTTGTTGTCAATGTTCTATTACTTGTATAAAAATTATTTGAAAGATTTTTTTGCCCTATATTCTACAGGAGGGGTTGACAACCCACTGCCAACTGACTGTTTTTATAAAGTTTTATTGGAACACAACCAACAACACTCATTCATTCATATATTGTCTCTGGCTATTTTCACTCTGTGGACAGAGGTGTGTAGATGCCACAGAGAATGGATATCGCCCACAAAGCAAAGACACTTACTCTCTGGCCCTTTACAGAAAAATTCTATAGACCACTGCTCTCTAATACTTTAAGGAGCACTGTAATTACTGCTTAATTAAGGCTTGGTAGGATTCCACATGGAACAATCTCAGCTCATCATTACTTCCCCATATCTGCTTTTCTTTCTGCTTGTATTTCATGTCTGTATTGGTCAGCCTGAATGAATCTTGATTTCTTTATGTATATTTTTGCATCTGGATGCTCCTTTTATCTTTTCCTCCAGATAATTTTATTGTTTTTGTTTTCTAAGTATTCTGAAATTCAGTTTTGAGTTTTTGACCTAAGAATTAAGTATGTTTTTAAAGTTTAGACAGTTAAGATTTTTCCTCTAGTTTTTATATGAAGTTATAATTTTATGACTTTATGTGCCAACTTTTAAAAATAATTATGTTTATAATTCAGTATTGATTGAAGTTTTCTTTATGTCCTAAGATAGTTTGAATGTTCCAAGGGTTCTTGAAAAATACCTGTAGTCTCTAATTGTGAAATATAGTTCTTAAAATGCATACTAGCTTGATGTACATGATTAACTTGCATTTATATCTTCTATATCTTTGTTTATCTTTCTCCCTTGATCAGTCTTTCATTAAACAGAAGGGATAACAAAAACTTCCCTTTAGTCTGTATTTTCTATCCTCTCTGTTTCTGAAGTTTGATTACAAAATCAGGTTTGAACTGTGTGGGTCCACTTATACATGGATTTTTTTTTTTTTTTTTTGTAAAAACAGCACTGTAAATGTATTTTCTTTTCCTTATTATTTTTTTCATGGCTTCTGATCAACAGTAGGATGTTGGTAGCTAATATTTTGAGTCAAAAGTTGTATGTGGATTTTTGACTCTGTGGGGAATCAGCACCCCAATCCTCATGTTGTTCAAATGTCAACTGTATATGTTATTTGGTTGCTAGATAATCATGACTATTAGATGTATGTTATGGAACGTAACCTTTATAGCTCTAAAATATTCTTTAATTCATTAATCCCCTTTATTTTTAAAACTTTTTTGCACTTTATTATTATTATTATTATTAACATATAATGTATTATTAGCCCCAGGAGTACAGGGCTGTGAATCACCAGGTTTACTCACTTCACAGCACTCACCATAGCACATACCCTCCCCAATGTCATAACCCAACAACCCTCTCCCTACCGCCCACCCCAACAACCCTCAGTTTGTTTTGTGAGATTAAGAGTCTCTTATGGTTTCAACTTTGCTTGGTTATGATAATTATTACTCTTGTTTTCTTTGGCCTTGCATTTCCAGGAATTATTTTGAAGACCTTTTTTCTTCAATATTTTTTTGTAATTTTGTTTTGTTTTGTAATTTGTATGCTTGTTGTGTATAACATAGTACTGAATATAACACTGATTCTTTTTGTAGATAAAATAGTTTAATTTTATGATTCAATCAGATGTTTTATTTACTTAGATATGTGAGATATGAGTTTAACCATCTTACACCTATATTACCAACTTATTTTTTCATAGAAATACATTTTATTCTATGTGTTCCATTTCAATTGCATTTTTAGTTCTTATATCACTCTATGTGGTGTGTGTGGTCTGTGATTTGGTTCATGTACATGTATTTCTTTTTTTCTTTTTTTTTTCATGTACATGTATTTCTTCTGATAATTTGGAGAGTTTTTGTTTTTGTAATAATTTTCATATTAAAATAAAAGTAACCTATTATAATCAGTCATAAGAATAACTATTTCTTTTTATTGTTAAACCACTATTCTTAATAATTTATCTTTATTATGTATATATAAACATTCTGCATAGTTATAATCAATATATTACTTTGCCGTAAAAATACCATTTCTATTTCATTTATTCTCTTTAATGTTATTTCATGTTATTTTATTTTATATAATCATTGGAATAATTACATATCTGATTTTCTCCATTTTTCCTCAGCTGACTGAGTCTAGTAAATTATATTCTTTATCTTAGTGATTTCCTTTATACCTTTAACCAGAATCATAATGATATTAGTTTATTTATCAATTTAAAATCATTTCTTTCCTCTATAGTTAAGATGAGGATATCAGCAACTTCTCTCACTGTCTTCCCTAAGTCTTTTTAAATATGTTATTTTTACATTATCTAAGCAGAAGAAAACTGTGTTCTATACTGTTACATAAGCTCAAAGCTCTGAGTGTGTATATATACATACATACATGCATACATACAAGCCTACTTATATATACAGACAGAACTTAAGTGACATAATTGACAATAATAACAACAAATAATAATAAGTTACATTCCCTACCTCACAGAAATTTTATGAGGCTGTCGAACACTGCCCGGTACTTAGTAAATAATAAATATTACCTTTTCATTATTATTTTATCATTAATCATAGTACTTACATTTATTTTATTTAGTCTTGTTCAGGAGTTAAGTGGTTTTTAATAACATTTCTGTTTATCTTTTAGGTGGTTGAAGGTGGTCCTTCAGTTTCTTTATGAGAGATTCAAAAACCGTATTTCTTGTTTATGTCTGAACCATAGTGCAGGCGTACCTTGTTTTATTGTGCTTTGCTTTATTGTACTTCTTACAAATGGAAGGTTTGTGGCAACCCTGTGTCCAGCAAATCTATCGGTACCATTTTTCCAACAGCACTTGCTGTTGCCTTTATGGCTTTGTTTCACATTTTGGTAATTCTTACAATACTTCAAACATTTCCTTTATTATTATATTTGAACTGCTGATGTCTCATGATAAAACTTTAGCAGATTAATTGTTGCTGAAGTGGTTTCTTGAGATAGAATCTTCTCCTGGTGAAGACATTGTGAAGTCCGTTGAAAGGACGACAAAGCATTGAAAATATGATAGAAACATAGTGGATAAAGCAGTGGCGGGGTTGGAGAGGGCTGACTCCAATTTTGAAAGAAGATCCATGAGTGAAATGCTAACAGTGTCACATGCTACAGAGAAGTCTTTCATGAAAGGAAGAGTCCATTGATGAGGCAAACTGTATTGTCTTATTTGAAGAAATGGCCAGTCTCACTCTACCTTTTGGCAACCATCATGCTCATCATCATCAGCCATCAACACCTGGGCAAGACCCTCCACCAGCAAAAAGGGCTTGTAGAGAGCTCAGAGGATGGTTAATATTTTATAGCAATAAAGTATTTTTTTAATTAAGGTGTGTACTTGTTTTTTTTTAAACACAATGCTATTGCATTATTAATAGACTCCAGTATAGTGTAAATACAACTTATATGTGCACTGAAAAACGAAAAACAAAACCAAAAAACAAAAACAAACCAAAAACCAAAAAAAAAACAAAAAACAAAATTTGACTCATTTTGTTGTGATATTCACTTTATTGTTGTGGTCTGGAATGGAAACCGTAATATCTCTGAGGTAGGCCTGTGGTTTGTTGCTTTTATGCTTGAATGATGGGTTGAACAGGTATAGAATTCTTTGAAGACTTTGTGAATGCTGATCACTGCCTTGTCTGATTTCATATTGCTGTGGAGAAGTTTCAAGTCAGAGTGATATTTTTCTTCTTAGTGGTGGCAGCTTGATCACTTAGCCTTGATGAACCCCAAAATGTGTTCTACATATTTGAATTCTTATAGATGCAGATTTATTTTGGTAATTTCTACAATTTTTTGAAATATTACCCTTAGATATCTTTTAAAAATATTTTATGATTATAGTTGTCTTCATTAAGGACACCAAATTGCCGTTTGTGAGCATATTTTTACATTATTTTGATAACTATCATTTTTCTCTTTTATTTTTGACTTTGTCCACTCCCATTCCATTTTGATGGTTGATTTTCAGAATCCATGTCACCAAGTTCTTTGCCAGGTGTTCAGTGGTGTTTATTTTCCTCTGCTGCTTCTGCTGAACTTTGTTTCCTAGATGTCTCTCTGTGTCTTCTGTGTCCTCTTGAAACTCTGACTTTAGGGCACCATTTCGTTCACGAAATTCACTTATTTTAGGTTTGATAGCTCGCAGTGATATAAGTGTCATGATTTTAAGTCTTGCCATTCTCATGTAATATAGAATTTACTAGTTATTTCCTATTCCTTTTCCTTTGAGTAAAGAGCCTGGATATCTTTTGAGGTGGGTCATTTTTGATGACTGCACATATTTGAATTAGTTAAATTCCTCCAAGACCTACCATTTTCAGAAGGTTCATGGAAATAAGGGCTAGAGCCATGTTTTTGGCTGGCAGAAATTCTCTGTGACACATGGCTGTAGGTGAGCGTGAACTTGCCCAACCACAAAGGTGGCGGCAACAGGGATATTGGTAAGGCCGAGCATGTCTCCTACTGCGATCCCACTGCTGACTGCTCAAGCGGGCTGTATCTGGGTGATGTCTCTTACTCTTCTTTCATCCTCTGTATCAGTCTGGGTTCAAAAAACCTCCACCACAAGCCTGCTCTCCTACCATCATTCTTCTAAGCAGACAGTGGTTGCTTTTGCTCTGTAAGCTTTCTCGTGATCTGCATTTGATTTGATTTCCTCTTGGCCTCTTCCAGAAACCCACTGTGACCTTCACCTCATCTGGCTGTCCCTTCCTCATATCTTGTTCTCTGGTATGACGGATATCTCTTCATTTCTTCAGATGTGAATCTATGTGCTGCTTTTTTGTTCTCCTGGATGTCTGGCCAAAACTGCCTTTACCGCCATGGTCAAATCACAAGAGGAATATTTTTGTTGTTACTAATTAGTAATTCTGGCAACCGATTTTAATATTGGCGAATGACCCTGTGAGAGCAATATTTCCTTTTCCCTGTCACTGTGAGCAGCCGAGCCTCATCAGCTCCCCTTTTCTCAGTCATATAATACATTAAATAAAAGGATTGCCTTATTAATCATTAAATAGTCAGCTCTTGTTCCATATTCTGCTCCTTTCCTGTCATAGGACCTCTGCCAGGGGAGAAACCACTTCCCCTTGTCCTTTTCCCCCACTCACCCAGCTATTTATATCCTGCATGCAATATTTATAAGATAAAATGTCAGTGGGTTTTGATCTAACTTACCCTGTAAAGAATGTCACCAAAAACTAAACAAATACCTTCCCAGGCCCCACAATGCCTGGCTGTGTCAGTCTTGTCTGAGATGCACTTTTCCTCTCCTCTTTTTCCAAAGCTTCCCTACCTTTCAAAGCTCAGAAAAAATCCTATCTTTTTTTTTTTTTTAAAGATTTTATTTATTTCTTTGACAGACAGAGATCCCAAGTAGGCAGAGAGGCAGTCAGAGAGAGAGGAAGGGAAGCAGGCTCCTCACTGAGCAGAGAGCCCGATGCAGGGCTCAATCCCAGGATCCTGAGATCATGACCTGAGCCAAAGGCAGAGGCTTTAACCCACTGAGCCACCCAGGCGCCCCCCCAAATCCTATCTTTTTAAAAAGACTTCTCTGACTACCAAGCACACAGTGAATTCTCTCTTCTCTGAATTCCTTCTTTCCTTCTTTCTTCTGTGGTGTACTGTGGGGGATAAACACACACATCTGAAGAGAGACTGCACGTGTTGAAGCCTGTTCTACAAGTCACCGACTGGGTGGTGTCGGTGACTTTTCTCAGTGTCCTAACCTACAATACCCATGACACATGCTTTAGCCTTTTTTCTATGGCTGCTAATAAAAAAATTTCCCTCGTAGGGATTTTCTGTTGATTTAATTAAATTAACAAATGATGTTGTTATGTTATATAACAGCTAATTATTATTTACAAATGTACATTTTTTTACAATGATGCTTTCAGCCCATTACATACCAAACATTATACTAGGTGTTTCACCCAGTGCTTTTTCTGGGGGTGAGGTGAGGTTCCAAAAAAAATTTTTTTTTTAATTTCATGACATATCTTTTTATTTTATTACAACTTTCTTGAGGTGTAAAGGAAACTGCACATAGAGAGTACAGCTTGATGAGTATTGGTGGATGTAGACTCCCATAGAACACCACTGCAGTGAAGATAACAAATATTTCCATCACTCTCAAAAGTTCCCTTGGGCCCTTTTGCAATTTATCCTTTCCTCCACTCCTGTCTCAGGTAATGACTGATCTGCTTTCTGTCCCTAAGAGTTCATTTGAATTTTCTAGAATTTACATAAATGGAATTATACCATTCACTTTTGTGTTTGCTTTTTTTTTTTTTAAGATTTATTTATTTTTTGAGAGAGAGAGAAAATGCACACATGAGTAGAGGGAGGGAGAGAGGGACAGGGAGTAAGTGAATCTCAAGCAGACTTCCCATGGAGCATGGAGCCAGGCAGGGCTCCATCTCATGACCCTGAGATCATGACCTGAGCCCAAAATCAAAAGTTGGACACTAAACTGACTGAGCCACCCAGGTTCCCCCGTTTTTGTGTGTTTTTTTTTTTTTTTCCACTTAATATAACAAGTTTGAGACCCATCCAAATTGTTGCATTCATTAACAGTTTGTCCTTTTTATTACTTATTAGTATTCAATTGTTTGGTTATTCCACAGTTTGTTTATTCATTGAACTGTTAATAGACGTGGATTGCTTTTAGTGTTTGGACATTGTTAAGTTGACTGTTATGAAATCTATGGCTGTTGTCATAGCTGTTGTCTGTTGTCACAGCTCCTGGAGAGACGCTCCTGGGTCATATGGTAAGTATGCATTTAACATTTTTGTGACATAGACAAACTATCTTTCTGTGCCCCAGTTTCCTTGTGCCCTTATTTCTCTTCCACATATAATATTTGGCAAATAGATTTTGAAGGAATTCCAGGTAAAAGGGAAAACATGCCTATGTGATACACAAGAATAGAGAAAACTTCCCTGTTTTCCATCATTAGTCAAATCAAAGTTCAAGTAAATCATGATAAGATCTGAAAATGCAAGAGATCTGGCCCTGCTCATTCACAATTAGGGCCTCTTTTCAGGTAGCGACTATCTCTTATGAAAGAGACTCACAGTAACTGGTTTTTGAATAAATGTTTGAATAAATGAATATTTGAATGTTTGAATATTGACATGTGAAATTATTCCTGACGAATGAATAGACCTGGAATTTGCTTTTAAAAAAATGAATTTCAGAATGATATGTTTACGTGTCCTGTCTCAAAAGATGACAGTGACTTAAGCAATTTTGTGTATTTTTTCATTTGTCATCTTTCTGTGTTACATCAGGTTGCTTAGGTTCCACACAGAAGTATCTCAAACTGCCCAAATAAAGTATAACTTATTTGAAGCTCTTATTCATTATCTTTGTCCACTATAGCATTGAACGCATAGCCAGGAATGCTGTAGGCTGCCGTTACCTGTTTGTCAACAGGCTGAATGGTTATATCCAGAGCTACTAAAATTCATCCAGTCAACACATAGTTATGAGAAAGCCCTCCATTGGCAGGTACTGTTTTAGGAAACATAGAAACACAACTGACCAACAAAGTGTCCTTACAGAGTTTCAATTTTAGTCGTGGGGGGTGGGGTAGTAGACAGTAAACAAAATAAATGAGTTAAACATCTGACATACCACATAGCAACACAAGTGTTAGAGAAAATAAAGTAGGAAAGTATGGTGATGAGGCTTAAGCTGCATAGACATTGGTGGAAGAGCACTTCAGACAGAAAGAAGCCTGCATATAGCCATTGGGGTGGGAGAGACTCTGGCAGGGAGGTCAGTGTGACTGAAGTAACATGAGGGGCAAGGTGGTAGGAGCTCAGGTCAGAGAATGGGGTCAGGTCTTCTGGGTCAGGAGATATGTATTAGGCTTCATTCTGAGTGAACTGGGAAGATATTGGAAGATGATGAGTTAATGAGTGATATGCTTGATCTTTGACTATAGTGTCAAGGGAGGGAAATGGAGCCTAGGGAGGTTTGTGAGGAGTCTAGTGTAAAGGTGCAAGGGAGATATTCATAGATTCGACTGAGGTGGCATTAGGGGAGAGGTGAGCAGTACGAGCAATCAGGCGGCATTTACATCACGTTATCAAGAAAGCTCTAGACATTGGCATGGTGATGTGGAATGGTCAGTTGGAGATACAAGCATGCAGTTCCCTCCAGGGTCAGCATGTAAAGATGGCATATTGGCCCGGAGAAAAGTAATGTAGTTAGGGAAGACATCCAAGGCTTGAACCCTGAAGGACTCCGACAATAAGAGGTCAGACAAATGAAGAGAAATCAGCCAAGGAGACCAAGGAAGAAGAGAAATCAGTGAGTTAGGAAGAATGTCAGAGAGTGTGGAGTCTTGGGAAGTAAAAGTATGTAAAGAGGATAAACATGAGGTCGAAGCTGGGGTTTTTAAGGATGACTGAAAGATAATGGTATGGCTGTCAGTACAGCCAGACATAAGAAAAAAATTCTGGTAGCTCTTGAGACTGTGAGGACTTGATTTTTAATGGCAGACAGCTACTACTAGAACTGGGTTAGTGGAATCAAGAATGAGTCTCACCTGCTTCTACAGTGCCAGGGGAGCTGGTAATAGTTGCTGAGGCACCCATACATTTGGATTGTAAAATATACTGTAAATAAAAATCAAGGGGTGCTTCAACTGATAAGTAATAGGCACAGGCTCTGAGTGCCTAGACAACCTGGTGAAAGGGAGAAGTACTGCATTACTCCCCAGGTTCAACTCTTGCCCATGTGGTCTTGGACTTCAGGGTATCTCCTTTGTCTAGTCAGTTAATATAAGCTACAGAACCAAAACCAGCAGGAAGGGAAGATTCAGAACTAAGCTTTCTGAGGACCGAAAAAATACTTCCAAAGCTTTTATTGAGTGTTACTGGGATGTTTGGTAGTTTAAGGATCTTGTGTCTGCTGTAAGAGATTATTTTTAGAATCATAATTAATTTAACTGTGGCTTCTTTTTTAATTTTATCTTTTTGGGCTTTGGAAGATGAATTTGAAGAATATAAGAAGCTCTTCATTTCTTGGTTTTAATATCATTCATTCTATAAAAGAGCTTTGGGGGCAGAAATGAAAAAATCATCTAATTCTGTATGTTTGAAAGTTTATAACTTAAACCACACAGAATCTGAACTTCATTGTGTAAGATACTTCATTGTTTTAATAAAACAACTTTGCCCCATTTTAATAAAGTTTTCAGAAAGTTAATGAACTCAGTTATGATATGCTACCTACATTAATAGTTAGATATAGTCCCTGTTTTTAATTCCTTCTTTAAATTTAAATTGTAAAATTCCTAATTTACATTAACATACACAGTAAACAGAAGTAATTCTAAACTTAGAGTTATATTGCTTTTCAGTGTATCTTCCAAAATTCATTACTTAAAATGAAAAAAAAAAAAAAAAGTAAGGAAAGAATTTAAAGAATTCCCAGAAATTGCAACATGGTCTACAGAATACTTCTATGCTGATGAATGGCTCCTTGAGGAAAATCAGCTCTTTTATTAATATAACATCTGGCTTGCATCTTGCATAAATAAAAACACAAGAGCAGGATAGAAGTAACGGAAGAGGAAAGAGGGAGGAAGGAATGTGGGTTTTCGAGCATAATAATCTCTAACAGCCAAGAAATCTAATTAGAAGAAATGTTGTCTAATGAGACTCTACTCAAGAAAGTTCCACAGGAGAAGGCAAAGCCACCTGGGACAACAGCAAAAATAGCAAACCAGTTAAGGAATTTAAAAAAAAACAAACAAAAAACAAACAAAACCCCAAAATTCAAACAGCATGCATTGACACTGACTTCAGAACTCCTTTCAGTCAAAATGGCAACTATCAATGGCTTCTCTGGGGACCATTTCTGACTTTGACCACGGAAATTCCATGGCTTGGCTAATATGTTTTAAGAAGCACTCCACTGTTCTCAACTGCATGGTCAGATTTCTGTCTTTCCCTTTGTGTGCTGTCAGTCTGGAAGAAGGGAACATGCCTAATGAAAGATATAAACAGAAGCTAATTCTCATGCTTTTGCATGGATGGTGGAATTGTTCCTCCTCAATAGGAAACACTAGTTCTGATAATTTTGTTAGATGTCAACTTAATATTACAGTTGAATGTCATTGATTTTCCAGTTAAATCTTGTTTGCTTTTTTCAGGTTTGGAAACTGGAACAATGAAGTGAAATTGAAGAATGCTGAGTAGTATTAAATAGTGAAAAAACAAAACAAAAAACAAATGGTAAAATAGGAAAAACAATAAAAACTAGACTGAGGGTCTTCTGTGATGTTTTTGTTGTTGTTGTTGTTTTAGGAATCAGTTAGCTACTGTGAGTTTGACACAGTATGCTTGGTATTATCTTTTTCCTATCTTGGCTCCATATTATCAGGAAAGAAAGGGCAGCCAAAGGCTGATTTCTGTGCTTCTTTGTGAATTTCCAAGATTCTGGAGACATAAACTGGCCACTTAGTAGAGTCACACAAATTAGTCTATGTAACAAAATATATTTTTAAAAATCAGAAAAGTCAGGTTCTATGAAGAACAGACACACAAAACCCTGAAAAAATACCGTCCATGATATATTTATTTTTCTTGGTTTCCTAAAATCAGATTCTTCAGTATTTATATGGATAAAATTTGTTTCTCTGGCCTTCTCCCACTGATCATCTTTATTAATAACTTGATATATAAAACCAAGTAGCATTTTCAATGATATTGTGGCAATAAAATTACATTCTCCAATTATGTGTATCAACCAAGTTAATATGCCTTTGAAGATCTATAACTTTTGACCCATCATTTCTATATCTAAGAATTATCTTTATCAAATAACTATGTGGAAGCTTATGTAGAAGTGTTTATTTCAGAATTTTTATAACAGTGAAGATTGAAAGCAAACCAAATAGTCTCTTAAGAAGGAATGGTTATCTATATGGTAGCATAATCATAACACTGAGTATTATTTAGCCATTACAAAAAGGATGCAGAGAATCAAGCTAACTCTAGTCTTTGATTTGCTCCTTTTTATTGTGAATCAGTCCTTCCCCAAGGTATCATGCACTCTACTGTGTGATATGACGTGAACTAGGAACAAATGTTTATAGGTTGTAGACTGCTGAAGTAGAAATTCGAATAATGCATTCCTATATCTTCATCAGGGTGCTCCTAAATTGATCATGTCCCAACTTAGAGGTAAACACAGGTCATGCCCCACCCTAGAGATAAATACAGATGATCCACCCAAACCCAGATTCTCATTTCTATGACCTCGTTAGCCTCAATACCTTTCCTTTCACCATCCTTTGGCTCTGTGTTAATACTGTTGTGTCCTAGTATTACTGCCATCACTCATTCTCCATGTCACAAGGCTCCTTTCTACTTCTCCCTATTTAGCTAACTCATTCTACTACCCCTAATTCAGAAATTTTCAGACATCACTGAGCATAGTCCCTCACCACTTCATTTACCTTCTTTCTCAAGACAATGGAAAACAACAACAACAGAACAAACAAATTAAAACAACTCCACTGTGAATTATCCTAACCTAGTCTTTCTTGCTTTAATCTGGAAAGGGATCATCAGTCCTGGTCATCCAGCTTGAGATCTGGAGAGGTTTGACTGTCTTTTTCATCTAGTTTGAGATTTTTCTCTTCATGTTTTTTCATTGAATGAAAAAATTTCTATTGAATGGCTTTTCTGTGAAATGAGGTTTCTTCTTTTCTGGAATCTCTATAAAATGAGATTTTTTTTGAATATGTATATATTTGAATTATCTAGTATATCACATCTTTAAACATATTTAAATAGGTAAATATGAATATTTCTAAAACACATTACCCTGAATACAATCTGAAACACACACACACACACACACATACACACAACAAAGTAAAAAAGTAAATATGCTAGTATCATTAGAAACCAAGATTTTCAGTATAAGAGAAAAGAAACATATTAAAAGATCAAAGAAATAAAGTAAAAACCAATTCATTCTAAATGTGAATTGTAAATAACAGTATGAATTTATGTAGTCTCATGATTTTTTTTTCTTTATCTCTGTTTACTAAAAAAAGCGTAGAAACAACGATCAATTTGTAGCAATGAACACCCTGTAGAACCTGGGTTATGATCTCTAAACATTTGTCTCTCGAGAGGAAATATGAGCACCTTGGAGAATGACTGATTTCAGGTCTAAGACATGAAATGGACAAAATCAGCCAGGAGTATTCCTCCATACCAGATGAAAGGGACATGGCTAAAGATTCTGGGTTGTGTCAGGAGTCATTGGGAGCCAACCCTGAAAGAGTTCCCCCTGGCAAAATACAGGAATATTTGGGCATCATAAATAAAGACAAGATGTTAAAACTTCTCATTATAGGGGGGAAATATGTAACTATACATGGAAATAGATGTGAATTAGATGTACTGATCATTTTGCAGTATTTACAAATATCGAATCAGTGTGTTCTACAAATGAAGCTGATATAACATATATGTCACTATACTTCAATAAAAATAAGTAGGTAAGTAAATAAATACAACCTTAAGAGTTTGGAATACAATACCTATGTTAAAATGTGCATGAGTTTATAATAACATAAAAAAATACTTCCTATACAACCTTTAGAGACAGTGTATAATCACACTCTACTAGAAAACTGAAAAATAAATGGAAGGAATCAAGCATTTGTCCTCTTTTCTATCCTCAGGGTAATTAGTAAAAGGAACAGTCTTGGCTATAAGAATTGTTCTATCTGATAATTGCAGAAAAATGGAATTAGGATATAACCATTTTGCTCCCGCTAATGCAATAATGGATGTCTATAGATAATGATCATGAGTGGCTGCCCAAATCATTAGGTAAAAAGTGGATGGAAATCTTTATAATGGATGAATCAAGCTGATAACACCTGAACCCACTGATCAATCTTTTTTTTCTTTAAAGATTTTATTTATTTATTTGATAGAGAGAGAGCACATGTAGGCAGAACAGTAGGGAAAGGGAAAGGGAGAGGCAGGCTCCCAGCTGATCAGGGACCCCGATGCAGGACTCGATCCCAGGACCCTGGGATCATGACCTGAGCCAAAATCAAGACTCCAATGATTAACCCACTGAGCCACCAAGGCACCCCCACTGATCAAACTTAACATTTAAGAGAAGCTGGCGGGGGTGGGGTGGTTTGAGGGGAAGACATGGGGGGTAAAAAAAAACACCACGTGGATTCTTTTTTTTTTTTTTTTAAGATTTTATTTATTTATTTGTCAGAGAGAGAGAGAGAGAGAGAGCAAGCACAGGCAGACAGAATGGCAGGCAGAGGCAGAGGGAGAAGCAGGCTCCCTGATGAGCAAGGAGCCCGATGTGGGACTCGATCCCAGGACGCTGGGATCATGACCTGAGCCCAAGGCAGCTGCTTAACCAACTGAGCCACCCAGGCATCCCCACCACGTGGATTCTAACACTAAAATCCAGAAATCCAGAATATAGTAATTGTATAAGACATAAAAATAGTTCTTAAAAATAGCAAATGAAAGCAGGAAAAAAGAAAACTCATGATAACTGAAGGGACTTCTGAGACATATCAATCAAATGCCATATGTGGAAATTTTTGGATCCCAGTTGAAAAATGTGAACTGTATAAACATTTATGAGACAATATTTATGAGCTATTTGGGGAAAATTTGAACATTCACTGGGTACTTGAGGAAGTTATGGGTTTATTGGCAGTAATTTCAGGTGCAAAAAAAGTGATACTGTATTTATGCTAAAAAAAGGGCTCATAACTTTTCATAGATGGTTTCTTAAGTATTTACAGATGAAATGATACTGTGTCTCAGAATTGCTTCTAAATACTCTGGGGAGGTAGGGAAGTGGGTGGGAGTATAAATAAAACAGGATTGACAATATGTTGAAAGTTATTAAAATGGGATGATTGAAATCGATGTTTGAGATCCTCCCTTCCCCCAAAATCTGTTTATGACATCCTGGCAGACCCTAAAATTGTGACTTTCTATTTGACTCATGGGCCTCTGTACTGCAAAGCCTTTTAAGGAATTATTTGGTTAGTGATTATGTTGATGGGTGGCTCCATTTCCCCTCTGTAATTTAAGACAGGGTTTAATGGCAGCTAAAATGTTATTGGCTATTTTAATTACATCCAGGAATCAGAATCTGTAATTAAAAGAAACCATTAGGATTAGCCACAGAAGTAGATTGATTTTTAGAAACAAGTTTGATGTTGACATCAACCAAATTGCCACATACTAGATTTTTAAAATGTATCCATTTTTGTGCATCCAATGCTTGACGTTTTAGATTAGGCTTTTAAAGTGAGTATTTTATTTTCATGGATCGCTAATAAATAAATATGTGCAAGCGATTATTTTGAGCAGCGATCCAAATTTTGCAGAATAACTCTACTCATTTTTTCTTTCCCCTTAACATTTGGTCTTTTGCAAAGTAAAACAAGAGAAAGGGATTTAGTTTCAGTTCTGCAAGTTAACCCCTTCCTGTTGCTGCTGACCACACCCAGCCCTGAAACTATTACCTTTCATGGACCAGAGGGGGAATGTTATTGTTTCATTTATTTTCTGCATTCACTGCAAGTTATTGGACTCCTTAAGATGACACCTCTTAAAACAATGATGGGAAAAACCCCAAATGAGTCAGAGTGTACATACGCTTTCCTACTATGGTACAATATATACAATACGTTTTCTAAAAATTTATTTTTTAAAATTAATTTGTATTTTATCATAATGATATGTGTATATATATCAACATGTCCCAAAGGTAACTAAAACAATGTTGACAAAACCCGATGGTTTCCCTCCCCATGCTTCCTGCAAATAAATTCCCTCCAGCCAAAGACCACCAGGAACACACCTATGGTTGAAGGAGGTGGCTTATTATTTCTTGCATGGAGAGAGACCACACACCATGGAGAACTGTGGTAAGTCTCTGTGAAAGGGGATTAGTAAAACCTATAGCATTTGAAATTGTTAGGTGATTTGAGGAAAAGTTTAAGAAAGTTGGGTCTTTGTTCTGGATTGGTTGCTGTTACAAGCAGGGGCAACTTTATAATTTCCTATCTTAATGAATTTTTTCTAGAAGGAGGGATGCCTACAGTGAGGCTAAAGTTGTACTTGTAAAGAAACAGCAGCCACCCATATTCTCCAGCCCTCATGTTCTGTCTATGTTTAAGATTGATTATGGAGGGGAGTCTTTTTTTTTTTTTTTTTGTCTTGATCTGCCATGGGCATCAACAACTTATCTGATATTGATGTTATGGGAAGCTACATTCAATCAGAGAACACCACACCTACTAACTCCTGGATATCAGAAGCAATTCTTTGTCTCATTCCTTACTTCAAGACCCTCTCTTCTAGTTTCTTTACCTGAAATTTACAAATATATGTATTTTAGATTATTTGCACACGTGGGTCTCATATTGCTTTCTTCTTATGTTAGATGAGGGTTTAGCTCTTTTCCATGGCCATCCCCCTGCTTCTGTAATAGAATTATATCTTAATTTTTAATTAAATGAATATTAAGTGTTTCTTTTATATCTTTGCAAATATTATTCACAGCTGAGCATTGTAGTGAATTATGGTGTTTTTCCTTCTTTCTGTTTCTCTTAAAATTTAAATTGTTGCTTTTGTTGTTGTTTTTGCTTTGTTTTGTTTTTCATTTAGTAGGCTATCTCTATATTAACAACAATTCTTCCAACCTTCTAATCGTTTCATTCCATATGGTCAATAATATCAGTGAATCTTTCAGACTTTTCTTTTTTCATGAATTGCAGGATCTCCTGGAGAACCTGGACACGTCACTGTCCTCTCCAGGCTGTTTTGCCCCAGGTCTGTTGTACATTGCTGTCAGGTTACTTCTCTGAGCTGTGGTCCTTGGAATTTACTAATCTGGAGTTGGACCATCTGCTTTCTAAATGTCATGCCTTTCCTTTCCTTGGTTCACTAACTTGTGGTAGAGCTCGTTCTCCAGGAGTTCCATCAGGAAAGGTGGCATCCCTGCAGAGGACACAGAGCTGCTGTACCTGATTCCCGCCTCACACTGCACCAGTGATGTCGATTTCAGGGTCATAGTTGTTTCCTTGAGAACTCCCTCCATGGTTACCTTGAAGGCACTCATTTCTTCACTCCTCTGTTCTCAATCTCCCATCATCTCTTTTTCTTGGTCTGCTCCTTCTTAAGGTAGAAACTAGTAGCTCCTTTAGAAAGGAGGCATTGGAGGTAAATTTTTGAGAACCTGAATTAAGAAAATATCTTTTAATCTACTCTGGGAGGTGGTAGATAGTTCAAAGATAAAATATGAAATTGGGATTAATTTTTCTTTGACACTGTAAAAGCCTTGTTCTATTGTCTTGTTCCCTCATTACTACTGAGGAAGGTTTTTGAGTTCCTGATTCTTTGTATAACTTGATTTTTTATTTTCTTCGCTAGAAGATCATAGAACTGTCTTTGTCCCTGCCAATCTGAAATTTCACAATTGTGTTCTTTTATGTGGATAAATTTCATTTGATCGTGCTGTCTCATTTCCATCTGGCTTTTCAAGTCCCAATATAAATGTTCCTAAATATTTAATTGGTATATTTGCTCCTTAATTTTTTTGGGTTCTTTCTTTCTAGAACACCTATTTCTCAGATATTTGGTATCTTGGATTGCTCCTCTAATTTTCTATCTGTTCTATGTCCAACTTTTTTTTTTTTTTCCCCTTCCCTGCTTTACTTTCTGGGAGAGTTCCTCAACATATTTTGTAGACTTTTAAAAATAGATGGCTTAAAAAATTTCTTCTATCATGTTTTAATTTCTAAGAACCATTCACAGTTTTCTAGATGTCCTATTTTACAGCATCCTATTCTTGTTTCATGAATGTAATGTAATCTCTTCTCTTACTGTTCAGCATATGTTCATAAATACTTTTTACTATGTTTTCTTCACCATGGATAATGCCAGTTTCCTTCAGGTTTTTGTTTTGTTTTGTTTTCTCTTTATCCAGTGGCAATGGTTGTCTGCCTATGATTAAATAGCAAACTGAAAAGTTGACTCTGTGATAGCATTTATCTACTTTAGATTTGCCTGGAAGGGGATCCCAGTAAACCATCTGTGGGGATGGTCAGATTCCTACACGAAAGATAAGGGTTTGGCTGCCAAAGATACCAGAGCCCAGTGAAGATGAAGGGCCAAGGATTTCAGCATTAGATATTCATTATGGAATCCACTTCTTCATTCTTCTGTTTTTTTCCTTTCTGAAAACTGTGCTCTCCACTGTACTTGGAACCCCCATCAAGGTCTCTCAGTTTTACTTTCTCTCCAAAACAAACTTCCAGGTTTTGTTGAAAGTGTAAAAAGGAAGATGTGTGAGTGTGTGTAGTCATGGGGATGAGGTAGGGTCTGACTAATTCTGAAGAGGTTTTCACTAATTCTCCTCATCTCTGTCCTCACTCTTCAACCCCAGTCCCAGGAGTCCTAGTGATTCTATTCATGTGCTTTTCAAGGATTATTCTATCTCAGGTCACCATTATTCATTTCTTGGGTCTGTCAAAGCAGATACCACATGCATGATTGTTTCCAAGCTTCCAGTTGTTGCCATTGTCTCTAATCTGTTCTCCCACCTTTGTACCTTAAGATTTAGGGCATTGTAATTGTAATGAGAATTTGGGGAGGAAAAATATTTGCATGGCCATCATCAGTAATGGGACAAGCAGAAACAGGATGCAATAAGAAAACACCATGTCATTTTTCTAATACTATGCTTAAGATGTATAACCTGAATCTAATATCAGTGAAGTATCTAATAAAGTGAAATTGAACACTGTTCTACAAAAAAACTATCCTGTAATCTTGCAGAGTGCCAAGAACATGAAAATAAAGGTAAAACTGAGAAACTATTGTAAATTTGTGGCAACTAAATGTAAAAATATTACTGGATCTGGACTGGATCCATTTGCTATAAGTGACTTTACCAGAATAAGTGGTCAAACTTGAATAGACTATCAGGATTAGGTTTTACTGGTATTAATTTCCTGATTTTAATGGTGGTATTGTCATTATAAAACAGAGTGTCCTAGTTTGTAGGAAATACACACTTAAGTATTTGAAAGTGATTGACATCAGGTCAGCAACTTTTTTCTTAATAATTCAGGGGAAAAAATCTTTGCATTATACTTACATTTTTCTATAAGTTTGATATTGACTGATAACAGAAATAATAAAAATAAGTATATATGTATATTTAACCTATTATTTAATATGGAAATCCAAGCTGAAGCTTTCATCATTATTGGATTCTGTGCACAATGATATCTGCAGTTGTTCTAGATGTAATTAATGAGCAGGGAGTGTAATTGTCAAGCTTTCCTTTTCTTCTGTCTCTTGGAGCTAAATATCACTCTATTACATTTCTCTCTCTCTCTGGAGAAGCCTCATCCTGCTAAGTTTTCTGGCTTCAAATTGCCATAAGAAGTGCTATCTTCAGAACAGTGACATCATGTCTTATATTACTTTGATATCAGTTTCTTGGTGATGCCTTATTATAACCCTATCCTATGTCTTTATCTCTTCAAGGATCTGACATTTCACCTTTTTATGGTGAAAATCAATGTTGTATACATTAAGAAGAGAGAACAAACAGAGGCCTAACCTAAGAGAGAAGTTTATTTCAGGGGAAAAAAATGTTGTTATTGATGTTGTTGTAGTTTTGGAGGACAAACTGTATTTTATACCTGGAGGTGCAGGTCTAAGTTGGTATGTATGTGTTGACTTAGTTCTCAAAGACCCATGAGAATTGTTTCAATCTAAGTAATTTAAAAATGGATTAAGAACATAAAAAAAGGCCAAACGGACATGTGGCTGGCTGACCTCCAGGTTGTAAGGAATTAGGAAGAGAATATGTTTATGGGGTAAAAACTATGTGCTGATCATCATGTAGAATGTCAAACAACCTTGTAAATATTGCCATCTCCCTCTTAAAAGTGGGGAAACAAATTCAGAGAAGTAAAGTAGCTTACCTGAGGTCTTTTTTAGCTGGTGCAGGATAAGGGGGTGATTGAATCTTAGGTTTATGAGTCTCCAGTTTGAGTTATTTCCACTATACCTTGAAATTGTCCTGGACTGAAGGAAATGAAATTTTACTGTGCAGTATAAGTTCCACACAATACCTGGTAGTGGGATGTGTTCCCCAACAGTGGAAACAATTCCCATGTTATGTAGTTGAAGCCATGCCCTTAAAACTGGAGAGAAAACAGTAGAGTAAGCCACTTAAAAACAAAAGCATTCATTTAACTGAATAAATTAGTGAGTCTTCATTGACTATTTGGTATGGGTAAAAGGCAATATAATGAAGACTTTTTTCCCCTTCCTTTTAGTAAGATAAGTGGTCAAAATTCAGGAATACAAGCATTAAAGATAGGTATATTTTAAACTTTATATTGATACCATGTATTACTTGAATCTTAAAACACTGGATACCAAAAGGGGATGTAAGTTTCAGTATGAAAGGAATTTCTTGATAGGTAAACCAAAATTAAACCTCAAAGTCCTATTTAGGTTACAAAAATTTAAGCCCCCCCCCCCTTTTTTTTGAAACCTTGGCCCTCTTAAGCGAAATAATATAATTTTTTGGATGGTGTTTTCTTATACTGCTGTAACTGAATTGAGGTATCCAAGTATTATCTCCTGACTACTTACAGAAGAATCTAGATAGATTTCCTTTCCTTCAAACTTTGAAAATAATTACAAAAATAGATAAAATCAAATCTTTTAAAACAAGTTATGGTTGTAGCAGAAATTACGAAACAGGACTGGTCACACATTAGATAACATATAATTTTATTTGAATGACTGAATTATAACTATAGGACAGCTCTGACTTATACTGAACAAACACACTTCATCCTTAGTTCATGTAAACAATGGTAGAAAGTATAAAGCCACACTCAATCCCGTTTGGCCTATAACTAGTATTTTCATTTCCAAGAGGACTATGCTCTTATGTTCTTGGCTCTGAAGCCAGCATAAATCATACTCCCTGTGATTAAAAGATGATTTTGGCTATTTCACCCAGCCTTGGGGCCACCCTGTCTGGGCTAAAAGCTTATTCTCATTAACATGTTATCATCACCAACAGACTTTATCTTCTCAGGAGAAAAATAGGCATTAGTTTCCCTTCCAGGTCAAAGGATAATTATGGATTTCAGTATTTTTTGTTTTTTGTTTTTTTAATTTAAACGCTCTTGAACTTTTTATTAGAGAATTCCTATGGTTTGGGATTGAAATGAAGTAGGATAGTTTTTACTTTTGGTTGGTATACTATCTAGGTTATCTAGGGCTGCCATTACAAATACCATAGATTGAGTGGCTTGAACAACAGGAGTTTCGTTTCTCACAGTTCAGAAGGCTCAAGGTTCAAGATCAAGGTATCTGCAGGTTTAATTTCTTCTAAGGCTTTTCTCTTTGCCTTTCAGATACCACTCTTTTGCTGTGTCTTGTCATGATTTTCCTTTTTGTGCATGCAGTTCTGATGTATTTCCCTCTCTGTGTCCAAATCTTTCCTTACAAGACACCAGTCAGATTGGATTAAGACCCACCTGAAGAGCTCATTTTAATTTAACCGTATCTTTAAAACTTTCTTCCAAATACATTTTGAGGTACCAGGGGTTTTGAGGTAAACATATGCATTTTGGGGAACACTGAAAAGGAAATCTTGCATCACATACAAGACTGGTATTTAATCTAGAGGTGGATTGAAAGTAATCCATCTCCTCCTAGCTCAAATTCTGATAGAATTAAAGAAAGGAGCCCATCAAAAGACAGTGCAGAGAAATCAGGACTTGGGCTATAAGGCAAAGAGAGATGGGTGTAATCTCATTTAAAACCAGATATAAACTAAAATGAATTAAAGTTGTGGCTCATGATGGCATCTAGATGATCAGCCTTCACCCTTGCTGTCTGGAAGAGAAGAGTGTGAATTCTCTTTGCAAAAAACAAAACAAAACAAAAATATATTATCTGCTTCAGTCTCTACTGTTCCTTTATACAAAGTATTTGAAAAAATTAAAAAATTATAAGATTTACACATAATCAAGACAAAAGACAATAAACCGGGGCAGGTTTGTGGATTATCTTGATTTTGGAATGCACAGATAATGAGTTTTAAAATAATTATTATGAATTAGTTAAAACATTTATAGGAAAGATGGATAATATGGATGAATAGAAAGATAATTTTAGCAGAGAAATAGAAACTTGAATATTAAACCAAGTGGAAAGTCAATAACTGAAAATTAAAATCTATGAAAGGAAGAATTCATTAAAATTTAATATGATTCTGGACAGCAGAAGGGTAAAACAGAAACTTAGAGACAGGTCAATAGAAAGTCAGAATAAGTATAGAAAGACAACAACTAGCCACATTGAAGCAACACTCCTAAAAACTGAAGAAAAAGAGAAAAATCATAAAATAATCTACAACAGGAAGTGACATCCTATCTAGATAAACAACAATAAGAATGTTAGCTGGCTTCTGACAGGAAACAATGGAAGTCAGAAAACAGTACATAGAAAAAAAAAATCATTAGCCCATAATTCTTCATCCAATGAAGGTAGGTAAAATAGAAACATTTTCACACTAAAATAAAACAAAACAATTTCTTGCCAGGAGATGTGCATTACAAGAAATGCTAAAGGAAGATAACTAGAATAAAAGTATATAGCATCAGAAGAAAACCTAGATCTCCAGGAAGAAATGAAGAGCGTCAGAAATGGTGAATATGTTAGTAAATAGTTAAACTTTTAAAATAGACCACTGATGATGGTTTAAAGGTAAAATAATAAAGTGCTGTGGAGTTTTAGAAAGGTGTAGAAATAAAATATAGGACAGTGCTGGCAGAAAGAATGAAGGGAGTCAAGGAAAAGATACTGTTCTCAAGGTCTTAAATAATACACAGGTGTTATAACTCGGGGAAAATGTGATAATGTAAGATGCATACTGCAATCTGTAGAAAAACCATTAAAATTAGCGCAACCAATAAAGCCAAGAAAACCAATAATACAAACAAATGCATGACTAATCTTTATACCAAAGGGGTTGGAAGAAGAAAGGAACTGAGAATAAGTGTGAAAGATAATGAATAGATACACTGTAAGGTGAAGAACACATGGAATGTAAATGAACAAGCACTCCAATTAGAAGGCATAGATTTGGGGGGTGGATTTTAAAATACCCAGAAATATGCTCTTTATAACAGGAACATTTTATATATAAAGACATTCACATTAAAGGTAAATTATGGAAAAAGATAAACCATGAAAGCGCTAATCATAAGAAAGTCTTTTTAGTATTAGGCAAAATAGACTTTGAATAAGCAATACTGTCATAAAAAGTAACTTCCATAATGACAAAAGGGAAATACATTAAAAAAATAAGAATTCTAAGCCTGTATGAATCTAACAACACATTTTTATAATAAATAAATCAATATTTGGTAGAACTAAAGAAGAAATAATGCAAATTCACAGTCCTACTTTAAACACTCAAAACTCAATAATAGGCAGGCAAGAAAATCTTGGTCAAATAACACTTTTAGCCAAGTTGACCTAATTGACATTAGTAGAACACTTGACATCCAGAATCCACAGTCTTTTCAGTCACTCATGGAACATGCACCAAAGTCAACTTATGCTGGGTCAAAAAGCAGATCTCAAATATCAAAGAATTGAAACATGCAGAAATGTATTCTGGGACCAATGAAGTTAAATTAAAAATCAGTAACAAGAAAAGAAATAGAAAGCTCCAAATACTTGGAAATTAAAAACCACACTTCTAAATAATCCGTGGGTCAAAGAAGAAATCTTAAGAAGAATTAGAAAAACAATTTTAGAAAGATGGTAATGAAAACACAACATTTTATAATTTGTTGCATATAGTTAAATCAGTGCTTGGTAAAAAGTTTGTAACTTTAAGTACATATATTAGAAAAGACAATAAATCCAAAATCAGTGACCTGTGCTTCTACTTCAAGGGTCTAGAAAAAAAACAAGTTAAATGCAAATAAGTAGAAAGAAGAAAATAATAAGAGCAAAAAACATTATATTTAAATAAAAATAGAGATGAACAATAGAGAAAATTAAAAACAAGAATAGAAAAAATTAAAACCAAAGCTGAGTCTTTGAAAAGATAAATAGTATTGATAAACCTTCAGTAGAAGTGATCAAGAAAAAGAGGGGAAGAGAATGAGAAATTATATAAATACCATTTTGTAGAATGGAAGAACGATTATAGCTGATCCAGATTTTTAAAGGGTAATGAGTGATTATGAACAACTTCACGACAATAACTTCAATGCTTGGATTAAATGAGAAAATTCTTAGGATACGTTTTATCAATCTAACACTAAAATAAATGGGAACTTTAAACAGAGTTATATGTCAGAAGAACAAATCATTCACTGAATCCCTTTTCCAGGTCCAGGTAACCTTGTTAGTGAAGTCTCTACCTACCATTTAAAGAAAAAAAAAAATCAAAAATAAACATTTTCAGAGATAGAAGTGGAAATACTTTTTATCTGTGAGACCAAAATAACTCTGACACTAAAACCTAAGTAGAATATATAAGAAAAGAACATTACAGGTCAACAACCTATGATCATAGATGCAAAAATCCCTTAAAAATCCAGCAACATATAAAAAGGATACTGCTTTATGAACAAGTGAAATTTAATCCATCCATGAATGATTTTTTTGTTGTTTTGTTTTTTTGCAAGATACTTCTTTTTAACATTCCCAAATCATTTGGTTCAAATCACAATACACCCATACTCCCACACACACCAGAATAAATGAGGATAAATGTTCAGTTTAATAAATGCAAAAGATATTTGACAAATTTTAACACCCATTTATGATGAAAAATTCCCAGTACAGTGTAAATACATGGGAACACCCTTGCTCTGATAAGGTGTACCTATAAAACCTACAGCTAGTATCACACTTAATATGGAAATACTAAAAATGTTTTTCCCTAAAATCTTGAACAAGTCAAATGTTTCTACTTTCACTGGTTGTGTTAGAATTGGGCTAGTGGTATAAGCCAGTTTAATATAAGGTAGAGAAATTAAAGAGGATGAAATAAAATTGTATTTATTTGTAGACTACATAGTTGTTTATGTATAAAATTGTCAAAAGTAATCCTCTAATAAAACACTATAATAAGTGAACTTCACAAGGTTATAGGCTACAAGTTCAATAGAAAACATGTGTTTCTATATATCATCAATAACCAACTGGAAAATGAAAGTTTGAATACAAAAATATTTACTATAGCAAAAAAATTCAGATTCTAGGAAAAATACAATGAGAGATGTTACATTTTTACACCGGAAATGATAAAATATTACTGAGAGAAATTAATGAAGAGCTAAATATTGCGACAGTGTCAGTTTGACTCAACATAATTCCAAAAAAAAAAAAATTTCAGCAGCCCTTGTAAAAATTAATAGATTGATTTTTAAAACTTGTATATAATTCCAAAGGATCTACATAGGCAATAAAACCTTAAAGATAAAGAACAAAGTTGGATTTGCTCCACCCAACTTACCGTATGATTCCATTTAAAAATGGGGGAAAAAAAGCAAGAAAGAAGAATTGTTGCTTAGAGGTAGAATTTTCTGGAAAGTAAAAGAAGGAATATTTTGGGATGAACCATATCAATTTTCAGTCTAGTTCAACTGAAATCAACATTTTTATTCCTGTCTTGGATTAATCCAATAATTTAAAATGAACTAAGGAAATAATGAAGAACAACCACAAAGCATTAATCAATAGGCAGGTTTTGAATAGAATCCTTGTTTAAAACATATTCCTTGATTATTTTCTCTCTGCACTGACTTGACTCTTTTGAATCTTCTTTCAGTTCCAGAAGAAGGAGAAACATTTCTCTAACTTTCTGATCCCCTTCTTTATCTGACAGCTTCTAAAGCAAAAAAGGCTTGTGAATTTTCCTGATGAAAGCTCAACTGAAGATGAGTTTCATATATAGCCAACTGCTGCTAATGACCAATTGCCACTGAATGCAGCATTTAGAACAGTTACTATTCAGTATCCCCTCAAAGGTCAAATTAACTTACTAGATGTTCACAAATAGCTCCATGTACCTCCTCAGCAAATAGTGGGGCTGAACATGAAGACTTCCTGAAAGAGAATGTGGTTTTAAGGTTGAGAGGGTCCTGGCAGATCACAGGTGGAACCATTAGACTTAGGAATAAGGGCATTTATTTTGAGCAGAATTATATTTGATATTAACAGCTAACCAAAACTTGTGGAGTATCATGAAGGACCTTTATAAATGTTTTGTTTTTAGAAAAAAGTTTAACAGAGTTCAAGTTTTATATTGGCCTACAGAGACAGAAAACTTCCTTGGTAACCTTCCATTATTTGATATATCTCATTGGTGGTGGTCAGATGCTATACATCACCACTGACACTTATGCCTGGCCTGAGCCTATTTGTAGCAACATCTCTAAATCATAACAATTGGATTCTTTGTGCTTTCCATCAGAAATCTTGTATGAGAGGAACAGAATTCCCTTATTTTCCACTCATATTTTCCTTTTGGCCAATCTTCTTTCACATTAGACTAGATAACTGCCTCAAGACATTGTTTGGAAATTATATATGTTTTTTGGTCAGGGAATATTTACTTGGGTCATAGGCAATCAGCTCCTCTATCCCTTCCCTATCACTTTTCTTTTTAAAAGCTATCCAAGCCTATGTTTTAAAATTAAGGATCACATCTAAATATCATGATCAGCTCTCTGTTTCATTTTTTTTCATGTTGAGTTAACATTGCTGATATGAATTCTAGGGATCAAGTTAAAAGAACTAAATGAAAAGTCTCAAACACTCCTTGTCTTGGATTCTGAATAATAAAATCATTTGACAAATCCCATCTAATAAATTCATATCCAGATTATGTGCTCAGTGAATTTCAAGAAGTATAATCCATTATAATAGATGCCAAATGAATGTTAGAGATGGCATGTGCAGTAGTATGATTTAAATTTTGTATTTAAAATGTCTCCCAGTTTGTGTTGCTGAGTACTTTTCTCTGTCAGTACCCTGTCTAAGAGTAGGAAAAGTCCCTGTCAGACGAGAGGCAAGATGGGGAAAATCCAACCCTTTTCTTGGACATCATGTGAGAAGAGGGCCAGAGGAAGGGCAGAAAAGTCTAACAATTAAATAATGCCTCCAGGAGAAGCCCCTAATGGCCATGTACAATATGCAACAGGAACTAATTCAGAGTTGGTGGCAGGAAGTGGTTGCCTCCGAGCCTGAGACAGGGCTGCTGATTTCTTCTTGGCCTATGCAGAGAAGTCACGGAACTTAAAATTTACTGACTCCCTGGTGAGAAGGTGCAGAGAGCTACTGCTTACTGCAGACCAGTAAAAGCCTAGGTTAAGGACAAAGAAGTTTCCACTTCTAAGAATTTGCAAGTGGACAATCAATTGGCCAGGACCACAGAATCCATCAGTGGCCACCAAAAAAAGATCTCAAAGGCCAGTCCTGACCAGTTACTTCCCAGTGCTCACCATTCCAGAGAACAAGCTAGACCAGCAGCTGCACAATACCCTTCAGAAAGGATCCAGAGAAGGTCAGCGGGAGCAAGATCTAGTTCTGCCTATCACTCCCTACCACATATAACCTTTATCCTACCTCCCCCACAAGCCAGACGTCATCTGGAGAGGACCGGGGAAAAGACCGAAAGAGAAACACACATTAGCCAGAGGACATTGAAATACTACACAATGGCAAGACTAAATGTTTTATTGTTCAGTGGGCTGGGGACTACTGAAAGAGATCAGCACAGTTCTATGAAATAAAAATACTTTTTCTCTGCACAGCTAAGTGTAGCATGTGGGAATTTAATGTTCTGCCTGTATATAAAGAGAAAACAAAAAACATATCCAAACTGGAAAGCAATTGTCTGCATTATTAAGACTTTGAATATTTGGCCTGCAGGTCAGTAGGGTTTTTCTTAAATTTTCTTCTCATGAAAGGCAGTGCAGCGTGTACTTAGCGACAGCATATAGGCTGTGGAGCTTCCTAATCTGTAAAGTGAGGGTGAAAATGGTGTCAGCTTCATAGTAGTAGTGTTTTGAAAATTAGAGAATGTAAGGTGTATGGAATACAAAATATAGCAGCTCATAGTAGGCACTCAAAAAATATTAGCTATTGTCACTTAAGACACATAAACTAAATAAGTGTTCTAGGAGTTTAGGTGAGCATGGGATCACTGGAGAGCAGAATGATCCAGGAGGAAGACTTCCTCAGGAATTAGAGTTGAAGTTACACTTTACAGAGAAGATCCATGCAGTAGAGTGAACATGAGAGGCGGTCCTTCCACTCAGTTGAGAGCTAAGACATGAGCTGCAGTAAAAAAATGGTCTTTAAAAAAAAAAAAAAAAATGTGCCATAGTTGTCTTCAGCTACTTGGGTACACATTAGCTTCTGGAACAATGTTCTATTTTGTTTTGTTTTGTTTTTTTCTACCCATTTGTTCCCAGAGGCTCCCAAAGTATAATTCCAGTGAAATGCCACCCAGTCAACAGGGAGTCTGGGAAACTATACCTCTGAATGGTCAGAATCAGGCTGGATTTGTCCTGTGTCATCTTAGGCCTTATTGTAACAGCTGGTTTCCCCATCCCTGGATTTTGTGGTTTTCATTGTACCCCCCCAACCTGGAATCCTATCCTCATGCGTATGCCAGCAGGACATGTCCACCAGCAACCACAGATCATCTTTTCTGACAATTCAAGGCATGCATAAAAAGATTAGGAACAAAAATGGAATTAATACATTAAAAATAAGGTTAGGAAGAAAGGGATCTCTGTTGTCTGTTTTTTTCCGCGTCACTTTTATTCCTTCAAATTATATGCTGGCACATTATAATGAATGTTTGTTGAAGGAGTGGATGAAGGGGTAGAGAAAAAGGAAACAGAGTTCTTGCGAATCCAGTGTATTAAGTAGTCTTTACATTTTGTGCAGTTCACCTTTGTGAATACATACAGTGGGCAAGGTTAATAAGGTACACGGAGTTCTGACCTTCAAAGGTCTTTCAGTTTGCTCTACTTTGATCTTGCCCCTTTAAATGGAGGTCAACTGCACTTGCAGTGAGCTCTCTTTCTCTGGGATTCAAGCAGATGACCTTGCCATTAACTCTCTTGTCCTGCTGCTCCTTGAGTTCATCATTCCATCTGTCCAGGAATCTTTGGGGCATACTCTGGTTCCTGATTCACACCTGTTTCATGATCTTTTTGGAACTTTTTCTCAAATACTGACCTTACTTCCCCTGCACTCATTTGCCAACGTTCAATGAACACCTCCGTCGAACTAACGAGGAGAGAGTGGAGGTAGTCATGAAAGAAAATTCTACGTCAGTGTAGCCTTTTGGAGCCTTACTGACAAGAGGATTTGGGGAAAAACAGAGAAAAGTGTTTAGAGGCAGGAAGGGATGATGGGTTACAAAGAAAGAAAGAGAAAAAAATAATGGCATGAATTATCTCTCCCCTCCTGTCATATTTCAATGAATATTCTGATAAGCATTAACTCATTTCACCCTATTTGTGTGAATTAAGCACTGTCATAATGACTTTGTAAAGGAAGACACTTAGGTTCAGTGAGCTTAAATGATTGTCTAGGATTCCAAGATAACCATGTAGTAGATACAGATTTTATTTCACCTGATTGAGCTGACCAGTTGGCTCTAAGTCAACTACTCTACCAGGCATATGAGGGGAATGGGCAGCTTATAACCCTATTCCAGTCTTAATATACACTCTCTGCCAATTCAGAGATGCATGGAGATATATTGGGAAGAGTTAGGGAACCTGGTTTCTTCTTTAGGCTCCCCGCCTCTAGCATACTTAATCTTATCACTTCACTTCTTTCTTTTAGTAGAAAAATTCTGTAGTCTGTGACATGACTGTCCTGGACTTTCTTATCTCCAAAACCTCTTCCTGTTCTAACAATCCAGCATTCATTAAACATGGTGTCCAATAAAAGTTGTATGTGAAAGAGCCAATACACAAAGCAGGGGAAGGGCTCCTCTCCAGGACTGTGAAAGACTTCCTTGTAGTTCTAACATCGTCAAGATGCTAATAAACATCAGAAATCTTTAAATAATAATGAAACCCATGAGAGGTGAGTGACTTGCCCCAGATGACACTCCAGATCAAAGGAATGACTTGGCATATAACCCAAGTCGGAATTCAGAATCCTGCTGTAACCGTTGGAACTTACTACCACTGATATATTAGCCGTCAAAATAAAGCAGCTGGAATCTATTGATATTTGGACTCTGTTTAGAATTCCTCTGTTTTTAATGTATTCTAAAAGTATTTTTTGAAAGCTCTCTTAATAATGCAGGACATAGAAAAGGTTTTCTGTGGGCTGTTTGTAAATGTGGGTTATGTGATACACATCTGTAAGCTACATGATAAAGTATTTTGTATTGTATCCTCCATATTTATCATCTTCTCAATCTGATGTTTTGGAAAAAAAGGACCGTGCACTAGGGTCTCGTGTGTTTGCTGTGGTGTTCAGCTTGTTTAAATTATCAGATGTTTTTACTAAATTATAATTATCTCTTATTAAGGCCAAAGCAAAATTTGGCTTAACAGCAATTGTCATCTGGCTGGTGAATCATGAGGACATGATTTTGATTCAACAGATTACAGAGAAGGCATTCATTTATGGTCATCATAACTAACACTTTAGGTATTTCATAATCACATTGATAAGATTTGCAACAACTAATGAGGTGTTGATTTAATCAAACTTTATGTAAAAGACTTACTCTAATTCCAAGTTATACGTGCTTTAAAAATCTAAAGGTTTTAGAAATTCTAGCAGGGGAATGAATTCACTCACATCCTCAATTGAGGAACACTTCTTCAACTGAGGAGTCTTTTTTTTTTAAATGAAGAGCAGCTTTCCGGTATATAAATAGTATAGTGAGGAAGAGAGACAAAATCCCCTCAGGTCAGCTCAACTAGCCAAATCAGTCCTAGCAGTGAGTGGAGACTTGATTCCCTACCTTTGAGTCAACTCTTGTACAAATATGTGTACATGGAGAAGGACTTTGGCCTTGGTATGTTGTCTTATGTCATGCACTCAGAAGATACATCCTAGGAACAAACTCTAGGTAAGGCATGGCAATAGAGACACGAGGTGAAACAAGATCATGCCCTGTTTCCAGGAAGGAAGATGGCCATGACTCCAGGGAGAAGCAAGAATGAAAAGGGCCAAATGGGGTGGAGGAGAAGTCTCCAGAACACAGTCGTCACAAGTCAGAAGGGTTGAGCAATATGTTTTTCAATTAGTTCACAGATCTCCATTTGTTTACAAACACCTATTCTAACTCAGCAATAAAACACTGATGGGACATAATTACATGGAAAAATTCAGTTTCAAGATCCTGTTTTTCCCAGTCTGGAATCAGTCCACTCACTGTTCGATTCCCAGCTCTCTCAGACCTGTGCTGTATTTTGCAGGGGCCTGTATTTCGTAGTCCCTCTTGCATAGCTCAGAAGGCACTTGATTTTCACCTTTGGCACAGGGCATGTTAATGACCTTCTGGCACTCAGCCAGGCTCCCATCAGCCTCCTGGGTGAATGCTGCCTCAGAGGATGAATTGCTTCCATTTCTCATCCACAGCAGAATCAACGTGAAATGGGTCCTCTTACCTTTCTAATGCAGTCCTTTTCCACATCAGTAGTGGGGGTGGGGTGCTCAGCTTCCCTCCACCACCCTGGGGTTTTGGCTTTTCACAAGGGTGTCTCCTTTATGGAAAGTTGCAAGTTGGGTTTAGGAGGGGAACTGAAGTTGGAAATGACCTATGAAGCTATCCTCAAGGCATCACCTTAATGTAGGTTCAGTTAATTTGAGCCTTTGGTCCAGGATTTTGCATCAGAATCCAGTGAACAAAACACATAAATCTGGGGAAGCAGCAGCTATAGTAACATTTGTAGCCCAGAGCCATTGTGGCAGTGGTGCCCATGGGGTGGCCATGCTCAGTGCCTGCAGCATGGTGAGATTCAGGGTGGTGGCCATGGTGACCAAGTAGACCGGTTACGTAGAGTGAGTGAGGCTGTGCTTTGTCTGTCGGCTCTTTCTTTGCTCTTGTTCATTTTCCAAACCCATTTCTTTAGCTTATACCAGTGATTCTAGGTTTTTGCAGGTCTTATTGCTTCAGTTGACCAGTTATTTCCTATTACTTGCAAAAAATGGTCAGTAAATTTCTCTACTCATGCTTTTGAAATTTGTACTGATATTTTATTCCATTATTTTTATGATTTATTTTCTTACTTTTTAAACTTTTAAATCTTAGAATGACTTGGAGCTTATTTGGAAATAACAAATAAGGTATGGAATCTAGCTTCTTTTTCTCCTTTTTTAAATCCTAAATAGTTAGACATTGTCCCAGCTCCCCTTACCAAATATTCTATTTTTTCCCAACTGATTTTAAATACAAATTTAAACATATAAAATCCCAGCTGTGCTTTTATATTCAATTCTGTTTTGCTGATTGCTCTGTGTATTCTTGTAAAAATATCTAAATTTTATGGGGCACCTGGGTGGCTCAGTGGGTTAAGCCTCTGCTTTCGGCCTGGGTCATGATGTCAGGGTCCTGGGATCAAGCCCCACACTGGGATCCCAGCTCAGTGGGAAGCCTGCTTCTCCCTCTGCCCCTGCTCCTGGTCTGTCTTTCACCATCTCTCTCTCTCTCAAATAAATAAACAAAATCTTAAAAAAATCTAAATTTTCATTTCTGTAGCTTTCCGATTCATTTTAATGAAGATTAGTACCAGGTACCCCCTTACTCTCTCACTTTTTGGATTTCTTCAAGTTATTCTTATCAGCTTAGTTTTCTCAATAAACCTCACTACCATGTTCCTAAATCCTTTATGAATTCACGTAGCTATCTGTATTGAATCCCATTCTTTTCATAGATTAAAATAATGAAGATTTGCAGAGTTGACATCTTTATAAATGCCGAGTCTTCCTATGTAAGAGCAAGACAGGCCTTTTCATATTCTTTTGTAAAGAAAAACATTCTTCTCCCTTTCTCTCTCTACCCTCTCTCTTTCTGATTATAACAATGGACTCATGGATTTTTAAAAATTTCGTGTGTTGTAATCCATCACTGTCATTCTTTTTGATGCTCATCTATTCCTCCATTTGGCCAGTGAGAGCCCCTGCCAGCCAATTCCTGTGTCCTTTTGACATGGTTCCATTAATCTCTGAACACTGACCCCATTAATCCTTCAAGCTGCACTCTTACTGTGGGTGGGATGTTGAATTATGTATGATTAAATTGTAGAATGGAATAAAACGAAGTTGGCTCCTTATGTCACCTTACCTTATATAATACTACATCTAAGACCAATGCACGTCTCTCAAGATTATTTTATTTTATTCTGCCCCTAGAGCTCCACCCCATTATGAGCTCGGATTTAGTTCTGTCTTACTATGATTCACTATATCTAAAACATTCCACCATAATACTCACTGTCCATTTTATTTTATTTTATTTTTTTAAAGATTTTATTTATTTATTTGATAGAGATCACAAGTAGGCAGAGAGGCAGAGAGGCAGGCAGAGAGAGAGGGGGAAGCAGGCTCCCCACTGAGCAGAGAGCCTATTGTGGGGCTCGATCCCAGGACCCTGGGATCATGACCCGAGCCGAAGGCAGAGGCTTTAACCCACTGAGCCACCCAGGCGCCCCCTCATTGTCCATTTTAAAGAGCTTAAAATGACCTAAGACCCCGAAATGACTATTGTTTTTTATTTGTTTTAAAAATTAAAGAATGCATGCCATGATTTTCATGTAGAAAGACTTCTGATGAAAAGAAACCATACCCTGCCCCATTCTTTCCCACCCCCAGTTCTGTCTCCAAAGCAAATTAACAGAGTCTGTTTCTAATAATTAAGAAAGTTACTCCCATCTCTATATATGTGTTTAATGCTACTTCTTTATCAATTTTAGAAGTTTGCTCTTTGCTTTTGCTTTGAGAAAAAGGATGAAGTGAGTGTGAAGCACTCTCTCCTCCTTCCTTTCCCCAGTGTAGGGATGGAATTGTTCCCAGTCTCTGTTGGATGATTATATAACTTTAAGCAGTATAGTTGCATTAATTTACTAGGACTGCCTTAGCAAAGTACTACAAACTGTATGACTTAAGCAACAGCAATGTATTGTCTGGAGTTCTAGAGACTAGAAGTCCAAAACCAAGATGTTGGCAAGGCTGGTTCCTCCTGAAGACTGTGAAGGAAGGGTCTATTCCAGGCATGACTCTTTGGCTTAGAGATGGCCTTCTTCTCCCTGTGTTTTTCACATTATCTTTCCTCTATGCATATCTGTCTTTGTATTGAAATAACCCCTTTTTATAAGGACACTGGTCATATTGGATTAGGTCCACCCCAATGGTCTCATTTTAATATAATTATCTCTGTAAAAACCCTACCTCCAAATAAGGTCACATTCTAAGGTCCTGAGGGTGGTGAGGGGAGACATGATTCAACTCTTAACAGTGATCATATCTTTATTTCCCATTCCATCAAGATTAGAAATTCTCTCTGGACATTCTAGTCCAAGATGACATTATTAACATCCCTGCCTTTCTCTTAAACTGTTCTAAACCTTCCATATCTCACCATCTGTGCTCTGTATGCTGCTTTTAAATTGCCAGGGGTGATCAAATTTATGCCCTGTTCTATAAACATATTTAAGCCTTCCATGTTATGTCTATAACTTCACTCCAAAATTTGAAATTCCATAAACAGTATTTTATTATGATGATCATATACATGTTATTCACTGTGGAACTAGAAAATGTACTGTGATTATGTTTTGGGGGAAGCTTTCTTTTGGGAGGATTTTCTAATTGATTTTGTATTATCTGCCTTTACTACATTCTGATATGTTTGAGAGGTCTTTCAGTATAACAGCATTAAGAGCACACAGGAATCAAGATGCCTGGGTTAAACTCTCAGCTTTACCAGATACTAGCTATGTAACTTTGGGCTATTTGTTTAACTTTTTATTTCTCAATTTTTTGTAAAATGAATATAGTAATGACAGTAGTCACTGACTTCATAGGAATGAATGTGTTAATGTTTATATAGCTATTAGTTCAGTATCTGGCATGCATGATACTCTTAATATTTTTAGTTGGTATTATTATTAAAACCTTGCTCAGAGAGTAGCAAATCTTAAAAATCTCTCTATTCTGGGCTAAATTGTGTCTCCCCCACCCCCAGAATCATTTATTGAAGCCCTAACTTCCAATGTGATGTATTTTGAGATAAGGCCTATAAGGAGGTAATGAAAGTTAAATTAGATCATAAGGGTGGGGCCATTATTCCTTATAAGAAGAGGAAGAGATACCAGAGAATTCTCTCTCCAGGCACCCACAGAGAAGAGGCCATATGAGGTCTACAGTAAAAAGGCAGTTATCTACAAGTCATAGAGAGTGCCCTCACCAGAAACCAAATTTGCTGGCAGCTTGATCAAGTATATCTAGACTCCAGAGCATGAGAAAAGAAATTTATGTTAAGGAATGAAGTCTGTGGCATTTTGTTAGGGCAGCCCCAGCTGACTGATACATTCCCTTTCCCTAGATTTCTGCCCATGGGAAGCCTCTAGCTCCCAGCTCCATGCTGGACAACACTGTCCTCCCTGCTGGAGGCACAAGTGACATGGTGATATTTCTTGTCTTTGCAGCATTGGAGCTTTGTTTCCCAGATCTCGTCTTCTTTCTTTTTGGCTTCCTCTACAATTGTGCTGGCATGTGACCCCATAGAGCTTCTTGAAAAGAGGTGTTTTCAGGAAAAATTTTTTGAATCTTGGATGCTGGATATCTATTTTTTCCTTTATATTTTATTCATAGTTGGGTAGATAAAAAATTTGAGTGAAAATCATCTTTCCCTTAGAAACTTTCCTCAAATAATATTGATAAAATGTCTATTTCCCATTATTTGATGGAAAATTTGGTTTCTTGTTCATTGATTTATTTGTTTTTGTTTCTTAGTCTGGAAGCATTTAGACTCTCTTTTTGGTGTTCTTTTCTCATAATAATGTACATAGATTTCTGTATTTTCATTTATTTTTATAGCCATTTAATATTTTCTATTAATTTAGTGGCATATCATTCATAAGAGTCAGCTTGTAGGGGCTCCTAGAGATCAGATTTAGGAAAAAATGAGTATATAAAGTAAAAATAATAATAATGTAGGGGCCCTTCCATGGCTTAGTTGGTTAAGCATCTGACTCTTGATTTGGCTCAGGTCATGATCTCAGGGTTGTAAGCTAGAGCCCCATGTCAGGCTCTGGGCTCAGTGTAGAGTCGCTTATCTCTCACCCTTACCCTCTTCACCTCCTCTCACTTGCACTGCTTTCTGTCTCTCTCTGTCTATCTCTCTCTTTCTTTAAAATAAACAAATCTTTAGGGGTGCCTGGGAGGCACAGTGGGTTAAGCCTCTGCCTTCGGCTTGGGTCATGATCCGAGGGTCCTGGGATCGAGCTCCACATCGGGCTCTCTGCTCAGCGGGGAGCCTGCTTCCCCCTCTCTCTCTGCCTGCCTCTCTGCCTACTTGTGATCCCTGACTGTCAAATAAATAAAATTAAAAATAAAATAAAATAAAATAATCTTTAAAAAGTAATAATGGATAACAATGTGACTAAAAAGTAATAAAAATCCAGGAGTCCTTAATGATACCTAAAGAGAGAGAGAGAGAGTGAGAAAATGCCAGACTATAAATGTAAAAGAAATGACAGGACTTGAAAACAATATTTTGCTGCTCTCCATATGATGATTGATTCAGGCAAACATTGTCAATGGATGCTAAAACCACTCACTGGATGGAAGGTGATTGTGAAACAGGATATTCATAGTCTCAAAATGCTACCCCATTCATAATTATATCAGAGAAGATAAATATCTTCCCAATAGATATATCCAGTGTTCACCAGCTTCATCAAATAATCAGAATCAGCATCACCAATATTGGGAACAATATTTTGGGTTTCCGAGATTTTGTCTGATTGTCTTTCCAGATTGTCTTTGTCGGGTTGTCAATTCTGAGAAATTGTCTGATTTTTCTTTTTCCTTGACACTGTTTTTTAATTTTTATAAATGTAACCTTTTCCCCAATATCTCTGTGAATACTAATTAGAGTTATATTACATTTCTCTTCTCTACATGAATAATCTCTTTCTCCAAGGGTATGCTTTATCCATGATAACAGTCTTTTTCTTGTATCTCTTGTAGGTTTTATTCCAGTATCTCTTGGTAGCCAAGAATGTACTGATAGCTAACCTTGAGCATTGTGTATTAAAAAGAGGCTTCTTAAGCAAGTGAGCTTAAGTTTAGTGTGAGTACTGGAAGGAGAGGTTAGTAGCTCATAGACTTTGAGAATCTTCCATATCTAGGGTCCAAGTTTTCTGCAAGGCAGGCTGTTTTCCAACTTAGTTATAACATCCCTGCATATTTTGAAGCTATGGTTCCACCTAAACCTTGCAAGTCAACACTCTTTCAGCAACTTTCCACCCTCCAGAAAGTTTTGAATCTTTTCATCTGCAGATGGCCTCTCTCTGGTACTTTTTATTGTTATGGACTTATTATAGCTTTTTTCCCTCCTCCACTGTTATTTTTCAGTCAGTTTTTGTTGCTGTAACCACCAACCATATTAACTAAGTGGCTTGTAACACAGATTTATTTTCCAGTTAGATTGTCTGAGTGCTCTGGGACAGCCACTGTTCTGCTTGTCCATGCCGGCTTGGTTAAGCCCCCATGTCTTCTCATTGTGGCACCCAGGGTGAATGAGGAGCTTGTACCTAGGCCTTATTGTTCTTATAGAGAATAGGAACACATGAGGCACATTGTCAAGTCATATGTCCACTGAAAGTCTCTGCTTGGACTGTGGCATTAAAACTTTGACTCATGTACGATTGGCCAAAGGCAATCACATGGCCAAGCTGAAAGTCATGAGGGCAGTTAAACATACACCATCTAGAGAGAAGCATGGCCACAGTGGGGCAGAGATAAATAATTGTGAACATATAAAATATAGCTTTTTACCATTGTGCTAGTGGAGGGAGGTAAAGAGTACTCTACCCATGATCCATATGAAATTAGTCAAGTTACTTAATCTCTCTATGCCTCAGTTTCTTCATATGTAGAATGAGGGTGAAAATATCATTTATATTAAAGAGTGGTTGTGAAACTCAAATGGGTAATGTAGGTGAAGTGCTTGGTTTGGTGCCAAGTGCACAGTAAGCAATTAAGAAGTGTTAGGGTTCATGATTTAGATGGGTGACCATGATTGTCATGAACAGGAAAGCCTTTTGGGGACCTTTAAATATTTCTTTGTAAGAGATGTTCTGCCAAAAGAATGTGAAAACATTTCAGTAGTGGAAAGCTATACCATTTGAAATATATATAAGGCATGTATGTATTCCCACACTTATAAAACCACCCCACTTTTCATCACCCCTGGAATGACAGTGGAGAACACTCAAAAGATCTGGGAAATATGGAGATTTATGTCTATTTTCAGAACATATAATGATCAACTTAAAATGATTCAAATTCAGAACCTCCAGCACTAGCAATATTTTTGCTTCTTTTGTTGATGTTGTATGGAACTTAAATATTAAACAAACTTGACAATTTGGCGGGAAAGCAAAGCTTCATTCTGCATCTGGTTTCTCTGAACAAAAGTATGTAAAGGAAAAGGAATGTGATTATTTTTGCTCCATTGTTCTTGGAAAGATAATATCAAATAAATATTTGAGAGCTTAAAATGATTTTTCCCAGCTTGAGGATATATTTGTTCCTTTTCGTTTCTTGCTTGCTTTTTCAAGTAAAATTTATTTATTGTATCCTAACAAGTTTACCATTTTTAGCATTTTTTAAATGTTATATACCCAGATTATCTGAGTTTGAGTTCAGTGTCTGAGAAAAGGTATGTTCTTACCAATGCCTACGGCAAAATTGAAAAAAATCATGAACTTTACAAATTAAAACTTCACACTTTCTCTAATTTCTGCTACAAAAGGAACAATGTGTTAATATTTTAAAATACTTTAAATATTTTATTGATTTTATATTTGGCATGCAAAAATACTTTTATGTAATAATAGTAAGAAATTTAAATGTGGTGTCACCCCAGGTTTTCTCATTCTTGGCAAATGATATTTTCGCTTGGGAAAGAATGGTAAATTATTTGTAAATATTCTAAGATAATAATGAGACCAAATATCATTAGTCCTTAGATTTGGAAGTCATTGAATACAGGGCTAAAATTGACATTCTTGGTATTTAAAACCCAGTAGACATTTCCCTAGGTTTGGAGAAAAGAGGATCTGAATAAACATACTCACTTCTAACATAGGGGAAGAGAAAGTATGTGATTTGAAGGAAACAAAAACCATAACCTAATTTTGAAATTCCACAAGTCCAGAAATTGTTTCTTACACTAAATATCCTGGGGAAATAGCTATGAATATTTAATAATAACAGAAACTTCTCACACTATGCAAGTCATTAGGTCAGATCACAAATCCTGTGAACTTTGAATTTTCCCTGCAAATGATCAAGGGATTGGAAGTTCAATGGCAATGAGCACCAGAACTTTCTGTCCGTAAACCCAAAAGTGGGGGAATTGTCAAGGATTATGCTTGGCCAGGGGCAACCCAACCATTTCTGGTCTTCGTTGTGAACTCTCTTACTACATGACTTTCACACGTCATACCTCAGCTCTTGTGTCAAAGATGACGATTGATGATGTTTTAAATGATTGTAATGGTGTTTTCAGATGTCCTGTGTGCCATTTAGTTTAATTTTTCTTGGCAGATTTGAGTTTTGTTTTGCAAGAAAAATATGTTTCTCAAGAGTTTTACTGCATTCATAGGATTAGCTAGTATGTGTCATCTGTGTCGTCCCACATGGCCCACTGATATCTCTAGTATGTACTTCCTTTATTTTTTTAAAGATTTTATTTATTTATTTGAGGGAGAGAGGCAGGGATAGTGAGAGAGAGCATGAATGGAAAAAAGAGGAAGGGGCAGACTCCCACTTGAACAGGGAGCTCAACATGGGACTCGATCCCAGGACCCTGAGATCATGACCTTAGCCTAAGGTGGATGTTTAACCAACTGAGCCACGCAGGCACCATCTAGCATGTACTTCTTGACATAAAATGGTTGGTTGCAGGCTTAGTCTGTCAAAGGTATTTAAGCCAAGCTGGGTTACAACCGTGCTTTCATCACATTTTCTCATACATATATCCACGACTTGCCTCAAATGAGAAGATCCAGAGTTAAAGTAACCACGATTAAGGAGATAACCAATTTTTGCATTTCCCCTCAGTGTGTGGGGACAGAGAAACACATTGGAGTTGGTTGTCAACATCTGGTAATTTGTAAGATCTTAAAACAATCACATTAGGCCTGCAGCAGTATAATTGAATACAGACAGTGGCCTCTCACTGCATCACCATGCATCCTACTGCAACGTTTGCTTTGCAGAAGAGGATTCTGGCAGCTTTTGTCCAGGCTGACGCATTTCAGCTGCACTTGTCCCAGTGCCTTGGTAATGGGGACCTCAAAGACAGGAGGGCTGCTCTGGCTAAGGATGTGGGCAAAGAGGACAGAGCTACTGTACTTAAAGAATGTGAAATACAAAGTATTCTTGGAACAGAAGAAAACAAAGGAAACTTCTGGGTTTGTTTTATAACCTGCCGAGTCTACTTGAGAAATAGCCTTCTAGTCCATTATATGGGTCCTGGAGGGCAAGGAAAGAGGCAGTGTGCTATGTTTGTAAAATACTTTCACATCCAATAGCCCAAGTCTCAGATTAGTGCTCCTTCAGGTCATAAGAATTCGTTAAGTTTCACTCTACTCTTAACACAGGGCTAGGCTCAGAAGAGCGCAATAAAGCATAGACAGAACTTGACAATATCAAGTATGAAGCAAAAGGCACTCTCATACACTGGAGGTGGAAACATGCATGGGTACACACTGTTTAGAGTGACTACAACTGGCACAAAAGACAAGGGCCAGATATCCCATTTTTAAGAGTTTAATCTAGAACAGTTACAGCACAAATAAATAACCGAGGAAACATGAACATGGATACTTCCTTTAGCATTACTGGAAATGTGTGTCCACTTGGGCATAGTTTAAACATCTACCACTGGAAAATGAAAAAAAAAAAAAAAAAGCATTACTAGGTTTATAGGAAGCAGAGTGGATAGATCTCAAAAACAGAAATCTGAGTTAAAAAGGAGCAAGATGTATAAAACAATATTTATGTAAAGAAAACTCAATCAACATTGAATATATATTTGTGCAAAAGTATAAAAATTTACTCTAAAAATGTCTATATTCATTATTTTGGTTGTCTCTGAGGGTGGAAAGAAGTTGAATGAGATAAAATTTAAAAGCTTAGATTATTTTGGAATGTTGTATTTATCTAAAAAAATAATAGAGCTTTAATACTTGATAAACCAGTGTCTTAGTTCTATGGTGTATTTATAGCATGCTTTACACTCTTCTGTATTTTATAAGCATTCATTGTTCTTTCCCTCATAGTACTTACAGTTTAGGTTCAAATGGTAAACTCTGCCACAGAATTTCCCTATGCCAAAACATTTCAGAGAAAAAAGAAGAGAACCATGAGAGTCCCCATGATCCTTTCAGGGGTGCACAAATTCAAAACAATTTCCATAATAACACTAAGATGGCATTTTCTGTTTTTACTCTTCTATCCTCACAAGTATACAGTGGAGATCTTTGGAAAATATATGATGAAGGATATTGCAACAAATTGAATGCAGAATCAGATAAGAAAATCCAGCTGTCTTCTATTAAGCCAGACATTAAAGAGATTTGTGACAAAGTAAAACAATGCCATTCTCAGTAAAAATTGTTTTGATTTGAAAAATATAGGTCTACTTTAACAAAAAAATAATGTTTACATTCACATGTAGTGGATTTATTATTGTTATTTTAAAGGAATACATAAATATATATTTTAAAATTTTCCCAGTGTTTATTTTCATAAGCAATAAATGTAAATACCCGTAACCTATATAAATGAAACCTCTTTGGACTATCAACAATTTTTAAGAGTGTGAAGTGTACCTGAGATCACAAGGTTTGAGAACTGCTTGGGCCAGATTATGGCTAGAAGTGATGCCAGAGGAAGGGGTATTAAATTTGTCAGAGGAAATAAAGAGTGCATTCAAATGGTGAGGACAGCATCAGTAAAACATTGTACATTAAGAAAACTAAGAATGAAATCAAATCAAATTATAAAGTTAAGGAAAATCTCAATAAAAAGAATTTTTCCCCTTTAGGAGTAGCCTAAAATAAGAATTTTTGTAGTAATTATTCAGTAAAAATTGGCGTTTTTTTTTTTTTTTAAGTTTTTTTGATAGGCACTGGGACATCTGTAAAGAAGAAGTCTCATTCTCTGTCCTGCAAAAACTCATAGTTTAATACATATATACAAAGTGCTTTAAAAAAGAAAAAAAGACTTATTTATTTACTTATATGTGCTTGTAAGGGGAGAGGCAGAGAGAGAGAATCTTCAAGTACAGTCCTTGGGAGCAAGGAGCCCAACATGGGGCTCCATGTGGGGTTCCCCTCTGGGCCTATCCCACAACCCATGAGATCATGACCTGAGCTGAAACCAAGAGTCAGAGGCTCAACTGACTGAGCCACCCAGGAGCTCCTAATTACAAAGTGCTTTAATAGCGATAGCTACATTGTGAAATGAATGAATCAAACACATTATAGACTGGTCCTTAATTTCTCTAGTAGTTTTTGCTATTTAAAAAATATTTATAGAAAAATAAAACCCTGTGCTATAGCTTTGGAAGAATAAGTGAATATAAAATTACAAGTTTCTTGCAGTCTGTTTGTTTTAATGCTTTAACCAGATCTATTGAACTCATGCCAGTGGATATGAACTTGTATCAGCCAGGATAGACCAGGTTGGCTGCATTAACAAACAACCTCCAAATTTCAGCAGCTTAAGACAACAAATGTTTATTTTCCCCTTAATGCTCTGTGTCTACGCTTTGTGTCTGTCTATCGCAGGTTGGTGGGAGGCTCTGCTCTATTTAATTATTAGACACCAATTTGTGGCACCAAAGTCTCATATGCATCTTAAGGATTTCTTGTCATGGGGGAGACAGGTTAGGAAGTCAAGTTCTATCAATTATAATTATACAAAGCATTCCTGAAAGAGACACGTAGCTTCTGCTCATATTTCATTGGCCAAAGCTAGCTTCATGGCCTTGCCTAACTACTGAAAGCAAGGGGCAGGAATAGTTGTGGAGAGGTCATATTTTGTTAAACTGGAGATAGAAATGGACCAGGTGTCAGGGAAGACTAGAACTGCCCACTGCAAGCACTGCTTGAGAAAAATAAATTACAGCAAAGGTCTGGTTCTAGACTAGGGAATTTCTCCAACTGAATCAAATTCAAAAAGGGTATTTCTCCGGCCGAATTAAATTTCTTCAAGCTGAATCAGACTTCCCGTGGTGTCAGTTTCCCCTCCTTCCTAACCCCTCTAGATTCATTTCTTGGCTCCTTTTTAAAGGTAGAGATCTCAAGGTTTGTGGTAAATATGGGTTAGTACCTATTTTCAGAGTTGAGTTGACAGGCTGAGAAATCTTATTTCCATTGCTAAACCTTAGCCAGATTTGCATGGCAGTGGACAAATATATCTGGAAAGTTCTGCAAAGTCAGATTTGGATTTGGCACTTGGATCTTCTTGTCAAAAGTAAGACAGCCACATAACACTGACCATCTCTAATGAACTTATTTAGGTTGGCAGGAGACCAGAGCTGCATTCTTTTGGATCATCCAAATTCATAGACTGTGCCTACCAGGAGGGTTGCCTCATAACCTTTTTAGGGCATTTGGGCAGAAAGTACAAGTTGCTGTTATTTTCATGTTTTATTCATTCTAGGGAAGAAGATGAAATAAAATCTTCATCCAGGAAGATGGTATGAGACATGAAATAACAGGCCAACATTGTAGAATTTAAAAAGAGATCTTGAAAGTCAGTTGGTCCAACCACCCAACTGATGTTTGGATCTTTTCTGCAACATTCCATCCAAATGATCATAAGCTTTAAACCCTGCGGTGGCAGCAACCACAACTGCCCAGTGTCATTCATTCTACCTTAGAAACCTCTGACTACTAAAATTACATTTTATGTTGTGCCAATGTCTGTGATTTAGTAATAGAGGTATGCTTGCATAGTTGAAAGAAACTGTGTATGCTATTATGATTCCTGGAAAGATGTGTTTTATCCCATTTGCTTCTCACACCAACTCCAGGAAGCAGGTATTATTATTATTAGACAGATACAAAACTGAGGCTCAGTGAGTCTAAGTGACCTGGTGAAGGCGGCAGTATTGAGTTGTAGATGAATGAATGATTGTGCTTTCCAATATCACTGTGACAGAAGGAAAGAAAAAAATTGTCCATCTACTCTGCTTGAATACAAACACATATATAAGTGATACTGAATTCATTGGTGATATAGTATTTCTTCAAGAATGTGTAACAATGATCTCAAGGAGAAAATCTATGGCTGCCATCCCTGTCTCATTTTCCAGGCTGGCCTTCAGATTTTCTATGGATAGTTATTGTCTTTCCCATCTTTTAGGAAAGCTCAGTGCTGGCCACATAAGTGCTCAAAGCAGAACTAATGAATGGATATATGCATCAAATATTCTTCCAATAAACCCTAACACATAAACTATGAATTTTGCAGCAGAATTTTTGGTTTTAACTAAAATCAGAGCCTGTACTTTATCTGGGGACTATGTCTAGCAAAGCAGCCATTTTCAACTATGTAGAAAATCACCAAAACAGACAGCCAACACACCTCACAAGGGTTATTTGTCGAACACAACATGTCCAACAAACCAATCAACCAACTAGCCTAATGACAACGACAACAACAACAATAACAACAAATCAAGCTCTGAATCACAAGTGATGCATTAGTAATTCAATCTATGAACATAATAACCAACTTTCCTATGCTGCCTGCGTAGGATGGTGGCCTTTTGCTTTCCCTGAGCCACTATACTAAATCAATATTCCCATATCAAAGATATTTTGAAAAAAGAAGAATGATGGAAAATATGAACCTTGGCTTCCTGTTCCTGAGGCGAATAATTTCTCCCCACTAAACCTTAGAAATTGGATCACTTTGGCTAATTCCCCAGGAAAGCAACAACAGGTGTGGAAGGGACCCACAAAAGGAAAGAATGTAACACACGTCTACTTTATTCTGGCATACAAGGAAGGCTCTGGGATTCTCACTTCATTTCTTCTTGTTTTTATTACTTCTAACATTCCTCTTCTGCAAATTCAAGTTTCTGTCATGAATTACACACTCCTAGATGCTTATATTCAGAGAGGGTTAGGTTTGCATTCAATTGTAACCCAATGTTTCAATTTTATCCAGCACAGTCTCAGCCTGGTGAATACTTACATTGTCTGGAGCCTTCTGAGTCCAAGAACTTCTAAGCAGAAACAGTTAAGTTTTTCCATTGTTCTGGAACAGAAGCACTGTATCCAGTAAGTAGATGAGGCCACAACTAACCTCTTTAAACATGTCCTTTTGGCCTTTGAATGACTCCAACTCAATATCCTCAAAGTCCTAGGGCTGTAGGGGCTGAATAAATGCCAAGTGAATTAGGAAAGTACATAACATTCTAGTTCTTATCAGACTAACAGGGCTTTTAAAAGAGGATGTGTGGGGATGCCGTAAGCTGTAATCAATAATGATAAATTCCATTTAAATACTCATTCAAGCAGAATTAGAAGACAAAATGGATTCCAGCACTCATTTGATCTATGTGTAAATTAGTGTTTTTCCTTTTTTTCATTATTTTAATGAATATTTTTAAAAAGTCATATAAACAATTGTTTTCTTTCTTAAGATGACAATCTTTAAATAGCAACTAGGCATTAACTACTTTTACATTCTTCTGTTTCTCGAATCCTTACTGTCAGATCACTTTGGAATGCAATCCTTGATTCCTCCTCTGAATGCATATGCAATTTATTTGCCTCTATTTTTATTCTTTGGAGATTTTTTCCTCATTTTCCCCCTTTCTCTATCATTATGTGCCAAAAGAATTCTGTGAGACCTCCAGGATTCATCGATATGTCCATTAGAGAAAAGAATGCAGTTCAAATGCAGAGATTTGTTTTTGCATAGGCAAATTACTTCTCCTTTTTATGCTTTGATTCCTAGTCTGTAATTAGACTAATAATAGTCTCTATCTCAAGGGGTTGTGATGCTTACATGATTAATATCAAGTGCTTTCCACAACGCGGGCTGCATAGTAAATTCAATAAATATCAGTCTCATTACTAACATTATTTTTGTCTTTGTTACTCAGTAAATGCTGTACAAAGTATTGAGCTAGGTGCATTAAGGATACAAAAGAAAAATAAAACATGGTCCTTGCCTTTCAAGAAAAGACAGTGTGAATAAAGGGAAGACCTACGTGCACACAGTCAGGACGAACAGTGCAAAAGGCTGCTGGAGTGGTATCAGTTGAGGGGGTTTTGTTTGGGGGATTTGGTTTGGGGGCTTGGGAAAAGGGTTAAGGTTCCCTCCCTTCAAAGGAATCATGGACATTTCTAATGAAGGGTTGGCATTATTTAACTGAAACTTGACAGAACATTTAAAATAAAAAACTCGGAACAAAGCTGTGCTGTAACATTATATATTATCTATTTTTTAAAAAAATTTATTTTATTTCATTTTTTTCAATGTTCCAAAATTCATTGTTTATGCACCACGCCCAGTGCTCCGTGCAATCCTGCCCTCCGTAATACCCACCACCAGACTGACCCCACCCCCCACCCCCCAAAACAAGTTAAAAACAGTACTCGTTTTAATTTGCATAATCTTTGTTTATCGAATGAGGTTATACCTTTATTCATTGCTTATTTGTATTTGTGAGTCTCTGTGACTTGTCACTTTATGTCCTTAGACTGCTCCTCATGAGATTCTGTGCTTGTCCTCTGTTGTGTAAAAGCACTCTCTAGTTTATGAGTCACAAATATTATGTTAATAGATTTTTAAATATCGATCCTTGCATTTCTAGAATTAACTCCACTAAATTTGGCTGTATTCTTTTGTGATGTCAGATTCTACTTTCTAAATGAGATGCTTGTATGAAACTGTCCCCATTCCAGCAGTCTGTCCCCTGGAAAGGGGTGAAAAAAAATTACATATCCTCAAACTTCCAGGTGCCAGGCCCTTTCTATAGCATTTGCAAATAAAGACCTGTTTTGCCTCCTCACCCAGCTCTCACCTTGAAGATGGAAAAGGAATGCATTGGAAGTGAAAGGGAAGAGGGATTTTTTTTTTTTTTTTGGACAGTGTTGCTAGCATCTGTACCATTTCTTCCTCCTCCTCCTCCTCCTCCTCCTCTTCTTCTTCTTCTTCTTCTTCTCCTCCTCCTCCTTCTCCTCCTCCTCCTCCTCCTCCTTCTTCTTCTTCCTCTTCCTCTTCTTCTTCTTCTTCTTTTTCTCTCCCTCTACTCCCCACATGGAAGAGAAGATTGGAAGTGTTTTTCTTTACCTCAAGCTAAGTAAGGACTTGGGTATGTGACATGTGTCCCTTTCAGGTTGGGGAGAGAAAATAACATTCTGGCATATTGTATTTTCCAAAAAAAAGCCAGAGTAATATGCTCTTCCAGAACATGACCAGTTGCAGGAAAAGGAGGAATCTTTTTTCCTCCCATTGAACCTGGGTGGGAAGGGACTGCTCCATCAAGAGCACAGAATGATGCTGTGTGACTTCCAAGGCTAGATCATAAAATTATATAACTTCCATCTGACTCTTTTTCCTTGGCTTGCCTGCTCTGGACAAAGCTGGCCCCCTAGCTGTGAGGAAACCCCACTTAGCCCACATAGGTAGGCTGTCTGGAGAAGAACTGAGATCCCAGCCAACAGTCCACATTATCTACTGACATATAAGTGAACTACATTTAGGCTCTTGCAGACTGGCAGCACGCCAAGGATGTGGGATCTCTTCAATGGGAGGAGGTGAATAGGCCAGCCTAGAAGAGATTCCACTGGAGAGAGAGGCCTGGAGAAGTAAAGTGACCCAGTTGAGAGGGGATTGACATACATAGAGGTTGAGGGAGATGACTAGAGTAAGGAGAGATATTATTAGATCACTCAAGGCAGAATATTAAAGAAGCTTTAGTAAACACCGTGAGAAAGAAACCTCTTTTCTCTGTCTTTGAAGTCTTAAGGCACCAGTGCCAAATTCCAAGTGTAGTCTTCCAGTTTTACTGTATTCTTTACCACCTTGTTCATAATCCCAAGCCATCAACTGTAGCTAGCAAGAAAAAAAAGCTATGAGCTTTATCAGGAGCTGGTTTTGAACAGAGAGTGGAGAGAAAAAATGAAGTGTCATTTATTTTATTATTTACTTCACGCTACCAAATCTGTCTCATTTATTTAAAAGGTCTATAACTTTTGTCTTCTTTTTTGACAGTGTCATGAGGTATTGATGTGAATATTTTAACTGTTTCTTAAAAAAACTCGGAAGCCTTAAACAGCATTGTGTTGACATCATTGGTGTTTTGATGAATTCACCTATAAAACAGACTCATCTTGATATTTTCTTCGGGAGAGGAAGCAGAGGCATTTTTTCTCAAATTTATCCATAATAATTAGTGTCTGTAGATTTTCTATATTTTTCTGAGGTCAATTTTGATAGACTCTATTTTCCTAGAATATTGCCATTTTTATCTACATTTTAGTTGAGTCTAACCGATTATGGTCTTAGACATAGAATTTGTTAAGGAGGGTTTTCATCTCCATCTATTTTTCTTAAAATTTGCTCATGATGATCATTTATTCTTAGCTGGATTCCTACAAACCATGGGTATCTGGATGACTATAACTCTTTTCCTTGTTTGCATTCAATTTTTTCACCATTTCCATATTGTAGGCTTCTGATAGTCATTTTTTGCTGGTTTGCAGCCATAACCTAAAACTTTCACATCTGCAGGTGAATGAGTGTGTGCCTGCATGTGTGTGTGTGTGTGCCTGTGTGTGTCTAGGGTTCTGTTCAGAGCTCTGTTCCTGGCTTGCAGATGATGCTTTCTTTCTGTGTCCTCTCATGGTGGATGGAAAGAAAATGAACTCTCTGGTGTCTAATTCTTAGATGAGCATGAATCCCATCAGACCAAAGCCCCAACTTCATGACCTCCTCTAATCTCAGTTAACACCCCAAAAGCTCTGTCTACAAATACCATCCCATTAGGGGTTGGGTCTTCAACATATGAATTCTGGTGTCACACATTCAGTCTATAACGTGTAGTCAAACACACGCACACACATGAAAGGTGGCTTTCAGATAAATTGTTTGATTGGACGGCTGAAAGAAGAGGTAGTGAGCCACATGGTTATCTAGAGGAAGAGCATTCCAAGGAGAAGAGAGAGACAGGCTCAAAGGCCCTGAAGCTGGAGGAATGTACCTGGTACGTTCAAAGACCAGTATGGAGGCCCATGTGGCAGGGTGGAGGGAGAGAACAAAGGAGGGAAGAACACCAGATGATGAGATTAAACAGCAAATTAGGGCCTAGATTATGGTAAGATGCCAGGTGGGAAAGGAAGTGTGAGAACCTCTGAAGCCAAGGAGTGACAGAGCACAAAATGTAAGCTTTGTACAAAGTGATGTTATGCTTTAGGAGCATATGGTATTATGATACACTGGTATTTCTGAAGCATTTTAAAACAGAGAAACACAGGAGTTGCGTGGGAATAGAAATGTGTATGGAGTCACAGCTCATTGATGCTGAGTGTCCATGCTGATGTTTAGTCATTGTTCTCTTTGTTAGAAAAAATGCATCCCACAATAACAATCCCTCTCCCTCTCCATTTTTGTGAAACACCATTATTTGAATGTAATTTGTCAGATATTTAATTTTTTTTAAAGATTTTATTTATTTATTTGACAGACAGAGATTGCAAGTAGATAGAGAGGCAGGCAGAGAGAGAGGAAGGGAAGCAGGCTCCCTGCTGAGCAGAGAGCCCGATGCGGGGCTCGATCCCAGGACCCTGAGATCATGACCTGAGCTGAAGGCAGAGGCTTCAACCCACTGAGCCCCAGATATTTAATTTTTTAAGATGTTCAATTTTAACTAAAGTGAATGAGTAACATTTTGATATTAATATTATATAATGATTCAGGTGTAAAGATGTAACTATTTAACTTAATAATGGGTTGCCTGTGTATTATTATAAGGAAAAACAGAAGAATATTACCTGCAAGAACCTGTTGACCTTGACTATGTTCTGACTATGCATCATAGTGCTACCCTTGCAATATCCACCTCCCAAATATTTCAAAAGGGAGAAGTTAAGGAGTCAGACTAACAAAACGAACTTCTGTGATCATATAATTCTGCATTTTAGTTGAGTCCAACTGATTATGGTCTCAGTCATAGAATTTGTTAAGGAGGATTTTCATCTCCATTTATTTTTTCTAAGAGGTAGAGGAATGGTGGCTGGGGCTAACATGCCAGATAGCACTAGTTTATTCCCCCTTTCTATCCAGGGTCCACATACATCACCAGTGATGCACTCTTTTGTTTTTTTTTTTTTTTTGGTCATATGAAGCAAGGAGACTCTGAAGGAAATTGTTGACATAAAAGAAAAGAAAAAGGAAGGATGATTTCCTGAATTATATAATGAGAAATAAGAGATATATCAGGGCACCTAGGTGGCTCAGTCGGTTGAGTGCCTGACTCTTGGTTTCAGCTGAGGTCATGATCTCAGGGTTGTGGAATTGAGTCCCGCGTTAGCTTCATGTTCAGCAGGGAGTCTGCTGGAGATTCTCTTTCCCTCTGCTCCTCCACTGAAACAAACAAATAAACCTTTAAAAATAGAAATAAGAGATATATCAGTAAGCATATTATGCTTTTTGATGTGTATATTGCATTTCACCGGTTTGTAGTAAGCTACAACAATGTCTGATATCTGTATTTTGTTTTCTTGAATAACAGTTCGAATGATATCATTCTAAGAAAAGGATTGTAAAATTTAGGATCACTCCTCCACTAAAACAGCACTGACTAGATTAACCAAATGATTCCAATGGCCAAGCAGTTACAAATCAGATAGATAATCATTCCATAGTCTATCATTTTTTATGAAAGAAAAACTTGTGGTAGGGTTTTAACAATAATACAGGTTAAAGAAGCAATTCGAAATAAAATAATCTTTGTCCTTGGTCAGGAGGTGGCATCATCCCTCAAGACAGTGGTTTCCAAATGTACTCATATCCTACTTCTCTGCTACCTTCACTGTTCTGTGGAGAAATGGGTTAACAACAATGTGGTTTGTTTTGTTTTTCAAAGTAGTAAATATAATCAACTTAAAAATCTGTCCTTTGGGACACCTGGGTGGCTCAGTGGGTTAAAGCCTGTGCCTTCGGTTCAGGTCATGATCTCAGGGTCCTGGGATCCAGCCCAGCATTGGGCTCTCTGCTCAGCGGGGAGCCTGCTTCCCTATCTCTCTCTCTCTCTGCCTGTCTCTCTGCCTACTTGTGATCTCTGTCCAATAAATAAATAAGTCTTTAAGAAAAAAATCTGTCCTTTATTTTCATATTATATTTTTTTTACATTTTTGGTGTTAAAATGCTTGCTCCTTTAAAAAATAGGGGTGCCTGGGTGGTTCAGTCGGTCAAGGGTCCAACTCCTGATTTCTGCTCAGGTCATGATCTCAGGGTTGTGAGATCGAGGCCACATGGGGCTCTGCACTGGGTGTGGAGCCTGCTTGAGATTCTGTCTCCCTCTTCCTCTGCCACCCCTGGCTCCCCCACTCCCTCTCTTAAAAAAACTTCCAAAAAACGAAAAAGAACAACAAAAAAGAAAATAGTTAATAATACTTTTTTTTCCTGGAAATTTTTCTTGGCTGACTTTCTCCAAGTTCTCAACATGGCTAAGACTGTTAATGAAGACAGTGTCATTACTAAGGTGTCATTTAGGCTTCCATTTTTATTTCCAATCTCCTTTACTTTGCTTCTCACCTGACCCTGTTTCAGATCAGTTGCCTGCAAAAGCTAAAAAAAGGTAACATTCTCATGTCTTGTCACTCTAGATTTCTCTTTGGAAGATTCTGTTTCTCTTGGCAAAATATCACCTTTTCTCTCCTTGCATTACTCCTTCTGCAGGAAGGTTAAACATTCTTACCCTGTTGATTTCAGAAAAGGTCATGTAATTTACTTGCATCAATAAAATGTAATTGGAAGTCACGTTTGTCATTAGGACCCATTTTTTGGTTCATGGTCTCTCATCACGGTCTAGTGTATTATATTCTCTTCTCTCCCATTTAAGAAGACTACCTGAGTTAAAGTGGCAGAGATGTTATCTTATGCTTCCTTCTAGAAATATTAATCGTATGCTTAGGTGTATGAGATATCTCAAAAATTTAAATTTAAATTTAATTTAATGTTGTATATGGTGTGATATAGATATCAAGGCTCTTTTTTTTTAAATGGGGATATTTACTTATTCTAACACCATTGATTGGATATCATTCAGGCTTTGAGTTTCTTTGCTTGAGCAGACAAGAATACTATAAAAATTCTGACATGTTTTGGAGTAATAGCATTTTCCTATGGTTGTATAAATTAATACTACACAACTCAGCATTATTGGATCTCTCTTTTTTTTTTTCTTTTTTTTCTTTTTTTTTTAATTTTATTTTTTATAAACATATATTTTTATCCCCAGGGGTACAGGTCTGTGAATCGCCAGGTTTACACACTTCACAGCACTCACCATAGCACATACCCTCCCCAATGTCCATAACCACCCCCCCCACCCCCCCCCCCCCC